>NW_027361807.1:9097500-9840000 GCF_039654945.1 Dendrobates tinctorius | reverse complement strand
AAAAAACCAGACTAGAAAATAAGTAAAAAAAAAAAAACAACAGTCCGTCTGTACTTACATCACGTCTACCGGCCCGCACTTGGCCTTGCTGCTCCTGCCGTTCCTCCGGTGGTGGTGGCGTGATGGAGGATGAGCTCTGAAAATTAAACCAAAAAAATTAATCACGTGTTTATTTTTTCAAATCCATACGGAAGCATAGTACTCACTTCTTCTGCCTCTTGCCCTGTCCCGGGGACATATTCTTCACCAGATGAAGACATGCTGCAATAAAAAAAAAAAGAGACATAAGTACATAGAAATGTATTGAAATTTCAGCCAGACATTAGGTTTTTCATACTTACATTGGTGCAGCTTGTGCTGTGTGTCCACTAGTGAGCAATCCTTAAAGTATTGTGGAATCCCAGTGCCCACACCATTTTATCACCTTGGTTCAATTTTTTTTTTTTACTGTCTAGACCAAATTTCAGTCATGTTTATGTAAAAAACGCATGCGCATAAAAACGCAAGACCATGCGCAAGTATTGCGCTCCCATAGGCTCCAATGTGGTGTTTTTGCGCATTCCGTGCGCATTCCGTGCGCATGCGTTGTTTTAACGAGACAGGGCGGAATCAAAAATGCAACAGGTTGCGTCTGACGCGCCTGGCGCAAAAGACAAAAAAACGCATGCGCACGAAAGCGCAAATATGCGCAAGACCATGCGCACATCATGTAAAATATAGGTGCGCAGTGCGCATGTGCACTGGTGCGCCCGATGCGCTGCGCACAAAAGCGCTAATGTGAAACCAGCCTTACACTAGCTACAGCCAGATCGGCAAACATTATGAAAGGAGGGCTTAGCATAGTGGAAACGGGGCATGTCCATATGCTGACTACAAACTAATCATAATTTTTGCCACAAAAATGGCATAAAAAAGAACAGAAATATACTTCTGTACACACCTGAAATACATTTCTTACGCAGCTGAAAGATGCAGCAAATTCATGATGAGATGCACAAAATTTAATGCATATGGCGCATGTTAGGCTAGTTTCACACTAGCGTTTTTCTGCGCTGCGTTTGGTGCGCACATCATCAAATGCATGACAAAAACGCATACAAACGCTTGTAAACGCTGCTTTTTTTGTTGCATTATCATGCACGGTAAGCCAAAAAAATGCAGCATTATATGCGTTTTCAAGCGTTTTCCATGCGTATGCGTTTTTTATGCTCATGGTGTCACAATCAATGGAGGAAAATTCTAGAAAAATTCTTGCATCAGACACCACCAATGGGACAGCAGTGGGCTTGTGTTATGGAAATTTTTTATATAGACCCTTTTTACAGCTGAATTCTTCACATTTCCTTGGATTTTCTCTTGACAACATGGATCTGCGCTGGAAGACTTTTTATTTCAACTTGGATCTGGACATCAGGATGGCTCAGGCTTATGCAGTTGCTTGCCATCAACAAAGGGAGAGAGAGAGAGACAGCGAAGTTGGCAGCGGCAGCATTTGTGGATACATCTGATTGTTGAACTCCAGGAGAGCCGTGGAGCATACCACACCCTCTACAGCGAGCTACAGGCAAAACCGGATAAATTTACTGATTACACACGGATGTCCCAACAAAGCTTCATGTATTTGCTTGGTCGTGTCCAAGATGCCATCCAAAGACAGGACACACAGCTCTGTCGTGCGATTCCTCCTGAGGAACGGCTCCTGGTCACCTTATGGTACGTAGTATTTAAAAAACAATGCCTGCCTAATTTTATTTGTTCTCTTAGATGTACTATGAATTATTGTTCTTCCATGTACTTAAACAAAGGCTGCAGCATTATTGTTATGCCATGTAGTAAAGAAAAGGCTGCATATTTATGTTTATGCCTTTTTTTGTTTGTAATTTTATTTTTTGGTGCTGTAAAAATCCAGATACACAAATATTAATTTTTGTTGTTTCTCTGTTTCCCAGATTTCTGACTACTGGAGAGACCCTCTCTTCACTGCACTTCCAGTACCGGCTTGGAATCTCCACCTTGTCGTGAATAGTTGCGGAAAACTGCCGGGTGTAATGGTTGTGCTGTGACGGTGAGGGAACGCTAGAACAACCCGGGAGTGGACCCTCTGGGTCACAGCTCCAGAGCCCCTGAGGGTGAGCTGACCAGGTGGAGCCACCCCCTATACAGGGAGTGTTAAGGGCAGGCCCACAGGGGATGGAACAGTGACAGCCGGAGCCAATGGGGTGACTGGGGTAAGCAACCAGGGAGACAGGTGGAGGATCCGAGCTGCAACTGAAGTGAGGAATACAGGGACCACGGAGCAAGAGAGGCGAGAGGACCAGGAGCACCTGGGGATGGTGGAGGCTGGAGGCTCAAAGAGAGCAAGATAATAATAATAATAATATAACAGCGGACAAGAGAGCTCAGAGCGGACAGACAAGGGAACCCGCAGGCACGAGGTACACCAGACAGCCTGCCGGAGATGGCAGTACGGAGGGAGACACAGGAGCAGGGACAGAGACAGGGACACAGAGCAAAGCTGTAGGTGGAGAACACAGAAGCTACCAGTGGTAGCGCAGGCAGAAAGCAAAGGTAGCAGTACAGGGCCTGAAGGCGGGGCGAGCGCTGGCAGCGAAGACAGCGTCACCGCGTAAGATAATCAGGCGCCTTACCTGGCCTGGCGCCAAGTAGAATTAGTCACTGGGCGCCGCCATGTTGGGGGCGGAGCCACTGCGTCCCTGCTCCCAGAGGTCTGAGCGCCGGGTGAGACGTCGGGCACAGGCGCGCAGGACTGGCGCCGAGGACCCCGGATGTCGGGAGTGGGGACGCACCGTGGAGCGGGGGCGCTGGGAGGTGCGCAGAAGATTAGGGACGTGCACGGGACCGTGCAAGTGAGTAGCAGCGGTGGTAGGGAGCGTGACAGTACCTCCCCTCTACTCCCCCCCTTCCTAATGCTGGTGATAAATCGTCTCATAAGAGGAGCATTAATGTTTTCTCGAGGTTCCAAGAACTCTCCTCAGGTCCGAAACCTCTCCAATCGACCAAAAACAAGGTTCTCCCCCTAACTGTCTTCATGGCGAGTATATCCTTCACCTCAAAGATATTGTCAGAACAACTAGGTTGGGGATTTTGAGAAGAGGCCGAGTGGAAGCAGTTAAATACCGCAGGTTTGAGGAGTGATACATGAAAGACATTAGGGATTCGTAGCGAGGCGGGCAATTTCAACTTGTAGGCCATGTCATTGATACTCCTTAAGATTTCAAAGGGGCCAATGTAACGTGGACCTAACTTATAGGAGGGAATCTTTAGTCTGATATACCATGAGGATAGCCAGACTTTATCTCCGGGGAGATACGGAGGAGCGTCCAAACGTTTTTTGTGGGCATATCTCTTCATTCTGCAACTGGCTCTCTCAAGAGCCTCCTTGGTGTCCCTCCAAATCTGAGAGAAGTCCACAGACAAGGAGTCCGCCGCCGGTACACCCGAGGTGGGGGAAACGGGAAGAGGAATGCCGGGATGTTGTCCAAAAACCACAAAAATGGGAGACTTGGAGGAGGCTTCACTGGGATGATTATTGTAAGCGAATTCAGCCCATGGAAAAAGAGAAACCAAGTCATCGTGGTGAGCATTGGAAAAATGCCGGAGGTAGGAAGTCAGGACCTGGTTGACTCGCTCAACTTGACTGTTTGACTGGGGATGATAGGCTGAGGAGAAATCCAGAGTCATCTTCTTCAATCCGCAGAGAGCTCACCAAAAATGGGAGGTAAACTGGACTCCTCGATCTGAGACAATATGCTGAGGGAAGTCATGGAGTCGGAAGACTTGGAGCAAGAAAATCTTTGCCAGCTCAGGGGCAGAAGGCAGGCTTGGCAATGGAACGAAGTGGGCCATTTTAGAAAACCGATCAACGACCACTAAGATAACAGTACATTTTGAGGAGGGAGGTAAATCGGTGATAAAGTCCATAGCGATATGGGTCCACGGGGTCGTAGGCACGGGCAACGGATGTAAGAGTCCCGGAGGAAGGTGTCTAGGGACTTTGTTACTGGCACACGAGGGACAAGAAGCGATGAAATCCAACACGTCCTGGCGAAGCGAAGACCACCAATAGTGGCGGGAGACAAGAGAGAGAGTTTTCTTGAGTCCAGCATGTCCAGAAAATTTAAACGAATGACCCCAACGCAGGACCTTCGGTCTGTCTCCACCATGAACAAAGGTCTTAACCGGTGGTGGAGAAAGTACGCTTAGTGGGGCCACGGTAAGGATTTTGGCCGGATTGATGATATGCGTAGGTCCATCTTCCTTGTCCACTGACAAAAATGACCGGGATAGGGCGTCGGCTTTGATGTTCTTATTCCCTGGTCAAAAGTGGAGTTTAAAATCAAAGCGCCCGAAAAACAAAGACCATCGGGCTTGCCGTGGGTTGAGCCTTTGGGTGGACTGAACGTAAGCCAAATTTTTATGATCCGTGAATATGATAAACAGATGGACGGCCCCCTCGAGAAGATGGCGCCACTCCTCAAGGGCTAGCTTTATGGCCAATAGTTCTCGGTCTCCAATGGAGTAATTACTGTTGTGAGCTCATCTGTTCATTCACCTTTTGTGTCCGAGGATTTCCCTCTTCTGGTGAAGGAAGGTAGTGAGGCTGATTTGGATGAAAGAAACCAAACACCTGATCAGGTGGATTGTGACTGGGTAACGGGAACTTCAGACTGAATATAAGGCAGCCGACGCCCTTCTGAGTGGCTGGTGATTTCTCTGCTGGATTCTTGGAGACCAGTCTGATTCCTGCTTCCCAAAGATAAGTTTTTGCTCTGCTATTGAACTTATTAGTTTTGGTTTTGTTTTCCTTGTTTTCTGGGTTCAGCCATCCCCGGCTGGGGGTGTGCTGGATTCTTTTTCCTTGATCAGTGTTCTCTTTTGCTCTGCTTTCAGAATATTCTGAGTGCTGATATAGGGTTTGAAGTCTAGTGACTTCAGGGTCCTTTTTGCTTATCAGTTGTGTTGGTAATATTTTTAGCAGGGTTTTCTCGGATTGCAGACAGCAGCTTTTCTGTTCTGTCCTTTTTAGTTAGCTTGGGCCCCATCGTTTGCTCAACCTATCTTTCTATCTGTGCTAGTGTTTTCATCTTGCTTCACCGTCATTATATGTTGGGGGCTGGCTATTGCTTTGGGGTCTGCTCTGGGGCAGTCAGTTTTTCCCTTTTCTCTCTTTAGGCTTATGTAGATCTCCGGCTGTGACGAGGTGTCTAGGATCACCGTAGGAACACTCCACAGCTACTGCTAGTTGTGTGATAGGATTAGGGGTCTGCAATCCACTAGTTTACAACCTCTCTGATTTTCTGGGCTGAGTTTGTGTTTTGTTTTTTCCTCCTCGGTGACTCAATCATAACAAATTACGTTCCGGAGCGGAGAACGCTTTAAAAAAGAATCCACACATGACCATGCGACCAGAGGAGGATTTCTGCAGAAGGACTGTTCCTGCTCCCACTGAAGATGCATCAACTTCGAGGATGAATGGCCTATTGACATCTGGGTGGTGGAGCACCGGAGACTTCGCGAACTCTTGTTTAAGGGCTTCGAAGGCCGCTTCAGCATCAAGGGGCCTGGAGTTGGGGTTGACCCCTTTGCGGCAGAGAGCAGAAATAGGCTTGGTCAGTGAAGAAAAATGAGGGATAAATTGCCTGTAATAATTGGCGAAGCCCAAAAAGCGCTGGATTGCCTTTACTCCAAGGAGACGTGGCCAATTGAGGACGGCAGAGACTTTCTCAGTGTCCATTTCTAAGCCTGAACTCGAAATGATGTAACCAAGGAAAGGCAACGAAGCTTGCTCAGAGGCATTTCTCCAATTTGGCAAAAAGGTGACTTTCCCCGAGGCATTGGAGGACTTGGCGGACGTCTCGACGATGTGTGGACAAGTCGGGGGAGAAGATCAAGATGTCGTCTAAGTAGACCACGATACAGACATAGAGGAGATCTCGAAAGATGTAATTGACGAGTTCCTGGAATACTGCAGGCGCATTGCAGAGGCCAAATGGCATGACTAAATACTCATAATGACCGTCCCATGTGTTGAATGCGATCTTCCACTCATCCCCGGACCGTATGCGAACAAGGTTGCAGGCTCCTCGCAGATCAAGCTTGCTAAATACTCTTGCTCCCCTCAGGCAATCAAAGAGTTCAGAGATGAGTGGCAGTGGGTATTTGTTCTTCACCGTGATGCAGTTTAGGCCACGATAGTCGATGCATGGACGAAGGGACCCATCCTTCTTTTTCACAAAAAAGAAGCCCGCTCCTGCAGGAGATGACGATTTCCTAATGAAACCTCTGGCCAAGTTATCCTCAACGTACTCCGACATGGCTTGTGTCTCGGCTAGAGAGAGAGGATAAATTCTTCCACGAGGAGGAGTGGTGCCAGGAATGAGCTCAATGGGGCAGTCATAGAGTCGATGTGGAGGAAGGACCTGAGCTTCTCTCTTGTCGAAGACATCCGAGAAGGCACTATACAGAGACGGCAGTCCGGAGGGAGCAGGGAGAGGACGGGGGACACCTACAGGATACACCGGCAGCAGACACTGTGTCCGACAGGACTCCCCCAGTGCAGAACATTGCTGTTACTCCAATCCAAGGTGGGCTCGTGGAGCCGCAGCCAAGGAAGACCGAGGAGGACAGAGTGAGAGATACCAGCTAAAACATAGAATGTGATTCTCTTTTTGTGCAGGGCCCCTATTTGCAGCTCAATCTCTTGCATAACCAACGTAATGGTCTCTTGTAAGGGGTTGCAGTCCACAGATGCAAGGATCTGCGGATTCTCCAGGGTCCTCACGGGGACGGAAAATTTGATGACCACATCGAGCCTAATAAAATTTCCAGCGGCACCCGAATCCACGTAGGCCGCCAAGGAAACTCGCTTATCACCGACATGCAAGAGGGCAGATAAAGTAAGGGGTTGAGAGGTATCATACACACCTAGGGAGGCCTCTCTTACCTGACCTAGGCAGAGAAGTTTTCCGGACGTTCCGGACAGGTTCGGAGCAAATGATACCCATTGCCGCAATAGAAACAGAGACCCTGGGAACTTCTCTCCTTGCGACGCTGTTCGGAGAGCCTCAGGCGGTCCACTTGCATTGGCTCAGGCACGGAAGCAGAAGTGAGAGCCCTGGATCGGGGACTGGTTGGTCTGCGAGCAGATGGCAATGGGCGTGCATGTCTTCTCTCACGAGCCCGTTCCTGGAACCGGAGATCGATCCAAGTGGCCAGAGAAATTAGATCCTCCAGGGCAGTGGAGGTGTCGCGACCAGCAAGCTCGTCCTTTATATGACCTGAAAGACCCCACCAAAAGGCTCCCACCAAGGTGTTGCTGTTCCAACTCAAGTCGGATGACAGAGTACGAAACTGGATGGCGCACTGGCCCATGGTTTGAGAACCCTGGCACAGACTGAACAGGGACTCCGTAGTAGAGGCTAGACGGCCTGGTTCATCGAATACCCGACGAAAAGTATCCAAAAAATCCGACAGCTGGGGTAACCACAGGGTAGTCACGCTCCCAGAGGGGATTCACCCACGCTAAAGCATCCCCTTCTAGATGGGAGATTATGAAGGCCACCTTGGACCGATCAGTGGGGTATTGCAGGGGCAAAAGTTCAAAATGGAGACGGCATTGGTTCAGGAAACCACGGCATAGTTTTGCATCACTGTTATACCTGGGTGGTTTGGCCAACCGCAGTAGAGGGTGGGGAACAGCGGCTGGAGGAGGGGCAGAGGCAGCCGCCTGCAGGGAGAGCAATCGACCATCAACCGAAGCCATGTAACTGAGGATATGAGATTGAGAGTCACGCTGCTGGGCCAGCTCCTGTTGTAAACCAGCCAGCTGAGCAGCGTTACCCGGGTCAGAGGATTGGAGAGCAGAGAGGCGCGCGTCCATAGATTTCATAAAGGACATTATGCGCGTTTGATTCTCCCATAAGAAAACTAGCTCTTTCTGAGTAACCGTGGCTCCAGCGGGATCCATGGCCTGATTATGCTGTAACGGTTGTGCTGTGAAGGTGAGGGAACGCTAGAACAACCCGGGAGTGGACCCTCTGGGTCACAGCTCCAAAGCCCTTGAGGGCGAGCTGACCAGGTGGAGTCACCCCCTATACAGGGAGTGTTAGGGGCAGGCCCACAGGGGATGGAACTGTGACAGCCAGAGCCAAAGGGGCGACTGGGGTAAGCACCAGGGAGACACAGGTGGAGAATCCAAGCTGCAACTGAAGTGAGGAATACAGGGACCACGGAGCGAGAGAGGCGAGAGGACCAGGAGCACCAGGGGATGGCGGAGGCTGGAGGCTGCAAGAAAGCAAGATAATAATAATAATATAACAGCGGACAAGAGGGCTCAGAGCGGACAGACAAGGGAACCTGCAGGCACGAGGTACACCAGACAGCCTGCCGGAGATGGCAGTACGGAGGGAGACACAGGAGCAGGGACAGAGACAGGGACACGGAGCAAAGCAAGAGGTGGAGAACACAGAAGCTACCAGTGGTAGCGCAGGCAGAAGGCAAAGGTTGCAGTACAGGGCCTGAAGACGGGGCGAGCGCTGGCAGTGAAGACAGCATCACCACATAAGATAATCAGGTGCCTTACCTGGCCTGGCTCCGAGTAGAAATAGTCGGTGGGCGCCGCCATGTTGGGGGTAGAGCCACCGCGTCACTACTCCCAGAGGTCTGAGTGCCGGGTGAGACATCGGGCGCAGGCGCGCAGGACCGACGCCGAGGACCCCGAATGTCGGGAGCGGGGATGCGCCATGGAGCGGGGGTGCACTGGGAAGTGCGCAGAAGATTCGGGACGCACACGGGACCGCGCAGGTAAGTAGCGGCGACGGTAGGGAGCGTGACACCGGGCTTTGTGGGACGTTCTCTGTCCCGAATTTCTGCCCCTCCCCACCGTGCAAAAGTGGATTGAAAATGCAGAAAGATTCTGGACAGTCTGCAATATCCCCAACTGTTTTGGTGCGGTGGATGGGAGACACATCCGGATTATAAAACCAAAAAGAACTGGATCAGAGTATTATAATTGCAAAAAGTACTTCTCTGCAGTACTCATGGCCATTTCTGATGCAGACTGTAAGTTTGTTGCAGTGGACATTGGTGCATTTGGGCGTGGGAATGACTCCCAGGCTTTTAATAACTCGTACATGGGCTGGAGGTTGTATGGCAACCAGTTCAATTTCCCCATGCCACGTCCTTTTCCCAACACCGAAGGTCCACCACAGCCCTTTGTAATGGTTAGGATTAGAGATGAGCGACTTTGCCTTTTTTAGGGTCGAGTCGGGTTTCATGAAACCCGACTTTCTCAAAAGTCGGGTCGAACGAAATCAGCCGATTATCGTGAAAAGTCGAAGGCCGACTGAAACACGAAACCCAATGCAAGTCAATGGGGAAGCAAAGTCGGCAGGGAGTGGAGGACATTAAACACACCTACAGTGCCCATTTGAATGGCAAAAACATCAATTTTTATTACTGAAGCTTGTCAACCTTAATTTACTTCATAATAATAGTTATGCACTGAAAACGGGGGGTTATTTGGCTAAATTTGTGGGGGGGTGGGGCTGGCTCCAGGTTTTCATGTGCCCTGGGCCAAAGAGCGCCCCTTTAACACATAACACAACTCATGATGCTCCGATATGGCAGAGAAATAGCGTTATAGTACAATGAAAAATACTTCACTTTTTACATCTCATGACTGATATCGATTTTAAATTCTCCAATAGCTCCAAAAACGGACAGTATATTACTCCATACAGTATTATGGGCACCGCATAGTGTGCTATACAGAGTAATGAGGCCCATATATTTCTCCATACAGAATCATTGGTCCCATATAATGTTTGAAACAGTATATGATGTGCTCCACATAATGCTACAGTATATGTTGGTCCCCATGGATGAAGCTCCACTGTCTTATGGGCCCAAATAATGCTCCATAATAATGGGCCCCATTTCTAATGTTCTAGTGTATAATGGGCCCTGTAATTGCTGCTCCAGTGTCTGATGTCCACCTTTGGAATGCTCCAGTGTATGGTGGGCCCCATATATCATTCTCCAGAGTATAGTGCTCCCCAAAAATTGCTGTCCCAACATTGAAAACAATTAAATTAGTGTCCTCGCTAGGGAATCCCTGTACTAGTCTGGACTCCTCGTTGTCCACATCTTCCATATCACTGCACTTGGCTGTTTAGGCGCAGAGGGCATACATACATGATGTCATTGCGCTCTCTGATCAGAATATCACTGTCAGGACACGTGGAAGACGTCATGGCGGTGGAGCAGGGAAGGTCAGATTCTGGCTGTGTAGAGTGTGAGGGGAATGTAGTGGTCTGGGTCAATGTACCAGTAGAATCATCTAGCAGTGGCTGGGCATCAGTGCACTTGTGGCGTCCCCAGGAGTACGGTCGCCACAGTGGCATTACCTTCCTCCTAGGGAGTGTGATGTCATGCTTGGGAGCAACGAAGGATCTCTCTAGCATTTCAACCAACACACAACACATTTCCCACTCCAGGCCAGCAGGGAGACCTCTGAACCTGACTGCTGAGGAGCTGCTCTCTGTGGTCGGGAGGAGGTAAGTTAGGGCACTCTGTGCAGGGAAGGGGAAGTGTGTGGATGTGAGAAGGGGAGCTGGAGGATGAACAGAGTTAAGGCTCACTCCTAGCTGGAGCGCATGGTCCGGATTCCGGTCTCCGAGTTTGTAGGGACACTGAAACCGGAGGAAGTAGCAGCTGTAAATGCTCTGTACCCAATTAAGGCTCGGAGGCCCCAGCATCGACATGTGGGAGCCAGAAGGAAAAGGCTATGGCTGCCTGCCATACGAGAAAGTTCCAAAAGAGAGTCAACAGGGGGAACTTCATTGAACTCAGCACTGCGAGTACCTCAGATAAGCGCTAGAACGGAGGCCACACTACCTATCTGCAGAGAGAGAATTTGAAATTGGCTTCCAGGCTGACCAACTCATTCTCCATCTGTACTTTGGGTCCTGGACGGCACTTACCAAGTACAGGTAAAGGAACTGCACGACTGTGTCTGTCATCTTTCTCCTGCGCCGGGCACACGGCTCTGCTACATCCTGCACTGCACACCATCTACCAACTCTTTCATCTGCCCTGCGACTACGGCCCTACCTGTGCAGGGCTTCTACATCTTAGCTGCACCACAACATCTGTCCCAGAGAAGCGACACTGCAGCGCTGGTCAATATAATCAGAAACCACAGGTGGCGTCACGTATCATTCACCTATAAACGTAATTCACCCCTTTGCATGGACGCCCAGGGCCACGGAACGGGTCACCACCACCGTGACAAATCCCTGTGAGACACCGGCCCGGTACCGATTAACCCCACTGCCCTGGCTGGCCACCAACACTCCATGTCAGATTCATCTTGGACTTGGGAATTCACGATTTGACTTGATAACCCAGGCATGGTAAGATAGAAAGAGCTACATGGACTAATGTGAAGTGTGGCCTGCTGCATCATTCACTTTTGGTGGGGGTGAAGGACACAAGGAAAGGGGTTCTTCCTGACCAGGAGCCAGCACTTGACGACTCAGTGCTTGCATTTTTTGAAACTTCAGAAGAGGAGGGCATATTTGCTGGAGTCTGTTTCGGCAATGTAAGCCAAAACCAGTTCCTCATGCTCCGCCTCTAAAAGCGGTTAACCTACTCCCAGAAAAGGTAGCCTTCCAGGCGTTCTGGAGCCAGACCATGACGCAGGCTCAACACCTCCTGCCTTAGCTGCTATTGTGCTTTTGCCACTACCAGCAGATGCACCACCACCATCAGCACCAGCTGGCCCCCCCACGCCCACGTCCGCGGCCTCTTCCACCAAACTTCAAAATTTTGCAGAAAATAGACCCAAAATAACATCAGATATATGGTACTGTATCAGAAGCATACAGCTCTATTCAGTCAAAGGATAATTGTCAATCTCCCTACATATTCCATCAGTCACACAGAGACGCTCACAGGCTCAGTATGGATTAGACAAGAATATAAAAATTAGACAAAGTGTACAGTATCATCAGATAGCAGGTATATATAGTATAGTTTAAACATTCTAAATCTCCGTAGATATTTGAGGAGGCACACACAGACACTCTCAGGCTCAGTATTGGATTACAACACAATCTAAAAAGCCGTAAGACGGTTATGGATCTCAAGAGCACAGCTGTACACAGTGTAGGTGTCATTGTTGTCAATCTCAGTATTTATTTCCACAGTCAGAAAATAACTCTCACTTGGTCAGTTTGGATTAGACCAGAATTTAACAAGCAGTAAATGGGTAATGTATCACAAGTGTAGAGCTGTATACAGTGTTGGGGTAATTTTTAAATGTACATCTAAATTGCAGGAGTAACCCATAGACACTCACACACTCATGATGGATCACACCACAATATAACAAGAAGATCCGCAAGAAATAATCACACATGTGGGACAATGTTACAGGTGTCAATGATACACTTAGAGTGTTGGTTGGAGGAGGACTTCCTGGCAGAAAGGGTACAGTATCACCAGATACCAGGTATATATAGCATACTTTAAACATTAACAATGAACGTCTATATATCAGGAATGGTGTTGAGCCACCCCGCTAGTGTATTGGTTCGTCGCACAGGAGGCAAGTTCGTCGAATGTTCGTCGAACGTTCGAAGAACACCGTCAAACCCCATTGAAAACAATGGCAGGCAAACACAAACACATACAAACACATAGAAAACAATTACAAAACACCTTTAAAGGTGTCCCAAAGCAGACAAAATGCTCAGAAGACAAAAATAACATATGGAAAAGGGCAACTACATTTAGAAAAGAGGTGGAGGCGTAAAAGGAGGAGGTGGAGGAGACATAGATATAGGCTTGTCATGCCCTTATGAAGTCAAGAAAGGCTGGAATAAAAATGTAAAATACAAACTAAAAAAAAAATAAAATTCTGAAATCGAACATGATCATATACAGTCGGACTTCCCACCATTAAATTATGCCAACTGCAGATGGGGCGGCGTTATTCCCATGAACCTCCAAACTGCGTCCATGAAGGCAAAGTGTTTGGTTTCCAGGGGATCTATGATTGCAAAGCTGAACCTTAAAGGAATGTTCAAAAGGGCACCACCAGGAGTGGAGCCTGTGGCTTAATTGGACTCCACCCAGGAAACCACAACCATACAAGCTACAGAAAAGATGCACAGATTGCAAGCTTTGTCGATTCTGTGTGTGGTGTGGTATGTCCGTTTGTAGTTGTGCTAGTGATTTCTCAGCTTTATTCTGTTAACGACCGAGACTCCGGCATGCCCCCGGGGTACGCGTCAAGCTTACTAGAGGGATACGCGAGGTTCTGGCACGCGAGATCGAGCAATAACAGGTCTATCATGCCCTTACATGACCGGGGCTGCATGCGCGCTACACTGAAAGGACCAGCTTTTCTCGCTTACAGGTGCTGATAACCCGCTGAACACCATTAGTGATGGGGATCTGGGATTTCAATTATTCCCCGCGAACGATGATTTCCCAGTAAGTGCAGGTCAACTGCAATTATGGAATTAGGCCTAACCGGCATTCCTGACAAAATGAAAAAATTACGTGTCCAAACCACAGGTGCTGTAGGTTGCTTAACAGCTCGGCAGCCGTTCTCAGGCCCAGTATGGATTTGACAACATTGTAGAAAGTTGATAAAGGGTACAGTTTCACCGGATTACAGGTATGTATAGCATAGTTTACACATTAAAAACCTATGTCTATAGATCAGGAGGCAGGCTCAGACGGTTTCAGGCCCAGTATGGATTAGACGTGATTGGACAAAGGTGAGAAAGGGTAGCGTATCACCGGATTACAGGTATGTATAGCATAGTTTACACATTAAAAACCTTTGTCTATAGATCAGGAGGCAGGCTCAGACGGTCTCAGGCCCAGTATGGATTTGACCAGATTGTACAAAGATGAGAAAGGGTACATTATTACTGGAGAGCAGGTATATATAGCATAGTTTAAACATTTAAAATCTCCGTGTTCTCAGTATGGATTAGACAAAAATCTAAAAATTAGAAAAAAGTAAATGTATTTGAAGCATACACCAGTATACACTTTTGGTGGTATTTTTAAATCTTCATATATATATTTCTGTCTCAGTAAGACAGTCCAGTCTCTCCGCAATAGGAAGTGAGATGTATACAATTACTGACATAAAGTCTAGTGATTGCAGAAATCTAGGAATTAATAATCACGGGAAAAACTTCCATCACAATTCTCAGAGGCGATGCTGACCCTCAATTAATTTGTGTGTGGAGACAGCGAAAAGATTTCTGTGTGAAGAAAGTGTTGCTGTATCGCAGTACCGTTGATCCCATCAGCGTTAATCATCTCCATCAAATTTTTATCACAGGGAGAGCTGTAAACATGTTGCTCACTGCCTATCATGATCTGTCACGTAACTTTGGAGTGCAAAAGACAGAAGCCACAGGCCGTAGGCGATTCTATGGGATTGGCATGAGAGGGCACATTTAAAAATGGGCGCCGGAATGTCACACGTCTGTGAGTAGGAAAACTGTGAAAGCTGATGATAAACCACCACTGCATGTCACTGTGAGTCGACGTCCATAAGAAATGGAAGCCATTGATCACCAAAGCAAGCCATTTTTCTGGCAACCTATGTGTCATCAGGGTAAAGTGGGACAAAATCCTTGGAAACCCATGCATGGTTCATTTTAATGAAGGTTAGATCATCCACATTTTGGGTCAACAGACGGGTCCTTTTTACTGTCAGGATTGATACAGCTGCACTGAAGACTCTTTCCGATAGCACACTTGCAGCTGGGCAAGCGAGCTCCTGTAAGGCATATTGTGCCAATTCAGGCCAGGTGTCCAGTTTAGCGGCCCAATAGTCAAATGGGAATGACCTGTGAGGGAGAACATCGATATGGGACAAGAAGTAGTTTGTAACCATAGGTGACAACTGCTGTCTCCTGTCACTTTCAATCGATGCAGTATTACCAGTCGTGTGAGCAGGACTTGAAAAATCAGTCCACAACATGGTCATGAAACCCCTGTCTCCAAAGCCACTTCTGATGTGTGCACCACGAACACCTCTTCCAAGATGCCCCCGGCCTCTATGGCTCGTGTGAGAACCATCACCGCTGCTGTGTGCTGGGAATGCCTCAACCAACCGGTTTACCAGAGTTGCTTGTTTGTTAGCCAATATTAGGTCAAGGTTCTCCTGTGGCATTATGTTTTGGAATTTGCCTTTATAGCGTGGATCCAGGATGCTGGCCAACCAGTAGTCGTCATCGTTCATCATTTTGGCAATGCGGGGGTCCCTTTTTAGGATCTGCAAGGCATAATCTGACATGTGGGCCAATGTTCCCGGTGTCAATGATGCACTGCGAGTGCTGGGTGGAGGAGCACTTTCTGGCAAATCCACATCCCTCCAGTCACACACAAAGCCTGTACCAGACCTTGCCACGCCAACATTTTCTCTTGCCCCACGAGAAGCATCCTCCTCCCCTAAATAATCATCCCCATCATCATCCTCTTCCTCCTCCTCTTCCTCTTCTTCCTCCACCTCGTCCAGGAGAGGTCCCAGAGCAGACAATGGCTGACTGTCATCAAGGCTTCCCTCCTCCTCTTCCTCCTCATCAACCTCGGCTGCAGACGCCTGATCCTTAATGTGCATCAAAGTTTGCATGAGCAGACGTATAAGTGGGATGCTCATGCTTATGATGGCATCGTCTGCGCTTACCAGCCGTGTGCATTCCTCAAAACAATGAAGGACTTTACAGAGGTCTTTCAGCTTCGACCACTGCACACCTGTCAACTCCATGTCTGCCCTCAAAGTGCCTGCCCGTGTATCCTCCCACAAATGCATTATGGCCTGCCTCTGTTCGCACAGCCGCTCAACCATGTGCAGGGTGGAGTTTCACCTTGTTGCAACGTCGATAATTAGGCGGTGCTTGGGAAGGTGGAGCAATCGCTGCAGCTTCTGCATACGACTGGAGTGTACCGGCGACCAGCGGATGTGCGAGCACAGTCTTCGAACCTTATGGAGCAGGCCTGTTAACTCCGGATAATTATTGAGGAAGCACTGCACCACCAGGTTCAAGGTGTGAGCCAAGCAAGGTATGTGTCTGAGTTTTGAAAGGGCTATGGCTGCCACAAAATTCCGGCCGTTATCACTAACTACCTTGCCTCCCTCAAGATGTAGACTGCCCAGCCATGACTCAGTTTGTCGCTGAAAGTAGTCGGCCAGTACCTCCGCGGTGTGTCTGTCGCCCAAACACATCATCTTCAACACAGCCTGCTGACGCTTTGCAATAGCTAATCGATAGGGGGACACCTCGTGTGCAACACTGGCAGCTGCGGATGGAGTGCTCGTGCGACTGCGCTCTGTGGACGAGCTTTCGCTTCTGGAGGAGGAGGAGGGTCGAACGCCTACAGCCAACTGTTTCCTATACCGTGGGCTAGGCAGCACTGTCCCACCACCGCTGTCCCCTGTGTCCCCTGTGGACCCTGCATCCACCACATTAACCCAGTGCACAGTGAAGGACACGTAACGGCGCTGGCCATGCCTACTGGACCATGCATCAGTTGTGAGGTGCACCTTTCCACTCACTGATTGCTTGAATGCATGGACAATGCGGTCTTTCACATGAAGGTGGAGGGCTGGGATGGCTTTGCGAGAAAAGAAGTGTCGACTGGGTAGGTCATAGCTTGGTACTGCATAGGCCATGAGTTCGCGGAAAGCTGCGCTTTCAACCAAGCGATAGGGCATCATCTCTAACGAGATTAGTTTGGCAATTTGGGCGTTCAAAGCCAGTGTACGCGGATGAGAGGATGAGTACTTTCTTGTCCTACTCATAGTCTCTGGTAGGGTGAGCTGGACTTGAGAGCTGCATATGGTGGAACTAGCGGTGGACATGGCGGACTGAGATAGGGTTGATGATAGTGATGGAGTTGGTGTTCTTTCTGATGGCCTAAATTCAGTCTTTCGTTGATATAACATTGTGATTCTCTGACTGCTTTGGCCTTGCGACGACACCTCAACATTTGCTGCTGGTGGTGTGCTAACCGGTGGGCTTACAGTGGGGGAAACAATGTAGCGTTGCTGACTCCCTTCTTTGGGAGCAGTTGCACATGTGGTACGTGAGGTTTGGTAGTCCGTCCACGCTTGCAAGTGCATGGTGGTTAAATGTCTAAGCATGCAACTGGTATTCAAATTTCTCAGATTTTTCCCTCGGCTAAAGGTCTTTGCGCAATTCTTACAGATAACCTTTGCCTGATCATTAGGATTTTGTTCAAAAAAGTGCCACACTGCACTCTTCCTACTATGGAAGACATTTTGAGGCCTTGCACGCTGTGCTATTTTGACCGTCTGGCCAAGCTGTCCTGCAACTCTTTTGGTTTTTGTAACCCGTTTTTGGACTGCTCCGGGCCTGCCAGATAACAGCTGTTGCGATGTCGATGCCTGCTGCGGATGCTCCTCCTCCTCTTCTGAGCTATTGGCAGCGGCACCCTCTGCCCCCAATGGATGCCAATCTGGGTCAACAACTGGGTCATCCATCACCTCCTCTTCAATGTCATGTGCACCTTCCTCTGTGTCACCATGTATGGTGGTATAGTATGCGGGAAGGGGCACCGGAGTTTCATCAGGGTCAGATTCTGGCTCAGTACACTGCGAGGACAATGTTGTGCTCTGAGTGAATGTACCAGCAGATAAATCTAGCAGTGGCTGTGCATCAGTGCACTCCATGTCAGATTCATCTTGGCCTGGGGAATTCACGATTTGACTTGATAACCCAGGCATGGTATGAGAAAAGAGCTCCATGGAGTAGTCTGTAGAGTAGCCTGCCACATCCTTCACTTTTGGTAGGGGTGAAGGACACAAGGAAAGGTGTTGTTCCTGACCAGGAGCCTCCACTGATGACGCAGTGCTTTTATTTTTTGAAACTTCAGAAGAGGAAGCGATAGAGCTGGAGGCTGTGTCAGCAATGTAAGACAAAACTTGTTCCTGAAGCTCCGGCTTTAAAAGTGGTCTACCTACTCCCAGAAAATGGAGCCTACGAGGCCTTGTGGAGCCAGACAATGATGCAGGATCACCACCTCCTGCCTTAGGTGCTATTGTGCTTTTGCCACTACCAGCAGAAGCACCACCACCAACACCACCATCAGGACCAGCTGGCAACACCCGCCCACTTCCACGGCCTCTTCCACCATACTTCTTCATTTTTTTTAAAAAGGTGCCCAAAATAACAACAACTATATGGTACTGTAAAACAAGGTAGAGGGTCTATATAGTATTGGTGAGAATTTGAAGCTCACTGTAGATTGGAGGACGCTGAACTATTGTCTCAGGCCCAGTAGAGATTATACCGCAATGTGACAGGCAGAAATTGGCTGGTGTATGAGAAGGCAGAAGCTGTATATAGTATTGGTGAGAATTTGAAGCTCACTGTAGATTGGAGGACGCTGAAGTATTGCCTCAGGCCCAGGACAGATTACACAGCAATGTGACAGGCAGAAATTGGCTGGTGTATGAGAAGGCAGAAGCTGTATATAGTATTGGTGAGAATTTGAAGCTCACTGTAGATTGGAGGACGCTGAACTATTGTCTCAGGCCCAGTAGAGATTACACCGCAATGTGACAAGCAGAAATTGGCTGGTGCATGAGAAGGCAGAAGCTGTATATAGTATTGGTGAGAATTTGAAGCTCACTGTAGATTGGAGGACGCTGAAGTATTGTCTCAGGCCCAGGACAGATTACACAGCAATGTGACAGGCAGAAATTGGCTGGTGTATGAGAAGGCAGAATCTGTATATAGTATTGGTGAGAATTTGAAGCTCACTGTAGATTGGAGGACGCTGAACTATTGTCTCAGGCCCAGTAGAGATTACACCGCAATGTGACAGGCAGAAATTGGCTGGTGCATGAGAAGGCAGAAGCTGTATATAGTATTGGTGAGAATTTGAAGTTCACTGTAGATTGGAGGACAATGAACTATTGTCTCAGGCCCAGGACAGATTACACAGCAATGTGACAGGCAGAAATTGGCTGGTGTATGAGAAGGCAGAAGCTGCATATAGTATTGGTGAGAATTTGAAGCTCACTGTAGATTGGAGGACGCTGAACTATTGTCTCAGGCCCAGTAGAGATTACACCGCAATGTGACAGGCAGAAATTGGCTGGTGTATGACAAGGCAGAAGCTGCATATAGTATTGGTGAGAATTTCAAGCTCACTGTAGATTGGAGGACGCTGAACTATTGTCTCAGGCCCAGGACAGATTACACCGCAATGTCACAGGCAGAAATTGGCTGGTGTATGAGAAGGCAGAATCTGTATATAGTATTGGTGAGAATTTGAAGCTCACTGTAGATTGGAGGATGCTGAACTATTGTCTCAGGCCCAGTAGAGATTACACCGCAATGTGACAAGCAGAAATTGGCTGGTGCATGAGAAGGCAGAAGCTGTATATAGTATTGGTGATAATTTGAAGCTCACTGTAGATTGGAGGACACTGAACTATTGTCTCAGGCCCAGGACAGATTACACCGCAATGTGACAGGCAGAAATTGGCTGGTGTATTAGAAGGCAGAAGCTGCATATAGTATTGGTGAGAATTTGAAGCTCACTGTAGATTGGAGGACGCTGAACTATTGTCTCAGGCCCAGTAGAGATTACACCGCAATGTGACAGGCAGAAATTGGCTGGTGTATGAGAAGGCAGAAGCTGTATATAGTATTGGTGAGAATTTGAAGCTCACTGTAGATTGGAGGATGCTGAACTATTGTCTCAGGCCCAGTAGAGATTACACCGCAATGTGACAAGCAGAAATTGGCTGGTGCATGAGAAGGCAGAAGCTGTATATAGTATTGATGAGAATTTGAAGCTCACTGTAGATTGGAGGACACTGAACTATTGTCTCAGGCCCAGGACAGATTACACCGCAATGTGACAGGCAGAAATTGGCTGGTGTATTAGAAGGCAGAAGCTGCATATAGTATTGGTGAGAATTTGAAGCTCACTGTAGATTGGAGGACGCTGAACTATTGTCTCAGGCCCAGTAGAGATTACACCGCAATGTGACAGGCAGAAATTGGCTGGTGTATGAGAAGGCAGAAGCTGTATATAGTATTGGTGAGAATTTGAAGCTCACTGTAGATTGGAGGACGCTGAACTATTGTCTCAGGCCCAGGACAGATTACACCGCAATGTGACAGGCAGAAATTGGCTGGTGTATGAGAAGGCAGAAGCTGTATATAGTATTGGTGAGAATTTGAAGCTCACTGTAGATTGGAGGACGTTGAACTATTGTCTCAGGCCCAGGACAGATTACACCGCAATGTGACAGGCAGAAATTGGCTGGTGTATGAGAAGGCAGAAGCTGTATATAGTATTGGTGAGAATTTGAAGCTCACTGTAGATTGGAGGACGCTGAACTATTGTCTCAGGCCCAGTAGAGATTACACCGCAATGTGACAGGCAGAAATTGGCTGGTGTATGAGAAGGCAGAAGCTGTATATAGTATTGGTGAGAATTTGAAGCTCACTGTAGATTGGAGGACGCTGAAGTATTGTCTCAGGCCCAGGACAGATTACACAGCAATGTGACAGGCAGAAATTGGCTGGTGTATGAGAAGGCAGAATCTGTATATAGTATTGGTGAGAATTTGAAGCTCACTGTAGATTGGAGGACGCTGAACTATTGTCTCAGGCCCAGTAGAGATTACACCGCAATGTGACAGGCAGAAATTGGCTGGTGCATGAGAAGGCAGAAGCTGTATATAGTATTGGTGAGAATTTGAAGCTCACTGTAGATTGGAGGACAATGAACTATTGTCTCAGGCCCAGGACAGATTACACAGCAATGTGACAGGCAGAAATTGGCTGGTGTATGAGAAGGCAGAAGCTGCATATAGTATTGGTGAGAATTTGAAGCTCACTGTAGATTGGAGGACGCTGAACTATTGTCTCAGGCCCAGTAGAGATTACACCGCAATGTGACAGGCAGAAATTGGCTGGTGTATGACAAGGCAGAAGCTGCATATAGTATTGGTGAGAATTTCAAGCTCACTGTAGATTGGAGGACGCTGAACTATTGTCTCAGGCCCAGGACAGATTACACCGCAATGTCACAGGCAGAAATTGGCTGGTGTATGAGAAGGCAGAATCTGTATATAGTATTGGTGAGAATTTGAAGCTCACTGTAGATTGGAGGATGCTGAACTATTGTCTCAGGCCCAGTAGAGATTACACCGCAATGTGACAAGCAGAAATTGGCTGGTGCATGAGAAGGCAGAAGCTGTATATAGTATTGGTGATAATTTGAAGCTCACTGTAGATTGGAGGACACTGAACTATTGTCTCAGGCCCAGGACAGATTACACAGCAATGTGACAGGCAGAAATTGGCTGGTGTATTAGAAGGCAGAAGCTGCATATAGTATTGGTGAGAATTTGAAGCTCACTGTAGATTGGAGGACGCTGAACTATTGTCTCAGGCCCAGTAGAGATTACACCGCAATGTGACAGGCAGAAATTGGCTGGTGTATGAGAAGGCAGAAGCTGTATATAGTATTGGTGAGAATTTGAAGCTCACTGTAGATTGGAGGATGCTGAACTATTGTCTCAGGCCCAGTAGAGATTACACCGCAATGTGACAAGCAGAAATTGGCTGGTGCATGAGAAGGCAGAAGCTGTATATAGTATTGGTGAGAATTTGAAGCTCACTGTAGATTGGAGGACACTGAACTATTGTCTCAGGCCCAGGACAGATTACACCGCAATGTGACAGGCAGAAATTGGCTGGTGTATTAGAAGGCAGAAGCTGCATATAGTATTGGTGAGAATTTGAAGCTCACTGTAGATTGGAGGACGCTGAACTATTGTCTCAGGCCCAGTAGAGATTACACCGCAATGTGACAGGCAGAAATTGGCTGGTGCATGAGAAGGCAGAAGCTGTATATAGTATTGGTGAGAATTTGAAGCTCACTGTAGATTGGAGGACAATGAACTATTGTCTCAGGCCCAGTAGAGATTACACCGCAATGTGACAGGCAGAAATTGGCTGGTGTATGAGAAGGCAGAAGCTGCATATAGTATTGGTGAGAATTTGAAGCTCACTGTAGATTGGAGGACGCTGAACTATTGTCTCAGGCCCAGTAGAGATTACACCGCAATGTGACAGGCAGAAATTGGCTGGTGTATGACAAGGCAGAAGCTGCATATAGTATTGGTGAGAATTTCAAGCTCACTGTAGATTGGAGGACGCTGAACTATTGTCTCAGGCCCAGGACAGATTACACCGCAATGTCACAGGCAGAAATTGGCTGGTGTATGAGAAGGCAGAATCTGTATATAGTATTGGTGAGAATTTGAAGCTCACTGTAGATTGGAGGATGCTGAACTATTGTCTCAGGCCCAGTAGAGATTACACCGCAATGTGACAAGCAGAAATTGGCTGGTGCATGAGAAGGCAGAAGCTGTATATAGTATTGGTGATAATTTGAAGCTCACTGTAGATTGGAGGACACTGAACTATTGTCTCAGGCCCAGGACAGATTACACAGCAATGTGACAGGCAGAAATTGGCTGGTGTATTAGAAGGCAGAAGCTGCATATAGTATTGGTGAGAATTTGAAGCTCACTGTAGATTGGAGGACGCTGAACTATTGTCTCAGGCCCAGTAGAGATTACACCGCAATGTGACAGGCAGAAATTGGCTGGTGTATGAGAAGGCAGAAGCTGTATATAGTATTGGTGAGAATTTGAAGCTCACTGTAGATTGGAGGATGCTGAACTATTGTCTCAGGCCCAGTAGAGATTACACCGCAATGTGACAAGCAGAAATTGGCTGGTGCATGAGAAGGCAGAAGCTGTATATAGTATTGGTGAGAATTTGAAGCTCACTGTAGATTGGAGGACACTGAACTATTGTCTCAGGCCCAGGACAGATTACACCGCAATGTGACAGGCAGAAATTGGCTGGTGTATTAGAAGGCAGAAGCTGCATATAGTATTGGTGAGAATTTGAAGCTCACTGTAGATTGGAGGACGCTGAACTATTGTCTCAGGCCCAGTAGAGATTACACCGCAATGTGACAGGCAGAAATTGGCTGGTGTATGAGAAGGCAGAAGCTGTATATAGTATTGGTGAGAATTTGAAGCTCACTGTAGATTGGAGGACGCTGAACTATTGTCTCAGGCCAAGTAGAGATTACACCGCAATGTGATAGGCAGAAATTGGCTGGTGTATGAGAAGGCAGAATCTGTATATAGTATTGGTGAGAATTTGAAGCTCACTGTAGATTGGAGGACGTTGAACTATTGTCTCAGGCCCAGGACAGATTACACCGCAATGTGACAGGCAGAAATTGGCTGGTGTATGAGAAGGCAGAAGCTGTATATAGTATTGGTGAGAATTTGAAGCTCACTGTAGATTGGAGGACGTTGAACTATTGTCTCAGGCCCAGGACAGATTACACCGCAATGTGACAGGCAGAAATTGGCTGGTGTATGAGAAGGCAGAAGCTGTATATAGTATTGGTGAGAATTTGAAGCTCACTGTAGATTGGAGGACACTGAACTATTGTCTCAGGCCCAGGACAGATTACACCGCAATGTGACAGGCAGAAATTGGCTGGTGTATGAGAAGGCAGAAGCTGCATATAGTATTGGTGAGAATTTGAAGCTCACTGTAGATTGGAGGACGCTGAACTATTGTCTCAGGCCCAGTAGAGATTACACCGCAATGTGACAAGCAGAAATTGGCTGGTGTATGAGAAGGCAGAAGCTGCATATAGTATTGGTGAGAATTTGAAGCTCACTGTAGATTGGAGGACGCTGAACTATTGTCTCAGGCCCAGGACAGATTACACCGCAATGTGACAGGCAGAAATTGGCTGGTGTATGAGAAGGCAGAAGCTGCATATAGTATTGGTGAGAATTTGAAGCTCACTGTAGATTGGAGGATGCTGAACTATTGTCTCAGGCCCAGTAGAGATTACACCGCAATGTGACAAGCAGAAATTGGCTGGTGCATGAGAAGGCAGAAGCTGTATATAGTATTGGTGAGAATTTGAAGCTCACTGTAGATTGGAGGACACTGAACTATTGTCTCAGGCCCAGGACAGATTACACAGCAATGTGACAGGCAGAAATTGGCTGGTGTATTAGAAGGCAGAAGCTGCATATAGTATTGGTGAGAATTTGAAGCTCACTGTAGATTGGAGGACGCTGAACTATTGTCTCAGGCCCAGTAGAGATTACACCGCAATGTGACAAGCAGAAATTGGCTGGTGTATGAGAAGGCAGAAGCTGCATATAGTATTGGTGAGAATTTGAAGCTCACTGTAGATTGGAGGACGCTGAACTATTGTCTCAGGCCAAGTAGAGATTACACCGCAATGTGATAGGCAGAAATTGGCTGGTGTATGAGAAGGCAGAAGCTGCATATAGTATTGGTGAGAATTTGAAGCTCACTGTAGATTGGAGGACGTTGAACTATTGTCTCAGGCCCAGGACAGATTACACCGCAATGTGACAGGCAGAAATTGGCTGGTGTATGAGAAGGCAGAATCTGTATATAGTATTGGTGAGAATTTGAAGCTCACTGTAGATTGGAGGACGCTGAAGTATTGTCTCAGGCCCAGGACAGATTACACAGCAATGTGACAGGCAGAAATTGGCTGGTGTATGAGAAGGCAGAAGCTGTATATAGTATTGGTGAGAATTTGAAGCTCACTGTAGATTGGAGGATGCTGAACTATTGTCTCAGGCCCAGGACTGATTACACCGCAATGTCACAGGCAGAAATTGGCTGGTGTATGAGAAGGCAGAAGCTGTATATAGTATTGGTGAGAATTTGAAGCTCACTGTAGATTGGAGGATGCTGAACTATTGTCTCAGGCCCAGGACTGATTACACCGCAATGTCACAGGCAGAAATTGGCTGGTGTATGACAAACTACAAGGTGTATATAAAATTGGGCAGAATTGGAATCTCCCTAGAGTGTAAGTCTGTAAGAACGGACAAACTCCTCGGCTTTTTCTTAGAGAGTCACACACAGATAGCTTCAATTTGGCCGCTGAACTAGTATCAAGTGCAGTTGAGATTACACCGCAATGTCGCAGGCAGAAATTGCCTATTGTATGACAAACTACAAGGTGTATATAGAATTGGGCAGAATTGGAATCTCCCTAGAGTGTAAGTCTGTGAGAATGGACAAACTCCTCGGCTTTTCCTTACAGAGTCACACACAGATAGCTTCAATTTGACCGTGATAACAGCCGGTACACGGTACTGTGTGAGGAGCGTACACCGCTGTACGGTGTGTGAAAAAATGAACGCTCAGTAACTCTCCAGGACAAAACAATAAAATCTGGATTGCTTTGAAAAAAGCAGTTTGCTCAGCAGTGTGAAAACAGCAATGCAGCTATCAGGGAGCCTTTAAAGACAGCCTTATAACCAACAGAGCTGATGCACCAAAATATAGCCTCCCCTTGCACTGCACAGTAACTGGTGTGTTGTACAGGCAAAATCGCCAGCAGCAGAAGCAGTTTTTGGTATCTTCTTCCCTGTCTAACGCTCTCCCTACAGAATCAGCAGCAGCAGCAGCTCTCTCTATTCTGAGATCAGCATAAGTAAGATGGCGGTCGGCGTGCACGTCCTTTTATACCCCCTGTGACACCACACAAAGCAAGCCAATCACTTGCATGCCCTTCTCAAACATGGTGGTGACCGCTGCCTATGTCATCATGTTGCCCACAGTGTCCGTTTTCCTGATTGGCTGAAAAAGGGTGCTAAATCATTTTTTAGAAACGCGACTTTGGCGCTAAAGTCGCCGACCTCGTGGCCGACCTCACGCTAAGGTCGGGTTTTGTTTCATGAAACCCGACTTTGGCGAAAGTCGGCGACTTTTGAATTTTTTCGACCCGTTTCGCTCAACTCTAGTTAGGATGAGGCATTCCAGATGTGCCAAAACCTCCTCAAACCCTACTCCAGCCGGGACTTGGACACAACAAAAGAATTTTTAATTACAGGCTGACCAGGGCAGGAAGAACTGTAAAGTGTGCCTTTGGTATACTTGTCTCTAGATAGCGCATTCTAACATTCTAACCACAGCCATTAATCTGAAACTGGAAACAGTGGATGAGGTGGTGAAGGCCTGTGTGGATCTACACAATTTTGTTATGGTTAGAGAGCACCCGAACTTTGAACTTGATGATGCCACTCCTAACCCCTTGCCTGAATTTAATCAGCACCCTCTTTGGTCATCCGTTGAAGTTGGCTAAATGAGGGACCAACTTGCGGCCTACTTCAACTCAGATCTAGGACGGGTGGCCTGGCAAGACCAAATGGTGTAACAAAGTTTACTTTTGTGTTTATGTTAAAAAAAATTTGTTGATACCTGTACCGAGTGCACTCTGTCTTTTTACATTTCAATATAATAATCAACTGGCCAAATGTGCAATTGAATTCTTGATGCTGTGTTTTGTGCATCCTTCATTTAATAGTACTCAAGACTAGTGTTGAGCTTTCCGATACCGGAAGTATCGGGTATCAGCCGATATTAGCTGTATCAGAATTCCGATACTGACTTCCGATACTTTTTTCATATCGGAAACCGGAATCGGAAGTTCCCATAATGCTATGAGCCCGCTCGCTTTGATTCAGCCAATGGGAATCCTCAGAAGTGTGGGCACATCCTGTTAGGCATGTAGGCATGTTAACTATTGGCATGGCTGTGATTGGCTGCTGAAATGATGTCATGATGCACTATAAAAGCCACCGCCGCCGCCATTTCTGGTCACTCTGCTGTGAATTCAGTTAGGGACAGCCTGCTGTTGAAGACTGTGAGGGACATTAGAAATAGCGATTATCAAAATAATATTGTGCTTTACCCAGGCTACATAAACCACCACTGTAGCTTGCTTTTCCCTAGCAGCAGTGTTCACAGCTGTCTGCAAGAGCTGTGTGAGTGCTGCTCACGCTGTGGAGTGGGTCCTGCAGCCACGCCTAGTTGTAAGCCCGCCCAGCGTGCCTCACTGCTGCCTCATACACATTTTTCTTTTTGAGCTGCTTATTTTTAAAAAATTCTATCTAGTGTGCTTCCATCCGTATCCATATACGTTGGTTGCAAACACTAGTAGTAGACAGCGGAGCCTTTCTGCAGCCTTTCAGTGCTAGTGCCCACTTAGCTGCACTGTTCACGGCTGTCTGAGAGGTCTCTGACTGTGTGAGTGCAGCTCATGCTGAGTAGTGTGTCCTGCAGCTACGTCTGGTTGTAGGCCGCTCAGCGTGTCACTGTCTCACACATTTTTCTTTTATTGCATTTCATTTTTTCTCCTATTAGTGTGCATCCATCCGTATCCATATACGGTGGTTGCAAACACTCTAGGAGTACACAGTGGAGCCTTTCTGCAGTCTGTCAGTGCTAGTGCCCACTTAGCTGCACTGTTCACGGCTGTCTGAGAGGTCTCTGACTGTATGAGTGCAGCTCACGCTCAGTAGTGTGTCCTGCAGCTACGTCTGGTTGTAGGCCGCTCAGCGTGCGTCACTGCCTCACACATATTTTTCTTTAATTGCAGCTCATTTTTTCTTCTATTAGTGTGCATCCATCCATATCCATCTACATTGGTTGGTTGCAAACACTATATAGGAGTAGATAGAGGAGTCTTTTTTCTGGCTTGTGCCCTTCAGCTGCAGCCAGATTAGTATTACCCAATTTTTTTGGAGCCTCATCTTTTGCATTGTAGGTTACCTACCTGCATTATAATAGCTCCAGAAAGTTGGTGATACTCTCACTTTCAAATCTTTGGTCACATCATTTTAGTTTTTTTTCCCAAAAAAACAAAAACAAAGTTCACCAAACACTACATTTGAAAGTTGTGTAGGCCACATTAGCTCCCATTAAAGTGTAGTCGACACACACACTGCATAAAATTAGTGTTTCATAAACCTGTAACCAGCTGTTCAGGAATAAGCACACTAAGGCCCCCCTTTGTACTTTTCTGCCTATCTTTCTCAGTCTAGCAAGCTGAAGAAGGCAGGGAGTAAGGCACGTGGGCGTGGGCGTGGAGTTTCAGCAGGGAGAGGACGTGGGGATTCTGTAGGGAGAGGACGTGGGGATTCTGTGCCTGCTGTTGGCACCAGTGAGTCAGCATCCCCCAGTTTTAGCAGGCAACGGTCCTTTATGCGCAGCTTTGTAGGACCTCACCGTACCCCACTGCTGCGGGAGGAACAAATTGAAGCCGTTGTCGGATGGATGGCAGCTAACGCATCGACTTCAATTACTTCCACATCCTCTCAGGGCCAGAGCACCGAACAGCAACCATCTGTCTCTTCACCACCTGCCAAAGTGCCCAGGCAGTCAGAGAGCCCTGGACAGGAGCCATCACAGTCTCTACTTCTGTTCTCGGAATCTGTTGGTTTGGAAAGAGGGGGCCAGCCAAGCAGCATTCCAGAATGTGTAGAAGAGGGAGTATGCAGTGATGCGCAACTTCTTTGTCCCTCTGAATCTGAAGAGGTGGGTGGGCCAGTGCCTATGGTCAGCACACCTCAGTACGCATCAGATGATGACAAGACACAGGTGCCACTTTCTGTTGCGTACGGTGCTGGCGAGACAACCCAGGAGAAGCAGGTGTTTGAAGAGGAGAGTGTAGATGATGAGGTCCTTGATCCATCATGGCGTGAGGAACAGGTAGCTCTGAGGAAGAGATTCCCTGAACGGCAAAAACTGGAGGGAGAGGGAGGGGACAGACTTGGTTGCCTGTAGCCTCCACTTCGGCACCCGTTAGGAGCATTCCACTTTCAAAAGGCAAAACGGGCGCTCCCAAGACTTGCAGTGCGTGGTCCTTTTATGACACAGTTGCAGATGACATTTGCTTTGTCAAATGCAAGCTGTGTCATCAGAGAGTCAAAAGAGGGAAAAATGTCAGCAACCTCAATACCACTAATATGTGGAAACATGTGCGGCCAAGCACGAGGTGGAGTTACACAGTCACACTGAAGACGTAGGCCAACGTACAGCACCACCCACCACCTCTTCAGCTCGTGTTGGGGTCTCTTCCTCCAGCTCACACACAGCTGGTTCAGCTTCCTCACAGGATCGCCAAGGAAGAACCTCTGGCACTGTTGTCCGGAGACCCTGTGACATTCCACCCACTGCACCACATTCCAAGTCATCCTCACACTCCCAGGCCACTCGACATCCATCGGTAGCACAGGCATGGGAGAAAAGGCGGCCATACTCGGCAAACCATCCCCGAGCACAGGCTGTGAATGCTGGCATTGCCAAACTACTGACACTTGAAATGCTGTCATTCACGTTGGTGGAGACTGACACCTTCTGGGACTTCATGGCATTGGCAGTCCCACAATACACCATGCCCAGCCGCTTTTATTTCAGCAGGCAAGCCGTCCCTGCCCTGCAGAAACATGTGGAGGCAAACATAAAACATGCGCTACTAAACGCCGTCAGTAGCAAGGTCCACCTGACCACCGATGCGTGGACCAGTAACCATGGACAGGGACGATACCTTTCCCTCACTGCCCATTGGGTCAATGTTGTGGAGCCGGGTACAGATATGGAGAGTGGCGCTCTACGTGTTCTGCCAACTCCACGGATTGCAGGAATCCAGTCTGTACACATTGACTCCTCCTCCTACTCAAGTTCCTCTGAAACAGCGCAGCAGGAGCCTGTTACGACCGATATGAGCACAGCCGTGGCCAAACGTCAACAGGCCATACTGAAATTAATTTCTTTGGCGAATGGAAGCCATACAGCGCAGGAGCTCTGGAATGCCATCAAGCAGGAGAGCGACGTGTGGTTTGTGCCAGCGAATCTCCAGCCGGGCTTGGTAGTGTGTGACAATGGCCAAAATCTGGTGGCAGCTCTTGGCCTTGGCAACCTCACTCACATCCCATGTCTGGCACATGTGCTCAACTTGGTCATGCAGAGCTTTCTGAGGGACTATCCGGATCTTGATGCACTGCTGCACAAGGTCCGCATAGAGTGCGCTCACTTGCGGCGTTCCAGCACGGCAAGGTCGCTCCTTGCTGCTCTGCAGCGCCGATTACGCCTTCCGGAACATCGCATCATATGTGACCTACCCACCAGGTGGAATTCTACGTTACATATGTTGGAGCGGTTGTGTGAGCAGCAGGCAGCAGTCATGGAGTACCAGCTGCGTCAGGCGCAAACAAGTCGCACTGTGCGCCGGTCACACTTCAGCACCACTGAGTGGGCCTCTATGAAGGACATCTGCCTCGTTTTGCATGCCTTCGATGATTCCACACGGATGGCAAGTGCAGTTGATGCACTAGTCAGCATGACTGTCCCCCTTATCTGCCTGCTTCAAAAAACACCGCAAGCACTAAGGGATGAGGTTTGGAAGAGGTGGAGGATGAGGAGTCCCAAATGCCATCTGCTTCTGGACAGTCTGCGCTACGTGCTTGCTCACAATGGCCTAGGCAGGGGACACTTTGTGAGGAGCATGAGGAGGAGTCGATGGAGGAGGAAGACATCTCTTCACAAAGCTCTAGTCAGTATGTACAGCGAGGGTGGGATGATGCAGAGCAGGCAGAGATCACGCCTCAAGCAGGGGACAACGGTTCTTTGGCAGTTGGGAGTCTGCAGCACATGGTTGACTTCATACTGCAGTGCCTGAGAAACGACCGCCGCATCGCCCACATTCTCTACACGGCTGATTATTGGGTGTACACCCTCCTAGATCCTCGCTACAGGGACAACTTGCAAACCCTCATACCAACGTTGAACCGGGAGCGTAAACTGCGGGAGTACCAAGACACACTGGTGCAGTCCATCATGCTTTTCATTCCACCCGACAGCAGTGGTGCTAGTGCTTTACAAAGCACCTCTGTGCGTCGAGCCAGTGGAGGAAACTCGGCACAAAGAGGGAGCAGAGGCAGTGCCTCAGCACAAGGCAAGACCACTATGGCCCAAATGTGGCAAAGTTTTGTGTGTCCGCCACAATTGTCTACACCATCACTGACGGCTCCAGTCAGCAGGAGGCAACGTTTCCGTCAGATGGTGACAGACTACATGTCTTGCCCTGTGAGTGTACTCCCAGATGGCTCTTCCCCATTCAAGTTTTGGGTCTCTAAGCTGGATACATGGCCAGAGCTTAGCCAGTATGCATTGGAGGTGCTGGCTTGCCCTGCTGCCAGTGTCTTATCGGAACGCGTCTTTAGTGCCGCAGGTGGTGTTCTAACAGACCGTTGCACGCGACTTTCTTCCGATAACGTCGAACGGCTTACTTTTCTGAAAATGAACAAGGCCTGGATCTCCCCAGAATTTGCCAGTCCTCTTCCCGACTAAATAAATGGTTGGCAACTGTATCCAGGTCTCCTGTTGTGTTCATGTTTCTTCCACCTGAACTATAATCCCTGGGCTTCAACACAGCCAGTTGTCGCTCAGATGTGTCGTCTGCACAGAGAAAAACACTAGCTCCTGTGTTATTGGGGTTCAGTAATGCCAGCTGCTCCCCTGCTGTGTGGACGGCAAAATCTCCTGCTCCATCCACATTCAAACTACTACTGATTTTTAACCCTGCTCCTCTTAGGCCTCTGGCTCCACTGTCTCTAGTATTTCCTCTGGCCTTCAACCCCGCCAGTTGCTGAAGTGGCGTCTGCACAGTCCACACTTGTTCCTGAGTTACTGGGGCTCAGTCACGTCAGTTGATCCCCTGATGTGTGTCCGGCAAGGACTCCTGGTCTGTCCACATTCCCATTACTAGTAGTGTGAATGAGGACTAAGCAGGAGACCTTGCCAGACACACATCAGGGGATCAACTGACGTGACTGAGCCACAGTTACAAAGGAACAAGTGTGGATTGTGCAGACGCCACTTCAGAGCAGGAACTGGTGGGGTTGGAGGCCAGGGGAAATACTAGAGACAGTGGAGCCGGAGGCCATAGTGGAGCATGGTTACAATCAGTAGTAGTCTACAACCTCTATAAAACCAGCTCCAAGTTGGCCCCCGCCTGCTGCATGCTTCATCCTGGGCTTCAACACAGCCAGTTGTAGCCTGGAAGTGCAGTCCGCACAGATTGAAACACTCGCTCTGGTGTCTGTGGGGTTCAGTAACGCCAGCTGTTCCCCTGATGTGTGGATGGCAAAGTATCCTGCTGCTTCCAAACTCACACTACATCGTATTTTCTCCTCGCTCCAAGTAGGCCTCAGCCTGCTCGGAGCATTGATCCTGGGCTACAACACAGCCAGTTGTAGCCTGGAAGTGCCGTCCGCACAGATTGAAACACTCGCTCCGGTGTCTGTGGGGTTCAGTAACGCCAGCTGTTCCCCTGCTGTGTGGATGGCAAAGTCTCCTGCTGCCTCCAAACTCACACTACTACTGATTTTTAACCGTGCTCCACTTAGGCCTCTGGCTCTACTGTCTCTAGTATTTCCCCTGGCCTCCAACCCCGCCAGTCGCTGCTCTGAAGTGGCGTCTGCACAATCCACTCTTGTTCCTGTGTTACTGTGGCTCAGGCACGTCAGTTGATCCACTGATGTGTGTCCGGCAATGTCTCCCGCTCTGTCCCCATTCACATTATTAGTAGTGGGAATGTGGACAGAGCAGGAGACCTTGCCGGACACACATCAGTGGATCAACTGACGTAAATGAGTCCCAGTCACACAGGAACAAGTGTGGATTGTGCACACGCCACTTCAGAGCAGCGACTGGCGGGGTTGGAGGCCAGGGGAAATACTAGAGACAGTAGAGCCAGAGGCCTAAGTGGAGCCCGGTTAAAATCAGTAGTTGTGTACAACCAATATGAAACTCGCTCCAAGTAGGCCTCAGCCTGCTGCATGATTGACCCCTGGGCTCCAACATCGCCAGTTGCAGCTCAGAAGTGTCTTTGGCATGGGCACTCCCTCCTGCCCAGCCTGGCTCCAGCACGCCTGCTGTTTCCGGGTAGTGTCAACGTCACTTTGCCACCGATACGTTGTCCAGTCGTGTTGCGGTCGGGTTAGCCGAGTCTATGGTGCCTGCAGTTTTGGTGCTTCCTATGTGGGCTGCGGGTTCTGGTAATAAAGGCTGGTTCCGTAGTGCCAATAGGACAAGCACCCCCTGTTGGACTGTGGGTTTCGGAAACTGCGTCCTGTTCGCAGCCTTGCAACTTTGTTGATCATGGGTACCTTCTGCTACCCATCCGGGTTCCAGCACCGTCAGCTGGTTCTCGGAAGTGTCTTTGGCACAGGCACTCCCTCCTGCCCAGCCTGGTTCCAGCACGCCTGCTGTTTCCGGGTAGTGTCAACGTCACTTTGCCACCGATACGTTGTCCTGTCGTGTTGCGGTCGGGTTAGCCGAGTCTATGGTGCCTGCAGTTTTGGTGCTCCTATGTGGGCTGCGGGTTCTGGTAATAAAGGCTGGTTCTGTAGTGCCAATAGGACAAGCACCCCCTGTAGGACTGTGGGTTTCGGTAACTGCGGCTGGCTCACGGCCTTGCAACTTTGTTTTTTTCCTGGGTACCTTGTGCTACCCATCCGGGTTCCAGCACCGTCAGCTGGTTCTCGGCAGTGCCTTTGGCCTAGGTGCCTCCTTCTTGGTATTCGAGTTCCAGCAACATCTGCTGGTCCTTGGTAGTGCTTTGTAGCACAGGTACCTCCTGCTTAGTAACCATGTTCCAGCACCATCAGCTGGTCCACGGTTGTGCCATTGGCTCTTGTTCCTTCTGCTGCGCCTCCGGGTTCCAGTACCGTCAGCTGGTTCTCGATAGAGCCTTTGGCCTAGGTGCCTCCTTCTCGGTATCCGAGTTCCAGCAACGTCTGCTGGTCCTTGGTAGTGCTTTGTAGCACAGGTACCTCCTGCTTAGTAACCTTGTTCCAGCACCGTCAGCTGGTCGACGGTTGTGCCATTGACTGTTGCTCCTTCTGCTGCCACTCTGGGTTCCAGCACTGTCAGCTGGTTCTCGGTAGTTCCATTGAGTCTTGTAGCTAATGCTACCCATCCGGGTTCCAGCAGCGTCAGCTGGTTCTCGGAAGTGTCTTTGGCACGGGCACTCCCTCCTGCCCAGCCTGGTTCCAGCACGCCTGCTGTTTCCGGGTAGTGTCAACGTCACTTTGCCACCAATATGTTGTCCTGTCGTGTTGCGGTCGGGTTAGCCGAGTCTATGGTGACTGCAGTTTTGGTGCTTCTTATGTGGGCTGCGGGTTCTGGTAATAAAGGCTGGTTCCGTAGTGCCAATAGGACAAGCACCCCCTGTAGGACTGTGGGTTTCGGTAACTGCGGCTGGCTCACGGCCTTTCAACTTTGTTTTTTTCCTGGGTACCTTCTGCTACCCATCCGGGATCCAGCACCGTCAGCTGGTTCTCGGCAGAGCCTTTGGCCTAGGTGCCTCCTTCTTGGCATCCGAGTTCCAGCAACGTCTGCTGGTCCTTGGTAGTGCTTTGTAGCACAGGTACCTCCTGCTTAGTAACCGTGTTCCAACACCGTCAGCTGGTCCACGGTTGTGCCATTGGCTGTTGTTCCTTCTGCTGCCACTCTGGGTTCCAGCACCGTCAGCTGGTTCTCGGTAGTTCCATTGACTCTTGTAGCTAATGCTACCCATCCGGGTTCCAGCAGCTTCAGCTGGTTCTCGGAAGTGTCTTTGGCACGGACACTCCCTACTGCCCAGCCTGGTTCCAGCACGCCTGCTGTTTCCGGGTAGTGTCAACGTCACTTTGCCACCGATACGTTGTCCTGTCGTGTTGCGGTCGGGTTAGCCGAGTCTATGGTGCCTGCAGTTTTGGTGCTTCCTATGTGGGCTGCGGGTTCTGGTAATAAAGGCTGGTTCCATAGTGCCAATAGGACAAGCACCCCCTGTAGGACTGTGGGTTTTGGTAACTGCGGCCGGCTCACGGCCTTGCAACTTTGCTTTTTTCCTGGGTACCTTGTGCTACCCATCCGGGTTCCAGCACCGTCAGCTGGTCCACGGTTGTGCCATTGGCTCTTGTTCCTTCTGCTGCCCCTCCAGGTTCCAGTACCGTCAGCTGGTTCTCGGCAGAGCCTTTGGCCTAGGTGCCTCCGTCTTGGTATCCGAGTTCCAGCAACGTCTGCTGGTCCTTGGTAGTGCTTTTTAGCACAGGTACCTCCTGCTTAGAAACCGTGTTCCAGCACCATCAGCTGGTCCATGGTTGTCCCATTGGCTCTTGTTCCTTCTGCTGCCCCTCCAGGTTCCAGCACCGTCAGCTGGTCCTCGCTAGTGTCATTTGCTCTTGCAGCTTCTGCTACCCATCCGGGTTCCAGCACAGTCAGCTGGTTCTCGGCATTGCCTTTGGCCTAGGTGCCTCCTTCTTGGTATCCGAGTTCCAGCAATGTCTGCTGGTCCTTGGTAGTGCTTTGGAGCACAGGTACCTCCTGCTTAGTAACCGTGTTCCAGCAACGTCAGCTGGTCCATGGTTGTGCCATTGGCTCTTGTTCATTCTGCTGCCCCTCCGGGTTCCAGCACCGTCAGCTGGTCCACGGTTGTGCCATTGGCTCTTGTTCCTTCTGCCGCCCCTCCGGGTTCCAGTACCGTCAGCAGGTTCTCGGCAGTGCCTTTGGCCTAGGTGCCTCCTTCTTGGTATCCGAGTTCCAGCAACGTCTGCTGGTCCTTGGTAGTGCTTTGTAGCACAGGTACCTCCTGCTTAGTAACCGTGTTCCAGCAACGTCAGCTGATTCACGGTTGTTCCATTAGCTCTTGCTCATTATGCTGCCCCTCTGGGTTCCAGTACCGTTAGCTGGTTCTCGGCAGTTCCTCAGCCTTCTTGTACCTTCTGCTACTTTTCCAAGTTCAAGCTTGTGGAAATGGTTTTTGATTCTCACTCTGGATCTCCCCGACAATGACCCTGAAGACTACGACCCTGAAGACCACACAGAAGAATACCTAAAAGATGACCCTGAAGAAGATGACCAAGAGGACAAAGAACAGGAAGACAACCACCAAGATGCAGAACAACAAGAGACAGAAGACCTAGAAGCATAAAAAACAAAAGCAGAAGAACATTAAGCATAAGACTAAGAATCAGAGCAAATGATAATATCTAATTTATAAGCAGAAGAAGACTAAGGCCTCTTTCACACATCAGTTTTTCGCCGTCAGGCGCGATCCGGCTTTTTTTTGTAAAACCGGATCCGGCGAAATGCAATGCCGGATCCAGTTTTTCCCCAAATGACTTGCATTAGTGCCGGATCGCGCCGGATGGCATTGCGTTTCATCCGTTTTTTGCCGGATCTGGCTCCTTGTCTCATTCCGGCATCTGGAAAAAACGGCTACTGTAACGTTTTTTGTCTCCGGCGAAAAAGCCGGAAGCGCCGGATCCGATGCTTCCAGCTTTTTGCCACAATGAAAGTCTATGGGTGCCGGAATGCGCCGGATCCAGAAAAAGACGGATCCAGCCACCGGATCCGTTTTTTTAAGTCTGCACATGCTCAGATCCAATTGGCCAGCCCCCAGGAAACAGATATAACCTGCTAGACGGATCCGGCAGAAAAACGGATCCGTTTCTACAATTCTCCAAAATTTATGCCGGATCCGTTTTTTCTAAAAATAGCTGGATCCTGCCTGATGGCAAAAAACTGATGTGTGAAAGTAGCCTAAGCAGTGTATGGGGGTGAGTCCGTTCCGCCTCGTGGTGCCCCTGGAAAAGGCCTGCTGCTGCAGGCCAAACTAAACGCGGACAAATCCTGTTGTAAATCTGTTGTCACAGGCTGAACGGAAGGTGTAATCTTCAAACTTTTATAGATAACAACTACAGGAATGCCTGACACAAATAAGAATATGATGAAGAAGAATAGGAAGAAGCTGAAGAAGTTGAATATGAAGAAGAATAATAGTTGAATAAGAAGAATATGAAGAATGTTAAATAAAAATTAAATAGGAAGAAGGTGAAGAAGAAGAAGAAGAAGATGAATAAGGTGAAGAAGAAGTTGATGAAAAAGATGCTGCTGAGGATGATGAAGGAGAAAGTGTGGGAGAAGTAAAAAAGAAGGTGAAGAGCATGGAAGTAGTGAAACATACATATCTGACAAAATATAAAAGAGGTTAACATAGTAAATATCTTTGTAACTCCAAACATCTTTAAAAAAAAAAAAAATTAATTCCTGCTATTCCATTTGATTGGGCTAAAACTCTATGGCTTTAATGTCTCCTACACCTCCCACAATGCATTCTACATTATTATTAGTTGTGTTTCTTCATGTAGAATTAACCTACAGGGAAAGAAAGGGTTTTTTTTAATTCCGATATTTCAGTTCCATTGACTTGAATGGGATTTCCGGGATCGGAATTGGTGATACCCGATACTTTTTTTAGATCGGCCGATCCATTCCGATCCGATATTTTTCAGTATCGGGTGGTATCGCTCAACACTACTCAAGACCAGGTGTCTATACATACACACAACTTGTATGATCTTTATTATCTTTACACTTTGAGTTCAGTGTGATGTGACGGTGGAGATAATACAACTAATATTTGTGCCACCTGTGATGATGTTACAATTATTCATTTTGGAATGCAGGAGCATCCATAACTATTTATGACACCTAAAAACACTGACTATCCATTTTTGTTGTATTAGCATCACTGTGGCCAGTTTAGAACTCAAGACTGTATACATAATAAAGTTGATACATCTTCTACAATACCCAGGCCTGGTGTCATGCTGAAGTGAGGACGGCAAAACTAATGCATCCACACTTCAGACGCTTATCACACATTGTCAGGAGAATACACATAAGAGGTTAACTGCAGCAGCGCTACAGTCTGAGTTATATATATGCAGACTGAAGCGACGCTGCTGGTTACAACTCATGTGTATTCACCTGCCCAGGTGTGATTGTTATGATACAAGGCCAGGGTATTGTACATATGGCATGTATTTTCCACATCATCTACTCAGTTTATCCACACACACTGAATAGAAGATGAGGTTAAGTCTATCTATACTAACCTTGGATTGTATCAAAAAAGTTAAACGATATTAAAACACACCATAGTGAAGTTACTGTTTTTGATACAAACCAAGGTAACAATAGATAGGCCTTGCACTCAACACCATCCTCTATTCAGTCTGTGTTTTATTACCTGACTGAAGAGACTGATGTGGAAAATACAAGTCATATAGATTTCTGGTTTTGACTACACATATCTCCAAGATTGACACGTGTCATTAATGGAGCTATGTGTTGACAAAAAAGAAAAATGAACGGCGCAGTATGTGTATGGCCCAGTGTGTGTTGGAGGCGAAAGACACATTAAACCAAACTTTTTTTGAACAATGAAAATTTCACATTTAATATTTTTAACTAAAAATAGGTTATTTTTCTTTTGAAGGCCGTTTGGGGGAAGAGTGGGATACTTTGGGGGTGTGGAGAGATGAGGAGCGGCTGGAAATTGAGGAAGGGGTTCTAGGTGAAGGGGCTACTAAAGTACTGGGGGAAGGGAGATCAGGCATGGAACTGGAGGCTGATTGAGAAACGTTGGAAGTAGAGGGGGGACTGACTAACAAAGTCTTTTGTTTCTTCTTCTTTGGGGCAGGAGTCACCTGCCTGTACCGACTACCAACTTGTGACCGCCTTACAGTTGTTGACCGCCTCGAGATGTTGTACCGTGTCTGTGAAGAATAAAATATGGAATGTGGGTCTCCCCTGGGCTGCTTGGCGGAGGCGCTGGTGGTGCTCCTTGCAGGAGAACTTGTGGTGTCGGTGGCTAATTGAAGGTGAAGTGTGTGTGGTGCTTCTGGTGGGAGAATAGGTTGCGGTGCTCCTATCAGGCAAAGCAGTGGCGGTGCTCCTGTGATGAGGAGTGGTGGCGGTGCTCCGTGTAGGCGAAGCAGTGGCAGTGCTCCTCTGAAGAGGAGTGGTGGCGGTGCTCTGAGTTGGTGAAGCGGTGGCGGTGCTCCTCTTAAGAGGGGTGGTGGCGGTGCTATGATGAGGAGAAGAGGTGCCGGTGCTCCTCTATTGATGAGTGGTGGAGGTGCTCCTGGAATGATGAGGAGTTGTGGCTGTGCTCCCATGCTGATGATGTGAAGTGGCGGTGCTCCAATCTGGGGATGAGAAGAGGTGTCAGTGGCCCAAGCAAATTTTGCACTGGAGGTGTGCCAAGATGTTGAAACGGTGGCATTACTGGTGTTCCAGATAGGAGAAGCGCTTGACATGGTGGTGGCGGGGTGGAGTGTCCAGCAGCACTCGGCATTGGTGTGGTGTAGCGGTGTCCGGCTTTGCTAGGAATGCAGGTGGCCGGGCAGTGGTATGCAGCAGAAGTCGGTACTGTGGTGAAGCGAGTCAGTGGTGGCACAGGTGGGAATGACACCACTGACTGCTGCATGTACTGATTCTGCTGCATAGCCTGCAAGGAAGTAGTGTTGCAGGCGTGTAACACATTCAGCTGTTGCTCAGGACTAAGGTGATCCACCATGCCCCGTTCAATTTAACTATAGAAATGGTGCGCTGGTCTATTGAGGTTGGCATCCAGCCATTCAAGGCGCTGGTCGGAAGAGTGGATGAGATGTTCCATGTGGTTAAAACGACGTTCCATTAGTGAAAAACCACTTTCCACTCTTTCGGCCAGCGTCTTGAGGCTGGCATGAACGGCTTCGCTCAAGTGCATGAACTCGGACATGACATTCCTGTCCGAGGCCCTCTGCCGCTGGCGGGTAGTGCCCGCATAACCAGTGGCAGAGACATGGGACAGGGGAACACCTGATTGACCAGCTTCCTGGTCACCAGCTGTCTGTGTTGCTGACCTGCAACTTGCTTCCTGGCTGTCGGATGGCTGGGATGGGTCCGAGGTCGATCGATGAAGAACCGCTCCAGGGACAGATTGCAGGGTGCTGCTCCAGGTGCTGTTGAAACAAAAGTTAAAAATTCGTACCATGCACTTACAAGAAGGATCATCTGTGGAAGATAAAATCACCAATTATATTCAATGAAAACCCAAAAAAAAAAGGAAATTATACTTACGTTCTTGTGGCAAGAAACACGAGTATCATCAGGTGCAAGAGATACAGCATGAACAATACAACATTAAAAATCACAATGCATTGACTGTTGAACCTGAGGACACTTGTGTGTTCACTGCAAGAATTTATCTTGCAGTAAACACACAAGTATCATCAGGTGCAAGAGATAAAGCATGAACAATACAACATTACAATTCACAATGCATTCAATCTTGATCCTGAGGATGCTGTTATGGTCCCTGATAGAAGCTATCTATCAGGAAACAAAACAGTATCCTCAGGACAAAGACTCAATGCGGCATCACAGAACAGGGAAATACTTACTAAACACCTTCTTTAAAGTTACAGAGGCGCTGTCCCAGCCCTCCATCAACGCAGCGGCCACCTCATTCCAGAGCTGCCGGGTCACCAGAATGTCCTTATTATGCTGGTCACGGCTGTCCCACAATGGGACACGCTCCTGGACAAGGATGATCAGTTGCTCGCTGTCAATGTACAGGTCTTCATCCCGTTGTGGAACCTAGAAAAGAAATACATTAGAATCGTGGAATTTGTGGAGCATGGTATAGAGAAAAAAAAATAGAACATGAATAACAGAAATAGAAAACATAATTTAAAATAAAAGGTAACTTTAAATAATAGATACTTACATTGCGTCTCCGCCCCGACAGGCCTTGTGTACGCTGCTCCGGCTGTTCCGGCTCACTTGGCTGGTCCGATGCTGAGGTCTGTAAAAGAGCAGAAATAATTACCGATTTGTAGAGGCAGGTATACCTACACAAAGGCAACAAAATACTCACCTCATGCTCTGCTTCTGCCAATTCTTCCCTGGAAGGACTGTATTGGGATCCAGAAGACATGCTGGAAAAATAAAGAAAAAAACATTAGTACATAATATATTTTAAAGGACAGGCTCACATAAATTGATTTCAGAATACTCACATTATAGCTGCTGTGTTCTCCAAAGTAGTGGATTGTCTCTGGCTGGGTGGGTGTTGTCTTGTCTTCTTTGTCTTGCAGCCTGTCTGGAGAGTAATGATCTGGCACTACAGACCCCTTCTTTTATCTACCCTCCTCCAAAACAATGTTGCTTGTTTAGGGGGTGTATTAAACAAGTGTCTAGACATTGTTTACTCTGAAATCGCGCACGCTCAAAAAGCGCTGACATGCACACTTCACAGCGCACGTCAGCGACACCATAGATTGTAATACTATTTTTTTTGCGCATTTCGTGCGCTGACACGCATGCGATTTTTTAACGACGTTGGGCGGAACAAAAAATGCAACATGTAGCATCCGGCGCGTCTGGTCGCACACCTGGAAAATGCGCAGCGCACGCAATCGTTGAGGCCCGCGTGCAATGGCTGGACACTACGCCTGCCATTTTAAAGATAGGGGACAATTGCGATCGATAGCATACAATGCGCTGCGCGATAAAACGCAAGTGTGAAACCAGCCGAACTCCAGTACACCCTTCATGTAGACGACTGGCATACAAAACGCAATCTTTATGAATTTGGGCCATCATGCATAAAAAGTGCAAAGGGAATATGTGGGAGCTTTCTATTATTAGAAAAAGTTTAAATCCTTCTCCCCATTACCTTATGTTTAGTAACCTGTTTGCAAATTATGACGCATAAAAAAATAAAGTAAGACTGTATTATGCTTAGTAAAGGTTTGTAACGTGAGAACCTGTAATTATATTAGTCCAGTGGATTAGTTTTTTTCCTGTGGCTTATTCTATTACGCTATTACGTTTGTTATCTGAACTTATTTGCTGGGAAAGGGAAACATTAACCTTAAGACTGCAAATAAAAGGGGGTGGTCAAATATGTCTATAGACATATGGTCAGGTATGCTTTGTTTGCCCTTATTTGTGACACAGAATCACCATTCCTCTTTGATAAATATGAAAATATTGATTTATTGGCATCTAAAATCTTCACTATTTGAGCCTGTGTAAAATACAAAAATTATGCATGGGTAAACTAAACCATGAGGAGGGAGCAGACTTTCAGGACACTATAAGTAAGATTTTATCAAAAATTGCCAATGGATCAGAGGTTAGAGTCAGGGCTGGAGTCAGAACCCGGTCAAGTGCCAGGGCCGTGGACAAAGGTAGGGGTCCACTTACCGTCGGGGACACTGCGCTGCCATCTATTTTCAGGTGTAGGGGCAAGCTGAGCAGGAGGCGTGGGCCTCATGCCTAGCAGCTGTGCAGGTCCACCTGTTATTTCTTCAGCGCTGTTTGATGGCCTACACTTTAATAAACATGGTCGCAGTGCATACAGTGCACTGTGCCACTGTTTCTGCTAGTAGTGACGCAGCCGGGCCAACACACAAGCAAAATTAAAGCTGTAGTGCCAGCCCAGCAGCTTCACTACTAGCAGACACAGTGTTATGGATTGAAATGGGATGGAGTAGTGATATTGCAACCACTAGGGGCAGAACTGGCAGTTAGAGTGGTCTGGGATAGCCAAGGAGTTGGTACACAGGAACAGCAATATAGATTGAAGAAATAAGCAGGTATCATAGTCAAGGAAGCCAGAGGTCGTTACCAGGAGCAGAAGTGTTGTTTGAAGGAATAGCAGGTGGAAGGAAGCTTGAGTAGAAGCAGGTAGCTCAATAATCACGCAAGAAAAGGAAGGCAAGTCCATGTTTAAATAGGGTGCGTAATCAGGATGAGCCAATCAGAAACTCAGGGTGGTGACCAACAGGAGCTCAGGGTGGAGACATCCGCAACAACATACAGTCATATGTTAAAGTTTGGGCACCCTTATTAATGTTAACCTTTTTTCTTTATAACAATTTTGGTTTTTGCAGCAGCTATTTCAGTTTCATATATCTAATAACTGATGGACTCCGTTATATTTCTGGATTCAAATGAGGTTTATTGTACTAACAGAAAATGTGCAATCTGCATTTAAACAAAATTTGACCGGTGCAAAAGTATGGGCACCTCAACATAAAAGTGACATTAATATTTCGTAGACCCTCCTTTTGCAAAAATAACAGCCTCTAGTCGCTTCCTGTAGCTATTAATGAGTTCCTGGATCCTGGATGAAGGTATTTGTGACCATTCCTGTTTACAAAACAATTCCAGTTCAGTTAAGTTTGATGGTCGCCGAGCATGGACAGCCCGCTTCAAATCATCCCACAGATGTTCAATGATATTCAGGTCTGGGGACTGGGATGGCCATTCCAGGACATTGCAATTGTTCCTCTGCATGAATGCCTGAGTAGATTTGGAGCGGTGTTTTGGATCATTGTCTTGCTGAAATATCCATCCCCTGCGTAACTTCAACTTCGTCACTGATTCTTGCACATTATTGTCAAGAATCTGCTGACACTGAGTTGAATCCATGCGACCCTCAACTTTAACAAGATTCCCGATGCCGGCATTGGCCACACAGCCCCAAAGCATGATGGAACCTCCACCAAATTTTTCTGTGGGTAGCAAGTGTTTTTCTTGGAATGCTGTGTTTTTTAGCCTCCATGCATAACGCCTTTTTGTATGACCAAACAACTCAATCTTTGTTTCATCAGTCCACAGGACCTTCTTCCAAAATGTAACTGGCTTGTCCAAATGTGCTTTTGCATACCTCAGGCGACTCTGTTTGTGGCATGCTTGCAGAAACGGCTTCTTTTGCATCACTCTCCCATACAGCTTCTCCTTGTGCAAAGTGCGCTGTATTGTTGACCGATGCACAGTGACACCATCTGCAGCAAGATGATGCTGCAGGTCTTTGGAGGTGGTCTGTGGATTGTCCTTGACTGTTCTCACCATTCTTCTTCTCTGCCTTTCTGATATTTTTCTTGGCCTGCCACTTCTGGACTTAACAAGAACTGTACCTGTGTTCTTCCATTTCCTTACTATGTTCCTCACAGTGGAAACTGACAGGTTAAATCTCTGAGACAACTTTTTGTATCCTTCCCCTGAAAAGCTATGTTGAATAATCTTTGTTTTCAGATCATTTGAGAGTTGTTTTGAGGAGCCCATGATGCCACTCTTCATAGGAGAATCAAATATGAGAACTACTTGCAAGTGGCCACCTTAAATACCTTTTCTCATGATTTGATACACCTGGCTATGAAGTTCAAAGCTCAATGAGGTTACAAAACCAATTTAGTGCTTCCGGAAGTCAGTAAAAAGTAGTTAGGAGTGTTCAAATCAAGAAAATGATAAGGGTGCCCATACTTTTGCACCGGTCAAATTTTGTTTAAATGCAGATTGCACATTTTCTGTTAGTACAATAAACCTCATTTGAATCCAGAAATATAACTGAGTCCATCAGTTATTAGATATATGAAACGGAAATAGCTGGTGCAAAAACCAAAATTGTTATAAAGAAAAAAGGTTAACATTAATAGGGGTGCCCAAACTTTAACATATGACTGTAGGTACAAGAATTTGGGTTAGCCCAGAACTGTCCAGTGAGTTGAATAGATCAGAGGGAACAGCTGCTGTCTGGTGCACAGGAACTGCTAGGTTCGATTCCTGACACACAGCTGCACAGTGCACTGCGGCCATGTCTTTTCAAGTGATGGCCATCAAGCTGCATGCCCTCCACGTCCACATGCAAAAGAAGCTGGATGGGAGACAAGCCAGGGAGAGGTAGGTGAGGCTTGTTGATGGCTTTCCCATATTAGAAGTATTTCTAATATGTCTGTGCATGTATGATGTGTATAGCTATGTATGTCAGAATGTATGACTATGTATATATTCAGCTCTGTTTATATGCATTTTTGTAAATTTGTCTTCAAATATGTATGTGTACATATACCTGTTTGTGTACGTATCGGTGTATATGTGTCATGACTCTGTTGTCGGGTGTCCCGGGACCAGAGGCTCCTACCTGGTTCCTAATGCTAGGGGGTTCCCTAGCTCACCCTGCTCCCCAGATTACATCTGATGGTGAAGATGCCGGGGTCACGTACCTTGCCTTAGCTCCTGAATCCACCCTCAGTCTGCACCCTTCCCCACTCAAGGAAGAGGGGAGTAGTAGTATACCATAGTATACCAACCAGACTGGCAAGGTAATTAGAAAAGGGGTAACGAAAAATACCAAACATACAAATATACTCACACATATAACAGAGGAAAGTATCAGAGAGTGGAGGATGGGGTAAAACCAAAGTAGGAGAAGAAAGGAAATTATCACACACTCAAAACCTAGCAACGATCATAGATAAATTCACTAAACGCCTTTCTCTTATAACCAATAACAACTTCCAGACATGCAGCATAAGCTAACTCTGACAATGGGGGCTAGCTAGGACCCAGATTATATAGGAGATAGGAGAGGCTAACAGTGCACAGCTGAGAGCCTTAACACTCCAGGAGCTCTCAATAGAGCAGATTAACCCATGCACCAACAAAAGAAATTTACACGTTTTAATACGAAGGTGAAGTGCTTCTAATCAGTGCAAGAGTAGGAGAAATCAGATGCTGAGGTCTTCAGGCTCCTCTCGGTCACGATAAACCCATGACAATGTTTGGTTATGTGCATGTCAGCACATTGTACACTACCGTTCAAAAGTTTGGGAACAATACAGATAGCAGAGGGCATATGTTTACATAGCACTTTAGCACTTTTTTTCCCAGCTCAAGCTAGTCCCCTGATGATTCAGCTTGGAAGAAACGCGTTAGGATGACATTCTCAGGGAAAGTGCAGGGCATGTCCAGCTTAGGGATAGCTGTGGACTGCCCTTGTAAGGGCAGGAGTTAATGGGTGTTAGACTACTGCTAGACCCATAGGGATTGACAGGGTAATGTCGGTCTCGCTCCTGAGTTGGGATTTATAACCCAGGATCATCTCCTTCCCCTTCTATGGCTAAATGAAATTGGTGAGAACGTTCCAATTTTTTTCTATTTTATGTCTACATATTGATATTCTCTGTATATCATAGTATATGCAACCAGTATTATGATGTTTGGTTTTTCTATGGTTGGTTTTCCATTTCTGTGTACCAGCTATTTATAATTGCAACATTATTCTCTGCGTACAAAGACTTTCTGACTACTGCAGAATAGATCTTATTTTATCCTGAGGTGGTTGTTTTTTCAGTCAGATGGCATCTGACTGCTCTAGGATAATTATACAACCACTTTATTTGTGTTTTCACAAGGATGGCACTTTCATGTTATCTTTTTAATTGTTGTATTAAAGGTTACATTTTAATTCTCACTTCTTAGAAATGAAGGCTATTCCATATGGGAAACTGCCAAGAATCTGAAGATTTCCTACAACGGTGTGTACAACTCCCTTCAGTGGAGAGCACAAACAGGCTCTAACCAGAGTAGAATGAGAAGTGGGAGGCCCCGCTGCACAACTGTGCAAGATGACAAGTACATTAGAGTCTGTAGTTTGAGAAATCGACGCCTCACAGGTCCTCAACTGGCAGCTTCATTAAATAGTACACGTAAAACGCCAGTGTCAATGTCTAAATTGAAGAGGCAATCAATAGTATAACGTGGCACAGCCGTGTCGGTGAACAAAAGAAGGTTCCCACACCTGTATAGATTAATCAAAAAAATTTTGGGCACTCAACTTGTTGCAAAGATGAAGAATTTTTATTTGCAGTCACACAAAATAGACGTTTCGGCTGTATCAACAAGCCTTCATCAGTATACTGCAAAGTCGATGAAAATACCCATAATATACAATCAGATACTACAGATAATCAATCCATGAAGACGTCAATTACAGAAGAAACAAGTATTGATATGTGCACAAGTGATAGGGAGGAAGGAACAAGGTATTTAGGAAATATGGCCCATGGAAAAAAGGGCAAAAGGAAACAGAAAAAATGAATAAAATAAAAACTCAAACCTACGAAGACTGCTCCTATCTTTATAATTTTCTGGATATCTATAGTGAGACAAGATTTAAATCAATAGAACGATCCTGTTTTGGTCTCTGATAATAGTATTCTTTCCATGTTTCACGGTGGCTCAGTGGTCCTGGGTTCGAATCCCACCAAGGGCAACATCTGCAAGGAGTTTGTATGTTCTCCCCGTGTTTGCGTGGGTTTCCTCCCACATTCTAAAGACATACTAATAGGGAATTTAGATTGTGAGCCCCATCGGGGACAGTGATGGTAATGTGTGCAAACTGTAAAGCGCTGCGGAATATGTTAGCGTTATATAAAAATAAAGATTATTATTATTTATTATTCTATATTTCTCCCTGTGGCTTTCTATATGTTCCCCACTAGAGGGAGCCCTACACACTGATGTAGGCACGTTATATATAATAGCAGAAATATATGCACTTTTGCTATAGGGCAATTCTAGGATTTATCAGGACCCTTTATAAGATAGCATCTGGGACCCTTGTCCAGCGCTACTTCTGGTATACGCGCTAGGTAGAGGGGCTCTCACTCTCCCCTGCCTAACAGACTTTAATAGCGATGTTGTTTACTACAGCGTCACTTCCTATGATGCTTCCTGGTTACTCAGGACAACAATCTCCTCCCTACAAGCTAGTGACACGCGCCAGAACGTCACTTCCGGTGACGCGGCTCTGTCACTCCAGCGGTAGTCCCGCCTACCGCTTACTTATATTATAGTGATTCTAGTCTGAGTTACCTGCCATACCTGGGGTGGATGTCACGTTTACACAGGTCCTGCCGCCACCCACCAATGGTAAGCTAGCAGACTTCATTGGTCTGCAAGTATTTCATTAGCGCTTCAGCGTTTTTAACCCCTCACTGTCCCTACAGACACAGTCATTCCAAACTACAGCCAGCTGCTGTTTTCACAATGCAGTATGGGGTTTTCTAAGAGTCACGGATTTAACAGTGAGTATGGTTTATGGAGATAGACCTGATAATCAGGATTTGGAGCCACAGAGCTCATGAAGACTTATTACATTTTCTTTACATGCTAGATTTCGCAAGTGATCTAATAGTGAGTAAATCACATCATAATCTATAATAATAAATGCCCTAAGCAGCTTCCGGTTGTAACAACTTCCGTCCAGTTGTAACCGGTGATGTCACCGCACACCTCTTTCCATGTTAACCCTCAACACACCACTCCTCCTCAACACACACACTCCTCTCACCTTTCACCATCTCCACTCACGTCCACTCACTCTTTCACTCCACATACGACCCTTTCTCTCACTCCGTCTCTCATACTCACGCCGTCATCGCCGCTGATCCACAATCCCCGACATCTTCTTCCGCCGGCGCCATCCTGGATCCAGACGTCCTCCACGCCGGCGACATGTTCTTGCGGCGACGCCATTTTGGATCGGCGAAATCCCGCGATAGTCAAGATGGCGTCGCCACAAGAACATGTCGCCGGCGTGGAGGACGTCGGGATCCAAAATGGCGTCGGCGAAATCTCGCGAGATTTCGCCGACGCCATTTTGGATCCCGACTGCATCCACGCCGGCGACATGTTCCTGCGGCGACGCTATTTTGGATCGGCGAAATCCCACGATACTCAAGATGGCATCGCCGCAAGAACATGTCGCCGGCGAGGACGACGTCGGGATCCAAAATGGCGTCGGCGAAAACTCGCGAGATTTCGCCGATGCCATTTTGGATCCCGACGTCGCCCACGCCGGCGACATGTTCTTCCGGCGACGCCATCTTGATTATCGCGGGATTTCACAATACTCAAGATGGCGTCGCCGCAAGAACATGTCGCCGGCGTGGACAACGTCTGGATCCAGGATGGCGCCGGCGGAAGAAGATGTCGGGGATCGTGGAGCAGCGGCGATGACGGCGTGAGTATGAGAGACGGAGTGAGAGAAGGGGTCGTATGTGGAGTGAAAGAGTGAGTGGAGATGGTGAAAGGTGAGAGGAGTGTGTGTGTTGAGGGTTAACATGGCAAGAGGTGTGATGCTGTCGCATCCTCCCGATGCGATAGCATCGGGCCATAATCTAGTATATATTATAACGCCCAGGGGTAAATAAATACTAATTGTATATTTTGCTCAGGTTAGATCCCGCACATGATCTTGTTTGGAACATTTCCCTACTACCCCTTTTCTTTGAATTCTACAGGTTAGTCATATATTATAATACTCCCACATAACTGTAGTGTTTGCTCATAGACACATATATATTATTTTTGAACCAGGTTTATATACCAGTTCTTACATGGTGGATGGTATGACCTCCAATAGTACCTAATTCACTATTGGTCATACATTATAGTGAGTATATCCATATTCAACGGTCACAGACTCTATTAACTACCTCTGAACAGGATCGCTCTATTGATTTAAATCTTGTCTCACTATAGATATCCAGAAAATTATAAAGATAGTAGCAGTCTTGGTAAGTTTGAGTTTTTATTTTATTCATTTTTTCTTTTTCTGCTTCCTTTTCCCTTTTTTCCATGAGCCATATTTCCTAAATACCTTGTTCCTTCCTCCCTATCACTTGTGCATATATCAATACTTGTTTCTTCTGTTATTGACGTCTTCATGGATTGATTATCTGTAGTATCTGATTGTATATTATGTGTATTTTCATCGACTTTGCAGTATACTGATGAAGGCTTGTTGATACAGCCGAAACGTCTATTTTGTGTGACTGCAAATAAAAATTCTTCATCTTTGCAACAAGTTGAGTGCCCAAAATTTTTTGATTATTCTATACAGGTGTGGGAACCTTCTTTTGTGCACCGACTCAGCTGTGCCACGTTATACTATTGATTGTCTCACCCTTACGTGTGCACGCTGGCTACTATGTCCTCCCTAACCTTTTCTTACAACCAAGAAGAAACTAATGCTATTCTCTCTAAGCTTAGTTTTTCCAGTGAGTTTCTCAAAGTCCCACCTAAGGAGACGAGAGGGAAAGACCTGGAGCGGGAACTAAGACACCAAACGAACCTTGAGCTTCATTGCGCAACATTGTCAGAGTATCTCTGAGTCCAATGTATTTCGAGAAGACTCAGGTTCCCGTTGCGACCCACTTTGTTCAGTGATTCCACAGACTTCTGCCAAAAATTTGAGCAAATATTAAATAAGTGCTCATATGATCTAATGACTCTCACAGTGGAACATTTGCAGGCAGCTATCAATACCAGTCATGACACCATTAAGAATATCGAGTCACAATTGGCCTCGTCTAGTACGTCTGAGGAACTCACCTCTTTAAAAGATAAACTCAAAGGGGTCATTGACCAACATAGACGGGACACTGAACAGAGGAAGAGAATTAAATTACAGAGAGATACTGAAGATTACAACAACAATAGGGTGTACCATTGGCGCTATAACACTACTTCTCAGTTTAATTCCTCTAGGTTTGAGCAACAGTCTTCAAACGATCCCTCCACATCGGGTTCGGAAATAGATAGAAGAGACTATCGATCAGGACATTTTTTAGATCAACGAAAAAGACGTCCACGCAGAAGAGGATCCGCCGCAGCCAACGGAGGAAGAGACTCAGATACTTACAGGATAACGAGGTCCCAGGTATGGATTCCCTAGTCATTAATATTTCCTCTAGATCTCTTAGTATTGCTGAACATAACCTCCTGCAGAAGGGCTTGTCCTATTGCCCTTCATTTAGGTTCAAACCACTACCCTGTGTTCCATTTCTATAGACCGTTTAGGGCCCCGTAATAAAAGCACATACCGTCCGCAATCTTTTATTGAATTCATCGACAGAGCCTTTTCAAAATTACGACAGGACATGGAGAAAGGGGTTCTACATGTTTCCCCTAACCTGGATACGGTTGATTTCCAGGCACTAGAGACGTTACGACAGGATCCTGACATCATTATCAAACCTGCCGATAAAGGTGGGGCTATCGTCGTAATGGATAAACAGGACTACACAAGAGAAGTGATGCGCCAACTAAGTGATAGCTCGGTGTATACAGTTTTACCGCATGACCCTGTGAGTTCTATTAGAGAATGTATCAACACTGTCACCACTGAATATACTTTAAAAGGAGTGATTGATATAAAAACACGCGATTTCTTGACTAAAACAAACCCTATTGCCCCGGTTTTCTACATCCTCCCTAAGGTACACAAGAGACTGGAGAACCCTCCGGGTCAACCAATAGTGGCATCAACAGATTCTATTCTGTCGCCATTATCAATACTTCTGGAAAAAGTACTAACTCCCCTTACACGCCAGGCATCATCATTTTTGCTAGATACAGGGGATTTCCTTAGAATAATACGGTCCTTAGGTCCTGTTCCTGGAAATTCCTTTCTGGTGTCCTGTGACATAAAGGACCTCTATACATCCATCCCACATGATTTGGGCATTAATTGCGTAAGAAGACGTCTAGTGAGATCAGAGATGGATGGTAATATGGTCAACTTCTGTTGAACTATTGACATTGATATTGACTAAGAATTACTTTCTTTTTGGGGATACATTTTATTTACAGATGAAAGGGACCGCGATGGGGTCCAATGTCGCACCACCTTACGCCAATACGTTTATGGCGACTTTTGAAGATGTAGTGTACCCCAACCCCATCTTCAGGACCTACTGTCCAATCTGGAAGAGATTCATTGATGATGTCTTCTGCATCTGGACAGGTCCAGCAGATACATTAGAAGAATTCCATAACACATTGAACACAGCTTGGTCCGGCCTATCCTTTACCATCACTAGGGACACACATGAGGTTAGCTTCTTGGACACGAAGGTCATAAAGAGTGAAGAGGGACAACTGAGCACTGATCTTTTTGTCAAACCCAGGGATCACAACAGCTTGTTACATTACAGAAGTTTGCACCCCCTCTCTACAAAGAGATCTATACCCTCATCACAGTTCATGAGGGATGAACGCATTGTCTCTGACCCTGCGGTCAGCAAGACTAGATTAAATGAGATGTACACAAAATTTCAGGCAAGAGGTTACCCGTCTGACCTATTGGACCATGCACTCCGACCTCCAACTGCCACACGTAGCACAGTAACAGGACGGATACCATTTGTCCATACATTTCACCCATATGCGAATATCATACACCGTTCCATACGGAAACATTGGGGCATTTTGAGGGAGGCTCATCCGGAGGTTGTAGAATTTCGCCAGAATTTTTTACCTTGCTATAAACGCCCTAAAAACATTAGAGACACTCTCATCAAAGCAGACATGGGCTCAGGGGTTAGAGCCACATCACGGAGATTTCTCTCTACACCTAAAACGGGTACTTACCCATGCCTACCCTGTAACCAGTGTAGTAACGTATTGAAAGGTGATCACTTTTATCACCCTCACTCGGGCAAGCGGTATAAAATCAAGGACTTTACTACATGTGACACTACACATGTAGTATATCAGATCAAATGCCCATGCAGACTCCTTTATATTGGGGAAACTACCCAACTGATTAAAGATCGTATTAGCAAGCATAAGTCCACAATCAGATGTGGGAATACTTTACTGCGACTACCACACCATTTTATTACGGCCGAACATACTATTCCACAGTTGAGATTCTCAGTTTTCGAACATATCCCCCCTCCTTGGCAGGGTGGCAACCGTATCCAAATTCTGAAACAGAGAGAGGCCTTTTGGATACACGAATTACAGACATTGGCATCAAAGGGCCTCAATAGAGATTATGACCTATTGGCGTTTATTTAACAAATTGTTTCTGTATTATGTGTCTGGCTTTTCTAAAATTACTTATCTCTATACAATATGATACCATTGTACCATACAGGTGGATAGTTTCCAGCAAATACCTTTGAGGCACATTGTTTTTTGTCATTGAATTAGCATGTTTTAGATACGTGATATCTAATATATTGTCTTATCTTTACAGAGCTGGGTTATAATTGGTTATTATTTGCATCTGTTGGGGTTTTTTTGTACCTTCCACACTGGGATAGGTGTTATGAATGAGAGTCACCGAGGAGGAAAAACAAAAACCAGCTAAGTCACAGAAAACCAGAGAGGTTGGTAACTAAGCGGATTGCAGACCCCTGATCCTATCCACATAACTAGCAGTAGCCGTGGAGCGTACCTACGATGATCCTAGATGCCTTGTCACAGCCAGAGAACTAAATAAGCCTAAAGCAAGAAAAGGGGAAATCTAAACTGCCCCAGAGCAGACCCCAAAGCAATAGACAGCCCCCAAACATGTATTGACGGTGAGACAAGATGAAAACACAAACACAGATAGAAAAATAGGCAGAGCCAACGATGGGCCCTCACTAACTAGAAAGGACAGGAAAGGAAAGATGCTGTCTGCAATCACGCACAAAACCCTGCCAAAAAATGTCCAAAACTTTCTGATAACAAAAACCCTGAAGTCGCTAGACTTCAATTCCCTATATCAGCACTCTGGTATATTCTGAAGACAGAGCATAAAGAGACCAATCTGATCAGGGACAAAAAGCAAACTGGCATAAACAGAGACATAAGAATGGAAATTCAGCACAGCCCCAGCAGGGGCTGGCTGACCACAAAACTGAGTAAACCAGACCAAATCTCATGTGAAAAAATAGCAGAGCACACTTAGCTTGAGAAGGCAGGAACAGAACTGGAAACCAGAACCTCAGGGCAGGAAAATCACCAGCACAAAATTAGGGATTCGGCTGTCTTAAATCCAGTCAGAGACTCCTGATGTCCACTCACAGTCCTCCTCCTCAGGTGGCAGGTCTCTGCCATTTAGATCAGCTTCATTACCTACTGTCACCACTAGAGGGAGCCCAGATGGAGAACTCAACAATCCTCTGTCAACACAGCCAGCTCCACCACCCTCACCAGAAGCCAGAGGTAAACCAGAAAATGAATTCACAACAGTTAGGTGTTTTTAATAATAAGAAATAAAATATCTGTTTTAAAGGGAGATATACAGTATGTTCACTATATGATTGCAATTTCCTAAAGAATTTTTGCAAAAAGTGGGAAAGAAAAAGCCATATATGAGACTGGCTAATAAAAGGAAAAGATTAATATAGGCAAAAGAACACAGACATTGGACAAAGGAAGATTGGAAAAAAGTGTAATGGACAGACGAATCCAAGTTTGAGGTGTTTGGATTACACAGAAGAACATTTGTAAGATGCAGAACAACTGAAAAGATGCTGGAAGAGTGCCTGACACATCTTTCAAGCATGGTGGAGGTAATGTGATGGTCTGGAGCTGCTTTGGTGCTGGTAAAGTGGGAGATTTGTACAAGGTAAAAGGGATTTTGAAAAAGGAAGGCTATCACTCCATTTTGCAACACCATGCCATACCCTGTGGTCAGCACTTGATTGGAGCCAATTTCATCCTACAAGAGGACAATGACCCAAATCACACTTCCAAATGATGCAAGAGCTATTTAGGGAAGAAGCAGGCAGCTGGTATTCTATCTGTAATGGAGTGTCCTGCGCAGTCACCAGATCTAAACCCCATTGAGCTGTTGTGTGAGCAGCTTGACCGTATGGTGAGCAAAAAGTGCCCATTAAGCCAAACCAAATTGTGGGAGGGGCTTCTGAAAGCATGGGGTGAAATTTCTCCAGATTACCTCAGCAAATTAACTAGAATGCCAAAGGTCTGCTTGCTGTAATTGCTGCAAAGGGAGCATTCTTTGACGAAAGCAAAGTTTGAAGGAGAAAATTATTATTTAAAATAAACATTTTTTTTCGAACCTTGTCAATGTCTGGTCTAGATTTTAAATTCATTTGGCAACTCATTTGATTAATAAAAGTATGAGTTTTTATTGAAAATACCAAATTGTCTGGGTGACCTCAAACTTTTGAACGGTAGTGTATGTGTGCATATCTGTGTACCATGTGCATATCTGTGTATGTGTTTGCGTGTGTGTGCATGTCTGCGTACTGTTTGTGTGCATATTGTGTGTGTGCGCATGTCTGTGTATTGTGTGTGTGAATGCTATGTATTGTGTGTGTGCATGTCTGAGTATTACGTGTGTGTATGTCTGCGTGTAGTGCTGACATCCCTAGATGCTGCCCTTCTCCCTCGGCAGGGATGCCGACTAATTTACTGCCCTGGCCTACGTCCTGCTCCTCCTTCTTCTTCCTACTTTGCTGCTGCTTGGGGTATGCGCACCCGTGCACTCAGCTTAAGGCTCGACCGGGCCCACTCACTTCTTCTTAAAAGTGCCACCCATGCACCATCCTAAAGTGTCCCCGGCAAATTCCTGAGAGACAGTTACTATTTAAGGCACCTTCATCTGTATGGAGTTGCCTGTGCAACATTAGTCTTTTTCTTAAACATGCTTGCTAGTTCTCAGATCCTAGTGTTCGTATCCCAGTATAGCTGTCCTGTACATCAGCCAGGCATGCCTGCCTCCCTGTCTATGAGCCGTACCCACCTGCCTGTATATCAGCCATGCCCTTCTGCCTTTATACCAGTCGTGCCTACCTGTGTGTCTGTTGTGTCAGTCACTACAGTCACTACACCAGCTGTGCCAGCCAGTACTTGCCAGGTCTACCACTCCTTGCCGTTATTGACGTCTGTCCTTTGGGGTCAGCTGCCATCCACCAGAGGTCATCCCTGGTGTCACACCTGGTCTAGCCTCCCTTGTCCATCCTCGAATCATGGTAATGCAGCCTCCATGTATCCGAGATCGGTCTTGAGGAGGCACCTAGTTACACCCCTCCAGGCTCTCCTCGGATCACGGCACAGTTTACTTCACCTCCCAGTCCGTTACACTGCATATTGTGTGTGTGCATGTCTGCATATGTGCAGGATGAGGGGGCAAGCTGGGCTGTTGTATACCTATATTCCTCTGCCATAATCTGTGCATCCTGAATTAGGCATTAACCCCTTTCTGACATTGAGCGTAATAGTACGCTGATGTCGGACTCCCTCCCTGTGATGTGGACTCACCACCGGTACATGTCAGCTGTTCAAAATCGCGATCCACCCGTGGCTATTAACCCATTAAATGGCGCTGTCAAACGCTGACGCGGCATTTAACAAGCGCTTCCGACAATCCCGCCGGAAATCCACCCACTGGTGACCCGCGTCACATGATCGCCGGTCACTGGTGTGTTGACATGACAACTGGACGTCTCCTGGAGACCTCTATGGTTGTCAGCGCTGGCTTGCTGTGAGCACCACCCAATGGTCGGCGTTCATAGATTCATAGAATTTGTAGAGTTCGAAGGAACCTCCTGGGTTATCTGGTCCAACCCCCTGCTCAAAGCAGGATTCACTAAATCATCCCAGATGTCTGTCCAGCCTCTGTTTGAAGACTTCCATGGAAGGAGAACTCACCACCTCTCGTGGCAGCCTTTTCCACTCATTGATCACCCTAAGGCTGTGCGCACACGCTGCGGATTAGGTGCGGATTCATCCGCGCGGATTTTGTAAAATCCGCAGGTGAAACCGCAGGTCAAAATACCTGCGGTTTTACCTGCGGATTGCTCTGCGGTTTTGCCCTGCGGTTTTTCATCTCCTCAATGGAGGAGATGGCAAACCGCAGCAGAATCCGCAGAAAGAATTGACATGTCAATTCTTTCTGTGGATTGAAAACCGCAGATAATCCGCGCGGAAAATTCCGCACCGTCTGCATTGCGGTTTTTGATTCCCATAGGGAATCATGGTACTGTACACTGCAGCAAAAACTGCTGCAGGTCCGCAGCGGCCAAAACCGCTGCGGAACCGCAGCAAAATCCGCAGCGTGTGCACACAGCCTAAGTGTCAAAAAGTTTTTTCTAATATTAATCTGTCTCCTCCCATTCAGTTTCATCCCATTGCTTCTAGTCTTTCCTTGTGCAAATGAGAATAAAGATGATCCTTCTACAATGTGACAGCCCTTGAGATATTTGTAGACAGCTATTAAGTCTCGTCTCAGTCTTCTTTTTTGCAAGCTAAACATTCCCAAATCCTGTAACCGTTCCTCATAGGACATGATTTGCAGACCGGTTACCATTCTGGTCGTTTTTCTCTGAACTCTAGTTTGCTGATGTCTTTTTTAAAATGTGGTGCCCAAGACTGGACAAATTATTCCAGATGAGGTCTGACCAAAGAGTAGTAGAGGGAAATAATGACTTCACGTGATCTAGACTGTATGCTTCTGTTAATACATACCAGAATTGTATTTGCCTTTTTGCTGCTTCATCACACTGTTGACTAATGTTCAGTTTATGATCTATTAGTATACCAAGTCACATGTGCTGTTGCTCTAATTCTAGTAGTAATTCTACTACATAGAGGTGAACTGATCATCATTCATCACCTCTATGTAGCAGAGCTGATCAGGATATGGCAGCTTCTAGTCTCCCATGGAGACTACTATAGCATGCCAAAAGTAAAAAAAAAGTTTTTAAAAATATAAAAAAATATAAAATTTCAAATGACTGTCCTTTTGCCCCATTCAAAATAAAGAAAATAAAAAAAAGAAACATACACATACTTGGTATCGCCTCATTCAGAATTGCCCGATCTACGAATAGAAAAAATGATTAACCTGATCGCTAAATGGCGTAGAGAGAAAAAAAGTCAAAACACCAGACTCATGTTTTTTTGGTCTCTGTGACATTGCATTAAAATACAGTAACGGGTGTTCAAAAGATCATATCTGCACCAAAATCGTATCATTAAGAATGTTAGCTCGACATGCAAAAAATAAGCCCTCATCCAACCCAAGATCACGAAAAATGGAGACGCTACGGGTCTTGGAAAATGGTGCTTTTTTTGTTTTAACAAAGTTTGAAATATTTTTCACCACTTAGATAAAAAAGAACCTAGACATATTTGGAGTATATGAACTCGTAATGACCTGGAGAATCATAATGGCAGGTCAGTTTTAGCATTTAGTGAACCTAGTAAAAAAAAAAAAATAACAAGTTTGGAATTGCACTTTTTTGCAATTTCACTGCACTTGGAATTTTTTTTACCGTTTTCTAGTACACGACATGGTAAAACCAATGGTGTCTTTCAATAGTAGAAATCATCCTTCAAAAAACAAGCGCTCATGTAGGGAGGAGGGCCCCCCGCAGAGTGTCCGGGCAGGAACCAAGGGGACCGCTATCTAGGTTCCTAAGGGAACAGTACCCAGGGAACGGAGGAGGAGAGTGGACTGCTCATAGTGACAGGACAGCAAGGGATGGGGCGAGTATAAAAGGGACAGGGAGCGTGCAGGGGAGTCAGTTGGCGGAACGGCAGACAAGAAGCAAGAGACTGTGGGAGTTTGACCAGAGAGGAGACCATCAGCAGAGGAGAGACTCAAAGTGGCCTGCGGAGAGTAAGCTCCGAACCTACCAACAAGAGACTGTCGCTTCACTCCAAACCGGGATCACTTCCTGCCCACGGTCGTCCGCAGCTGTTACCGCTGTGATCCAGCCTGTTGCGGCTTGTCCGCCACCCCTCGCAGCAGCTGCCGCTTCACTCCAGTCCGCAGCTGCGGCCTGCCCGCTGCCGACCCACTTCAGCCCGCGGCTGTGGCATCTTCATCATCGGCCGCAGTGGACGTCACCCCGCTGCAGTCGGCAGTTGGGGCCTACTCCTCGCCTACAGAGAAAATCATTGCCTAGGCCCAGGCCGTGCACGTGGCCTGCCAACCGCCACTCCTGGTAACTGCGACACAACCCTGCTTGCAGCAAATAGAAAATGGCTGACAGCACTTACAGGATCAAAGGATGCACGCTCTAAGTCCAGGGACCCAGTTGGACATAAGAAGTCACAAAATGAAGAAGAGCAGCATCCAGTCCGGGTGAAGAAGCATATAAAATTTATTATGCCATGAAAACATGCAACGTTTCGACCAACACAGTCTTTTTCAAGCATGCTTGAAAAAGACCGTGTTGGTCGAAACGTTGCATGTTTTCATGGCATAATACATTTTATATGCTTCTTCACCCGGACTGGATGCTGCTCTTCTTCATTTTGTGACAACCCCGCTTGGAGACTGGAGTCTCATTGAACTCGCTTACAAGCAGAACCCCGCTGTTTCTACAGGGAGTTACCTCATCAAAGGACTTCCTCAGGGCCTGTTGTGCCCCAATTCCTCCTGGGCGCTGGGGCTCCCGAAGACTACGACAGATCTTCAGCAGCTGGGCCCAGTGGCTGTGACACCAACCCAGCCTAATCAGAGACGCCGAGGGACGTCAGGACGGATAAGTGACACTATAGGAAATAAGGACCCGTAGTCGGCCATATCGCGGCCCTATAGCAACCGGCTTTTGCCGGATTAGTCGTGTTCTCTTTTAAAGTGTTTGTTGTGCGTAGTCCCTGAAAGGACAATGACTGTTATTGTTTTTGGCCTCAGTAAAAACTAGGCCCAATGTAAAGGTGTGGTTCTCCTAGACTTGTAACACCCATACACGCAGTGCATGGGCTGACAAACATTTCCCCATGGGGGGGTACACATATTTTAATAGTATAATATGGGCATCAGAGACACCCTTGCCAAAAATTTGACTGCCTGTAGCAGTCCAGAACATGTTAACCCTGGTGATCTACTGGTGGGGAATGAGGAGACATAATGAGAAATCACACTGAAATCAAACAAATTAAAAATGTGAATCCACCTAGGACAGAAAATAACAAAAGGGAGGGGCGAACACAGGTTTATAGCTATGAAGCCAGAATGTGTCCAACGAGATACAGTTAGGTCCATATATATTTGGACAGAGACAACATTTTTCTAATTTTGGTTCTAGACATTACCATAATGAATTTTAAACAAAACAATTCAGATGCAGTTGAAGTTCAGACTTTCAGCTTTCATTTAAGGGTATCCACATTAAAACTGGATGAGCACTGGTGAACTCATCAATGCAAAAAGCCCTGAGCGCCCACGGAAGACAACAGTGGTGGAAGATCGCAGAATAATCTCCATGGTGAAGAGAAACCCCTTCACAACAGCCAACCAAGTGAACAACACTCTCCAGGAGGTAGGCGTATCAATATCCAAATCTACCATAAAGAGAAGACTGCATGAAAGTAAATACAGAGGGTTCACTGCACGGTGCAAGCCACTCATAAGTATCAAGAATCAAAAGGCTAGACTTGACTTTGCTAAAAATCATCTAAAAAAGCCCCCACAGTTCTGGAAGAACATTCTTTGGACAGATGAAACCAAGATCAACCTCTACCAGAATGATGGAAAGAGAAAAGTATGGCAAAGGCGTGGTACAGCTCATGATCCAAAGCATACTACATCATCTGTAAAACACGGCGGAGGCAGTGTGATGGCTTGGGCATGCATGGCTGCCAGTGGCACTGGGTCACTAGTGTTTATTGATGATGTGACACAGGACAGAAGCAGCCGAATGAATTCTGTGGTATTCAGAGCCATGCTGTGTGCTCAGATCCAGCCAAATGCAGCCAAACTGATTGGTCATCGTTTCATACTACAGATGGACAATGACCCAAAACATAAAGCCAAAGCAACTCAGGAGTTTATTAAAGCAAAGAAGTGGAATATTCTTGAATGGCCAAGTCAGTCACCTGATCTCAACCCAATTGAGCATGCATTTCACTTGTTAAAGACTAAACTACAGACAGAAAGGCCCACAAACAGCAACTGAAAACCACCGCAGTGAAGGCCTGGCAGAGCATCAAAAAGGAGGAAACACAGCGTCTGGTGATGTCCATGAGTTCAAGGCTTCAGACAGTCATTGCCAACAAAGGGTTTTCAACCAAGTACTAGAAATGAACATTTTATTTACAATTATTTAATCTGTTCAATTACTTTTGGTCTCTTTAAAAACAGGGTGGCACATGTTAAGGAGCTGAAACTCCTAAACCCTTCATCCAATTTTAATGTGGATACCCTCAAATGAAAGCTGAAAGTCTGAACTCCAACTGTATCTGAATTGTTTTGTTTAAAATTCATTGTGGTAATGTCTAGAACCAAAATTAGAAAAATGTTGTCTCTGTCCAAATATATATGAACCTAACTGTATGTTTGCCCCTAGTAACAGCTCAGACACAGGGATATAAATAAAAATGTAGTGACTTTTGCATCATGGAATACTTTGACCCTGGTGTTCTACTGGTTGGGTCTGTTTGGTGTTATCCTACTCCTTATCCTCATCCTAAGGAATTGAGGGTAAACTGATTAAATTTGCTGATGACACAAAGCTAGGAGGGATAGCTAATACTAGAGAAGAGAGAGAGAGGATTCAAAAAGATATAAATAAACTGGAGAAGTGGGCAGCAACTAACAGAATGGTTTTTAACAGGGAAAAATGCAAAGTACTTCATCTGGGCAATAAAAATGAAAAAAGCATATACAGAATGGGAGGAATAGGGCTAAGCAATAGCACATGTGAAAAAGACTTGGGTATACTGATAGATCACAGACTGAATATGAGTCAACAGTGTGATGCAGCAGCAAAAAAGGCAAATGCAATTCTAGGATGTATTAACAGAAGCATACAGTCTAGATCACGTGAAGTCATTATTTCCCTCTACTCCTCTTTGGTCAGACCTCATCTGGAATATTGTGTCCAGTTTTGGGCACCAGATTTTAAAAAAGACATCAACAAACTGGAGCAAGTTCAGAAAAGAGCGACCAGAATGGTGACCGGTCTGCAAACCCTGTCTTATGAGGAAAGGTTGCAGGATTTGGGAATGTTTAGTTTGCAAAAGAGAAGACTGAGAGGAGACTTAATAGCTGTCTACAAATATCTAAAGGGCTGTCACATTGTAGAAGGATCAGCTTTATTCTCATTTGCACAAGGAAAGACTAGAAGCAATGGGATGAAACTGAATGGGAGGAGACACAGATTAGATATTAGAAAAAACTTTTTGACAGTTAGAGTGATCAATGAGTGGAATAAGCTGCCACGAGAAGTGGTGAGTTCTCCTTCAATGGAAGTCTTCAAACAGAGGCTGGACAGACATCTGACTGGGATGATTTAGCGAATCCTGCTTTGAGCAGGGGGTTGGACCAGATGGCCCAGGAGGTCCCTTCCAACTCTACGATTCTATGATTCTATGATCCTCATCATCCACAATAAGGAAGCTGATAACCATGTGTGATTGTGAAGAGGTGCATGAGAATACACCTTCCCAACCAAGCAAAAAATTAATTTGAGGTTATGTTTCGATGTTTTCTTTCGGAAGTGTACAGAAGTCTTGGCCAATCCAGCCCATGTTCATTTGTATGAGTCAGCCTGTCAGTATTGTTAGTTGACAGGAGTACAGTATGTGCTTATCTGTTATACTTTCTCCAGCGGCACTAAAAACACACTCTGACAGAACACTAGCAGAGAGACAATTCATGCCACGTGTCCAGCTTGGATACCCAATAATTAAAAGGCACAGAGGAATCCCGGAGGACGTTTGTACGATCTGCAAGGTACTCCCTCACCATCTTCCCATACATTGCACTTATTGTGACACCACCCCTTATCTCTGTGGCGGCACGATGTGAGGGTCTGAGAAAACTGTCCCAGAACTTTACCATTGTTCCTCTGCCTGAGCTGGATTAGACTTCTGTCTGTCTGGCTTGGACTCCTTGGCTGTACAACAAACTCTGACGTCTGCTGCCAGCGTTCTCACGTGGGAATTTTTTCAGTAATTCCACTACAAGGGCCCTATGGTACAGCAACATTTTTTTACACCTCTCTGCCTCTGGAAGAAGAGATTGAAAGTTTTCCTTGTAGCGTGGGTCTAGAAGTGTCACCAACCAGTAATGAGTATCCCTGAAAATTTTTATAATGCGAGGGTCATGGGAAACGCAGAACAACAAAAAGTCAGCCATGCGTGCCAGACTACTAACAGGCAAGACTTCCGTGTCCTCACCAACAGGACGACTGTCCATGGTGTCCTCCTCCTCCTCATCCTCCTCCTCCCTGTGCTCAGGCCATCCCCACTGAACAGATGGTATGACAGCTGTGCTTGGTCCTCATGCTTTGCCTGCAATGCATCATCTTTAATTGTGAGCAGAGAGGTTTTCAGAATGCTGAGAAGCGGGATGATGACACTAATGATGGTGTCATTGCAGCTCACCACCTTGGTACAGTCCTCAAAGTTCTGAAGGATGGTACATATGTCTGACATCCATGTCCACTCCTGAGGTCTTATGTGTGGAGTTGCAACTGAGCAACTGAATATCGATGGCCTTGTTGATGCTGGTAGTCAACAACTGCCCTCTTCTGCTCACAAATCCTTTCCAACTTATTCAGTGTAGAGTTCCAACATGTGTGGACATCACACACCAGTCGGTGAGCTGGAAGATGCAAACGCTGCTGAAGTCCTGCAAGTGCGGCTGAAGCTGTAGCTGTCTTTCTAAAATGGGCAGACAGACGGCGCACTTTCACTAGCAGATCTGGCAGCTCTGCGTAGCTTTTGAGAAAACGTTGAACGACGAGGTTAAGCACATGAGCCAGGCAAGGTACGTGTGTGAGCTCACTGTGCCTCAGAGCCACCACTAGGTTTTGGTCATTGTCACACACGACCATACCTGGCTGTAGGTTCTGCGGTGTCAGATAAAAATCTGACTGCTCTTTCAGCGCTGTCCACTACTCTTCTGCATTGTGTGGTTTGTCACCTATGCAGATTAGCTTCAGTACAGCCTGCTGCCACTTAGCTGAGGCAGTGCTGCAGCTTCTGACTTATGTGTTCATTTCAGAGATAGAGGCTGAAGAAGAGGAGGAGGAGGATGAGGTGCAGGAGCTGTAGACTGTGGGGACAACCCTGTTTGATGTAGGGCCCGCAATCCTCGGTGTGAGGAGGATGTGTTCCATCTCAAGGTCCAACAGAGTCCCATCTTCCACTATAATAACCCAGTGTGCCGTCAGTGAGATGTACCCTCCCTGCGCACAGGCACTTGTCCACGTGTCCGTGGTTAGATGGACTTTTCCAGTAACAGCATTGTTGAGGGCACAGGTAATGTTGTGGGACACATGATAGTGTAATGCAAGTACGGCACAACGGGAGAAAAAGTGGCGACTGGGGACCGAGTACCTTGGGACGGCCGCCGTAATCAAGTTGTGGAAAGGTTCGATCTCAATGAGCCTAAAAGGCAACATTTCGAGCGCAAGCAGATGAGAAATGTGCGAATTAAGTACTGTGGCCTGTGGACCATTGTCTGTGTATTTCCGTTTACGTTCCAATGACTGGGGTATAGACAACTGAAGGCTGGGCTGGGACAAAGACGTGGACAGGCTTGATGATGGTGCTGGTTGACTGTGGGCAACAACAGGTACAGGGTCCGAGGCAGCTTCACAGGCATGGTGAACTGGGGATTGGCTTGGACGCGAAACAGTGGACGAAGCAGTGTTGTCACCTGCAGACAGTGTTCCTGGAGCCTGGGGTTCGACCACAAAGACGGGTGCTTTGCTGCCACGTGCCTAATCATGATGGTGGTGGTCAAGCTAGTAGTTTTGCTACCTCTGCTGATGCGGGCATGGCAAGTGCTGCAAATTGCCTGTTTGTGGTTATCAGCAGAGTCTTTAAAAAATAACCAGACTTGCAAAGATCTAACCAAAGGAATGACCACTTCCGTCCTGTTGGTGTTACGATAATCGGATGCACGCTTTCTGTCTGCGGCCGCCACACTGATTTTTCCTGCCTGATGGGGTGATATGCCTCCTTCCCCATGTGTGTTGCTGTCCTGGCTCTGCATGTCCTCCTGCCAGGTTGGGTCAGTCACTATGTCATCCACCACCTCATCTTCCACATCCGCACCCTGCTCCTCCTCCTGACTTTCCGGCAATTGTGTTTCATCATCATCCACCTCAGGTGACCGTGGCTGCTCAAAGATTTGTGCATCGCTACATGGAATATCATATTGCCCAGCTTCAAGTGGAGCGGGCGAGAGGCACGAATCTCCAATTGGATAACTGAACAGCTCTTCGGAGTGTCCGAGTGTGGTATCAGTTGTCTCAGGGCCCTTGGCATGGTGGAAGGAAGGAGGATCAGGGTGAGTAATATCCGGTCAACAGTCACGGCTACTCAGACTTGACTGTGTGGGAGACGTGGTGGTGGTGGCTAAGTGACTGGAAGCATTATCCGCTATCCAACCAACAACTGTTTCACACTGCTCTGGATTCAATAGTGGTTTGGTGCGGTTCCCTAGAAACTGGGACAGGAAGGTCGATCTCGCAGATATGGGTCTTTGCTGTGGTGCACTTACTGCTTGACCACGACCTTGTCCTCTGCATGCACCATCAGCACCACGTCCACTTCCCCGTCCCTTGCCCCTTGCCTTGACCATTTTAAATGGACTACTAAAAGACTTCAAAACCTCAATAAAAATGTATTTATTGTGAGAAAAATTAGATGTGATAAGTATGCCTGCAAAGCAAATAATTTTCCACCACAGATATACTAGACCTCAGCCTGAGATAACAGACTATTAATTTTTTATAATTTTTTGGATACAAAAGACTGCTGGATATAACGACTGTGACAGCCAGGCCCAAAAAAGGAAACCAAAGAAAACTGGCCAAACTTTCACCACACACAGATAAGAGCTGGCACGAATATACAGCACCAAAAAATGGGTGGCTTTTTTTGGCCTAAATACTGCTTTATTGAAGCAAAACTAACAAACAGGCACAAAATCGGCCGCAATGGACGTCACCCCGCTGCAGTCGGCAGTTGGGGCCTACTCCTCGCCTACAGAGAAAATCTTTCCCTAAGCCCAGGCCGTGCACGTGGCCTGACAACCACCACTCCTGGTAACTGCGACACAACCCTGCTTGGAGCAAATAGAAAATGGCTGATAGCACTTACAGGATCGAAGGATGCACACTCTAAGTCCAGGGACCCAGTTGGACGTAAAAAGTCACAAAATGAAGAAGAGCAGCATCCAGTCCTGGTGAAGAAGCATATAAAATTTATTATGCCATGAAATCATGCAACGTTTCGACCAACACGGTTTTTTTCAAGCATGCATGCATGAAAAAGACCGTGTTGTCGAAACGTTGCATGTTTTCATGGCATAATAAATTTTATATGCTTCTTCACCCAGACTGGATGCTGCTCTTCTTCATTTTGTGACAACCCTGCTTGGAGACTGGAGTCTCATTGAACTCGCTTACGAGCAGAACCCCGCTGTTTCTACAGGGAGTTATCTCATCAAAGGACTTCCTCAGGGCCTGTTGTGCCCCAATTCATCCTGGGCGAGGGACGGCAGGACGGATAAGTGACACTATAGGAAATAAGGACCCGTAGTCGGCCATATCGTGGCCCTATAGCAACCGGCTTTTGCCGGATTAGTCGTGTTCTCTTTTAAAGTGTTTGTTGTGCAGAGTCCCTGCAAGGACAATAGCTGTTATTGTTTTTGGCTGCTTAGCATAGCCCTAGCGGCTTAAATTTATAAAAGTTCTCTAGCCAAAGTTCAACTCAGTCTCGCGTCTCGTCACTGCATCCTGCGTACCTGCTGTTACCTACACTCACATGGCCATATTGACGGAAAAGTAAAAAAGGGATGGCTCTGAGAAGAAGGGGAGCAAAAAACAAGCGCAAAAAGAAAAAAGCTCCGGAGGTTAAGGGGTTAAAAGTCCAAAAGACACCAATCAAACACAAATTGATAAAGATCATATAAAACCCAGATAGAATCAGGGTTGATAAAAAAGGGCACTGAATTGATTTAATCCCTATATATTCATGCTGACGTATGAGTAATAAAGAGGAAATGAGGCCAGCTGCAGCTCGTACTTCCTCTCTGTTACTTAGGCCTCTTTCACACTTCCGTTTTTGACAATCAGTCAAGATCCGCCGATTTGGAAAAAAAACGGATTCGCCATTTTTCTTTGCGGATCCGTTTTTTACCCCATTGACTTTCATTATTGGCGGATCTTGACGGATTTCCGTCCGTTGCATCCGTTTTTGTGCGGATCTGCCAAAATGTTGCTGTCCGTCAACATCTTGAAAGACTTCCAAACGGAGGTTGCAACGTTTTCTCTCTCTCTCTCTCTCTCTCCTTTTCCAGGCTGTGATTCCTTTAACATTCTTCATTTGGCAGATCCGTCGAAAAAACGGACGGGTGGCATCCGTTGTCATCAGTACTAAAACGGATCCGCTATCCGTCCTTTTGGTGGATTTTAACTGACACAAAAAACTGAATGTGAAAGAGGCCTTACATGTCTGTGATGCATTTCTTAGTACGGTAACACCAGATTTATTATTTTATAGGGAAGTGGTCAGGGCAACAGGGACCGAATTAAGGACAGATGGTAACCACTAGGCCAAGAGAGATTGCAGTAGTTGGACTCTAGTGTTTGCATTGTTGTTAATTTATGAACTGCCATTTTCTTGATATTGCACACTGTCTTGTTAAACTTGTATATACAGTAGTTAAAACTTGTTTAATTGTACCATTGAGTCTGCTTTCTCTGTGATAATGAATTCCCATATACCATATTTATGTGGATTGGTGATTGAAGCACTATTCTATTGCTTAAATATTAAGTTTATGTATATATACACCTGTTATTATATCAGTAATATAAACCCCAAGTCCCCACAGTTCATCTAGTAAAAATCTCAATACCTACCGTTTAGATATGACCCAACTGTAGCATCTAAGATTATCCATAAAATCTAGGTAATGTGCTTATAACTGCATAGGCTGTGGGAACTGAGGTTTTATGTTACTGAGAGTGTGACTATTGTAATAGGCTGCTGTAGAGATTTGTGTGCTCATGATTTCAGTTACTAATGATGTCATACGTATATATGCACTTTAGTTGATATATAAATCAGCTGCTGGAAACATTTACAATATACCATGCTAGTCTGATGGCAGCAAAACCATTAAGGAACATGTGGAAATTAGGAGTAATGGAACATGTTAAACATATCATAATATGTGATGAGTTTTAGATTTCTTATAGTACCCCCCATTACAGCGTTCTAGATGTGTCTGTATCTGAGGTCGTAGTGAGCATCCACGATCAGATAGCCCCTGATTGCAGAAGTGCAAAATCTCCCTGATTCGGATAGAGAGGTCTCCACGGTTTAGGAGTGAGGCTTAATACAATTTGTAGGTAGACAAGTGACTGATGTTCGGGGGACAAGGGACAGGCATTTCCATGGACATTTTATTGTGTGCTAGGTCTGCGGCTCCAAGTGGGGAATCCAGATCGGTGTGCTCAGGGGATCTTGGCCACAATTTGGACAAGAGAGGTGAAGGTAAGTCGACCGTAAAGTTTTAGTGCCTCACTCTTGCTATGAGATGGAATGAGAGGAATGAGAGGCCCCATCTTCAAATACAGGCAGGAACTTAAGTCTTCAGCCTTGGCCATATAATAGAGTAGGCTAACAAATGGGCAACAGTTTTCACAGTATGGACTATTTCACTTCATCCTGTCAAATGAACTCTTTGATCTCTATTAGTGATGGGCGAGCACTAAAATGCTCGGGTGCTCATTGTTCGGGTCGAGCCCAATGTAAGTCTATGGGAGACCCGAGCACTTTTACCGCAATCCCCCCGGGGTCCTTTTAGGCTCTAAAAACGTGTGAAAATGATGGAAACACTGCTCAAATGACACGGGGAAATCATGGGGATCACCCCTGGAAGCATTCCTGAGTCCTAGTTCACAGCTTTAAACAATTTTTTTCAGAGTTTCATGCCATTTTTACCGGTGCACCAAAAAACATACCAAAATGAAATCAAAACGGATTTTACTTGGAAATATGTTAAGGACCATCCTTTCCAGGTTAATGACTTGTATATAAGGCAAAATAATTAACCCCAGACCATAATGTTCCTCCCCCAGTTGGGCTACTTTCAGACTCAGCGTTTTTCAACTTTAACATTGCTTTCAACCAATACTAATGCATTCACTGGGAATGTCATTGTAACATTTAACAACCCTAGCTGGCCATGTGGTGTGTGACACATAAGGACACACATCTTTTTTCATTTCTGAAGAAGGGACTCTTAAAGTCACAAAGCCTATTTTTAGAGGGGCATCAGGCGGGATTAATCTGCTTAAAGGGCCATTATTAAACAGTGGGTCTCCTATGCTGTTATTGCCTATGCAGTGGGTGACTGAGCTGCCAAGAATTACAACTCACCACAATACCTCTTTCATGAGAGGTACAGGAGGGCCTCCTGAAAAAATGTGGGCATTGAATGGAAGGTCTGCCCTGATATCAAGTCATATGCACCCCAATATGCCTTTGAACCCAGATACTGGAAGGCCACATGAAAACCAACTTCACAGTCTTCAGTTTTTCCTGCCATACAACTTCCTTATGCATTGAATGCAAGGGCCGCCTTGACCCAAATTTGCACGCACCCCAAACCTCCCTTGGACGAAACATGGAGGAGGGCCTCCTAAAACAAAATGTACCATTACAAAGTAGCGGGTCTCCTTGACTCGTAATGCCCATACACTAAGTGTATGGGCTGACAAACATTTCCCCATGGGGGGTACATTGTTTTAAAATATGCTATGGGCATCATAGACACCCTTGCCAATAATTGGACTGCCTGTAGCAGCACAGAACACGTTAACCCTGGTCATCTAGTGGCGGACAAGGAGGAGACAATAATGAAGGCTTCAGTAAAAACTAGGCCCAATGTAAAGGAGCAGTTCTTCTAGACTTGTAACACCCATACTCACTGTGCATGGGCTGACAAACATTTCCCCATGGGGGGTACACATTTTTAGAAACTATACTATGGGCATCATAGACACCATTGCCAAAAATTTGACTGCCTTTGGCAGCACAGAAGACGTTCACCCTGGTCATCTAGTGGCGGACAAGGAGGAGACAATGATGAAGGTGTCAGTAAAAACTAGGCCCAATGTAAAGGAGCGGTTCTCCTAGACTTGTAACACCTATACACGCAGTGCATGGGGACTGCTTTTGGCAGCACAGAAGACGTTAACCCTGGTCATCTAGTGCAGAGAATAAGGAGACATTGATGAAGGCCTCATGAAAACCTTGGCCCAATGTAAAGGAGTGGGTCTCCTAGACTTGTAATGCCCATACACGCAGTGCATGTGCTGCCAAACATTTTCCCATGGGGGGGTACATATTTTTTTAAAGTATAATATGAGCATCATAGACACCGTTGCCAAAAATTGGACTGTCTTTGGCAGCACAGAAGAACTTAACCCTGGTCATCTAGTGGAGGACAAGGAGGAGACAGTGATGAAGACCTCAGTAAAAACTAGGCCCAATGTAAAGGTGTGGTTCTCCTAGACTTGTAACACCCATTGCAGTGCAACGCAGTGCATGGGCTGACAAACATCTCCCCATGGGGGGTACACATATTTTAATAGTATAATATGGGAATCAGAGACACCCTTGCCAATAATTTGACTGCCTGTAGCAGCCCAGAACATGTTAACCCTTGTGATCTAGTGGTGGGGAATGAGGAGACATAATGAGAAATCATACCGAAATCAATCAAATAAATTAAAAATGTGAATCCACCTATGAAAGAAAATAACAAAAGGGAGGGGCGGACACAGGTTCATAGCTATGAAGCCAGAATGTAGCCAACGAGATACAGTTAGGTCCATATATATTTGGACAGAGACAACATTTTTCTAATTTTGGTTTTAGACATTGCCATAATGAATTTTAAACAAAACAATTCAGATGCAGTTGAAGTTCAGACTTTCAGCTTTCATTCGAGGGTATCCACATTAAAATTGGATGAAGGGTTTAGGCGTTTCAGCTCCTTAACATGTACCGCCCTGTTTTTAAAGGGACCAAAAGTAATTGTACAATTGACTCCAAGGCTATTTCATGGTCAGGTGTGGGCAATCCCTTCGTTATGTCATTCTCAATTAAGCAGATAAAAGGCCTGGAGTTGATTTGAGGTGTGGTGCTTGCATTTGGAAGGTTTTCCTGTGAAGGAAACATACGGTCAAAGGAGCTCTCCATGCAGGTGAAACAAGCCATCTTTAAGCTGCAAAAACAGAAAAAACCTATCCGAGAAATTGCTACGACATTAGGAGTGGCAAAATCTACAGTTTGGTACATCCTGAGAAAGAAAGAAAGCACTGGTGAACTAATCAATGCAAAAAGCCCTGGGCGCCCACGGAAGACAACAGTGGTGGATGATCGCAGAATAATCTCCATGGTGAAGAGAAACCCCTTCACAACAGCCAACCAAATGAACAACACTCTCCAGGAGGTAGGCGTATCAATATCCAAATCTACCATAAAGAGAAGACTGCATGAAAGTAAATACAGAGGGTTCACTGCACGGTGCAAACCACTCATAAGCATCAAGAATCAAAAGGCTAGACTTGACTTTGCTAAAAATCATCTAAAAAAGCCAGCACAGTTTTGGAAAAACATTCTTTGGACAGATGAAACCAAGATCAACCTCTACCAGAATGATGGAAAGAGAAAAGTATGGCAAAGGCGTGGTACAGCTCATGATCCAAAGCATACCACATCATCTGTAAAACATGGCGGAGGCAGTGTGATGGCTCGGGCATGCATGGCTGCCAGTGGCACTGGGTCACTAGTGTTTATTGATGATGTGACACATGACAGAAGCAGCCGAATGAATTCTGTGGTATTCAGAGCCATACTGTGTGCTCAGATCCAGCCAAATGTAGCCAAACTGATTGGTCGTCGTTTCATACTGCAGATGGACAATGACCCAAAACATAAAGCCAAAGCAACCCAGGAGTTTATTAAAGCAAACAAGTGGAATATTCTTGAATGGCCAAGTCAGTCACCTGATCTCAACCCAATTGAGCATGCATTTCAGTTGTTAAAGACTAAACTTCAGACAGAAAGGCCCACAAACAGCAACTGAAAACCACCGCAGTGAAGGCCTGGCAGAGCATCAAAAAGGAGGAAACACAGCGTCTGGTGATGTCCATGAGCTCAAGACTTCATGGAGTCATTGCCAACAAAGGGTTTTCAACCAAGTACTAGAAATGAACATTTTATTTACAATTATTTAATCTGTTCAATTACTTTTGGTCCCTTTAAAAACAGGGTGGCACATGTTAAGGAGCTGAAACTCCTAAACCCTTCATCCAATTTTAATGTGGATACCCTCAAATGAAAGCTGAAAGTCTGAACTTCAACTGCATCTGAATTGTTTTGTTTAAAATTCATTGTGGTAATGTCTAGAACCAAAATTAGAAAAATGTTGTCTCTGTCCAAATATATATGGACCTAACTGTTTGTTTGCCCCTACTAACAGCTCAGAGACAGGGATATAAATAAAAATGTAGTGACTTTTGCATCATGGAATACGTTGACCCTGGTGTTCTACTGGTTGTGGATGATGAGGATGAGGATAAGGAGTAGGATAACACCAAACAGACCCAATCAGGAAGCTGATAACCATGTGTGATTGTGAAGAGGTGCATGAGTATACACCTCCCCAACCAAGCAAAAAATTAATTTGAGGTTATGTTTCGATGTTTTCTTTTGGAAGTGTTCAGAAGTCTTGGCCAATCCAGCCCTTGTTCATTTTTATAAGAGTCAGCCTGTCAGTATTGTTAGTTGACAGGCGTATGCACTTATCTGTTATAATTCCTCCAGCAGCACTAAAAACGCGCTCTGACAGAACACTAGCAGAGAGACAATTCATGCCATGTGTCCAGCTTGGATACCCAATAATTAAAAGGCACATAGGAATCCCGGAGGACGTTTGTACGATCTGCAAGGTACTCCCTCACCATCTTCCCAAACATTGCACTTATTGTGACACCACTCCTTATCTCTGTGGAGGCACGATGTGAGGGTCTGAGAAAACTGTCCCAGAACTTTACCATTGTTCCTCTGCTTAAGCTGGATTAGACTTCTGTCTGTCTGGCTTGGACTCCTTGGCTGTACAACAAACTCTGACGACTGCTGCCAGTGTTCTCACGTGGGAATTTTTTCAGTAATTCCACTACAAGGGCCCTATGGTACAGCAACATTTTTTTACACCTCTCTGCCTCTGGAAGAAGAGATTGAAAGTTTTCCTTGTAGCGTGGGTCTAGAAGTGTCACCAACCAGTAATGAGTATCCCTAAAAATTTTTATAATGCGAGGGTCATGGGAAACGCAGCACAGCATAAAGTCAGCCATGCGTGCCAGACTACTAACAGGCAAGACTTCCGTGTCCTCACCAACAGGACGACTGTCCATGGTGTCCTCCTCCTCCCTGTCCTCAGGCCATACCCACTGAACAGACGGTATGACAGCTGTGCTTGGTCCTCATGCTCTGCCTGCAATGCATCATCTTTAATTGTGAGCAGAGAGGTTTTCAGAATGCTGAGAAGCGGGATGATGACACTAATGATGGTGTCATTGCAGCTCACCATCTTGGTGCAGTCCTCAAAGTTCTGGAGGATGGTACATAAGTCTGACATCCATGTCCACTCCTGAGGTCTTATGTGTGGAGTTGCAACTGAGCAACTGAATATTGATGGCCTTGTTGATGCTGGTAGTCAACAACTGCCCTCTTCTGCTCACAAATCCTTTCCAACATATCCAGCGTAGAGTTCCAACATGTGGGGACATCACACACCAGTCGGTGAGTTGGAAGATGCAAACGCTGCTGAAGTCCTGCAAGTGCGGCTGAAGCTGTAGCTGTCTTTCTAAAATGGGCAGACGGCGCACTTTCACTAGCAGATCTGGCAGCTCTGCGTGGCTTTTGAGAAAATGTTGAACCACAAGGTTAAGCACATGAGCCAGGCAAGGTACGTGTGTGAGCTCACTGTGCCTCAGAGCCACCACCAGGTTTTGGTCATTGTCACACACGACCATACCTGACTGTAGGTTCTGCGGTGTCAGCTAAAAATCTGACTGCTCTTTCAGCGCTGTCCACTACTCTCCTGCATTATGTGGTTTGCCACCTATGCAGATTAGCTTCAGTACAGCCTGTTGCCACTTAGCTGAGGCAGTGCTGCAGCTTCTGACTGATGTGTTCATTTCAGAGATAGAGGCTGAAGAAGAGGAGGAGGAGGATGAGGTGCAGGAGCTGTAGACTGTGGGGACAACCCTGATTGATGTAGGGCCCGCAATCCTCGGTGTGAGGAGGATGTGTTCCATCTCAAGGTCCGACAGATTCCCATCTTCCACTATAATAACCCAGTGTGCCGTCAGTGAGATGTACCATCCCTGCGCACAGGCACTTGTCCACGTGTCCGTGGTTAGATGGAATTTCCCAGTAACAGCATTGTTGAGGGCACGGGTAATGTTGTGGGACACATGCTAGTGTAATGCAAGTACGGCACAACGGGAGAAAAAGTGGCGACTGGGGACCGAGTACCTTGGGACGGCCGCCGTCATCAAGTTGTGGAAAGGTTCGATCTCAACGAGCCTAAAAGGCAACATTTCGAGTGCAAGCAGATGAGAAATGTGCAAATTAAGTACTGTGGCCTGTGGAGCATTGTCTGCGTATTTCCGCTTACGTTCCAATGACTGGGGTATAGACAACTGAAGGCTGGGCTGGGACAAGGACGTGGATGGGCTTGATGATGGTGCTGGTTGACTGAGGGCAACAACGGGTGCAGGGTCCGAGGCAGCTTTACAGGCACGGTGAACTGGGGATTGGCTTGGACGCGAAACAGTGGAAGAAGCAGTGCTGTCACCTGCAGACAGTGTTCCTGGAGCCTGGGGTTCGACCACAAAGACGGGTGCTTTGCTGCCATGTGCCTAATCATGCTGGTGGTGCTCAAGCTAGTAGTTTTGCTACCCCTGCTGATGCGGGCATGGCAAGTGCTGCAAATTGCCTGTTTGGGGTTATCAGCAGAGTCTTTAAAAAATAACCAGACTTGCGAAGATCTAACCAAAGGAATGGCCATGTCCGTCCTGTTGGTGTTACGATAATCGGATGCACTCTTTCTGTCTGCGGCTGCCACACTGCTTTTTCCTGCCTGATGGGGTGATATGCCTTCTTCCCCATGTGTGCTGCTGTCCTGGCTCTGCATGTCCTCTTGCCAGGTTGGGTCAGTCACTATGTCATCCACCACCTCATCTTCCACGTCCGCACCCTGCTCCTCCTCCTGACTTTCCGGCAATTGTGTCTCATCATCATCCACCTCAGGTGATCGTGGCTGCTCAAAGATTTGTGCATCGCTACATGGAATATCATATTGCCCCGCTTCAAGTGGAGCGGGTGAGAGGCATGAATCTCCAAATGGATAACTGAACAGCTCTTCGGAGTGTCTGAGTGTGGTATCAGTTGTCTCAGGGCCCTTGGCATGGTGGAAGGAAGGAGGATCAGGGTGAGTAAAATCCGGTCAACAGTCACGGCTACTCAGACTTGACTGTGGAAGACGTGGTGGTGGTGGCTAAGTGACTGGAAGCATTATCCACTATCCAACCAACAACCGTTTCACACTGCTCTGGATTCAATAGTGGTTTGGTGCGGTTCCCTAGGAACTGGGACAGGAAGGTCGAGCTCGCAGATATGGGTCTTTACTGTGGTCCACTTACTGCTTCACCACGGCCTTGTCCTCTGCATGCACCATCAGCACCACGTCCTCTTCCCCGTCCCTTGCCCCTTGCCTTGACCATTTTAATTGGACTACTAAAAGACTTCAAAACCTCAATACAAATGTATTTATTGTGAGAAAAATTAGATGTGATAAGTATGCCTGCAAAGCAAACAATTTTCCACCACAGATATACTAGGCCTCAGCCTGAGATAACAGACTATTAATTTTACATAATTTTTTGGATACAAAAGACTGCTGGATATAACGACTGTGACAGCCAGGCCCGAAAAAAGAAACCAAAGAAAACTGGCCAAACTTTCCCCACACACAGATAAGAGCTGGCACGAAGATACTGCAACAAAAAAATGGGTGGCCTTTTTTTGGCCTAAATACTGCTTTATTGAAGCAAAACTAACAACCAGGCACAAAAGAGAAAAAAGCCGTCAACTGGCCAAAATTCTCAATGCACAGATAAGAGCTGGCACGAAGATACTGCACCAAAAAATGGGTAGACTTTTTAATTTTTTTTTTGGTCTAAATACTGCTTTACTTAAGCAAAACTAACAGCCAGGCAAAAAAGAGAAAAAAGCCGTCAACTGGCCAAAATTTCACAATGCACAGATAAGAGCTGGCACGAAGATACTGCACCAAAAAATGGGTAGACTTTTTAATTTTTTTTTTGGTCTAAATACTGCTTTACTTAAGCAAAACTAACAGCCAGGCAAAAAAGAGAAAAAAGCCGTAAACTGGCCAAAATTTAAGCACGCACAGATAAGAGCTGGCAGGAAGATACCGCACTAAAAAATGGGTGGCCTTTTTTGTGGCCTAAATACTGCTTTATTGAAGCAAAACTAACAGCCAGGCACAAAAGAGAAAAAAGCCATAAACTGCGCAAAATTTCCCCACGCACAGACAAGAGCTGGCACGAAGATACCGCACCAAAAAATGGGTGGCCTTTTTTATTTTTTTTTGGCATAAATGCTGTTTTATTGAAGCAAAACTAACAGCCTGGCACAAAAGAGAAAAAAAGCCATAAACTGGCCAAAATTTAACCCCTTCACTCCCAGAGCTTTTTTCAGTGTTTCGCTCCCCTTCTTTCCAGAGCCATAACTTTTTTATTTTTCTGTCAATATGGCCATGTGTGGGCTTATTTTTTGTGGGGTGAGTTGTACTTTTAAATGACACCATTGGTTTTACCATGTTGTGTACTTGAAAACTGGAAAAAAATTCCAAGTGCGGTGAAATTGCGAAAAAAGTGCAATCCCACACTTGTTTTTTGCTTGGCTTTTTTGCTAGGTTCACTAGTTGCTAAATCTGACCTGCCATTATGATTCCCCAGGTCATTACGAGTTCATAGACACCAAACATGTCTATGCTCTCTTTTATCTAAGTGGTGAAAAAAAATTCCAAAGTTTGCTAAAAAAAAAAAAATTGCGCAATTTTCTGAGACTCGTAGCGTCTCCATTTTTCATGATCTGGGGTTGGGTGAGGGCTTATTTTTTGCATGCCGGGCTGACGTTTTTAATGATACCACATTTGTGCAGATACGTTCTTTTGATCGCCTGTTATTGCATTTTAATGCAATGTCACGGCAACCAAAAAAACGTAATTCTGGTGTTTTGAATTTTTTTCCCGCTATGCCGTTTATCAATCGGGTTAATGCATTTTTTTATTGATAGACCAGGTGATTCTGAATGTGGCAAATCCTAATATGTGCATGTGGGATTTTTTTTTATTGTTTTATTTTGATGGGGGCGAAAGGGGTGGTGATTTGAACTTTTAGGTTTTTTTTATTTTTTTTATTTTTAAACATTTTTTTTACTTTTGGCATGCTTCAATAGCCTCCATAGGAGGCTTGAAGCATACAATAGTCGATCGGCTCTGCTACATATGGGCGATGAGCAGATCTAACTAGATTTAACTAGTTAATAGGTGCGGGCGGATGGCGATTCCACTCGAGCCTATTGCGGGCACATGTCAGCCGGAGCCAACCTCAAAGCGGGGGACCTTACTGATGACGTACTCTTCCATCATCGGTAAGGAATGGGTTAAGCACGCACAGATAAGAACTGGGACCAAGATACCGCACCAAAAAATGTGTGGCCTTTTTATTTTTTTGCCTAAATACTGTATTATTTAAGCAAAATTAACAGCCAGGGAAAAAAGAGAAAAAAGCCTTAAACTGGCCAAAATTTCACCACGCACAGATAAGAGCTGGCACGAAGATACCGCATCAAAAAATAGGTGACATTTTTATTCTTTTTTTAGCCTAAATACTGCTTTATTTAAGCAAGACTAACAGCCAGGCAAAAAAGAGAAAAAAGCCGTAAACTGGCCAAAATTTCACCACCCACAGATATGATATATGCAATGCTCTATATACACACGTACAGTGCCTGCAGGCCTTGCACTGATGTGTATACAGCAACGTACACTCCCCTGCCTGCCTAACACTGGAACCTTTATACTTCAGAACTAGTCCTTACAGGGACTGTTGGTTTAGCTGGATGTGAGTATTTAGGATGGTAGACCCCACACTAACTGAGAAATGCCCAATTCTGACCCTATCAAGGCAGCCACTCTACCTACACTCTCTCAATCCGGAGCTGAATGCGGCGAGCATGGCCACATCCGATCCCTTATACCCTTGATGATGCTGTGCGGCCAGCCAATCACTGCACGACCACAAGAAAGATGGCTGCGGCGTTTCATGGCCTGGCAGACAATCCCTGCACCGTAATTGAGTCTCTAAAGTCACCAAAATTGCTAGGTGGAGACCCGAGTTCCCGCTGAGTAATCCTGGAAATACTCGGTGCTCGCCGAGTACACCGAGCACAGTGACACTCGGGCGAGTACCGATAGTGGCGAGCACGTTCACTCATCACTAATGGCTATCTCTGCAGCCACACTCTGATCTCTTATGAGCTTCTATATTAAATCAAAGCTCATATATTTAAACAAAAAAAAGCTAAATAAATGTAATTTAAACAGAATTTGAGCTTATGTTACTTCCAAAAGAGGTCAGAAAGCCATTAGAGATCTAGTCTGACAAATAAGAACAAAGCAAGACTGAGCAGCCAGCCCTGTAGTGTTTTACATGCAAGCTCTATAAGCCAAATAGTAATAACAAGAAAACAAAAAAGATAAATCCTTTTTTTAAGCTACGTGCAGTTCAGTCATCGTAATATTTATGTTTTTTTTTAATGTTTGTTAATCTTGGTTAAGGAAATAATATTACATTAAAATAAAAGCAACTAACGCTAGAGCTTTCACACTTTTTTATTCTTGTTATTCAAGTAAAAGCAAATATTTGTAAATGTTACTGCTTTACAATTGATAAATAAAAGCTACGTCCTAGCTGGTTATGTCATTATGTTACTGTTATATTTGTTTAGCCCAGTATTGAGGGTGTATTACTTTTAGCCCTCCTTAGGTAAACTTATTCAGGATATAAAAATATAGAGCACCCATGTAGAAAACTTATTTGCAGAATCTACTGAGCAAGTTCAAAATAATAAGTTGTCATCATGAAGTCCATAGGAGTCATTGCCTTTGCTGTTGTGGCATTTACCAGTTTCACAGGTTTATATTCTTAATAACTGTTTTATTGTTTAATCGTTATTACTAATCATAATGGTTTTTTTTCTGCATTTACTTTTTGGGGGGTTTGCTGCATTTATTAATTATCTGTGTTAAGGTGATTTTTTGTTATTTTTTATTGTGTATTTTATTTTTTATGTGTGCCGCATTTTATATTTTAGGCATCATCTGCAATCCTGTTGAAACAGAGATTGAGGTATGTACATTTTTTTAAATTACCATAAAGTATGGTTTGTTATCTTTTATTACTAGCTAATACCCTAGCTCAAGTGCAGAATAGGGTATTTGTAGATTTTTTATGTGTAGAATTATTATACACATAAACAGTTTCACCCACACAAAACATCTTTACCGATAACCAGTCCCCCCCCTTTGGGACAGTGGGAGTCCAGCAGTATCTTAACTGCCACACATTTGTGCTATATGAAAATGATATTTTAATTGTCATTCTATAGGATAAAATATATGCCATGAGCATCAGTAGCAGTCCAGCTGAAAAAATCATAAAATCATAGAATGTTAGAGTTGGAAGGGAACTTTAAGGTCGGGGTCACACTAACCGACGCAAAATACGGTCCGTAGTTTACAGACGTAATACGGATGAATGACCCCTAAATAGTGCTCCGTATGTCATCCGCAAGCAAGGTGTGGTTGCGTATTTTGCTCATGTAAGCATCCGTATGTAATCCGTATGTAATCCGTATGGAATCCGTATGCTGAGATTTTCTCGCCGCCTTGCAAAATGGACATATAATGGAGCCCTATAACAGGTTTTATAACACAAACGAAAGAATAGATATAGACACATAGAATACATGTGTGTGTATATATATATATATATATATATATACATACATGTCATTGTGACAAACATATATATATATATTTGTACTTCACAGAGTTCTTCATAGCAGAATAGCCGCTAATTAACTTGCCGGCTTCTATTAAATCATTCTCCAACCCGACATGAAATGACACATGGTTTACATTCAATAAAGCATTTCATTTCATGTTTTTTTTTTATATGTCCCTGACTAATAATTAGATGAGGGTTTGTGTGCAAAATTTGGGAGTTGTAGTTTTTATTTTAAGGGGTTAATTCATTGTTAAAAAATGTGTGGGCTTCCCATTGCCCTGTAGCGGTGGCGAGTGGGTTAATCTAACAAAGGGTTAATGTCACCTTACAATCGAATGGTGACATTAACCCTTTGTTAGATTAACCCACTCGCCACCAATATAGGGCAATGGGAAGCCCACGCATTTTTTAACAAAGAATTAACCCCTTAAAATAACAACTACAACTCCCAAATTTTGCACACAAACCCTCATCTAATTATTAGTCAAGGACATATAAAAAAACATGAAATGAAATGCTTTACTGAATGTAAACCATGTGTCATTTCATGTCGGGTTGGGGAATTATTTGATAGAGTTAATTAGCGGCTATTCTGCTATGAAGAACTCTGTGAAATATAAATATATATATATATGTTTGTCACAATGACATGTATGTATGTATGTATGTATATATATGTATTCTATGTGTATATATCTATTCTTTCTTTCTTTATTAAACCTGTCAGTGTGAGTTTACTGTATAGCGCACTGAATTGCCGGCTTTTCTAAAAGACACCGGGTGTGTATTTCTCGCAAGTCACATGTGTGGTCCGTGTGTAATCCTTTTTTTTTTGCGCACCCATAGACTTGCATTGGCATATTACGGGCGTAGTACGCTGACAATCTCAGCATGCTGCGATTGGCACGGACCGTAGAATACGCCCGAGAAATATACGGCTGTTGGGAGCAAACTCAGAGAGAATAATTTGTTTGTGTCTAATGCGTGCTTTTTACCCCTCTCACTCGTCCGTATTCCTCTCTAGTGTGACCCCGGCCTAAGTGTCATTGTGTCTTGTTGAATGCAGGATTCACTAAACCATCTCAGACAGATTTCTGTCTAGCTTCTGTTTGAAAACTTCCATTGAAGAAAAACCTGCCACTTCTGGTGGTAGCCTATTCCACTCATTGATCACCCTAAAGGGGGCTTCACACATAGCGATATCGCTAGCAATATCGCTAAAGCGTCACCGATTTTGTGACGCAGCAGCGATATTGCTAGCGATATCACTATGTGTGACACTTACCTCCGACTGGCTCCCCCGCTGGCTATCGCTGATCGCGCGAGAACATCCTGGGCCGTTCCTCATCAGCGGCTTCCTGCTGTCGCCGACGAGCGACGTGTGGATGCGGGCAGGAGGACGTCTTCATCACCGCGTCTGACAGGTAAGTAACGACCGCCGACCGCTGCTACATCGCTGGTGAGATCTGCCTGCTTGGCAGCTCACTAGCGACCATTTAGCAATGCACCAGCGATCCTGACCGGGTCGTATCGTTGTCGGGATCAATGGTGCATCGCTAAATGTAATGGGACCCTAACTGTTAAAATGTTTTTTTCAAAAATCTAATCTGTCTCCTCCCATTCAGTTTTATTCCATTGCTTCTCGTGTTTCCATGTGTAAATGAGAATAAGGATGATACTTCTACAATGTGACATCCCTTCAGATATTTGTAGACAGCTATTAAGTCTCCTCTTAGCCTTCTTTTTTGCAAGCTAAACATTCCCAGATCCTTTAATTGTCCCTCGTAGGACATACTTTGCATTCCGCTAACCATCCTGGTAGCTCTTCTCTGAATTTGCTCCAGTTTTCAATGTCTTTTGTAAAATGTGGTCTCCTGAACTGTTCACAGTATTCCAGATGAGGCCTGACGAAGGAGCAGTAGAGGGGGATAAGTCTTCATGTGATCTAGACTCTATGCTTGTCTTAATACATCCTAGAACTGTGTTTGTTTTTTGTCGCTGCATCACACTAGTGACTCTTGTGCAATCTGTAATGTATAAGTATACCCAGGTCTTTTTCAAAAGTACTCTTGCTTAGGCCTGTTTCACACTTCCAATGTTGGCGGACAGTTGGCATCCGCCAAAAACGAAAATTAACGGATCCGCCTCCGTTGTGACATACGGATGTCAGCGGACGCTAATATGGACGGATCCGCTGAAGATGAAAAATTTAAAGCGACCGTGGTCTGGAGCGAGAGAGAGATTTTTCACCGGTTCCGGAACGGCATTTCATGGTTAAAATGCTTCCCGAGGTAAAGCTTCCAGGCACGCGCACTTAAAATTAGCGGACCGTCAAGGAAAAATAATGTTGCATTGTCTGTCTCATCCGCCTGGGAGCCGCCAAAATCTTGGCGGATCCGTCAAAAAACGGGTGGGACGGACGACCGTCAGTCAAGATCCTCCACTAATGTAAGTCTATGGGGGAAAAAAACGGATCCACCCCTTTTTTGGCGGATCCGTTTTTTTATAACCCGTTGTGTTTTCAATCCCATACTTGGACATTTTTTCAATAAGGATAATATGAGATACTAAATATATTACTCATTATCCTCCCTTAGATGAAGACAGTACTGTAATGTACTGTAAAGTTACATATTGTTAGATAGATAATAATCCAAAGTTAGAATACAATAAAAGCATTGCAAAATATTGAGGAGGTAGTTGGCCAGTACACATCTGTTGAGTAAGTTATTTGTTCACAGCACTATTTTTAACCCTTTCGCTCTCAGGGATTTCTCAACGTTTTGTCCCTCTAATAGTCAAGACCATTATTACACTTTTGGTATGTACAAAATTAAACTTCAGTTGCTAAATTGATAATTGATAATAATCTCCAATATGTAAATATTTTCTAAAAGTAGACACTGCTGTCAAAATGCCACTCAGCACTCTGTATACTCAATCAATTTCTTATCATTTTGAATCAAAGTAGATTTTTTTTAATCAAATACCTTATGTGTGCAAATTTATATTAGAAGCAACTATTGTTATGGATACAGAAAATAAACAGAGCAATCTTTATTTTTAAAAATGTGTGCATAGTAAGCATATGTTTATATCTAATATATAAAGCTCAAGTGTGTGTGTGTACAGTATGTGTGTGTGTATGTATGTCCGGGATTGGCATCCGCACCGTCGCAGCTACAGCCATAAAATTTGGCACAGTCACACGTCTGGACCCCGAGAGTGTCCTAGGCTATGTTGTGAGGTGAAATTTTAACCCTGCGCGTTCCAATTCACCAAACAATTTTGCCCCTAACTACATAACGGGGAATAAGTGTGTGTGTATCAAGCCCCGCCCCTCATTATGATGTCATAATGGTTGCCATGGTGACACTGATGTCATCATAGGTTGCAAGCCCCGCCGCTCATTATGATGTCATAATGGTTGACTATGGGATGGAGGATGTGTGATGGGTATATGGGCACTGGACTATGGGATTGAGGATGTGTGATGGGTATATGGGCACGGGACTATGGGATGGAGGATGTGTGATGGGTATATGGGCACTGGACTATGGGATGGAGGATATGTATGACGGGTATATGGGCACGGGACTATGGGATAACGGATATGTATCTATGTATGATGGGTATATGGGCACGGGACTAAGGGATGGAGGATATGTATGATGGGTATATGGGCATGGGACTATGAGATGAAGGATGTGTGAAGGGTATATAGGCACTCAACTATGGGATGGCGAATATGTATGCTGGGTATGTGGGCATGGGACTATGGGATGGAGAATATGTATGATGGGTATATGGGCATGGGACTATGGGATGGAAGATGCGTGATGGGTATATGGGCATGGGCCTATGGGATCGTGGATATGTATGATGGGTATATGGGCACGGGACTATGGGATGGAGAATAATTATAATTTGTTATAACTAACCACAGTTAGTTACTATGCCCGGGCAGCACCGGGCTCTTCAGCTAGTATTTTATATAGCTTTATAATATCAAAACTGGTTTTATGCTAAAAAATTCAAATCTGGCATGTGTCACTTTATGTAGCACTAACATTGGACTGCCTTTACAGCTACCCTTTGTTTTAAAATAGTTTTATCATGACACATTGTATTCTACGTTAATAGTAAATTTATTTTGATATGTTCTGAATTTATTAAGCAAAAATGTAATTTGTTTTTTAAATTTGCACTTTCCAAACGTTTAATGTGTCTGCTTTTAAAACAGTCACCCACAAAATAGTGAACACTGAATATTTACTAAATGACTACTTTGTTAAAATCATTTTTTATACTCGTATTTATTTATTTTTTGAGAGATTAAATGGCTTAAAGGTTTAAAACCAATTTTTACAATTTTCTAAAGAATTCCATAAATCTATTTTTAGGGGGCAACTCAATTCTCAAGTGCTTTTGTGTGATGTGTATCATAAATAGAGATGAGCGTCTTTACCTTTTTTAGGGTCGAGTTGGGTTTCATGAAACCCGACTTTCTCAAAAGTCGAGTCGAACGAAATCGGCCGACTATAGTGAAAAGTCGGGGGTCCGACTGAAGCACGAAACCCAATGCAAGTCAATGGGAATGCAAAGTCGGCAGGGAGTGGAGGACAGTAAACACGCCTACAGTGCCCATTTCAATGCCAACAGCATCAATTCTTGCTTGCCAACCTTAATTTACTTTATAATAATAGTTACGCATTGAAAACTGGGGGTTATTTGGCTAAAGTTGTGGGGGGAGTAGGGCTGGCTCCAGGTTTTCGTGTGCCCCGGACCAAAGAGTGTCAGTGCTCCCCTTTAACACATACCACAATTCATGATGCTCCGATACGGCACAGAAATATAGGTATAGTACAATGAAAAATACTTCACTTCTTACATGACATGACTGATATGTATTAATTTTTACAATCGCTTAAAAAAGGGACAGTATATAACTCCATACAGTATTATGACCACCACATGGTGTGCCATACAGAATAATGTGCCACATATATTTCTCCATACAGAATAATTGGTCCCATATAATGTTCCATACGATATATGATGAGCTCCACATAATGCTACAGTATATGATGGTCTCCATGGATGATGGTCCAGTGTGTTTTGGGCCCAAATAATGCTCCATATATAATGGGCCCCATTTCTAATGCTCCAGTGTATAATGGGCCCCATAGATGCTGCTCCAGTGTCTGATCTGCCCCATTTAGAATGCTCCAGTATATGATGGGTCCCATGGATGATGCTCCAGTGTCTTATGGGTCCAAATAATGCTCCATATATAATGAGCCTCATTTCTAATGCTTCATTGTATAATGGGCCCCGTAAATGCTGCTCCAGTGTCTGACGTCCCCCATTTGGAATGCTCCAGTATATGATGGGCCTCATGGATGATGCTCCAGTGTATGATGGGCCCAAATAATGCTCCATATATAATGTGCACCATTTAGAATGAACCCAGGCATGGTATGTGAAAAGAGCTCCATGGAGTAATCTGAAGTGTGGGCTGCCACATCCTTCACTTTTGGTGTGGGTGAAGGACACAAGGGTTGCTCCTGACCAGAAGCCTGCACTGACGACTCAGTGCTTGCATTTTTTGAAATTTCAGAAGAGGAGGCGATAGAGCTGGAGACTGTTTCTGCAATGGAAGGCAAAACCAGTTCCTGATGCACCGGCTTTAAAAGCGGTTTACATACTCCCAGAAAAGGGAGCCTTACAGGCCTTCTGCAGCCAGACCATGACGCAGGCTCAACACCTCCTGCCTTAGCTGCTATTGTGCTTTTGGCACTACCAGCAGATGCACCACCACCACAATCAGTACCAGCTGGCCCCCCATGCCCACGTCCGTGGCCTCTTCCACCATACTTACTAATTTTGGTGAAAATGTACCCAAAATACCAGCAGATATATGGTACTGTATCCGAAGAGTACAGCTCTATACAGTCTAGGGATAATTGTAAATCTCCGTATATATTTCATGAGTCATACACAGACGCTCACAGGCTCAGTATGGATTACACAATAATATAAAAAGTTGAAAAAGGGCACAGTATCACCAGATACAAGGTATATATTGCATAGTTTAAACATTCTGAATCTCCCAGACACATACGCTCTCAGGCCCAGTATGGATTAGACGAGAATATAAAAAGCAGTAAATGGGTAATGTATCACAAGCGTACAGCTGTATAGAGTGTTGGTGTAATCTTAAATCTCCAACTATATTTCTGGAGTAACAGACAGACGTTCACAGGCTCATTATGGATTACACCAGAATCAAAATAGCAAAAAAGTGTACTGTATCAGAAGCATAGAGCTGTATACAGTGTTGGGCAAATGTGAAATCTTGGTATATATTTCCGGAGTCACCCTCAGACGCTCACTCAGTCTGGATTTGACCATAATGCAAAATGTTGAAAAAAAGGTACTGGATAACAAGATAGCAAGTATATATATTATAGGGTACAATTTAAATCTCCATATAGATATTCCCGTAGTCACCCTCAGACGCTCACTCAGTATGGATTTGACCGTAATACTAAATGTCGAACAAAGGTACCGTATAACAAGATAGAAGCTGTAGATAGTATAGGGTAAAATTTGTATCTCCTATAAATATAGAAGGAGGAAACCACACATGCTCACTCAGTATGGATTATACCATAATAAAAAATTTAGATCAAAGGTACTTTATCAGCAGATACCTGGTGTATCCAGTCTAGGGGTAATTGTAAATTTCCATTAATATTTCCGGAGTCAGACACAGACACTCACAGGCTCAGTATGGATTACACCAGAATATAAAAAGTAGAAAAAGGGAAATGTATTCGAAGCGTACACAAGTATACATTGTTGGGGTACTTTTAAATCTTCGTATATATTTCAGTCTCAGTAAGCCAGTCCAGACTCTCCGCTATAGGAAACTAGATGGAAACAAGTCAAGCGGAAAGACGAGTGATTACAGAAATGTGGGAATAACTGATCATGGGAAAACCTCCCAGTAGATTTCACAGAGGCGATGCTGACCCTCAATTACTTTGTCTGTGGAGACAGCAAAAATGGTTATTTGTGAAGAAAGGATTGCTGTATTGCATTAGCGTGGATCCCATCACCGTTACTCATCGCCATCAAATTGTGATTACAGGGAGAGATGTAGACATGGTCCTCACTGCCTATCATGATTTGTCTGGTCACTTTGGAGTGCAAAAGACAGAAACCACAGGTCGTAGGTGATTCTATTGGATTGGCATGAGAGGAAACATTGAAAAATGGTGGCAGGAATGTCACACGTCTGTGACTGGGAAAACTGTGAAAGCTGATCATAAAGCACCACTGCATCCGATTGTGAGTTGACGTCCATTACAAATGGTAGCCATTGATCATCTGAAGGTACAGGCCAGCAGGACAGGCCATAGCTACATCTTAACCATCATTGATCAGTTCACCAAATTTGTAGTGGCCGTCCCTGTGAAGGATTTAACTGCCCAGACTACACAGCGGTGGAGCAGGGAGAGGTAAGTATTGCAACTTGCAAGTGCTGTGGCCATGAGCAAGCGGGGGGGCCCACTCGAGGGCAACAGTACTGGCACAGGGCCACTCATAGTACGCTGGTGTGTCTGACAGCGAGTGGGCCCCCTCACCGTCAGAGACACTGTATTATACTATGAGGGGCCCTGTGCCCATGCCATTGGCCAAGAGTGGGCCCCCCACCTGTTCAGAGCAACGGCACTTGCTCGGGTGTGCCAGGTGGTGACCCCAGCACTTGGGGGGGACAGCGCAGTTAGGGAGGTTTAAAAAATGACATATGTTGATGTGTAGGCTGCACATTCAGCAGCTGCAAATGGAGGAATTTGACAAGTCCGAGGAAGAGGAGGACAAAAGCGAGCCAAATTTCAGGCAACCTATGTATCATCAGGGGAAGGTGGGACAAAATCCTTTGAAACCCATGTATGGTTCATTTTAATGAAGGTTAGATCATCAACATTTTGGGTCTACAGACGAGTCCTTTTTTCTGTCAGGATTGATCCAGCAGCACTGAAGACTCTTTCAGATAGCACACTACCAGCAGGGCAACCGAGCTCCTGTAAGGCATATTGTGCCAATTCAGGCCAGGTGTCCAGTTTACAGGCCCAATAGTCAAAGGGGAATGACCTGTGAGAGAGAACATCGATATGGGCAGAGAAGTATTGCCAGTCATGTGAGCGGTACTTGAGAAATCAGTCCACAACATGGTCATGAAACCCCTGTCTCCAACGCCACTTCGGCTCTGTGCACCACGAACACCTCTTCCATTTTTCCCACTTCAGCTCATGGGAGAACCAGCACCGCTGCTGTGTGCTGGGAATGCCTCAAACAAATGATTCACCAGAGTTGCTTGTTTGGTAGCCAATATTATCTCTAGGTTCTCCTGTGGCATGATGTTGTGTAATTTGCCTTTTATAGCGTGGATCGAGGATGCTGGCCAACCAGTAGTCATCATCCTTCATCATTTTGGCAATGCGGGGGTCCCTTTTTAGGATCCGCAAGGCATAATCACACATGTGGGCCAATGTTCCAGGTGATGCACTGGCAGTGGTGGGTGGAGGAGCACTTTCTGGCAAATCCACATCCCTCCTGTCATGCACAAACCCTGTACCTGACTTTGCCACTCCAGCATCGTCCTCCCCAAAATAATCATCCCCCTCATCCTCCTCCTCTTCCTCTTCTTCCTCCACCTCATCCAGGACAGTTCTCTGGCCAGACAATGGCTGACTGTCATCAAGGCTTCCCTCCTCCTCCTCCTCCTCCTGTTCCTCCTCCGCTGCAGACGCCTGATCCTTAATGTACATCAAACTTTGCATGAGCAGACGCATAAGTGGGATGCTCATGCTTATGATGGCGTCACCTGCACTTACCAGCCATGTGCATTCCTCAAAACACAGAATGACTTTATAGAGGTCTTTCAGCTTTGCCCACTGCACACCCGACAACTCCATGTCTGCCCTCAAACTGCCTGCCCGTGTATCCTCTCACAAATGCATTACAGCCTGCCTCTGTTCGCACAACCTCTCAACCATGTGCAGGGTGGAATTCCACCTTGTTACAACGTTTATGATTAGGCGGTGCTTGGGGAGGTGGAGCAATCATTACAGCTTCTGCATACGACTGGAGCGTACGGGCGAGCGGCGGATGTGCGAGCACAGTCTTCGCACCTTTTGAAGCAGGGCTGTTAACTCCGGTTAATTATTTAGGAAGCACTGCACCACCAGGTTCAAAGTGTGAGCCAGGCAAGGTATGTGTGTTTTGCAAGGGCTATGGCTGCCACAAAATTCCGGCCGTTATCACTGACTAACTTGCCTGGCTCAAGATGTAGACTGTCCAGCCATGACTCAGTTTGTCACTGCAAGTAGTCGGCCAGTACCTCTGCAGTGTATCTGTTGTCGCCCAAAGACATCATCTTTAAAACAGCCTGCTGCCGCTTACCACTAGCTGTTCGATAGTGGGACACCTTGTGAGCAACAGTGGCAGCTGCGTATGGAGTGCTCGTGCGACTGCGCTCTGTCGATGAGCTCTCGCTTCTGGAGGAGGAGGAGGAGCGTCGAACGCCCACAGCCAACTGTTTCCTATACAGTGGGCTAGGCAGCACTGTTCCACCACAGCTGTCCCCTGTGGAGCCTGCATCCACCACATTAACCCAGTGCGCAGTGATGGACACGTAACGGCCCTGGCCATGCCTACTGGACCATGCATGTGTTGTGAGGTGCACCTTTCCACTCACTGATTGAGTGCATGGACAATGCGGTCTTTCACATGCAGGTGGAGGGCAGGTATGGCTTTTCGAGAAAAGAAGTGCTGACTGGGTAGGTCATAGCGTGGGACAGCGTAGGCCATGAGCTCTTGGAAAGCTTTGCTTTCAACCAAACGGAAGGGCATCATCTCTAATGAGATCTGTTTGGCAATTTAGGCATTCAAAGCCAGTGTACGTGGATGAGAGGATGAGTACTTTCTTGTCCTACTCAGAGTGTCTGCTAGGGTGAGCTGGACTTGAGAGCTGCATATGGGGAACTAGCGGTGGACCGGACGGACTGAGTGGGGGTTGGTGATGGTGTTGTTGGTGATGGCCTAGATTCAGTGTTTTGTTGCAAAACAACTGTGATTCCCTGACTGCTTTGGCCTTGCGACAACACCTCAAAATTTATTGCTGGTGGTTTGCTTACCAGTGGCAGTGGTCTTACAGTGGGGGAAGCGATGGAGCGTTGCTGGCTACCTTCAGTCGGAGCAGGTGCACATGTGGTACCTGAGGTTTTGTAGTCCGTCCACGCTTGCAAGTGCATGGTGGTTAAATGTCTAAACATGCAACTGGCATTCAAATTTCTGAGATTTTTCCCTCGGCTAAAGGTCCTTCTGCACTTCTTACAGATAACCTTTGCCTCATCAGTAGGATTTTGTACAAAGAATTGCCACACTGCACTCTTCCTACTATGGTATAAATTTTCAGGGCTTACACGCTGTGCTAATTTGACCGTGTGACCAAGTTGTCCTCCACCTGTTTTGGTTTTTGTTCCATGTTTTTGGACAGCTACGTGCCTGTCAGATAACCGCTGCTGCGATGTCGATGCCTGCTGCGGATCCTTCTCCTCATCTGAGCTATTGCCAGTGGTACCCTCTTCCCCCAATGGACACAAATCTGGGTCAACAACTGGGTCATCCATCACCTCCTCTTCAATTTCTTCTGCACCTTCCTCTGTGTCACCGTGTAAGGTGGTATAGTATGCAGGAAGGGGCACCTGAGTTTTATCAGGGTCAGATTCTGGCTCAGTAGACTGCGAGGGCAATGTAGTGATGTGGGTCAATGTACCAGCAGAATAATCTAGCAGTGGCTGTGCATCAGTGCACTCCATGTCAGATTCATCTTGGACTGGGAAATTCAGGATTTGACTGGATAGTTCAGGCATGGTATGTGAAAAGAACTCCATGGAGTTATCTGAAGTGTGGGCTGCCGCATCCTTCACTTTTGGTGGGGGTGAAGGACACAAGGAAAGGTGTTTTTCCTGACTAGAACCCTGCACTGATGACTCAGTGCTTGCAGGTTTTGAAAGTTCAGAAGAGGAGGAAATAGAGCTGGTGGCTGTTTCGGCAATGTAAGCCAAAACCTGTTCCTGATGCTCCAGCTTTAAAAGCGGTTTTCCTACTCCCAGAAAAGGGAACCTTACAGGCCTTCATGTGCCAGATGATGACGCAGGCTCAACACCTCCTGCCTTAGCTGCTATTGGGCTTTTGGCATAACCAGCAGATGCACCACCACCACCATCAGTACCAGCTGTCCCCCCCCCACGTTCGCGGCCTTTTCCACCATACTTCCTCATGTTTATGAAAATGTAACAAAAATACCAGCAGATATATGGTACTGTATGAGGAGCGCACAGTTGTATAAGGTGTAGGTAAAAATTTAAATCTCCGTATATATTTCCTTAGTCACAGATGCTCTCCCAGGATGTATTTGACCGTAATACAACCAGCAGATATACAGTACTGTGTCAGAAGCGGACAGCTCTATACGGTGTATGTATGGAAAAATGAAAATCTGTCTATTTTTTTATGGAGTCAACAGCAGATATACGATACTGTTAGAGAAGCGGACAGCTCTATACTGTGTATGGAAAAATGGAAATGGAATGGACGCACTCACACACACACGTGCTGTCTCTGTATAGAGTGGACCGTAATTCAAACAGCAGATAAATGATACTGTTTGAGAAGCGGACAGCTGTATATGGTGTATGTATGGAAATTTTAAAATCTCTATCTTTTTTTTACGGAGTCACACACAGATAGCATGTATTTGTCCGTGATACCAACCAGTACACGGTAGTGTGTGAGGAGCATACAGCTCTATACGGTGTATGTATGGAAAATTTTAAATCTCCGTCTATTTTTTTACGGAATCACACATGCTGTCTCTGTATAGATTTGACCGTGATCAAACAGCAGATATACGATACTGTTTGACAAGCGGACAGCTCTATATGGTGTATGTATGGAAATTTTTAAATCTCCGTCTATTTTTTTACGGAGTCACACATGCTGTCTCTGGATAGATTTGACCGTGATCAAACAGCAGATATACAATACTGTTTGACAAGAGGACAGCTCTATACGGTGTATGTATGGAAATTTTTAAATCTCCGTCTATTTTTTTACGGAGTCACACACAGATAGCATGTATATGTCCGTGATACCAGCCGGTACACAGTAGTGTGTGAGGAGCGTGCACCTCTATACGGTGTGTAACATAGTAAGGCCGAAAAAAGACATTAGTCCATCCAGTTCAGCCTATAAAATTCTGTCAGAATAAATCCCCTGATCTACGTCCTTTTAAAGAACCTAACAATAACTATAAGATACAATATCGTTACGCTCCAGGAAGACATCCAGGCCTCTCTTGAACCCTTCGACTGAGTTCGCCATCACCACCTCCTCAGGCAGGGAATTCCAGATTCTCAATGCCCTAACAATAAAGAATCCTCTTCTATGTTGGTGGGAAAACCTTTTCTTCTCCAGATGCAGAGAATGCCTCCTTGTGACCGTCACCTTCCTTGGTATAAACAGATCCTCGGAGAGATATTTGTATTGTCCTCTTATATATTTATTCATGGTTATTAGATCGCCCCTCAGTCGTCTTTTTTCTAGACTAAATAATCCTCATTTTGCTAATCTCTCTGGGTATTGTAGTTCCCCCATCCCCTTTATTAATTTTGTTGCCCTCCTTTGTACCCGCTCTAGTTCCATTATAACCTTCCTGAGCACTGGTGTCCAAAACTGTACACAGTACTCCATGTGCGGTCTAACCAGAGATTTGTACAGAGGCAGTATAATGCTCTCATCATGTGTATCCAGACCTCTTTTAATGCACCCAATGATCCTGTTTGCCTTGGCAGCCGCTGCCTGGCACTGGCTGCTCCAGATAAGTTTATCATTAACTAGGATCCCCAAGTCCTTCTCCATGTCAGATTTACCCAGTGGTTTACCATTCAGTGTGTAAAGGTGATATTGATTCCTTCTTCCCATGTGTATAACCTTACATTTATCATTGTTAAACTGCATCTGCCACCTTTCGGCCCAAGTTCCCAACTTATCCAGATCCATCTGTAGCAGAATACTATCTTCTCTTGTATTGACTGCTTTAAATAGTTTTGTATCATCTGCAAATATCGATATTTTACTGTGCAAACCTTCTACCAGATCGTTAATAAATATGTTGAAGAGAATAGGTCCCAACACCGACCCCTGCGGTACCCCACTGGTCACAGCGACCCAGTTAGAGAATATACAATTTATAACCACCATCTGCTTTCTATCACTAAGCCAGTTACTTACCCATTTGCACACATTTTCCCCCAGACCCAGCATTCTCATTTTGTGTACCAACCTCTTGTGTGGCACGGTATCAAACACTTTGGAAAAATCAAGATATACTGTGGGGAGGTGGACCTGATGACGAGATCTGCCTTTAGTGACAGGCAGAGGGATAGCTCAGTGTAGGAATGGAAATACTGAGAGTAAGAGAAAAAGGGTGCCGTGCTGAGTGTGACCATTAGAGGGCAGTGAGGAGCTTAGGAGAGAGTGGTTACATAACTACCAGGGGTCAAGGTCACTGTCATTGGTCAGAGGTCTCGGTCAGGTGATAGTGGGCAGAGCTTCCAGGGCAGGTAGTATAAAGGCCAAGGGAAGGTTCCTGAAGCTTCAGTCAGTCAGGGGAGCCCACAAGATAGGAGGGTCTGCTGTGGAGTGTAAGGCAGAAGAGTGCCCTCAGAGAGAACCTGACAGTAGAGATGGTCACGGGGGGTGACCCAAAGCACAGTAGCGTCAGACGGAGACGGTCTGAGTGGAATAAGTACCAGTGTACTTTGAACAGTGAAGCGCTGTGGTCGAAGTGCCTAGGGCAGCCATGGTGAGGAGAACTGTAGATGACACCACTACAGTGACACAGAGAAAGCTGAGGTACCCGGGTCTGTGTAAAGAGGAAATGTGAACAGTCCTGTATTGAAGTGTGAACATCGGCAGAAAGTTGGTGAATAAATACGGACCTGTTAAACTCCAGTTCTGTCTCAGTCTCCAGTCTGTTGGCGCCAAAGAAGCAGGTCACCCCCCATCTCTGTTGGTCTCTCTACCCCTCTTATCATCACACCTCCCTCGGCCACGAGCTGTACATTTGGTGTAGTCGGCAGGATCATTGCTGCCAATACATCTTCAGTGGCAAGCCTGCCACCAAGTAACAAAGGCCCCTTAAGCTGTGTGGGGTGAAGAATTTTTTTTTTGTTTGTTTTCCCTGTGGATTACAATTTCATAGAATCATATAATCATAGAATCTTAGAGTTGGAAGGGACCTCCTGGGCCATCTGGTCCAACCCCCTGCTAAAAGCAGGATTCGCTAAATCATCCCAGTCAGATGTCTGTCCAGCCTCTGTTTGAAGACTTCCATTGAAGGAGAACTCACCACTTCTCGTGGCAGCTTGTTCCACTCATTGATCACTCTAACTGTCAAAAAGTTTTTTCTAATATCTAATCTGTGTCTCCTCCCATTCAGTTTCATCCCATTGCTTCTAGTTTTTCCTTGTGCAAATGAGAATAAAGATGATCCTTCTACAATGTGACAGCCCTTTAGATATTTGTAGACAGCTATTAAGTCTCCTCTCAGTCTTCTCTTTTGCAAACTAAACATTCCCAAATCCTGCAACCTTTCCTCATAAGACAGGGTTTGCAGACCGGTCACCATTCTGGTCACTCTTTTCTGAACTTGCTCCAGTTTGTTGATGTCTTTTTTAAAATTTGGTGCCCAAAACTGGACACAATATTCCAAATGAGGTCTGACAAAAGAGGAGTAGAGGGAAATAATGACTTCACGTAATCTAGACTGTGTGCTTCTGTTAATACATCCTAGAATTGCATTTGCCTTTTTTGCTGCTGCATCACACTGTTGACTCATATTCAGTCTGTGATCTATTAGTATACCCAAGTCTTTTTCACATGTGCTGTTGCTTAGCCCTATTAGCCCATTCTGTATATGCTTTTTTCATTTTTATTGCCCAGATGTAGTACTTTGCATTTTTCCCTGTTAAAAACCATTCTGTTAGTTGCTGCCCACTTCTCCAGTTTATATATATCTTTTTGAATCCTCTCTCTCTCTTCTCTAGTATTAGCTATCCTTCCTAGCTTTGTGTCATCAGCAAATTTAATCAGTTTACCCTCAATTCCTTCATCTAAATCGTTGATAAAGATGTTGAACAATGCAGGGCCCAGGACAGAGCCCTGTGGTACCCCACTTGAGACATTCTTCCAACTGGATGTGTAGCCATTTACGACCACTCTTTGGGTCCGATCACTAAGCCAGTTATGAATCCACCTAACAGTTGCCTTGTCCATTCCATACTTAGTCATTTTTTAAATAAGGATTGTATGAGATACTTTGTCAAATGCTTTGTTGAAGTCAAGATATACTATATCTACAGCATTTCCTTGATCCACCCAATCAGTGATTCTGTCATAGAAGGAAATTAAGTTAGTCTGACATGACTTATTAGTTACAAACCCATGCTGACTCTGTTTAATCACTTCATGCTTATCCAGGTACTGACATACATGTTGTTTAATAATTTGTTCAAAGATCTTTCCTAGTATAGAAGTCAGACTCACCGGCCTATAGTTGCCTGGGTCCACCTTCTTCCCCTTTTTGAAGATAGAAACAACATTTGCTCTTCTCCAGTCTTCTGGGCCTTCTCCTGTTCTCCAAGAATTTTCAAAGATTATGGAGAGGGGTTCAAAAATTTCTTCTGCTATCTCCTTCAGTACTCTGGGGTGTAATTCATCTGGACTGTGTAATTTGAAACTGGACTGTGGATTGCTGGCTGCCAAAAAGTACAACTGGAGCAGAAAAGTGTACAAAAAGAAAAAAAATGGTTGTGGTGATTTGGCATCCAAAGACAGAGACGCAGACATTGCTGATTGGACTGGATGATCCGGGGCTGTATCAAATCTGCCCCTGGGGGGAATGGTGTTCATCTGGAGAGAACTGCCCCCCCATGTTGGACCCTGGAAGATGGGTGGAGAAGCCCACTGCCGCACCCTCCAAGAACGGGAGTGGCCCGGGTGGAGAGACCTGCTGTGGTTCTTTGGCGCCATTCAGCTACTGGACCTGGGATGGCACGAGATGCTGTAGCTGTCAGGGTATCGGACGCCAGGAATGGCGGTGGTGCCAAGAATTGGAGATTTGTCGGGAGACCTGCCCAGGGAGCCTCCCCGCGGAGCTGTCAGGCCTGGAGGCCAGCCCTGTCAGATGGCGGGGTGAAAATCAACGGCCGAAAAAGGAGCGGTGGGAGAGTCTGCTGGGAGCCGCGGCGGCTGGGAAGGTGAGCGCGTCCCCGGCACCGCTGGCGGCACCCTAGGCGAACCCCGTCCCCACGCACCATGCAGCGGACAGACTATGGTGCCTTGACACCGGTCCTCGGCCTCCCCGCCCACCTCTTTACGTTGTGGTGCCTCCCGCTTTGAGCGACGGCGTGGCCCCCGTCAAGCTGACTTCCACTGCATCAGTCCCACTCCCGGTCACTGCTGAAATTGGACTATCAGCTGCAGTGTCTGACTCACCAGCAATTGCGGCCGCTGCTTCATCTGTGGCCCTACCTGTGGTTGCTCTGCCGAAGCCCGTGGACTCCTTGGTACCAGCTGCAGCCTCTCCACGGCCGCGCCGATGTCGCTGTCAAAGCCGGCTGCGGCCTACTCACCATCAGAGCCTGCGGTCGCTTCTGCCCCAACCTCGACCTCGGCCCGCCCATCGGACTCTGCGGCCTATGCCGTCCCTCCGCTTGGGTTGCAGAGGTCATCGATGGAAAGAATGCCAGAGAGCAGGAGATCTGAGGGCTGCTACATGAAAAAGGAGAGGCTGGCATGGCGGTTCCACGTTCCATCGGGAGGCTGGTGCACGCGAATCAGGAAAAAGGCTATGGATTCATCCGGGACTACGCCACTGGTGAGAAAGTGTATTTGAATGTGGCGTCCATCTGTCACAGCCAGGCCCTGCAGGAAGAAGACTGGGTCTCTTATTATAAGGAATACTGCCCCCGAGGGTACTATGCCATTGCAGTAATTGCTTGTCCTGAAGATTACGTGCCCCTGTAAAAGGGACTCCCAGAGACACCCCAAGAGTCCCAGGACTTTAAGCCCCCTTGCAGAGTTGGCGAAACACCGGCCTCAGGAGATGGCCCGGAGTACCGGGAATTCGATGCACCGTTGTGCAATTCACCAGACAGTTTCACGTCCGAGTTAATAGAAACGTTTTTTGTTGTTGTTCATCTCCTGACATAGTAGGGACGCATACGGGGGATGCTCAGGTCAAAGGAAGGGGGAGCATGTCAGTATGACAGTTCTTGATGTTTGAAAAAGAAAAGGGTAAAAGAAAAATATATATATATATCTGTTTTGATAAAGATGTATTGCAACAAATATGAAAAAGTGTGGAGTGAAGTTGAAATGTTAAAGTGTTATTTATTAAAAAAAAAATGTGTGTTCAGCAGGTCCTGGGTACGAAGAGTATGACGATCACGACTTATCTAAGTTGACAAGACAACCAGACAGGAAGAAGGTACACAGACCTGGGTACATGTGTGACCGAGGGTCTGTGTGACAAAGGGGTCTGTGTGACCAAGGGATCTGTGTGACCGAGGGTCTGTGTGACCAAGGGGTCTGTGTGACCGAGGGTCTGTGTGACCGAGATGTCGACCATGACTTGTTTTACAGTGCCAGGTCCCTGACACCACGTACACCCCAGGAGAATAGGACGAGATTGTCGAGGACGACAATGGTTAAAGGAAGGGAGAATGTGGGGAGGTGGACCTGATGGAGAGATCTGCCTTTAGTGACAGGCAGAGGGATAGCTCAGTGTAGGAATGGAAATACTGAGAGTAAGAGAAAAAGGGTGCCGTGCTGAGTGTGACCATTAGAGGGCAGTGAGGAGCTTAGGAGAGAGTGGTTACATAGCTGCCAGGGGTCAAGGTCACTGTCATTGGTCAGAGGTCTCGGTCAGGTGATAGTAGGCAGAGCTGCCAGGGCAGGTAGTATAAAGGCTGAGGGAAGGTTCCAGAAGCTTCAGTCAGCGAGGAGAGCCCACAAGATAGGAGGGTCTGCTGTGGAGTGTAAGGTAGAAGAGTGCCCTCAGAGAGAACCTGACAGTAGAGACGGTCACGGGGGGTGACCCAAAGCACAGTAGCGTCAGACGGAGACGGTCTGAGTGGAATAAGTACCGGTGTACTTTGAACGGTAAAGCGCTGTGGTTGAAGTGCCTAGGGCAGCCACGGTGAGGAGAACCGCAGAGGACACCACTACAGTGACACAGAGAAAGCTGAGGTACCTGGGTCTGTGTAAAGAGGAAATGTGAACAGTCCTGTATTGAAGTGTGAACATCGGCAGAAAGTTGGTGAATAAATACGGACCTGTTAAACTCCAGTTCTGTCTCAGTCGCCAGTCTGTTGGCATCAAAGAAGCGGGTCACCCCTCATCCCTGTTGTCTCTCTATGCCTCTTATCACACCTCCCTCGGCCACGAGCCCTACATTACCACATCCAATGACTCACCTTGGTCCAGTCTATAGCTTACCTCTTCATAAAAACTGATTAGATTGGTTTGACAGGAGCGATTCCTCATAAACCCATGCTGATATGGCGTTAAACAGTTATTCTCATTAACATAATCCAGAATAACATTCCTCAGAAACCCTTCAAATATTTTACCAGCAATAGAGGTTAGACTTACTGGCCTATAATTTCCAGGTTCACTTTTAGAGCCCTTTTTGAATATTGGTACCACATTTGCTATGCGCCAGTCCTGTGGAACAGACCTCGTTGCTATAGAGTCTCTAAATATAAGAAATAATGGTTTGTCTATTACATTACTTAGTTCTCTTATTACTCATGGGTGTATGTCATCCGGACCCGGAGATTTATCTATTTTAATTTTATTTAGCCGGTTTTGAACATCTTCTTGGGTTAGATTGGTGACCCTTAATATAGGGTTTTCTTTGTCTCTCGGCATTTCACCTAGCATTTCATTTTCCACCGTGAATACCGTGGAGAAGAAGGTGTTTAATATATTAGCTTTTTCCTCATCATCTACAACCATACTTTCCTAACAATTTTTTAATGGGCCTACACTTTCACTTTTGATTCTTTTACTATTGATATAGTTGAAGAACAGCTTGGGATTAGTTTTACTCTCCTTAGCAATGTGCTTCTCTGTTTCCTTTTTGGCAGCTTTAATTATTTTTTTTAGATAAAGAATTTTTCTCCTTATTGTTTTTTAGAGCTTCAATGGTGCCATCCTGCTTTAGTAGTTTAAATGCTTTCTTTTTACTGTTAATTGCCCCTCTTACTTTTTTGTTTAGCCACATTGGGTTTTTCCTATTTCTTGTCCTTTTATTCCCACAAGGTATAAACCGCTTACAGTGCCTATTAAGGATGTTCTTAAACATTTCCCATTTATTTTCTGTATTCTTATTTCTGAGGACATTGTCCCAGTCAACCAGATTAAGGGCATCTCTAAGCTGGTCAAACTTTGCCTTCCTAAAGTTCAGTGTTTTTGTGACTCCCTGACATGTCCCCCTAGCGAAAGACAAGTGAAACTGTACAATATTGTGGTCGCTATTTCCTAGATGCCCAACAATCTGCAGATTTGTTATTCTGTCAGGTCTGTTAGATAGTATTAGGTCTAAAAGTGCTGCTCCTCTGGTTGGATTCTGCACCAATTGAGAAAGATAATTATTCTTGGCTATTAGCAGAAACCTGTTGCCTTTATGGGTTTCGCAGGTCTCAGTTTCCCAGTTAATATCCGGATAGTTAAAGTACCCCATAACAAGGACCTCATTATGGGTTGCAGCTTCATCTATCTGCCTTAGTAGTAAACTTTCCATGATTTCTGTTATATTTGGGGGTTTGTAACAGACCCCAAAGAGAATTTTGAGAAAATCTCTTTGAAAAAATGAATGCTCTGTAACTGCAGAAAATCAGAATAAAAGTTTTTTTGCTTTTAAAAAAGCAGTCTGCACAGGATTGTGCACACAGCAATGCAGCTATCATGTAGCGTTATAAGGCAGCCTAATAACAACCAGCACTGCTGCACACACAAAAATCCTCCCCTGTCACTCCACACTAACTGTACAGTTGAAATCGCTATCAGAAGAAGCACAGTTTTTTTTTCTTTGTTGGCCAACGCTCTCCCTATTGAGAATCAGCAGCAGCAACCTCTCCCTATGCTAAGATCGGCAGAAGTAAAATGGCGGTTGGCGGTCAGGGCTTTTATAGCAACTGTGATGCCAGACAAAGCAAGCCAATCACACGAATGCCCTTCTCTAAGATGGTGCTGGCCGCTGCCGATGTCATCGCGTTGCCCACAGTGTGCATCCTTGATGATTGGCTGAGAAAAGGCGCTGGAAGCATCATGGGAAACGCGACTTTGGCGCGGGTGTCACGTGCCCCATCCTGTGTGACACGGCCAGCAGGCCGGTAACTAATACAACAGGACATGGCACGTGTAATTGTCCAGTGTGACGCGGCCCGCAGGCCGGTAACTAATACAACAAGACACAGGGGTAGGGAAACATTTACAACGGTGGGCCTTGCGATAGGGAATGTGGGATGTGGAGACCTCCTGCACTCCCCTGAGTCAGTGTCCCTAACACTCCTAACGTTCCCTATACAGGCTCCCCACCTGTCGCCAATCAGGATACCCGTCACCCTAGCAGACCCTACACCTATCCCTTGCTGGGGAGCTGAGTGGTGCAGGCACTGGCCCCACCACTGTACTAACACCAACATGAGGAAAAGTGACAAACATGGAAACACTTAGCCTTGCTCTGATGCATTTGCACCAGGCAACTGAGTCCAACACCTGAGTGCATCTTCCTCCCACCGTGTCCAACACCTGGGTGCAGCTGTCCAGCAACGGAGCCCATCACCGGAGTGCAGCTGTCCAGCAAAAGAGTCCAGCACCTGAGTGCAGCTGTCCAGCAATGGAGTCCAGCACCTGAGTGCAGCTGCAAGCAAAATAATCGAGCAACTGAGTGCAGCTTCCAGCAAAAGAGTCCAGCAAATGAGTGCAGCTCTACACCATAGCTGCCACTCCACCAAGCTTTGCAAGAATTCTTCACTGACACCATAGCTGCCACTCCACCATGCTTTACACGAACTCCTCGCTGACACCATAGCTGCCACGCCACCATGCTTTGCACGAAGTCATCGCTGACACCATAGCTGCCACTCCACCATGCTTTACACGAACTCCTCGCTGACACCATAGCTTCCACTCCAGGACTCTGACTGAGTTGTCCTGGACTATCCTCAGCTCCTTCCTTCACCCAGCATGGTTGGAAAAGACCAACAATATCACAACTGACACACCTTTATTGAGTAAACACACCTGTTAGTGATTCCCGTGCAATTACACTAACCACCACCGGGGGCCAATCTATCTCTAAAAACACCATTGCGATGACCATACTGGCCACCGGGGCAAACAGAACAAAAGACACCACTGTGTAATAATCCTAATGGCCACCGGGGGCAAACCCAACTCCGAGCACACAGCTCAAGGAACAAAAAAGGTTACTTTGCATTATATCAGTCTTGATCCAGCATGGATCATGACAGTACCCTCCCCTTAATGAGGGGCCTCTGGACCCTCAAGACTGCTCCCCATCAGGGTACCACCTACAGCAGGGATGCCCAGATCCAGAGTTCACCCCAACCACTACCTGACACTTCAGGTTAATGCCAAATGCATCGCTGGTATAGGCAATGCATGTTCTGGAGGCACCACACATCTCCAAAGCGCCAACCTAGGGAATGAGTTATGTATGTGTATGTTCGGTATGAGCTGGTAAGACTCCGCGACACACTTCCACAGAATGTTTTTGGTGGGACCCATACACACTCGTTCACACACAGGTCCGGACCTGAATGTTTATTGCCACACATTTGTTTGTCAAACATTGGGGAACTCTCTCTGGGATTGACAACAGAGGCGTCCCTCTGTGTCACCACACTCACACCCCCGCACTCCACCAAGGGGTACACCACCCCCCACCCTTTCCACCATGAGGTCTGCGCTTCCAGGGTTGGCTAATGGTGAGGGTAGAGACTTGCCCCACTCCCCCGCAGCACACCTGTTGCTCACAACGGAGAGGGAGGGGACTGGGATATGGAGGAAAAATACACTCCCTGGTCGCCTTCCTCCACATGACCAGGAGGGGGCGGCTTCTTTGGTGGTATGGAAGATTTGGCGTGAGCCCCACAGACTATAACACCAGTCTGCTCACTGCCGGGACGTACCCCTTCACTTCGGGGAACCCCAGACAGTACCATGGGGACACCAACTCCACCTACCTGTCTGGGTGCGTCCGCCTTTATGAGCAAGTCCCACTCCCCAGCAGCGACTCTAGGGGGCTTCATTGCCAGCCACTATTTGATTTTCCGGTTGAGTCAGAGGGAAGGCCCCAGATCCTGATTACTGCTGCTGGAACTGCTTACACACCATGCAGCTCCTCACTCACCTCAGTGAGGCCCAGCAGCAAATGCTCACAGGTCTGAACATGGCCCGAGGCGCACCAGAAAAAAAAATGCATGGTTGGTGATAATGTCACATGTGTGACATGGCCAGCAGGCCGGTAACTAATACAACAGGACACGGCACGTGTAATTGTCCAGTGTGACGTGGCCCGCAGGCCGGTAACTAATACAACAAGACACAGGTGATAGGGAAACATTTACAACGGTGGGCCCTGCGATAGGGAACGGGTGATGTGGAGACCTCCTGCACTCCCCTGAGTCAGTGTCCCTAACACTCCTAACGTTCCCTATACAGGCTCCTCACCTGTCGCCGATCAGGATACCTGTCACCCTAGCAGACCCTACACCTATCCCTTGCTAGGGAACTGGGTGGTACAGGCACTGGCGCTGTACTAACACCAACATAAGGAAAAGTGACAAACAGGGAAACACTTAGCTTTGCTCTGATGCACTTGCTCCAGGCAACAGAGTCCAACACCTGAGTGCAGCTGTCCAGCAAAAGAGTCCAGCACCTGAGTGCAGCTGTCCAGCTAAAGAGTCCAGCACCTGAGTGCTGCTGTCCAGCTAAAGAGTCCAGCACCTGAGTGCAGCTGTCCAGCAAAAGAGTCCAGCACCTGAATGCAGCTTCCAGCAAAAGAGTCCAACACCTGAGTGCATCTTCCTCCCACCATGTCCAACACCTGGGTGCAGCTGTCCAGCAACGGAGTCCAGCAACGGAGTGCAGCTGTCCAGCAACGGAGTCCAGCACCTGAGTGCAGCTGTCCAGCAAAAGAGTCCAGCACCTGAGTGCAGCTGTCCAGCTAATGAGTCCAGCACCTGAGTGCAGCTTCCAGCAAAAGAGTCCAACACCTGAGTGCATCTTCCTCCCACCGTGTCCAACACCTGGGTGCAGCTGTCCAGCAACGGAGTCCAGCACCTGAGTGCAGCTGTCCAGCACCTGAGTGCAGCTGTCCAGCAACGGAGTCCAGCACCTGAGTGCAGCTTCCAGCAAAAGAGTCCAACACCTGAGTGCATCTTCCTCCCACCGTGTCCAACACCTGGGTGCAGCTGTCCAGCAACGGAGTCCAGCACCTGAGTGCAGCTGTCCAGCACCTGAGTGCAGCTGTCCAGCAACGGAGTCCAGCACCTGAGTGCAGCTGTCCAGCAACAGAGTCCAGCACCTGAGTGCAGCTGTCCAGCAAAAGAGTCCAGCACCTGAGTGCAGCTGTCCAGCAAAAGAGTCCAGCACCTGAGTGCAGCTGTCCAGCAAAAGAGTCCAACACCTGAGTGCATCTTCCTCCCACCGTGTCCAACACCTGGGTGCAGCTGTCCAGCAACGGAGTCCAGCACCTGAGTGCAGCTGTCCAGCACCTGAGTGCAGCTGTCCAGCAACGGAGTCCAGCACCTGAGTGCAGCTGTCCAGCAACAGAGTCCAGCACCTGAGTGCAGCTGTCCAGCAAAAGAGTCCAGTACCTGAGTGCAGCTGTCCAGCAAAAGAGTCCAGCACCTGAGTGCAGCTGTCCAGCAAAAGAGTCCAGCGCCTGAGTGCAGCTGTCCAGCAAAAGAGTCCAGCAACTGAGTGCAGCTCTACACCATAGCTGCCACTCCACTAAGCTTTGCAAGAATTTTTCACTGACACCATAGCTGCCACTCCACCATGCTTTACAAGAAGTCCTCACAGACACCATAGCTGCCACTCCACCATGCTTTACACGAACTTGTCACTGACACCATAGCGGCCACTCCAGGACTCTGACTGAGTTGTCCTGGACTCTCCTCAGCTCCTTCCTTCACCCAGCATGGTTGGAAAAGACCAACAATATCACCAACGTCAGTGAGCTCAACTGACACACCTTTATTGAGTAAACACACCTGTTAGTGATTCCCGTGCAATTGCACTAACCACCACCGGTGGCCAAACTATCTCTAAAAACACCAGTGCGATGACCATACTGGCCACTGGGGCAAACAGAACAAAAGACGCTACCGTGTAATAATCCTAATGGCCACCGGGGGCAAACCAAACTCCGAGCACACAGCGCAAGGGAAAAAAAAGGTTACTTTGCATTATATCAGTCATGATCCACCATGGAACATGACAGCGGGTTGGCGACCTCATGGCTGACCTCACGCTATGGTCGGGTTTCGATCGGCAAAACCCGACTTTAGCGAAAGTTGGCGACTTATCAATTTGACCGACCCGTTTCACTCAACTCTAATCATAAAGCATTGTTTCCAGGGCATATCATTTTTTTTCAAAGGGAACCTGTCACCAAGTTTTTCCCATATAAAGTGACAGTGTTCTAGAATGCTGTTCATATGTCCCCAATACGATCTCCATAAATAAATAGCTTTATTATACTCACCTACAGGCAGTCTAGTACAATGGACATCGTCGTTCTTTATTCAGCACCTCCCCTCCATCTTCTCCACCTGTCTCATCTTATCCTTCTACTAGTAAAAACCTAATGATAGCATGTAACTGCAGTCGTAAGTGAGGAAAAAAATAAGCACCTTATTAAAAGAAACAATGTCATGTTTTAAAATATTAGAGGGTTTAGTAGTTTTGTTTTTTGTCTCATATCTTTGATTTGTATCTGTGTAAAATTGGGGTATTAATAATAATAATAATAAATTTTATTTTTATAGCGCCGACATATTCCGCAGCACTTTACATTTCAGAGGGGATTTGTACAGACAATAGACATTACAGCATAACAATAATCACATACAGTAGATTATAACAAATACCAAGAGGAAAGAGGGCCCTGCTCGCAAGCTTACAGTCTATGAGGAAAGAGGGAGACACGAAAGGTGGGTGGTAACAGTTACCCTGATTGTATGGACCAGTCATAATGTTAAGTGTGTAACAGTACAGACACAGAGGGCTAATGGAGGCATAAAGCATGTGGGAACATGATGCGGGGAACCTGGTTATGGTAAAACTTTTGGCTCTGCCACACAGGGATAGATTAGGTTAATGTGTTGGGGTGGTAGGCCAGTCTGAATAAATGCGTTTTCAGGACACGCTTAAAATTGTGGGGATTGGGGACTAATCGTATTGACCTGGGAAGTGCATTCCAAAGAATTGGAGCGGCACGTGTAAAGTCCTGGAGACGGGAGTGGTAGGTTCTGACTATTGAGGATGCTAATCTCAGGTCATCAGCAGAACGGAGGGCGCGGGTAGGGTGGTATACTGAAACAAGGGAGGAGATGTAGGGTGGTGCTGAGCCATGGAGGGCTTTGTGAGTGAGGGTAATAAGTTTATACTGAATTCTGGAGTGGATGGGTAGCCAGTGTAATGACTGGCACAAGGTAGAGGCATCGGTGTAACGATTGGTGAGGAATATGATCCTGGCTGCAGCATTCAAGACAGATTGGAGGGGGGAGACTTTGGTAAGAGGGAGACCGATTAGAAGAGAGTTACAATAGTCGAGATGAGAATGAATAAGAGAAACAGTAAGAGTTTTTGCAGAGTCAAAGGTAAGAAAAGGTCGAATTCTAGAAATGTTTTTGAGGTGCAGATGACAAGAGCGAGCCAGTGATCGAATGTGGGGGGCAAAGGAAAGCTCGGAATCAAGTATGACCCCAAGACAGCGGGCCTGTTGCTGGGGAGTAATAGTGGAACCACACACAGAAATGGCAATGTCGGGTATAGGTACATTAGTAGAGGGAGGAAACACCAGGAGTTCAGTCTTTGACAGGTTCAGTTTCAGATATAGTGAGGACATGATATTAGACACAGCGTTTAGACAATCGCCGGTGTTTTCTAGAAAGGCTGGCGTGATGTCAGGAGAAGAAGCGTATAATTGGGTGTCATCAGCATAGAGATGGTACTGGAAACCAAATCTACTGATTGTTTGACCAATAGGGGCAGTGTACAAGGAGAAGAGGAGGGGACCTAGAACCGATCCTTGGGGGACCCCAACAGTAAGGGGAAGATGAGAGGAGGAGGAACTGGCAAAAGATACAGTAAAGGAGCGGTCGGAGAGATAGGAGGAGAACCAGGAGAGAACGGTATCCTTGAGGCCAATGGAACGGAGCATAGTGAGGAGGAGCTGATGATCCACAGTGTCGAAAGCTGCAGAGAGATCCAAGAGAATTAGCATGGAGTAGTGACCATTTGATTTAGCTGTTAGCAGATCATTAGAGACTTTAGTGAGGGCAGTTTCAGTAGAATGTAAAGAGCAGAAACAGGATTGGAGAGGGTCGAGAAGAGAGTTTTCTGAGAGATAGCGGATAAGACGGGAGTGGACCAGGCGTTCCAGGAGTTTAGAGATGAAGGGAAGATTAGAGACAGGTCTATAGTTAGCGGCACAGTTTTGGTCGAGGGATGGTTTTTTAAGTAGTGGATGTATGATGGCATGCTTAAATGAGAAGGGAAAAATACCAGAAGAGAGAGAGAGGTTAAATATTTTAGTTAGGTGAGGGGTGACAGCAGGGGAAAGGGACTGAAGGAGCTGTGACGGAAATGGGTATTATTATACTTTAAAAAGAACTTGTCATGTGAAAGAATGCTATTAACCTGCAATTTTGGTTTTAATTATGCTTAAAACTTGTATTTGCACAGCAATGATACACTGCCCTAACGCTATTTAGACTAATCTTGCTTCTCATGGCAATTAGTCAGACCTGTGATTTTATGCCTTCAACTGCTCTAAAAAAGTTGCTCTGTGATTGGTTGCTTCTGGCAATATGGACAGTGTCAATATGATAATTATATATGTACTAAAATAGTCAAATGTTGAATTTTGTGACTTCTAATAAGAATCTGTTATAACAAGCTAAAAAATTAAAAAAAAGAGGAAAATAATTTAAGAGCTATAAATAAACGCACTCAGTAAAAAATGGTAAAAAAGAGACATTATTTCCTATGCATAGCGTGCAGTAGTAATAATATCATAGAATCGCACTTAGCAATATGTGCCCAGTTTGGTAATAAGATAGCACAATTAATCCCCAAGTCTGGTGGAGTACTAATGAATCGTATCGCGCCCAAGTAGCGTGAAGATGGGCTTCTGAACAAAGGTGTCAGGCGCTATATAATTATATTGACGCCACTTTGTAAAGTTCTATAAGTGCTAGAAAGACAGCGATATGGTGGGCAGGTGGAGTCCGGTACCTGTGTAAAAGTCCCGGCCTGTGAATAGGTAGGACCTACGTGACGTATTCGGGTCACGTGACTGGCAGAGTCACGTGGTGCCCAGCAGAAGAATGCGGACTATTGGCTCCCCTTGCACATATTGCTAAGTGCCATTCTATGATATTATTACTACTGCACGCTATGCATAGGAAATAATTTCTCTTTTTTACCATTTTTTACTGAGTGCGTTTATTTATAGCTCTTAAATTATTTATCTCTTTTTTTAATTTTTTAGCTTGTTATAACAGATTCTTATTAGAAGTCATGTCTTCCTTCATCTAATATCGGAATATTCTTCAACAAACCATTACAAGGTATTTTTCTGATAAATTTATCAGTAATGTCTTGTTATGACTGAATCATAGCGCGAGTACGTATGCTATATATTTTTTCTTGAGCAAAAATACCCCATTGTGGTAAGGTACATTGTTGGTACTTGCAGCTGATCCAGCATACATATACTTGCGCTGCTAATCGAATTTCAAATGTTGAATTTTGACTTTTTTTACACTTAGTTTCTTTTTTTCCACAGCCTAATTGTGATGTATACACTCCAGTACCAGATATCGGATTAATCTGCTCCAGAATTTATAAGCCAGTGTGCGGTACAAATGGTCATACTTATTCAAGTGAATGTGACCTATGTTCATTCATACTGTAAGTTGACATTTCAAAACATTTGTGCATTAGGATGTATCATTATTTTATCTTACATGATGTTTTTTTTTATTTTACCAGCCTTTTAATAGCCAAGTAAATTTTGTCTCACGTACCATGAAAATGAAAAAATAAGGGAGCACAGAGATATGCACTGATCAACCATAACTATGAAGAGGACCTGTCACCAGGTCAAAAGAGGCTAGCTTGTACTCTTATTTTATTACCTCTACTCTAATGAGTACTCTTAAATCTGCCATATCATATTTTTATTGTCCTTACCAAGGGGATTCTTGACTGACAGCTGGACCTAATGCTGATCCTGCTGTCAGGCAGCACCCTCAAATTAATATTTGGTTCCACCTTTGGAATAAATGCCTGCAATGAATCACTTCTGAAAACTGCCCCAAGTCTCTCGTATTTGAAGGGTGTCTTCTTCAAACAGCAAGTTTAAGATATATCCACAGATGTTCAGTGGTATTTAGATGCAGACTCATTGCTGACCACTTCAGAACTTTCCAGAACTTTGTTTCCATCCATTTCTGCATGCTTCTGCAAGTATTTTGGGGGTTATGACCTAGCAAACCTAGCTTTCTGTCTCAGAACTACATTACGACCCAAATTCTTTAGGTAATCTTCAGAGTTTATGATACCTTGCATATAGTCAAGGCACCCAGTTCCAAAGGCAGCATAAACCGCAAAACATCTTTGAACAACCACCATATTTGACTGCAGGTATTGTGTTCTTTTCCTTGTAGGCCTCATTCCTTTTTCAGTAAACAGAAAAATGTGCTTTATCAAAAATCTCTATCTTTGCAGTCATCTGTCCACTAGACGTTTTCCCAGAAGGATTTTTGGCTTACTCACCTACAGTCTTTGAAAATTCAGTCTAGCTTTTTATGCCTCTGTCAGCAGTTGTGTCCTTCAGGGTCTCCTGCCACAATGCTTTATTTCATTCAAATGTTGACCGATAGTTCACACTGACACTGGTGCACCCTGAGTCTGTAGGACAGCTTGAATTTCTTTGGAATTTGATTGGGGCTGCTTGTCCACCATCCAGACTATATACATTGCAACCTTTCATCTATTTTTCTCTGCTAGGGAGATTAGCTACACTGCCATGGGTTGAAGACTTCTTGATTATGTTGCACATTATGGACAAAGGAACTCTGGAGATGGACTTGAGATTGTTAATATTTCTAACAATTTTCATTCTAAAGTCCTCATACAGTTCTCTTCTCCTCGTTCTGTTCTCCATGCAGCTTTTTAGGGACAATCATACATGGCTGAGATCATACAACCAGTGGCTAATACACGCTGCCCATAGTTTCAAACGCTCCATACATCCCACAGTGTCCTGTTACGAATTGTATGTCAGAAGTAGTTAAGCAGTTAATACCAATTTCTTTTTCTTGACATTGAATTTAATCTTTTATGTGTTCACAGGAAGTCAAAAAAGGCAATCAAGATGAAGTACAGGGCAAGCTGCACTGTAGAGGTGAATTTTTACACCAATAATTGCATGGGCACTGTGTAATGCTTCATTTTCCATGTGGCTGTGCTGCAGGCTAATTGATCAAACACTGCTAGGTTTCAGGCTTTTCCACTGATTTTGTTTTTGCTAAGAGACATTCTCAATAAGGCCGATATGGGATAATGAACAGTCATTCTGTTGGGGGGAAAAAAAAAACATCTCAGACTGCATTGAACAAGATTTTTTTTCAGTTTATGATGCAGTTAGTGCTTATGATCAACCAAAGAAATGCCCAATTGCAATCAGTTTTTTGAATGATAATTAACTTTTAACAGTCAGCCATTGGTTGAAACAAATGATCGTTTGTTTCACCAAGGCAAACGATGATCGATCGTCATATTGGAAGTCGTCTGTTTCAGCTAATTTATATTGGATGCATAAACTGACCAGTGGTGCGTGTTTGAAGTCTGCAACATGTCAATTTCTCTTGAGTGTATGCTGAATTTATGTGCGGATTTTCCCTATAAACTTGCATTAGATGTGGAAAACCTGCAGTTAATAAAAGCATATGAGTTTTACTTAGTTTCCACTGTACAAACACATTAAAAACACCTGTAATCCACAAATGACTGTTCCAATAAAATTTAGTCAAAGCCAAATACGAGGAAGTATCACAAACAAAGTAGCTTTATTTAAAACAGGACATACCAAGAAGAAACAAAATCCACAGTTTCAAAAATGTAGTAAAATTGCAATGAAGACAATGTGGGTAACCTAACTGACCTAATAGGTGCAGAAAAGCTGCAGAAAATCTATAGCATCAAAAGCTTACCAAATATTCATCATGGGCCGTAGCGCAATAAGTACCTATCAAAATGTTTTAGACTACCGTATCCTAAACTACAGTACATCTGCTTCCTCAAGAATTTTATTGGTGATAGGTTCCCTATATGCCTACCATTTATCTTCTGCTTTTCAAGTTTTTATATTTTGAGACCATTTGTGTTTTCTGTGTTTTACATCTCATTACATCTCACTTATTTTCTCTTGTATATCAGCCAGTTCGGGATGAATGTGAAGGAATGGCAGAGTTTTGTACTTTTGACTATACACCAGTCTGTGGATCTGATGCTGTCACCTATCCCAACAAATGCACATTCTGCAATGCTAAGAAAAGGTGAGTCTTAGGCCGGCATCAAACTAGAGAGGAATACGGACGAGTGAGAGGAGTTAAAAAAACGCATTGCACACGGACCAATGATTCTCTATGAGGTAGCTCCCATCAGCCATATTTTTGTCGCGTATTTTATACGGTCCGTGCCAATCGCAGCATGCTGCGATTGTCAGCGTATTACGACCGTAGTACGCCAATGCAAGTATATGGGTGAGCAAAAACAACGCATTACACACGGACCACACATGTGACTTGCGAGAAATACGCTACCGGTGTCCTTTTGAAAAGCCGGCAATTTAGTGCGAGATACAGTAAATGACAGGTTTAATAAAGAAAAGAAAGAATAGATATAAACACATAGAATACATATATATATATATATATATATATATGCATTCGATGTGTATATATCTAATCTTTCGTTTGTGTTTGAAAACCTGTAATTGGGCTCCATTATATGTTCATTTTGCAAGCCTGCGAGAAAAAAACGCTATACGGATCACATACGGATTACATATGGATGCTTACATGAGAAAAATACGCGGCCACACCCTGACAACGGATGACATACGGATCACTATTTAGGGATCATTTATGCTTATTACGGCCATACAATACGGTCCGTATTTTTCAACGTTGTGTGTGACTCCAGCCTTAGAAGTATCATATCAATCACTGCCAATGCCATAAAGTAAGATAGTCTATCAAAACGAAATGGTGTGGTCCACTGCTCAGACAATCCCTAATTAAATACTGTATTTCTCATTGTAAAATAAAATTAGTATATATTCCCCTGCCTTACCAGTGCCATTCCAGTGATGTTGGTGCTGGGTCTGCCGAGGGTTTCATGACATTGGCTGCAGTGGTCACAAGGCATAACAATCAGCGGTCACTAATGGACACTGTCATACCCTGGATATCCAATGGAAGTGTTAGAACTGAAGTCCATTAGTTACCGCTGATTGCTATGCCATGTATACACTACAGCAATGTCACTCGAACCCAGGGAGACCTGGCACCAACATCACTGGTACCAGATGTGAGAATCTGATACTTTAGTACTGATAAATAGACATAGTGCAGAATAGATTACATACAACACATGTATCTGTAGCATAAGAATGGTGCTTTGTTTGAAGCATTCTTGCTGGCCTATATTCAGTCTATGCACTGGAGCTGTAACATTAGGGAGTGATGTTATGTAAGCACAGCGGGAACTGCATATATTGTGAGAAAGGCTCACAATTCTGAGCCGAAATGTCGCCATTTTGGGCAATTAAAGGGAATCTGTCACCGGAAGCTGGCGGCCTCTGTAAATGGCCTGAGTCAGGTCTGATGAGCGGTGTTTCTTCTTCTTTCTCCACTCCATCCGTGGCCCCCGTCCCTGATCTTTGCCGGTTTTAGAGAAGTTCAACTCCATAGTTTGCGCGCCATTTACAGAGGCCGCCAGCTTCCGATGACAGATTCCCTTTCAAATTTTTTCACCATGAACTGGTGTGCTGCCTTCATTTTTTGTCTGTATATGAAAGTTTGGTCATTACCTTGGAGGCACGGCACCCAGGAACGCTATCTGCCTGTACTGATTTTCATTTTCTTTTCTATATACAGTTGTGGCCAAAAGTATTGACACCCCTGCAATTCTGTCAGATAATACTCAGTTTCTTCCTGAAAATGATTGCAAACTGTGACGAGTGTCAGCTTACGCTGAGTCGTTCTTCTTAGAAAGAGTGGACCCTCTGGGCCGTGGCACCCACCCACCTAGGGCGAGCTGACCTAATGAGAACCACCCCCTATACAGGGAGTGTCAGGGGCAAGACCAAGGGGGTGAGCCACCATGGCAGCTGGACCAGACGGCCGGCTCAGGGAAACAAGACGAGACAAAGCATTAGTTCAAGTAGACTTCATTTAAGGAAGGCTTCAGGGTACAACAGGTGCAAAGGTGAATACACAAAAACAAAGCAAGATGCGTGCAAGGCACGCCGAGGTCCAAGGCTTGAGGAACTCTTCTAGGCAAAACAGGTGCAAACGTGAACACACAGAATCCATATAACAGGGTGCGTGCGAGGGCACGCCAAAGTCCAAGGCAGGGTACGAGGCATAGGGATCCGGAAGGCTGGCAAGGACTGACAGGGTCCAGGCATCTGGCACCAAGCCTCCGGCAGCGGTCAGCAGGCTTCAGGAATCCGGGAGATACACTAGGAAACAAGACAGGGTGCATGCTAGGAGACACGCCAGGATCAGATTCTCAGAATGGAGACCTGCGCATGCCGAGGGGCACGCCACGGACGGGTACGTGGACGGAGGCCTGCACATGCGAGGGCACACCAGGGAAGGGTTCAATGGCATCGGAATCCGGGGTGCTGGCATCAACCGACAGGGTCCAGGAATCAGGCTACGGACATCAGCTCCGGACATCAGGCCGCAGTCATCTAGGTCCGGACCTCTGGCAGCGGTCGGCAGGTTACAGAATCTGGCAGGCAAACTAGGGTTCAGAGCAGAGTAAAAGAGACAAAGACTTTGTGCAAGAGTAGCACGAAAAGGCACAGTGCGAGAACCAGCGTGAGTGCAAGGGAGCACAGAGACCACGACTGGGAGCACCGGCAGGTGGTACTGACGATGGCAGTTGCAAGCGAGCACGGCTAGAGGCGGCACGGCTGAGGCACACTACTAGACAGGCACAGGTGACCAGGCACGTGCACGGAGGCACGGAGCCACAAGGCAGGGCTAGGCAAAGACACAGGACAGAGACGCGTACAGACAGTACGGCAAAGCCTGGTGCGAAATGTGCAAGAGCGCACGAAACAACAGGGACAATACAAAGAACGAGGCAGAGACCTGCGCATGCAAAGAGCATGCCAGGGACAGGGACAGTCTAGCAGCGGAGCGTAGGCCAAAGCCCAGAGCTGGGCCAAGGAAGGACCTTGGGACTAGACAGGGTTCAGAGCGGAGGCCTGCACGTGTAGAGACACGCCAGGGAGAGGTTCAGAGCGGAGGCCTGCACATGTAGAGACACGCCAGGGAGATGTTCAGAGGGGAGGCCTGCACGTGTAGAGACACGCCAGGGACAGAGACAGAGGCAGGGTACCTGAAGCCACAAAGCAGAGCGAGACATGAAACAAGGACAGAACACGAAACAGAACCAGAGCAAACAAGGACTACAAGGCAAAGCAGAGCAAGGACAAAACATGGCACGAAGGACAAACACTAGACAAGACACGAGACCAGAGACGGAATACGAGCACGGAGCGTGTGCAGAGATGCACGACAGAGGAGAGTGCAAGGGCACAGAATAGAGGGAGCGCCCCACAGACCAAGCAGCCATGCAGGGACACCATACAATACTCAGGCCCTGAGCATAGGAAGGGACGGTCTGATATAGGGCATAGCACCTCCTCTTCCGGGTCAGGACCAGGGGAGAACTTCCTAGTTCAGATGCTCCAGGATCACAGAGCGCAGTCACATGATCAGGGTTTCAGACATGACGAGATGATCACAGAACCAGACAGTGCAGGATCTTAGGAAACATCACATGATCAAGGTTTCAGACATGACGAGATGATTGCAGAACCAGACAGTGCAGGATCCTAGGAAAGGTCACATGATCAGAGTTTCAGACATGACGAGATGATTGCAGAACCAGACAGTGCAGGATCTTAGGAAACGTCACATGATCAAGGTTTCAGACACAACGAGATGATTGCAGAACCAGACAGTGCAGGATCCTAGGAAAGACACATGATCAGGGATTCTAGACATGACGAGAAGATCACAGAAGGCAAAGTAGAAACGCAGGCATCTTGCAGCTCAGCAGACATGAGGTGAGTCTGCACACTGCTCTAGGGAACAAGCAGGATAGCAGACATGAGATGCGCGTGCACACCGCTCCCGGGTCATGAGGCAAAACAGACATGGCAGACATAACAGATATGGCGAGCATGACGGACATGACACAAACACAAATTCTTTGGTATTATTATCTTCATTTAATTTGTCTTAAATGAAAAAACACAAAAGAGAATGAAGCAAAAAGCAAAACATTGATCATTTCACACAAAACTCCAAAAATGAGCCAGACAAAAGAATTGGCACCCTCAGCCTAATACTTGGTTGCACAACCTTTAGCCAAAATAACTGCAACCAACCACTTCCGGTAACCATCAATGAGTTTCTTACAATGCTCTGCTGGAATTTTAGACCATTCTTCTTTGGCAAACTGCTCCAGGTCCCTGATTTTTGAAGGGTGCCTTCCCCAAACTGCCATTTTTAGATCTCTCCACAGGTGTTCTATGGGATTCAGGTCTAGACTCATTGCTGGCCACCTTAGAAGTCTCCAGTCCTTTCTCTCAAACCATTTTCTAGTGCTTTTTGAAGTGTGTTTTGGGTCATTGTCCTGCTGGAAGACCCATGACCTCTGAGCGAGACCCAGCTTTCTCACACTGGGCCCTACATTATGCTGCAAAATTTGTTGGTAGTCTTCAGACTTCATAATGCCATGCACACAGTCAAGCAGTCCAGTGCCTGAGGCAGCAAAGCAACCCCAAAACATCAGGGAACCTCCGCCATGTTTGACTGTAGGGACCGTGTTCTTTTCTTTGAATGCCTCTTTTTTTCTCCTTTAAACTCTATGTTGATACCTTTGCCCAAAAAGCTCTACTTTTGTCTCATCTGACCAGAGAACATTCTTCTAAAACGTTTTAGGCTTTTTCAGGTAAGTTTTGGCAAACTCCAGCCTGGCTTTTTTATATCTCGGGGTAAGAAGTGGGGTCTTCCTGGGTCTCCTACCATACAGTCCCTTTTCATTCAGATGCCGACGGATAGTACGGGTTGACACTGTTGTACCCTCGGACTGCAGGGCAGCTTGAACTTGTTTGGATGTTAGTCGAGGTTCTTTATCCAACATCCACACAATCTTGCGTTGAAATCTCTTGTCAATTTTTCTTTTCAATCCACATCTAGGGAGGTTAGCCACAGTGCCATGGGCTTTAAACTTCTTGATGACACTGCGCACGGTAGACACAGGAACATTCTGGTCTTTGGAGATGGACTTGTAGCCTTGAGATTGCTCATGCTTCCTCACAATTTGGTTTCTCAAGTCCTCAGACAGTTATTTGGTCTTCTTTCTTTTCTCCATGCTCAATGTGGTACACACAAGGACACAGGACAGAGGTTGAGTCAACTTTAATCCATGTCAACTGGCTGCAAGTGTGATTTAGTTATTGCCAACACCTGTTAGGTGCCACAGGTAAGTTACAGGTGCTGTTAATTACACAAATTAGAGAAGCATCACATGATTTTTCGAACAGTGCCAATACTTTTGTCCACCCTCTTTTTTATATTTGGTGTGGAATTATATCCAATTTGGCTTTAGGACAATTCTTTTTGTGTTTTTTCATTTAAGACAAATTAAATGAAGATAATAATACCAAAGAATTTGTGTTTGCAATCATTGTCAGGAAGAAACTGAGTATTATCTGACAGAATTGCAGGGGTGTCAATACTTTTGGCCACAACTGTATATATATATATATATATATATATATTGTACAGTATATCTACACCGCTCAAAAAAGTAAAAGGAACACCAAAATACCACATCGTAGATATCACTGAGTGAAATATTCTAGTTGCAAATCTTTATTCATTACATAGTGGAATGCGTTGCAAGCAATAAAAAATAAATATGATCAAAGTAAATCATGTAAATCAAAATTAATATCACAAGGAGGTCTGAACTTGGAATGATACTCACAATCAAAGTGGACAATCAAATTACAGGCTGCTCCAACTTCAGTGGAAATGCCTAAGGACAAGTAAATGATGCTTTGTGGTGTGTGGCCTCCACGTGCCTGTATGACCTCCCTACAACACCTGGGCATGCTCCTGATGAGGCAGGGGATGTTCTTCTGAGGGATCTCTTCCCAGACCTGGATTAAAGCATTGGTCAACTCCTGGACAGTCTGTAGCGTAACATGGCGTTTGTGGATAGAACAAGAAATGATGAACCAGATGTGCTCAATTGGATTCAGGTCTGGGGAACAGGCAGGCCAGTCCGTAGCATCAATGCTTTCATCCTGCAGGAACTGCTGACTCACTTCAGCCACTTTAGGCCTAGCATTGTTATGCATCAGAAGGAACCCAGGGCTCACTACATCTGCATATAGTTTTACAATAGGTCTGAGGATGTCATCCTGGTATCTAATGACAGTCAGGGTACCTCTGACTAGCATATGGAGGGCTGCGCGACTAGCCAAAGAAATGCCTCCCTGACCCACTGCCAAACTGGTCATACTGTAGGATGTTGCAGGCCGCAGAGCACTCTCCATGACATCTCCAGGCTCATTTGTCACCTGTGCTCAGTGTGAACCTGCTGTCATCCATGAAGAGCACAGGGAGCCAATGTCAAATCTACCAATCTTAATGTTCTCTAGCAAATGCCAATTACCCTGCACAGTGTTGGGCTGTAAGCATAGTACCCACTTGGAGTCTGTTTCTGATAGTTTGAGCAGACACATGGATGTTAGTGGCTTGCTGGAGGTCATTTTGCATGGGTCTAGCACTTGCCCTTCTGTTCTTCCTTGCACAAAGGAAGATGTAGCGATCCTGTGGTTGGGTTGTTGCCCTCCTATGGCCCGCTCCATACCGCTTGGTGTACTGGACATTCTTCTGGTATCTGCTGCATGCTCTGGATACTGTGCTGACAGACACAGCTATTCTTTTTTCCACAGCTCACATTGATGTGCCATCCTTGATGAGCTGCATTACCTGAGCAACTTTTGTAGTTTGTAGACACCACCTCATGCTACTGTACAGTACCTCTAGAGGTGAGCACAATGACAAAATGCTAAAGTGACCAAAACAGCCAAAAAAGATCAGAAAAGAGAAATGATCTGTGATCACCCCTGCAGAACCACTCCTTTATAGGGGTTGTCTTGCTAATTGCCTATCATTTCTGTTCAATTTGCACAACAGCAGGAGAAATTGATTCACAGACGGCATTGTTTCATAACTGGACAGGTTGACTTCACAGACTTACTTGGAGTTACGTTGTGTTGTTCAAGTGTTCCCTTTATTATTATTGAGCATTCTTATTTGATATTTATTTTCATATGCATGTATGAATAGGTCCTAACTCTCATTACAGAAGATATCTCAGATTCATTTAAAGAGGCATTCTCATAATATTATATTGCTTTATTTAGTTAGACAGCTGGAAAATAAGCAAGTTTTTGACTGACTTGCTTTTTTTATCTGCTATTATTCTCCCACTGTGAGTGATAGCTTTTATCTTACATAGAGTTAAGTTTATTTCCAAGGAGATTAGTCACTACAGCTGAGTTAACTTCTAAGATCTCAGTCAGCTTTCAAAGCCTATTGATTTTTAAAGAGCAGTCATATGAGCCCCTCCTTCCCCCTCCCTCTCAGATCCTGTCTGAGTTGCTATTATCAGCCCTGGATAATCACAGTCCTCCTGAGCCATGAGCTTGTTTAAAGGCCCTGTTTTCCCAATATGTATCTGAGTGTAGTCTCAGAACACACCCTTGCAGACCATTCATTTCTTATAGCAGGACAGAGCTCCTGACCTGAACTATCATTCAAGGAGGGACACACGTCCCCCCAGAACTGGGAAGTAAGGAGACTTCAGAGTGTGAGCTGCTCAAGTGATATCTTCAGAATACCCATATAAAGGACTTTGACCATGTACGAGCAGCACATGGTCAGTATGCTTCTGTGATTAGATGTAAACAATGAATCGTCCATTCACTGACTGCGCAAAGTCTTCAAAATATTTGCAAGTCATGTTCCTATTAATAACTATACAGTGTCCAAATAAATAGTGACTGCAGTTTCAACAAACTAATCCATATACCACACAGATAAACCATTGGAGAAACCAGAGAACAACAGGCGTTTTGTATAAAAAATATATAACCTTTATTACCACATACAAAAAGATGAAAATGCATAATATAACACATGTGCAGACAATGTATTCAAGTAAACACCAGAGCCGGGAAATATAAAACGGTAAGTACTCATACCATCACAGTTAGTGTGACTTTCCCCATGTAACTATCCCCCATGGACTCAAATGTCAAACGATGATGTCCCATAGTGGAAAAAATCCCATAGCGCAAATATAGGACCTGGCTATCCATAGCCTGAGTTGTCCCACTGCTAATAAGCACATGAGGAAAATATCAAAGCCGGGGGAAGCAGGGAAAGAGACATGGAGTAATTTACTATGAGTCTGGTATATGTTGTGCTAACAGATAAACCATTGCAGAATTTTACACTAAAGAACAGTAAATACACAATTTTCCTGTTTTTATTTGCAGTAAAACTGGCCTACTGCTTGCATCCGAAGGAGAATGCCAACCAAAGGTTTATATTTTTTGTATATATTTTCTATTATTAATTTGTATTGTACATAATATGTGTTACAGGTTTATTCTGAAAATCACAAATTCTCCCCTATCCATAGTATAGGGGGAAACTTGCTGTTGGCTGGAGGTCTGATATCTGGGATCCCCCAGCAAATCGCAGCTCTGTCTTGAATAGATCGGATGCTTAATCTCTGCTCCATTGATTGTAAATGGACCGGCTGTAAATAAGCAAGTACAGTGCTTGGCTGTCTCCTGCAATTGAACCACCATAAAGAAAACCCAAGACCTTTTTTTAAAATTTTTTTTTGATGCAATAGAGTAAATATATGTAGAAAAATATAGCTGACAGCACCTAGAACAAGGTAGGTTTTGAAAAAAAGGTACAGATCATCTCAGGAAAAAGAGGGGAATATCAAATATAAGCCCTCTTAAATATCAATAAAAACAATATTTTTATTTCACAAATATATAAAAGTAGTCATATTGCAATAAAGGGCTACAAAGACGACATAGATAATGGTATATTGCAAAAAACAAAACCAACCTACCAGCACCCAACCAAAAACACACAAAAAAACAGCTGAATAGCCAATAGAGTTTATATGTCTTTGAAGAAAAAAGCACCTGATCCTAAATTGAATCAGTGTGAACTATAACATAGCTCACTGAACTTGGTGAAAACTTTGTCTCAAAAAATGCCCATAAAAAACTGACCCTCAATAAGAGGTATTCTTCACCAGCTAGTCATCCCGTAGACTGGGCCATATAAAGTACTAGATGGCCAGGAATACCACTACCTGGATGTAATATGCCTAGTCTAGAAGCTTTCCGTCAAGCAATAGAGAAAGCGGGCTCTTACAATGAAATGCACATAAGCTTGATGTAAAAACATGCTACGGCCACTCAGCTAGTAAATATCTGAACATGCTTAGTAATTTATAGTCCCTATCAAATACAGGAATCCTATATCACAGTTTTGGTCTTTGGTACAATCAATCCCAAGACCACAAGAAAAAAGAAAAAAGCATGCCCAGAAAAGACCATAATAGGTTACTTATCGGAATCCAGTCCCAATAGCATCGTCCTTACGCGTTTCACCTCCTCCCAATGTCAGGGCTCTTCAGGGGACCACAATATAGGAATAATCCCTAATGGCATGGCTGTTGAATTCATGTATTTGATAGGAACTATAAATTAGCATGTGGATAACCTAATTTACCTAATAGGTGCAGAAATGCTGCAAAAAATCTGTTACTTCAAAAACTTACCAAATATTCATCGTGGACCATAACCGAATAGGTACCTTTCAAAATGTTTTAGAATACCGTATCCTAAACTACATCTGCTTGCTCAAGAAACTTGTTGATGATAGGTTCCCTGTACACTTATATATTTTGCTTTTCAAATTTTTACTTTTTGAGACCATCTGTGTTTTCAGTGCTTTACATCTCATTACATCTCACTTATTTTCTCTTGTATATCGGCCAATTCAGGATGAATGTGATGGAATGAGAGAGTTTTGTACTTTTGACTATACACCAGTCTGTGGATCTGATGCTGTCACCTATCCCAACAAATGCACATTCTGCAATGCTAAGAAAAGGTGAGTCTTTGAAGTATAATAACAATCATTGCCAATTCTGTAAAGTATGATATTCTATCAAAGCTAAATGGTGTTGACAATCCCTTCATAAATACTGTATTTCTCACTGTAAAATAAAAACAATGTACTGTATATTCCACTCCCTTACCAGTGCCATTCCAGCTATGTCGGTGTTGGGTCTGCTGAAGCTCGCGTGACATTGTTATGCCTCGTGGTTACTGTAGCCAATCAGCTGTCGCTAAATGACATCCATCCATTTGATGCACCAATCCTGGCGCTTAGCCTGGGCTTTTCACAAATGCCTTGGTGTGATGGAAATCAGGGAAATAGTTTTTGGGGTTGATGTCAGCTGTGTATTGTCAGCTGGCATCAACCACAGTGGTTAGTAATTGAATAGTGACTTGCAGACACCCACATTACTAGCCCCATATTTAAAAAAAACATTTACCCATTTATTATTAAAAGATAATCCTAGCAGCTCGGATGTAATCCATTGTGGTTCCCATGATGCCATTGATTCTCTCCTGCAACCTATGGAGTGTTGTTCTCTATAGATTTGGGTTCATTCATCTCTAGTCTAACACTCATAAGAGAAGATGGCTCTGGTTTATTTAAAGAGGTATTTGCATATTATTATTTCGCTTTGTTTAGTAAGATAGTAGAGAAATAAGCACATTTTAAATTAGTGATAGCTTTTATCTTACATAGTGTACAGCTGTTTTCCCAGGAGATCAGTCATCAGATATAAGTTAACTTCTAAGAACTCAGTCAGCTGTCTCCAGCCTGTTGATTTTTAAAGAGCTGTCATATACTCACCTTTCTCCCCCTCAAATCCTGACTGAGTTGCTATTATCAGTACTGATTAATCACAGTCACCTGGGCCAGATATATTGCAGATTTCAGAGCACGTTTTGTTAATTACAATTTTCAATTTCTTGAGCCATGTGATTGTTCAAAGGTCCTGTTTTCTCTATATGTATCTGAGTGTAGTCTCAGAACAAACCCTTGCAGACCATTCATTTGGTATAGCAGGATGGAGCTCTTGACATGTACTGTCATACAAGGAGGATTGTATATCCCCCTCTCCCCCAGCATCTGGTAAGTAAGGAGACTTCAGATATGTGAGCTGCTCAAGTGACAGCTTGATAATACCCATTTAACAGACTATGACCATGTACGAGCAACACATGGTCAGTATGTTTCTGTGATTAGATGTAAACAAAGAATCAGCCATTCACTGAATGCAAAGTCTTCAAAATAGTTGCAAGCCATGTTCATATTAATAACGTATACAGTGTCCAAATAAATAGTTACTGGAGTCTCCATATACTAATGCATATACCACTCAAGTAAACCATTGCAGCATTTTACACTAAATGAATTATTAACACCATTATTAACATCATTTTCCTGTTTTTATTTGCAGTAAAACTGGCCTACATCTTGCATCCGAAGGAGAATGCCAACCAAAGGTTTATATATTATATTTTCTATTAGTATTTTTTATTGTATATAATGTGTTAACTTTTTTTTCTGAAAATCACGTTTTCCCCTTTCCATAGTATAAGCGTAAACTTGCTGATGGCTGGTGAATCAGATTACTTTGACCCCCAGGAGTCTCAGTGCTCTGCGGCTCTGTCTTGCATGGATCGGATGCTTAGTCTCTGATCCATTCATTGTAAATGGACCCGCTGAAAATAAGCAAGTACAGTGCTTGGCTTTCTCCTGCAATCCCATAAACAATGAATGGAGTGGAATTTGAGCACCTTTGCTCCATTTAGGATAGGGCTGCAGATCTGCATTCTCAGGGTCCAAGAACCCTAATTTTAGATTTGATAGGGGATAACTTGGGATTTTGGGAATAACCATTTAACACTGTTACATTTTATAGTTATCACTGACCATGTCATACATGTCATTCACTTTACAGGCTCTAAATTCTAGAGCTTGTGATGTAGATAATCCAAAATGATCTCTTATAATGCTGTCACCTCTTTAGTGTTACTCGTGCACTTCTGTATTTTAATACAATTTAGTACAATTAATATATCTTAGGTCTCATGCACACATTCGATTATATCGGACAAGTGCTATCTGTGGTTTTATCCATGATATTCTCTGGGGTTGTGCACATGTCCGACTTTGATCAGAGTATCAGAATAGTTCCTCTCCACCGGTGAGAAGGTCTTAGAAAGGAATAAGTAAGGATGCTTCCGCCCTTGAGCATCCCTTTGGAACAGGACAGCACCACCACCGACGGATGAGGCATCCACCTCCATAATAAATGGTTTATCTACATCGGGGCGATGTAAAATGGGAGCGCTGGCGAAGTGTGACTTGATAGAGAGGAAGGCCTTGGAGACCTCCTCCGACCACAATTTGGGATAGGCTCCCTTCTTTGTGAGGGCAATCAAGGGAGCTACCAAAGTTAAAAAACAAATTAAAAACACATATTATCCACAAATGGCTGTTCCAATAAAGCTTAGGCAAAGGAAAATCCAGGATGTATCACACACAAAGCAGCTTTATTTCAAACATGAAATACCAAGAATGAGACAAAATCCACAATGTCAAAAACGCGATAAAAATGCAATGAAAACCATGTGGGTAACCTAATTTACCTAATAGGTGCAGAAATGCTGCAAAAAATCTATTACATCAAAAACTTACCAAATATTCATCGTGGACCATAACCCAATAGGTACCTTTCAAAATGTTTTAGACTACCGTATCCTAAACTACATCTGCTTGCTCAAGAAACTTGTTGATGATAGGTTCCCTGTACACTTACATCTTTTGCTTTTCAAATTTTTACTTTTTGAGACCATCTGTGTTTTCAGTGCTTTACATCTCAATACATCTCACTTATTTTCTCTTGTATATCGGCCAATTCAGGATGAATGTGAAGGAATGAGAGAGTTTTGTACTTTTGACTATACACCAGTCTGTGGATCTGATGCTGTCACCTATCCCAACAAATGCACATTCTGCAATGCTAAGAAAAGGTGAGTCTTAGAAGTATCATAACAATCATTGCCAATTCTGTAAAATATGATAGTCTATCAAAGCTAAATGGTGTTGTCCACTGCTCAGACAATCTGTCACGGGGCGACTGGCCCTGCATGATGCGACCCAACAATCGGTCGGTCACAAAACCAACAAAGACAAACAAGGAGACCCCGGGGACACAATTACAACGGTGGGCTCTGCAAATAGGGAACAGGGAAATGGACACCTCCTGCACTCTCCTATGGAAGTGCCCTGAACTCTCCTCACTTTCGCTATATAGGTTCTTTCAACCTGTCGCTGACCAGGATACCTCAGTCCCTCACTTGCCCTGCACCTATCCCTTACTAGGGAACTAGCAAGTGTGGACACTGGTCCCACTGCTGTACTAATAAAACACCAAGGAAAATAACAGACAGGGAAAAACAAACAACACTTAGCTTGCTCTGCAGTCATGCACTGGACCGCAGAGTAAGGCACCCGAACACAGCTTCCAGCAGGAAAACCACTTCTCCAGATCTGCTGCAAACACCACTGCTCAAGATAGCTTGTCTCTTCTGAACGGTTGGCTTCCAAATGACCTGTATTAAAAACAGAGAGCTGCAGCACCAGATGGCCTTATAAAGGGAGGTGGGAGGGGCACCCTCCTGCATAGATAATTAATGAAATGCAGTAACACCAGCGGCCACCGGGAGAAAAACCCACCAGCAGACTGACTAAAGTTGTAGTAACACCAGCAGCCATTGGGAGGGAAAGCCCACCAGCAGACTCACTAAACTTGTAGTAACACCAGCGGCCACCATGGTAAAAACCAATATTAACCCCCGAGGGCCAGAAAGGAAAAAGGTTTATATAAGAGAGTCCAGACTCTGACACAGATCCAAAAATGGATCGTGACACAATCCTTTCTTAAATACTGTGTTTCCCACTGTAAAATAAAAACAGTATACTGTATATTCCCCTCCCTTACCAGTGCCATTCCAGCTATGTCGGTGCTGGGTCTGCTGAGGCTCGCGTGACATTGGCTGCAATGACCACCTGGCATAACAATCAGCCATCGCTAAATGACATCCATCCATTTGATGCACCAATTCTGGTGCTTAGCCTGGGCTCTTCACAAATGCCTTGGTGTGTTGGAAATTGGGGAAATAATTTTTGGGGTTGATGTCAGCTGTGTATTGTTAGATAGCATCAACCACAGAGGTTAGTAATTGAAAAGCGTCTATTAGACACCCTCATTACTAGCCCCATATTTAAAAATAAAAGGTTTGCCCATTTATTATTAAAAAATATCCTAGCAGCTCTGATGTAATCCATTGTGGTTCCCATGATGCCAGCTATTCTCTCCTGCAACCTATGGAGTGTTGTTATCTATAGGTTTGGGTTCATTCATCTCTAGTCTAACACTCATAAGAAAAGATGGCTCTGTTTTATTTGAAGAGGTATTCGCATATTATTATTTTGCTTTATTTAGTAAGATAGTAGAGAAATAAGCATAGAATCATAGAATCATAGAATTGTAGAGTTGGAAGGGATCTCCTGGGCCATCTGGTCCAACCCCCTGCTCAAAGCAGGATTCGCTAAATCATCCCAGACAGATGTCTGTCCAGCCTCTGTTTGAAGACTTCCATTGAATTAGAACTCACCACCTCTCGTGGCAGCCTGTTCCACTCATTGATCACTCTAACTGTCAAAAAGTTTTTTCTAATATCTAATCTGTGTCTCCTCCCATTCTGTTTTATCCCATTGCTTCTAGTCTTTCCTTGTGCAAATGAGAATAAAGATGATCTTTCTACAATGTGACAGCCCTTGAGATATTTGTAGATAGCAACTTTTTGATTAGTTATAGCTTTTATCTTACATAGTGTACAGCTGTTTTCCCAGGAGATCAGTCATCAGATATGAGTTAACTTCTAAGATCCCAGTCAGCTTTCTCCAGCCTGTTGATTTTTAAAGAGCTGTCATATACTCACCTTCCTCTCCCTCAAATCCTGACTGAGTTGCAATTATCAGTAGAGTTGAGCGATACCAGCCGATACTTGAAAATATCGGATCGGAATGGATCGGCCGATCTTAAAAAAAAGTATCGGTATCGCCGATTCCGATACCGGGAACCAATGCAAGTCAATGGGGCCAAAATATCGGAATTAAAAAAAAACCTTTCTTTCCTTGTAGGTTAATTCTACATGAAGAAAAACAACTAAGAATAATGTAGAATGTATTGTGGGAGGTGGAGGAGACATTAAAGCCATAGAGGTTTAGCCCAATCAAATGGAATAGCAGGAATTAAACTTTTTTTTTAAAGATGTTAGGAGTTACAAAGATATTGACTATGTTAGCCTCATTTATATTTTGCCAGACATGTATGTCTTCTTCTTCTTTCTTCTTCTTTCTTATTCTTCTTCCTTTTTTTTACCTTCTTCTTCTTCTTATTCCTTTTTTTACATTCTTCTTCTTCTTCTTCCTCCTTTTTTTACATTCTTCTACTTCCTTTTTTTACATTCTTCTTCTTCCTTTTTTTACATTCTTCTTCTTATTCCTTTTTTTACATTCTTCTTCTTCTTCCTTTTTTAAATTCTTCTACTTCCTTTTTTTACATTCTTCTTCTTCTTCTTCCTTTTCTTACATTCTTCATATTCTTCTTATTCAACAATTATTATTCTACATATTCAACTTCTTCATCTTCTTCCTATTCTTCTTCATCATATTCTTGTTTGTGTCAGGCATTCCTGTAGTTGTTATCTGGAAAAGTTAGAAGTTTACACCTTCCGTTCTGCCTGTCACAAAAGATTTACAACAGGATTTGTCCGCGTTCAGTTTGGCCTGCAGCAGCAGGCCTTTTCCAGGGGCACCACGAGGAGGAACGGACTCACCCCCATACACTGCTTAGTCTTCTTCTGCTTATAAATAAGATAATATCATTTGCTCAGAGTATTAGTCTTATGCTTAATGTTCTTCTGCTTTGTTTTTTTTATGCTTCTTGGTCTTCTCTCTCTTGTTGTTCTGCATCTTGGTGGTTGTCTTCCTGTTCTTTGTCCTCTTGAACCAGCTGACGGTACTGGCACCGGGAGGGGCAGCAGAAGGAACAAGAGCCAATGGCACTACCGAGGACCAGCTGACGGTGCTGGAACCCGGTTACTAAGCAGGAGGTACCTGTGCTACAAAGCACTACCAAGGACCAGCAGACGTTGCCGGAACTCGGATACCGAGATGGAGGCACCTAGGCCAAAGGCTCTGACGAGAACCAGCTGACGGTGCTGGAACCCGGAGGGGTAGCATAAGCTGCAAGAGCAAATGGAAATAGCGAGGACCAGCTGACAGTGCTGGCACCCGGAGGGGCAGCAGAAGGAATAAGAGCCAATGGCACAACCAAGGACCAGCTGACGGTGCTGGAACCCGGTTACTAAGCAGGAGGTACCTGTGCTACAAAGCACTACCAAGGACCAGCAGACGTTGCCGGAACTCGGATACCGAGATGGAGACACCTAGGCCAAAGGCTCTGACGAGAACCAGCTGACGGTGCTGGAACCCGGAGGGGTAGCATAAGCTGCAAGAGCAAATGGAAATAGCGAGGACCAGCTGACAGTGCTGGCACCCGGAGGGGCAGCAGAAGGAATAAGAGCCAATGGCACAACCAAGGACCAGCTGACGGTGCTGGAACCCGGTTACTAAGCAGGAGGTACCTGTGCTACAAAGCACTACCAAGGACCAGCAGACGTTGCCGGAACTCGGATACCGAGATGGAGGCACCTAGGCCAAAGGCTCTGCCGAGAACCAGCTGACGGTGCAGGAACCCGGAGGGGTAGCATAAGCTGCAAGAGCAAATGGAAATAGCGAGGACCAGCTGACAGTGCTGGCACCCGGAGGGGCAGCAGAATGAATAAGAGCCAATGGCACAACCGAGGACCAGCTGACGGTGCTGGAACCCGGTTACTAAGCAGGAGGTACCTGTGCTACAAAGCACTACCAAGGACCAGCAGACGTTGCCGGCTCTGACGAGAACCAGCTGACGGTGCTGGAACACGGAGGGGTATCAGAAGTTACCCCTGAAAAGCAAAGTTGGCATGCCGCAAGCTGGCCGCAGTTACCGAATCACACAGTCCTACAGGGGGTGCTTGTCCTACTGGCACTATGGAACAAGCCTTTCTTACCAGAACCCGCAGTCCACATAGGAAGCACCTAAACTGCTGGCACCCTAGCCTCGGCTAACCCAACCGCAACACGACATGGCAACTTGGGGTGGCAAACTGACATTGACACTTCCCGGAAACAGCAGGCAGGGCTGGAACCAAGCTGGGCAGGAGGGAGTACCCGTGCCAAAGTCAGTTATGAGCAGCAACTGGCGATGTTGGAGCCCAGGACAAGCACTTAGCAGGCTGAGGCCTGATGTGCTGTCAATTGGGAGGCAGCAGGACAGATTGCCATCAAAACAGCAGGGGAACAGCTGACGTTACTGAACCCCACAAACACAGGAGCTAGTGTTTTACTCTGTGAAGACGGCACTTCCGAGCAACAACTGGCTGTGTTGAAGCCCAGGGACAAGCACGGAGCAGGCTGAGGCTGCATTGAAGAAATTTTAAGATCGGTTGTAGACTACTAATTTGAACCAAGCTCCACTTAGGCCTGTGGCTTCACTGATTTTCGTATTTCCCCTGTCCTCCAACCCCGCCAGTTACAGCTCCGAAGTGGCGTCTGCACAATCCACACTTGTTCCTGTGTTACAGGTGTTCAGACCGGTCAGTTAATCCCCTGATGTGTGTCCGGCAATGTCGCCTGCTCTGTCCACATTCCCATAATGGGATCAGCTGACGTTACTGAACCCCACTGAGACACGGGAGCAAGTGTCTCTTTCCGTGTTGACGGCACTTCCGAACTACAACTGGCTGTGTTGAAGCCCAGGAAATAGGAGGGTGTAGGCAGAGGCCTACTGTATTTTGAATGAGGTGACAGCAGGAGAGACTGCCATCCACAAAGCAGGGGATCAGCTGAAGTTACTGAACCCCACTGAGACACGGGAGCAAGTGTCTCTTTCCGTGTGGACGGCACTTCCGAACTACAACTGGCTGTGTTGAAGCCCAGGAAATAGGAGGGTGTAGGCAGAGGCCTACTGTATTTTGAATGAGGTGACAGCAGGAGAGACTGCCATCCACAAAGCAGGGGATCAGCTGACGTTACTGAACCCCACTGAGACACGGGAGCAAGTGTCTCTTTCCGTGTGGACGGCACTTCCGAATTACAACTGGCTGTGTTGAAGCCCAGGAAATAGGAGGGTGTAGGCAGAGGCCTACTGTATTTTGAATGAGGTGACAGCAGGTGAGACTGCCATCCACACAGCAGGGGATCAGCTGACGTTACTGAACCCCACTGAGACACGGGAGCAAGTGTCTCTTTCCGTGTGGACGGCACTTCCGAACTACAACTGGCTGTGTTGAAGCCCAGGAAATAGGAGGGTGTAGGCAGAGGCCTACTGTATTTTGAATGAGGTGACAGCAGGAGAGACTGCCATCCACACAGCAGGGGATCAGCTGACGTTACTGAACCCCACTGAGACACGGGAGCAAGTGTCTCTTTCCGTGTGGACGGCACTTCCGAACTACAACTGGCTGTGTTGAAGCCCAGGAAATAGGAGGGTGTAGGCAGAGGCCTACTGTATTTTGAAAGAGGTGACAGCAGGAGAGACTGCCATCCACACAGCAGGGGATCAGCTGACGTTACTGAACCCCACTGAGACACGGGAGCAAGTGTCTCTTTCCGTGTGGACGGCACTTCCGAACTACAACTGGCTGTGTTGAAGCCCAGGAAATAGGATGGTGTAGGCAGAGGCCTACTGTATTTTGAATGAGGTGACAGCAGGAGAGACTGCCATCCACACAGCAGGGGATCAGCTGACGTTACTGAACCCCACTGAGACACGGGAGCAAGTGTCTCTTTCCGTGTGGACGGCACTTCCGAACTACAACTGGCTGTGTTGAAGCCCAGGAAATAGGATGGTGTAGGCAGAGGCCTACTGTATTTTGAATGAGGTGACAGCAGGAGAGACTGCCATCCACACAGCAGGGGATCAGCTGACGTTACTGAACCCCACTGAGACACGGGAGCAAGTGTCTCTTTCCGTGTGGACGGCACTTCCGAGCTACAACTGGCTGTGTTGAAGCCCAGGAAATAGGAGGGTGTAGGCAGAGGCCTACTGTCTTTGTAATGCGGAGACAGCAGGAGAGACTGCCATCTCCACAGCAGGGGAACAGCTGGCAGTGCTGAACCCCACTAACACTTGAACGAATGTGTTTGGCTCTGTGGAGACGACACTTCTGAACACCAACTGACGCTGTTGGAGCCCAGGATTAGGCGAGGAGCAGGCTGGGGCCTACTGGATTTTGGCAGGTGAATGCAGCAGGAGACTTGCCATCTCCACAGCAGGGGATCAGCTGACAGTGCTGAACCCCACTAACACTTGAACGAATGTGTTTGGCTCTGTGGAGACGACACTTCTGAACACCAACTGACGCTGTTGGAGCCCAGGATTAGGCGAGGAGCAGGCTGGGGCCTACTGGATTTTGGCAGGTGAATGCAGCAGGAGACTTGCCATCTCCACAGCAGGGGAACAGCTGACAGTGCTGAACCCCACTAACACTTGAACGAATGTGTTTGGCTCTGTGGAGACGACACTTCTGAACACCAACTGACGCTGTTGGAGCCCAGGATTAGGCGAGGAGCAGGCTGGGGCCTACTGGATTTTGGCAGGTGAAGGCAGCAGGAGACTTGCCATCTCCACAGCAGGGGAACAGCTGACAGTGCTGAACCCCACTAACACTTGAACGAATGTGTTTGGCTCTGTGGAGACGACACTTCTGAACACCAACTGACGCTGTTGGAGCCCAGGATTAGGCGAGGAGCAGGCTGGGGCCTACTGGATTTTGGCAGGTGAATGCAGCAGGAGACTTGCCATCTCCACAGCAGGGGATCAGCTGACAGTGCTGAACCCCACTAACACTTGAACGAATGTGTTTGGCTCTGTGGAGACGACACTTCTGAACACCAACTGACGCTGTTGGAGCCCAGGATTAGGCGAGGAGCAGGCTGGGGCCTACTGGATTTTGGCAGGTGAATGCAGCAGGAGACTTGCCATCTCCACAGCAGGGGAACAGCTGACAGTGCTGAACCCCACTAACACTTGAACGAATGTGTTTGGCTCTGTGGAGACGACACTTCTGAACACCAACTGACGCTGTTGGAGCCCAGGATTAGGCGAGGAGCAGGCTGGGGCCTACTGGATTTTGGCAGGTGAAGGCAGCAGGAGACTTGCCATCTCCACAGCAGGGGAACAGCTGACAGTGCTGAACCCCACTAACACTTGAACGAATGTGTTTGGCTCTGTGGAGACGACACTTCTGAACACCAACTGACGCTGTTGGAGCCCAGGATTAGGCGAGGAGCAGGCTGGGGCCTACTGGATTTTGGCAGGTGAAAGCAGCAGGAGACTTGCCATCTCCACAGCAGGGGATCAGCTGACAGTGCTGAACCCCACTAACACTTGAACGAATGTGTTTGGCTCTGTGGAGACGACACTTCTGAACACCAACTGACGCTGTTGGAGCCCAGGATTAGGCGAGGAGCAGGCTGGGGCCTACTGGATTTTGGCAGGTGAATGCAGCAGGAGACTTGCCATCTCCACAGCAGGGGAACAGCTGACAGTGCTGAACCCCACTAACACTTGAACGAATGTGTTTGGCTCTGTGGAGACGACACTTCTGAACACCAACTGACGCTGTTGGAGCCCAGGATTAGGCGAGGAGCAGGCTGGGGCCTACTGGATTTTGGCAGGTGAAGGCAGCAGGAGACTTGCCATCTCCACAGCAGGGGAACAGCTGGCAGTGCTGAACCCCACTAACACTTGAACGAATGTGTTTGGCTCTGTGGAGACGACACTTCTGAACACCAACTGACGCTGTTGGAGCCCAGGATTACGCATGCCGCATGCAGAGGCCAATGGGCATCGGTTTTTATGGAGGTTGTGGACTACTACTGATTCTAACCATGCTCCACTTAGGCCTCTGGCTCCACTGTCTCTACTATTTACCCTGGCCTCCAACCCCGCCAGCTACATCTCTGAAGTGGCGTCAGCACAATCTACACTTGTTCCTGTGTTACTGGTGCTCAGTCCCATCAGTTGATCCCCTGATGTTTGTCCGGCAAGTTCGCCAGCTCTGTCCTCATTCCCACTACTGGTTATGGGAATGTGGACAGAGCAGGAGACCTTGCCGGACACACATCAGGGGATAAACTGATGGGACTGAGCCACAGGAACACAGGAACAAGTGTAGATTGTGCTGACGCCACTTCAGAGATGTAGATGGCGGGGTTGGAGGTCAGGGGAAATAGTAGAGACAGTGGAGCCAGAGACCTAAGTTGGGCACGGTTAAAAATCAGTAGTGGTTTGAATGTTGATGGAGCTGGTGACTCTGCCGTCCACACAGCAGGGGATCAGCTGGCATTACTGAACCCCAGTAACACAGGAGCTAGTGTGTTTCTCTGTGCAGACGACACATCTGAGCGACAACTGGCTGTGTTGAAGCACAGGGATTATAGTTCAGGTGGTAGAAAAATGAACACACCAGCAGACCTGGATACAGTTGCCAACCACTAATTTAGTCTGTAAGAGGAATGGCAAAGTCTTTGGAGATCCAGGCCTTGTTCATTTTCAGAAAAGTCAGCCGGTCAACATTATCGGAAGATAGTCGCGTGCGACGGTCTGTTAGTACACCACCTGCGGCACTAAAGACACGTTCCGATAATACACTGGCAGCAGGGCAAGCCAGCACCTCCAATGCATACTGGCTAAGCTCTGGCCATGTATCCAGCTTAGAGACCCAAAACTTGAAGGGGGAAGAGCCATCTGGGAGTACAGCAACAGGGCAAGACATGTAGTCTGACACCATCTGACGGAAGCGTTGCCTCCTGCTGACTCGAGGCGTCGCTGATGGTGTAGACAATTGTGGTGGACACACAAAACTTTGCCACATTTGGGCCATAGTGGTCTTGCCTTGTGCTGCGGCACTGCCTCTGCTCCCTCTTTGTGCAGAGTTTCCTCCACTGCCTTGACGCACAGAGCTGCTTTGTAAAGCACTAGCAACAATGCTGTCGGGTGGAATGGAAAACATTATGGACTGCACCAGTGACTCTTCGTACTCCCGCATTTTACGCTCCCGGTTCAACGTTGGTATGAGCCTTTGTACGCTGTCCCGGTAGCGAGGATCTAGGAGGGTGTACACCCAATAATCAGCCGAGACGAGAATGTGGGCGATGCGGCGGTCGTTTCTCAGGCACTGCAGCATGAAATCAACCATGTGCTGCAGACTCCCAACTGCCAAAGAACCGCTGTCCCCTGTTTGAGGCGTGACCTCGACCTGCTCTGCATCACCCCACCCTCGCTGTACATACTGAGTAGAGGTTTGTGTACCTCCCTCCTCTGGAGAGATGTCTTCCTCCTCCATCGACTCCTCCTCATCCTCCTCACAAAGTGTCCCCTGCCTAGGCCTTTGTGAGGAAACACGTAGCGCAGACTGTCCAGAAGCAGATGGCATTTGGGACTCCTCATCCTCCACCTCTTCTGAAACCTCATCCCTTAGTGCTTGCAGTGTTTGTTGAAGCAGGCAGATAAGGGGGACAGTCATGCTGACTAGTGCATCATCTGCACTCGCCATCCGCGTGGATTCATCGAAGGCACGCAAAACGAGGCAGATGTCCTTCATAGAGGCCCACTCAATGGTGCTGAAGTGTGAACGGCGCACAGTGCGACTTGTTTGCGCCTGATGCAGCTGGTACTCCATGACTGCTGCCTGCTGCTCACACAACCGCTCCAACATATGTAACGTTGAATTCCACCAGGTGGGTAGGTCACATATGATGCGATGTTCCGGAAGGCCAAATCGTCGCTGCAGAGCAGCGAGGCGCGATCTTGCCGTGCTGGAACGTCGCAAGTGAGCGCACTCTATGCGGACCTTGTGTAACAGTGCATCAAGATCCGGATAGTCCCTCAGAAAGCTCTGCACGACCAAGTTAAGAACATGTGCCAGACATGGGATGTGTGTGAGGTTGCCTAGGCCAAGAGCTGCCACCAGATTTCGGCCATTGTCACACACTACCAAGCCCGGCTGGAGATTCGCTGGCCCAAACCACACATCGCTCTCCAGCTTGATAGCATTCCAGAGCTCCTGCGCTGTGTGGCTTCGATTCCCCAAAGAAATTAATTTGAGTACAGCCTGTTGACGTTTGGCCACGGCTGTGCTCATATCGGTCGTAACAGGCTCCTGCTCTGCTGTTTCTGAGGAACTTGAGTAGGAGGAGGAGTCTATGTGTACAGACTGGAGTCCTGCAATCCGTGGCGTTGGAAGAACACGTACAGCGCCACTTTCCAGATCCGTACCCGGCTCCACAACATTGACCCAGTGGGCAGTGAGGGAAAGGTATCGTCCCTGTCCATGGTTACTGGTCCACGCATCGGTGGTCAGGTGGACCTTGCTACTAACGGCGTTTAGTAGCGCATGTTTTATTTTGCCCTCAACATGTTTCTGCAGGGCAGGGACGGCTCGCCTGCTGAAATAAAAGCGGCTGGGCACGTTGTATTGGGGGACTGCCAATGCCATTAAGTCCCGGAAGGTGTCAGTGTCCACCAGCCTGAATGACAGCATTTCAACTGCCAGAAGTTTGGCAATGCCAGCATTCAGAGACTGTGCTCGGGGATGGTTTGCCGAGTAAGGGCGCCTTTTATCCCATGCCTGTGCTACCGATGGCTGTGATGGATGGGAACGTGCTGTTATGGGTGGAATCTGACAGGGTCTCCGGACAACAGTGGCAGAGGTTCTTCCTTGGCGATCCTGTGAGGAAGCCGAACCAGCAGTGTGTGAGCTGGAGGAAGAGGGCCCAACACGAACTGAAGAGGTGGTAGGTGGTGCTGTACGTTGGCCTACGTCTTCAGGGTGTCTCTGCAACTCCAACTCGTGCTTGGTGCGCACATGTTTCCACATATTTGTGGTATTGAGGTTGCTGACATTTCTCCCTCTTTTGACTCTCTGATGACACAGCTTGCATTTGACAAAGCAAATGTCATCTGCAACTGTGTCAAAAAAGGACCACGCACTGCAACTCTTGTGAGCGCCCGGTTTGCCTTTGGAAGGAGGAATGCTCCTAACGGGTGCCGAAGTGGAGGGTACAGGCAACCAAGTCTTCCCCCTCCCTCTGCCTCCTGTTTTGGCCGGTAGGGGAATCTCTTCCTCAGAGCTGCTACCACCACCTTCCTGTTGCTCACGCCATGATGGGTCAAGGACCTCATCATCTTCCCTCCCCTCTTCAAACAGCTGCTTCTCCGGGGTTGTCTCGCCAGCACCGTACGCACCAGAAAGTGGCAACTGAGTCTCGTCATCATCTGATGCGTACTGAGGTGTGCTGACCATAGGCACTGGCCCACTCGCCTCTTCAGATTCAGAGGGACAAAGAAGTTGCGCATCACTGCATACTCCCTCTTCTTCACATTCAGGAATGCTGCTTGGCTGGCCCCCTCTTTCCAAGCCAACAGATTCCGAGAACAGAAGTAGAGACTGTGATGGCTCCTGTCCATGTCTCTCTGACTGCCTGGGCACTTTGGCAGGTGGTGAAGAGACAGATGGTTGCTCTTCGGTGCTCTGACCCTGAGAGGATGCGGAAGTAATTGAAGTCGATGCGTTAGCTGCCATCCATCCGACAACGGCTTCAATTTGTTCCTCCCGCAGCAGTGGGGTACGTTGAGGTCCTACAAAGCTGCGCATAAAGGACTGTTGCCTGCTAAAACTGGGGGATGCTGATCCACTGGTGCCCGCAGCAGGCCCAGAATCCCCACGTCCTCTCCCTGCTGAAACTCCACGCCCACGCCCACGCCCCCGCGCCTTACTCCCTGCCTTCTTCATCTTGCAAGACTGCTTAAGATAGGCAAAAAAGTACAAAGGGGGGCCTTAGTGTGCTTATTCCTGAACAGCTGGTTACAGGTACAAGAAACACTAATTTTATGAAGTGTGTGTGTGTGGACTAGACTTTAATAGGAGCTGATGTGGCCTACACAAGTTCAAAATGTAGTGTTTGGTGAACTTTTTATGTGGTTTCTTTGTTTGAAACAAACTCAAAGTATGAGAACAAAGAATTGAAACTGATAGTATCACCAACTTTTTGGAGCTATTACAATGCAGGCAGGTAACCTACAATGCAAAAGATGAGGCTCCCAAAAAATTGGGTAATACTAATCTGGCTGCGCCGGCAGGGCACAAGCCAGAAAAAAAGGCTCCTCTATCTACTCCTATATAGTGTTTGCAACCAACCAATGTTGATGGATACGGATGGATGCACACTAATAGGAGAAGAAAAAATGAGCTGCACTCAAAGACAAATATGTGTGAGGCAGTGACGCACGTTGAGCGTCCTACAACCAGACGTAGCTGCAGGACACTCTACTCAGCGTGAGCTGCACTCACACACAGTCAGAGACCTCTCAGACAGCCGTCAACAGTGCAGCTAAGTGGGCACTGGCACTGACAGGCTGCAGAAAGGCTCCGCTGTGTACTCCTATATAGTGTTTGCAACCACCGTAGATGGAGACGGATGGATGCACACTAATAGAAGAAAAAATGAGCTGCACTCAAATAAAAATATGTGTGAGGCAGTGACGCACGCTGAGCGTCCTACAGCCAGACGTAGCTGCAGGACACACTACTCAGCGTGAGCTGCACTCACACACAGTCAGAGACCTCTCAGACAGCCGTGAACAGTGCAGCAAAGTGGACACTAGCACTGAAAGGCTGCAGAAAGGCTCCGCTGTCTACTACTAGTGTTTGCAACCAACGTATATGGATACGGATGGAAGCACACTAGATTGAAATTATTTAAAAAATGCAGCTCAAAAAATAAAAGATGTATGAGGCAGCAGTGATCACACTGGGTGGCCTACAGCCTGACGTGGCTGCAGGACCCACTCCACAGCGTGAGCTGCACTCACACAGCCCTTGCAGACAGCTGTGAACACTGCTGCTAGGGCAAAGAACGCTACAGTGGTGGTTTATGTAGCCTGGGTAAAGCACTAGATGTTTGGTGGAATCGCTATTTCTAACTGTCCCTCACAGTCTTCTACAGCAGCCTGTCCCTAACTGAATTCACAGCAGAGTGACCAGAAATGGCGGCTGCGGTGGCTTTTATAGTGCATCATGACATCATTTCGGCAGCCAATCACAGCCATGCCAATAGTTAACATGCCTACATGCCTAACAGGATGTGCCCACACTTCGGAGGATTCCCATTGGCTTAATCAAAGCAAGCAGGCTCATAGCATGATGGGAACTTCCTATTCCGATTCCGATCCCGGAATCCGATATGAAAAAAGTATCGGAATTAAGTATCGGAATTCCGATACCGCTAATATCGGCCGATACCCGATACTTGCGGTATCGGAATGCTCAACACTAATTATCAGTACTGAATAATCACAGTCCCCTGGGCCAGAACTATTGCAGATTTCAGAGCATGGTTTTTTAATCACAATGTTCAATTTCTTGAGCCATGTGATTGTTCAAAGGTCCTGTTTTCTCTATATGTATCTGAGTGTAGTCTCAGAACAAACCCTTGCAGACCTTTCATTTGGTATAGCAGGATAGAGCTCCTGACATGATCTGTCATACAAGGAGGATTGTATATCCCCCTCTCCCCCAGCAACTGGTAAGTAAGGAGACTTCAGATCTGTGAGCTGCTCAAGTGACAGCTAGATAATACCCATTTAACAGACTATGACCATGTATGAGCAACACATGGTCAGTATGTTTCTGTGATTAGATGTAGACAAAGAATTAGCCATTCACTGACTGCAAAGTCTTCAAAATAGTTGCAAGCCATGTTCATATTAATAACGTATACAGTGTACAAATAAATAGTTACTGGAGTCTCCATATACTAATGCATATACCACTCAAATAAACCATTGCAGCATTTTACACTAAATGAAATATTACCACCATTATTAACACCATTTTCCTGTTTTTATTTGCAGTAAAACTGGCCTACATCTTGCATCCGAAGGAGAATGCCAACCAAAGGTTTATATATTATTATATTTTCTATTAGTATTTTTTTATTGTATACAATGTGTTAACTTTTTTTTTCTGAAAATCACGTTTTTCCTTTTCCATAGTATAAGAGTAAACTTGCTGATGGCTGGTGAATCAGATTACTGGGACCCCCAGGAGTCTCAGTGCTCTGCGGCTCTGTCTTGAATGGATCGGATGCTTAGTCTCTGATCTATTCATTGTAAATGGACCCGCTGTAAATAAGCAAGTACAGTGCTTGGCTTTCTCCTGCAGTCCCATAAACAATGAATGGAGTGGACCTTGAGCACCTTTGCTCCTTTCAAGACAGGGCTGCGGATCTAGGTTTTCAGGGTTCCAGAACTTTGATTTTGGAACAGATTGAGGATAACTTGGGATTTTGGGAATAACCATTTAAGATCGTTAAAAATTATAGCTATCACTGTCTGATCATATATTATATCACTTCGTGCCTTGTGCACATTTGGAGATGTCATTCGCTTTACAGGCACTAAATTATAGAGCTTGTGACGTAGATAATCCAAAATGATCTGCTATACAGTAATGCTGCCACATTTTTCCTGTTATTCCTGCAGTTTTGCAATTCAATGCAATTTAATGCGATTAATATATCTTAAGGTTCACGCACATGTCCAATTATATCGGACAAGTGCTATCTGTGGTTTTCACGCATAGCACTTACACCCATGAAATTCTATGGGGCTGTGCAAGTTTTCTACTCTGATCCGATTGTCAGGTCAAAATCGGCAATACAAGTCTATGGGTCCGAGAAAAACATCGGATTGTTCTCGGATAACATCTGAGTATCTGAGTTACGGTTTGAGTTTCACAAACTGCCAGAATGGGAAGGGTGGAGAAACTTTTTTTTCTCCCCACCTCCAAGAAAAACTTATGCCACTCTGATCAAACTCAGATCATAGTCTGATCAGAATAATTGGACAGCTTTTTTCAGATGGAGAGAAAAGAATGCGTGCTCCGACGATTTTGATGTATTTAATTGACTGTTTAATGTAAATATTAGTGCGTTTCATTCCCCTATTACTGCAAAAATTGTGTTTTAGTGCTTTACCCTTTAAGGACTGGGCAATTTTATTTTTCCTTTTGTTTTCTCCCTTCCTCTTTCAAGTGCCATACATTTTTGTTCTTCTGTCAAATATATACTGTAGTTTTAGGCAACTGTGGAAAAATGCTTTAAAAATAGAAGTGTTAATAGTGTCTTTTTATCAATTTACAATGAGCAAACTAACTGAACAAAAGAGAAATATAAATCAAATCAATATTTGGCGTGATGTGATCTCCCTTTCCCTTCAAAGCCGCATCTAAGCATCAATTCTTTTAGGTACACTTGTATAGTTTTTGAAGGAAAGCGGCTGGAAGGTTGTTCTAAACATCATGGAAGATAGCTTGCACAAATCCCTCTGTCACTTTATGTAATCCAACGCCGAATCCATGATGATGAGAGCAGAGCCAGAGTATTGTAGCTGATTGTAGCTGTTGAGGGCTTGTTTTTCGAGGGATGAGTTGTAATTTTGACTGGCACCATTTATATTACCATATCATAAACTGAAAGTGAGAAAAAATTCCAAGGAGGGTGGAATGGGAAAAAAAGAACAGCAATTCCACATTTTTTATGGTTTCCTTTTATGATCATTTAGCAGTAAAAGTGTCCTGGTAACTTTGTTCTATGAGGCAGAAAGGTTATTATGATACTAAATTTGTTTATATACCATGTATACTTGAGTATAAGCAGACCCGGGTATAAGTCAAATTTTGCCTCAAAACACTGGGTAAACTTATTGACTTGAGTATAAGCTGGGTATGGATTGTCCCCTCATCCCTGTCCTTGTATGCATGCCCCCCGTCGCTGTCCTTGTATGCATGACCCCCGACGCTGTCCTTGTATGCATGCCCCCCGTCACTGTCCTTGTATGCATGGCTCCCCGTCACTGTCCTTGTATGCATGGCTCCCCTGTCGCTGTCCTTGTATGCATGGCTCCTTATCCCCTATCCTTGTACACATGGCTCTTTATCCCCTATCCTTGTATGCATGGTTCCTACTCCTATTAAAAAAAAGGAAACATCCTACTCACCTTCCTGAACATCTCGTTCCGGCGCCGGCAGCTCTTGTGGCCTAGCAATGAATATTCACTCCACGCCTATGGGAGTGGAGAGGCGTACATACTCATTACCTTAATTAGCAGGGCCACATTATCGCTCGGCAGCAGAAGCTGCCTCCACCAGAATGAGATGCTGTGAGGGCGCGCATGAAGGTGAGTAGGATGTGTGCTGCAAGCCAGCAGCTGTAACTGTGCACACTATAAGAGAAATGAATATTCATTTCTCTTTATCAGCGGCACAGGCTTTAGCCATAGCCGCTGGCTCCTGCCTCTGTGACCCGCTGCTCCGCCGCTTCCCCTTCCCCGCCAACCCCTGCCTCTATGACCTGCTGCTCCCCCTCCCCCACCGTCTTTCTGGGATAATGATTTGTGTATATTAAGAGGGGGGCGTTTACAGCACACAAAAAATTGCTGAAACACTCGGCTTATACATGAGTATATACGGTATATAGAAATGTATTTTTTTTTGCTTTACTACTTTACTAAACATTAATTTTGGTGAATATATTCTGAAAGACAAAACCAATATTTATTCATGTTTCAGACCAAATCCCCCCTTCTCCAAAAAACAATAGACAATGGCATCTAACAAGTTAAACTGTTGCATTTGGAACTAGTGTCTCAGAGATATCAGTAGTATAACACAGCTAGTACCTGCTCTGTAGTGGGCAGGCTCAGCTCCTGAGCTCACTCCCTACAATTAGTGATTAGATTGCTATGAGATATTGTCAAATATATTAAAGATGTATTCCCATTACTTTAATAAAATGATAGAAAAACAATAGGATATGCCAAACCTAGAGTACCTTGATTCAGGACAGTTTACTTATCTTGATAGTGTGGAGGCTGCAGCATTGGTGTAGTGCTGCTTCCTCTTCACTGTTCAAGGGAATGTTGTGGGTAGAGTTGAGCGACTTTAGTCAGATCGGGTTTCATGAAACAAAATTCGTTTTAGATGAAACTGGTCCGACTAGGGCAAAAAAAGTTTGAGTTTCGTCCGAAACCCGACCCCAATGCAAGTCAATGGGAAATAAAAGTCGGCATTGAGCGGATGACATTCATCCACTCACATTCATCCACTCAATGCTGACTTTTATTCCCCATTGACTTGCATTGGGGTCGAGTTTCGAGCGAAACTCCGACTTTTTTTGCCCTAGTCAGACCAGTTTCATCTGAAACGAATTTTGTTTCATGAAACCCGATCCAACTAAAGTCGCTCAACTCTAGTTGTGGGCTGAAGTTCCCTCTTCATCACCTGGGAGTGCCACTGTGCAGGGAAAGGTAACGTATCTCTTCTACGTATATAATTTTAGTATGTATAAAAGCAAATTTCCCAAGTTTTTTTGTAGAATGGCGGTAAACTTAAACCATACTACGTGTTGAAAAAAACATAAAAAACTTCACAAAAAATATTTTTGTGATTTTCCAATATGTTACTAAAGTCATTACTGTATACACAAGAAAAGATTAGTGTCCATTCAGTCAATTTGAAGTTAAGCCATTATATTTCCAGTGGCTAAAGAGGTTGCCCGGACTAAAATGAAAAGTCTGCAGTCACTATGTGCAACTGCAGACTTTTGAGTTCCCCAAACACATGCACTACGCTCTGCAAGGATTTGCCGGTTTCTGAGCTGGGATCGGTGGTGATATATATGATATGCATACTCCTGGGCAGAATCTCACTCAATAGAAGTATATTGCGTGAATGCCATGCCCACTAGATGGCCATGCCCTTTAGATGGTAGTGCCCACTGAATGGCCTTTCCCACTTGTATTGAGAGGGGCTGCTCGCACTAGACTGCTCCTGCCCGGGAGTATGCATGTCACATACATCACCACCATACCAGGCTCAGAAACCAGCACATCCTTGCAGCGCACACTGTGTGCACTTAGGGGATTCAAAAGTCTGCAGTCACACCGTGACGGTAGACTTTTCATTTAAGACAGAACAACGTCTTTAAGCAGTTGCTTAAGTTAAGGCTGAGTTCACATCGATATTGTGGGCTGCGTTTAACGCATCTGTTACATAGCGGCATTAACACTATGTAACGGATGTGTTAACACACCCATAGACTGCTATAGACGAGCACATCGCTAATGCATGTCATAATCGGCATGCACTGGTGATGTGCCGTCATTCTGTGACGGACCCTCGGACACGGTCTGCAACGTCCGAGGGTCCGTCACTGCTAGCGCACATGAAGCATCTGTGCTAGCGGGATCACATAACGTGATCACGTTAGGGGAGTAGCGTTAATGCAGTCCGCCAATGCTATGCATTGAATGAACTGCATTAACGCTATGTGAACCTGGCCTAAGTTGCAAAAAAATTAAATACATGAAAATAAATATCTTTGTCATGATCCAGTGTTGGATCTGGCGGTACTAAAAGCACAAAGTGAACTTTTTTTTACTTTGGTTGAGTTCAAAGGTGTTTTGACTGTCCCCGGTGGTGGTTAGCGGTATCGCACCATAGGTTTAGGTTAATGTTCACTTAATTAGGGATCAGGTGTGACTCCCTATAAAGGTGTGCTTAGGGGGTTCACTCACCGCTGGTGACATTTCTTTCTGAGTTGTTGGAGAGCCTGGTGGAAGGATGGAGCGGGATAGGAGTCCTGCGCAGTCAGCCAGAGAGGATGAGTGCCAGCTAATGGTGTCTGCAGGAAGGACTGGCATGGCTTGGTGGAGTCGCAGTTTGTGGTGTCGGCGGGAAGTGCAGGCATGGCTTGGAGGAGTGGCGACTTGGAAGAGAGTTGCACTCAGCATGCTCTACTTGGTTGCTGAGAACTGGACTCGAGCATGCTTGGATTCTTGGCAGAGGCTGGACTCATCTTGGGACTCTGTGTACTGGACTGCTGCAAGTGGTGATGGACTCTGCTCCCAGGCTGCACGATGGTGACGGATCCAGTTATGTGATGGATCAGGGTGGAGGAGAAGATGCACACAGGTGGTGGGCTCTGTTGCTAGGAGCGCACGCAACAGAGCAAAGCTAAGTGGTGTTTCCCCTGTATTGTCTCTTTCCTCATGTGTGTTATTAGTGCAGTGGTGGGATTAGTCTCCGCACGGACCCATTCCCTAGTGAGGGTTTAGGGTCAGGGTGAGCAAGGGCGTTGAGGTACGCGTGCGGCGCCCGGTGCGAAACCGGCATAGGGAATGTCAGGAGTGCAGGGACACTGGCTCGGGGGAGCTCAGGATGTCTCCAATTTCCCATTCCCTACCGCAGGGCCCACCATTGTTATAGTTACCCAGGTTCCCCCCTTATTATTTTTATGCGCCTTACTGGAGGCGGTGTTTCCAGATATGTTTGCATAGCGTGTAATACCTAAATCCGCCAGGTGGAGGTGGCGTATCCACCTGCACGCTTTATTATTTAAATTCGCCCCACTGGAGGCGGTGTATCCAGGGTCACGTGTGTTATGGGTTCGCCTTGCAACATCATCTGCGTCCTGACACACGTGATCATGACAATCTTATTGTCTATAAGGAGTTGATTAATTTTATATGCATACATAATGGCTACAATTTTTTTTTCTGTATTTTTCATCACTGCAGGATGAATGTGGGGGATTTGGAAATGTTTGTGCTTTAGTTTACGAACCAGTCTGTGGATCTGATGGTGTTACCTATGCCAGCAAATGCAATTTATGTGGTTCTAAGAAAAAGTAAGTACTACTCAGATCTAATAATCTGATGAAAATGTTTGAATAGCTGTTAGGATTGGCAGAATGCACCAAATATAAATTATAATAAGGTGCGTTTGCAACCGGGGGTCCACCGTGCGGTGATGACAAAAGTGCAGCTAGAGAACAATGGTGGAGCATAGCTGCGAGTAAGCACCGTAAACACACCGAGCTAAACGTCACTTGGTGTGAACACAGTGCAAAGCGCCTGACTCTGTTACTCCACAGAGCAGTGCAGAAACTGAGAGCACTCTAAGCTATGCCCTGTTAAAGGTCACAGGAGCATAGAGGGCTAGATGCTAGTGGGGTCCCTATAACTCACCCCCCACTACGCTGGTGATTGAACCTGCACTGACACACAGTGGCTTTTGAGCCCGCACCTGAGGACGCCCGGTGCAGCTGCTAAGTTCAAGCAGGAATTCCCACCCTACACTGCCTGACTAGAAACACGCTCTCAGTGCTATTAGCGGCACACATGCACACAGGGTGGTAGCTGTCCCACCTACACACACACACACAGCAATTAAGCATGATACTAGTGCACCGGCGTGCGCCTCTAAAAGCCTTTTATACACTAGGCTCATGTCCGTAGAATGTAAGTCCGCAAGGACAGGGTCCCCTTCCCTCTGTACCAGTCTGTCATTGTAAATTTGTTTACTGTTAACGATATCTATAACTTTTTATGTAACCCCTTCTCATGTACAGCACCATAGAATTAATGGTGCTATATAAATAAATAATAATAATAATGTCCAGACAGACAGGACCTTCCCATAGGACCAATCAGAAGCTGCCACCTCACCAGAGCAGCTGATGGCCGTGCACCAATGAAAAGGCACCACATCAGGAACTTGCTCAGTAGGATGAAATCCGGACTTAGTCTCCAGAACACAACACTGCACGTACAGTATATACCAGTACTCTCCATAGGCTTAGCTGGAGAGCCAGCAGCAACTACACATGCAGCATGAGCTTGGGCGAGGTGCTGTGCCGAGCCTGAATGGGAGATCGCTGCACCAGACAAGGATTGGGATCTATCCCGTGCATCCTAACATTACCCCCCCAATACTCCCTCCCCGGCAATGTTTGCCATGTTTAGAAGCTAGGAGGCATGGATGTGTTTTTGCCGATCGGCTAAAGCTCTTGATGGTACATTGAACTTGTCCGGGGGTACCTGGGCCTTCAGACACAGACTCTCACAAAAGCTGTGTTAAATATTTCAAGCACTACTGAATTAGAAAACAATATAACTTTATTAATAATAAAAATATGATTGCACACAACTATACCAAAAATGATGTACACAAGAAAATGTGTATAAAAAAATATTTTATTAAAAAATATATAAAACCAAAATCTCAAACGTGTGATGTAAGGGGCATGGAGCGGCAGATGAGTCAGCAAAGACTCAATTTCAGATATATAAAAAATATATAACATATTAAATAAATATCATACATGAAAATATACTAATGCACATAACAAATGGAAAGTGCGCAAGTGCAATGAATCAATAATAAGACACCATGTGACAAATAAAAAATAATTCTTTCATAAGTTAATGGGAATTATATAAGTAAATACCGTATTTTTTGGACTATAAGACGCACCCCAATTTTCAGTAGGAAAATAGGGAAAAAAAAAATAATGTGTCAAATGGGGGTCCGTCTTACAGTCCGAATTCAGCTTACCTGGGAAGGGATCCGGCACAGGTGGAGAAGTAGTCACAGGGGTCATTCAGTGGTCCAGGCTCGTGCGGTGGTGGCTCTGTGCTGGGGCAGGTTGGTTGTGCTGGGGCAGCTGTGCTGGGGCAGGTGTAGCAGTGCTGGGGCAGCATTGCTGGGGCAGCATTGCTGGGGCAGGGGCAGCTGTGCTGGGGCAGGGGCAGCTGTGCTGGGGCAGGGGCAGCAGTGCTGGGGCTGGGGCAGCAGTGCTGGGGCAGGTGGGCTCTGCAGTGGTGGCAGCGGGCGGTGCTCTGCGGTGCGGTGGTGGCAGCGGGCTGTGCTCCGGTGCAGGGGCGGCGGCTCCGCCGGCATTTCTTCGCAGCCCGGAGGCCTCCGCACTTCCCTTGCTGGCCGCCACCATGTTGCGGTGGCCTCTGGGAGCATGGACGCCGGAAAGACGGCCGCCGATCCGGGGACGGCGCATGCGCGGGATGTAAACTTTTAATCAGGGTCATTTGGATGTTTTAGGTTGTCATTATAACTTAAAAAGAAAAAAACACTGTAGTTTTACATTAAATGGCTTCACCCAACCACTAACCATGAATGGAGAAAAACTTTTGGTGTTATCATTCATATTCTCTGACAAAAAAGGCCAAGAAAGCAAAAATTCTTCCGGGCTATGTAAACTTTTGAGTGCAACTGTACATAAAAGCACTTATGTTTGAGAGATTACCTGAGCAGGGGGCTGTAAGGTAGTCTGGAAACATAAGTGAGTACTCTATCAAATATAAGTAGGAATGGAGCATATTCTCACATATTTTACCTTATTTCAATGATGATATATAGAATGATATACTGCAGTGCACATTCTCACATAAAAATGCAGATTTATAGATTTATTCGTTGTAGTATATAAGTGTAAATGACAATGTGTAATGACAATAGTACCTAACACTATTAATGAGGAAAGCAAAACTCCTTCAAAGAAAGCATTTATGTAGATAACAACATCAAGTGAATTTCCCAGCTGGACTGGATAAATCAAATAAACTGAGCACTGTTCACACACTGTTAAACATATATCTGACCATGCATAATAATAACCTGTGGAGCAGTAGAGTCACCCCTGACGCGGGCTTTGCGTGCAGCTTCTTCCGTGGTCTTCTGCATGACCTCCAGATGACCCTGGTGGAAGGGGACCCCACCTGATGTGAACATGTGAACAGGTAATTAAAGAGGGTTATCTAAGATGTGAGTCCTATCCCCAACTTGCCTAAGAATGCGGAAGGTGACAGATTTATGGCCCTTGACTGCATGTGTCACAGAACTGACAGGAAAACTATATTCAGCTGCTTTGCTCCCAATACAAATTATGAATATTATTTTTGTATGAACACCATAGACATGGCAGTTTAGAAAGTCATATTTTCGGATTTGAGACAAAGTGGAATGTAACTCATTGCCTTACGTCACTTGGTACTTGAGAAAGCACCTTTCAGGTTAATAAGAGCAAATAGATTATGCTATCCTGCCATGTTTTCTCTCTATAGAAAGGTAAAATAATGATAGGAAACATGACAGTAATATTTCCCACCTGAGACCCTCAGGGGTGAAGGTATCATGGAATTTCAGAATCAGATAATTTTCTAAAGACTGAGCCACATCTAATAATTTTCTGATGACTAGCCCTGTTATCAGTCCCCTGGTGTGGCTATATGTGGGCATGACTTGAGTTAATAAAAGCAAATACCTAATTATAGTCTTTGTCAGTCCTGGGAGATACAGTTTACTGTAGTTCTGTCTGTTGTCCCTCAAAAATCAAGAGCTCCCCTTCAAAAAAGCCAGATCCATCCCTGCTACAAAGGTTTAGTACATTTCTTCTGTTTATCCTTTTTATTTTATGTAATAGTTTATACTGTATTGTTTTGTCCATTTTGTAATATTTTCTGTATATTTTTTAGAAACACTGGCTACTTTTTGGATTAAATATATAACATTTAATAGCTTAATTCCTCTTGCTCTATAAACCGCACTCTTGAAGCCATATGCTAACGGGTGTTCAATCGACCTGTATAAACAATTAGTGGTGGCTGCTATATTTTTTTTTTTGTGGAGTTTGAACATGAACATAACAGAGTATGTATATGTATATATATATATATATATATATATATATATCATGCATTGGAATCAGAGGTGTATATACTATATGCTCACTATGAATTCCCCAATTACTGGCTTAGTGGGGAAAACAGCTGCAACCTCGTCCACCACTTGTCAGTCAATTGCGCAATTGTCATGACGATTGGAGGCAGCAGTCTGTTTATCACTGACGTATTAGTACCAGCTGGGAGATATGCATGATTCCACGGATGTCATCTCTGACAGATGCACAGATGGCACCGGCTAAACATTTGTGACATATTCTGCTTGTTTCTTTGCTGTCGGTCACAAGAAATCCCTCTTAAGAGAAGGCCAAATTTACTTAATTTTAGTTCAGTTAATGCATTCCCAACATGGTGATTTTCCATTTTTGTTCTATGGTTTTTAACTCCCCTTCTTCCAAGACTCATGAAATTTTATTTTTTTTTAGTCGATGGAGCTGAATAGGGGCTTATTTTTTGTGTAGTGAACTGATGATTTTATTGATACCATTTTTAAGTAGATATGTTTTGATTGGTTTTTATTGCATTTTTTACAATCTAGTTGCTGCTATAACACTACAATTTTAATGTTTCTATTTTTTTCCCTCATTGCAGCATTTATCTATCAGGTTAATTATTTTAAATCTTTAAAAAATGGACTTTTATGGATGTGGAGATTCCAAATATGTGTGTGGGTTTTTTTTCTCTATTTGTATTGGGAGAAAAGAGGCGTAATTTTAACTTTTATATACATTTTTTTCATATTTTTAAAAACAGTTTCTTTTATTTTTACTAGTTTTTGTAATCCCCTTAGGAGACTTGAATCTGCGATTGACCTATGGCTTGTAGTATATGAAGAAAAACCATGTTATTGCTGTAAATAGTAAGAATAATAGTCTCCTCTATGAACAATAGCCACAAGAAATTCTTTTAGGGGTATCATTATGTCTGGCAGAACCCCATCTGTCATGACAAATGAAGGGCACCTTGCAATCGCATTGCATGGAGGGTGGCGATGGGCACTTGAAACGTGAGACCTCCCAGGCCTTGTGATTTAAATACCTCTGTCAAAGATTGACAGAGGCATTTAAGTGGAGTTGAGTTCTACCCACATCTGATAGAGGCAGATGCTGGCTGAATAACACAGCCATCTGCCGGGAATGGAGCAGGCTCAGGAGCTGCGTCTGCATCAAAGACAGGGAACTGACACTTGATGTCCAGTACATCCAATGTCTGTAAGGGGTTAAGTATATTTAAAGGCTATGAATACCTTGTACTATTTAGTATATGGGAGTTACTTACTATCAACTCCTTAGATACATGTCAAATATTCCATCGAAAAATATGATCAATAGAAACGCCAAAGTGTATTCAAAAATATGATGCTGAAACTTTCCTTTTGCTTTAATTTTACAGGAATGCTGAGCTGAAGATGATCTCCGAAGGAGAATGTCCAAAATAGAGTTGTTAAACCATGCATCATATTTACATATCTTGTCATGTGAACACAAAACTGCAGTAAATAGAAAAGCATCACATGGTGTTTGTATATGCTACATTTTACCAATTACAATTCTCTAAAATAAAAAGAACACTTAAATATCACAAGTGGCTTTTATATGATAATACTAGTACTAAGACGGTGTCTTAATAACAGTGTAATTGAGTATGTTTTCTGCTTAAAAGGGTATTCCTTTCTCCAAGATCCTATCCCAATATGTAGTAGGTATAATAATGATAATATTAGCAAATACCTCCAATTAGAAATGGAGCGTAGTATTTCTGATTCGCTATCTCTCTTTCCTCATGTTCACGCATTGCAGGACCTTAGGTATCCATGGTTGCAACCATTGATATAATGAGAGATATCTGGTTGCTAGTAGTCATAACCATGGATACCTAAGGTCCTGAAATGCCTGCACATGAGGAAATATACAAAGAGAATAAAAAAAACTATACTACATTTCTAATTGGAGGCATTTGCTAATATTATTATATTACACCTACTGCATATTGGGATAGGATCTTGGAGATGGGAATACCCCTTTAATCACCATAAAAAGACAATGTTTTATGCACAACAAAATTTTATGTAGAGCTTTTTGTGTAACACTGCAGCATGTTTACAGGAAAACCTCTATATATAGCCCAACGTAGAAAAAGACAAAAACTATTGTTATAACACAAGCAATATTTACCCAGCAAATATTGGAACAAAAGGACAAAAATTCCAGTTATTTTTAAAGTGTCCACGAAAAATATCAAATAGATCTGATGCGAAATAACTTATAATTGAATGTCATAAAATCTGCAGGCCCCAGTAATTCTAACAATTTGTGATTTGATTTGCGTGGATCAAAAAGAAATAATGCCTGGTGCGATTTCAAACATTAATGAAGATTGCGAGTGAGTGGATGGTGTCAGGTGGCACCATGCTGGCTACTCCAAAATGCTATCACATCACATGATATAGAACAGCCAATTAGGGGGGACTGTCACAGGCACTATAAAAAGATGATGCAGGGAAAGTGTAATTCAAGTGTCGGGATGCAACTCACAAAGGACACGAGGCAGGAACAGTCAGCGAATGTTATAATTCAGTTTAAATGCAGTAGTAATTTCAATAATTCTAAAAAATTAGTGAAAATAACAAAGTACATACAAAATGAACGCAATATCAATGAGATGGACATAGCAATGCAAGTTTTTCTTTACTGTATATAACACTAATGTCCATTTTACAGACATGGTACACCCATTCATAATGTTTATCACATAAGCCCTTCCTGTAGTTTAGGCCCTAGCGGAATTCAAAGGGTTTTCCTTCTTGGCCGCAAATTTTTCTGATGTAGTCTATTAGATCACGTTGAGCCTCTCTCGCACCAACCAGCCCCCTCCCAACCTGTTGCTCTAATCCTGACCCTTCCCAGTACCGTTTGTGAGAGCTGGAAATGACAGCCCTATTCTCTTGCGCTCCTCCTCCACAACCGCATGCATGCCTCTCTAGTCATCAAATCCCCCTGCCATTTGGCGTGCAAGCCTTTTAGGAACTCTGACCCGATTAGGTCCAGCACCAAAAGTTGCTCCCCCTGCAAATCTTCTGGTGCAAATCGGTTCCGTCTCATTTCACCTGTCAACAGATGGCAGCATTTCTCCAATAATGTGACCTACTGGAAGGACTCTTTAGGGATATGTCTGCTTCCCCTTACAAAAGCACTAGCAATTTTTGAGTTTTAAGGCCCAGAGATAGGAGGTTAGAGAGCACAGTTTATCATTAAATATAGGGATAGAAATGCTTAAATCAGAGTGCGGTGTCCTACTGCAGTGCTGAAGAAAATAGAAATGGTAGTGGTAGTCTCTGTTTCCACATAATAATGCATAGATTCAAGTGATAGGAAGGTGCAGGAGCTGCACAGTCAGTGTGATTATGAATTGATTGATTTGTGATATATTGCAGTGCAACACCTTAATAACACCATGTTTTTCATTCTTAATGCACAGCAAATAAGGAGGGCAATTTAAGTCACTTAAGAATCAAATTTCCTACTGAAAAAAATGCTGAAAACAAGCATAGTCTGTCAAAACGTTGCCTTTAAAAAAATATTCTCAACACTTCATCATAAATTAAAATACATCTGCCTTAGAATGTGTGTGTGTTTTGAAGTTTTTTTAAAAATTTTTTTGCCCACTTGTTTAAAAAATCTAATGTTACACCCATACACGGCACACCAGTACACTTGGCTGTTGCAGGTACTTGCTTTTGTAATGTTTAATTACCTAACATTTTATGTCATGTCCTTTTTGGATAAAGGGGTATATTGATATTCGTAAGCCACATTTCCTAATCAAAATTTGTTTGGTCCAATATCGTTGTGTAGCCATCAGGCCACATTTTCTACTCAAAATCATTTGGGCTAATGTTGTGCAGGCACCAGGCTACATTTCCTAATGAAAATCGTTTGGGCTAATATTGGGGCGCATGTACGTGGCCACATTTCCTAATCAAAATCGTTTGGGCTAATATGTTGCGCAGGCACCCAACCACGTTTCCTAATCAAAATTGTTTTGGCTAATTTTGGGGTGCAGGCTGGAAGCCACATTTCCTAATCAAAATAGTTTGGGCTAATATTGTTGTGCAGGCACCAGGTCACATTTCCCAAGCAAAATAGTTTGGGCTAATATTATTGTGCAGGCAGTGTTAGGTGTCAGATTTCTGGCTCTGCCCAGCAGGAATCCAGAGCCATACATCTAGGGGTCTCCCATTCCCCTCCGACCGCTCAGGGTTCTGTTCAGCAATCTCGGTAATCCAGGCGTCCTGCTCAGACCCGCTCTGTGAGTCTGGATGTTGCTCTGGTGCAACAAAGGTAGCGCAGCCTGCTTTGCAGGGAACCGCTCCAGAGGCTAAGTCCTCTCGCTGTGGTACTGGGCATGCCCGCAAGATGACCTCTCAGTGGAGAGCAGGGGTCACATGCTCAGGTCCTGCGTCAGATCTGATTGGTCCTTCCCAAAGTACTGGACGGTCCTGGAAGCGCATGGCTATAAAAAGCCCGCATGGCGGCTCGGCCATGCACTAGTGTAGATCTATTATGCTATGTGTGAATGGTGATGGATGCATGTGTCTGGTGACTGACTTATTTGAAACACCTACCCTCGGATATTACGAATGGTTACAGAGGGTTGGTTTAGTCAGCGCCAGGTAGTGGCTAGCTATGCGCCACTGAGCTACCATACCTTACACTAGCGTCCGTCAGTGACCGCTTCCCCGGCACTGACGTTAAGCGGCCTCAGTTTACGCCACGCTGCAGTCAGCAGCATCTCTTGGCGTTCGCGCCTTATGCCTTATTTCCTCTAGGGCGTCTCTGTGCCTGTAACAGAGCCGCGCCTAGCACCTCGGGTGATGCTAACCCGAGTGTAGTGCTCCGCCTCCTAGCTAGTCTGCCATTGTCCAGCAACGGTCTTATCACCTCCCGCATGGTGGACCCCGGGCGGCAAACGCACCTCCTATTATTTATATTTGGTGCGTTCCGCCGTCCCTAACAGGCAGCAGGCCAGATTTCCTAATCAAAATCACTTTGACTAATATTGTTGTGCAGTCACCAGGTCACGTTTCTCATGCAAAATCTTTTGGGCAAATATTGTGGTGCAGGCAGGAGACCACATTTCCTAATTAAAATAATTTGGGCTAATATTGTTGTGTAGGCACACTATCTCAGCAAATAATTACTGACTGCTAATTTAGTGATAGGTGAATGACAAGTCTGGGCATTGGGTTGTGAAACAGCTTGTTAAGGCTAGTTTCACACTAGCGTCGTGCGACGCACGCCGCAATGCGTCGTTTTGGCGAAAAAACGCATCCTGCAAAGTTGCCTGCAGGATGCGTTTTTTCTCCATTGACTTACATTAGCGACGCATTGCCACACGTCGCATCCGTCGTGCGACGGATGTGTCGTGTTTTGGCGGCCACGACGCACACAAACGTTTCATGTAATGTTTTTTGGTGCGTCGTGTACGCCATTTTCGACTGCGCATGCGCAGCCAAAACTCCGCCTGATCCTCCCTGGACATTACAATGGGGCAGCGGATGCATTGAAAAACTGCATCCGCTGCCCCCGCTGGGCAAAACTTTCGCAACGAGCGACGATACGTCGCCCCCGACGCAGGGCGCTAGTGTGAAAGTAGCCTAAAAGAGGGGAAAGGTACATCCAACACGAGTGTGCAAAAGCGAGATTGTGGTGGAAGGGGGAATAGGCTTGGAGTTCAGTGTGTACTTGGGTTAGGTTGTAATGTTTCTGCAACCTGTACTGAACAAACACCGTCTTGTCCTATTCAAAGACAACTGATAACATCTTTTACGGGATGGACTACTCAACTCCCTTTCTTTAGCAACTGCACAGTGATATGCTGAATTAAGTGGCCTCTCCTCTTCCTCCACCAAAATATCACACACAATACAATCATCAGAGGTGGTACCCGAATTATCCTTGTTTCCTCCCGTATCACAATTCTCCAACCACCCAACCGACTGTGAGGAACCACAGATGAGCGAGTCTGCAGAACTGTTCACACATTCCATTCCATGGTCATCAGAGATTTGCTCCAAAGATTCACAGAATCAAGAGGAGGAAAGCATCTGCACCGGGCTGGATGAAGTACGGTCCAAGCGGAATCCAGACTCTCATCACGAAACATTAACCCCCGTGGGGTAGAGGCGGTCCTGATGAGACTCAGATACCTGAGGCATGCACTTTTTGTACTCTGCTGTCAGGCAGGGTCAAATTGGGGTATCTGGGGCCCACAGGGGGAGTTAACCCTAGGGGCCCACCCTACAGTTATATGCAAATACTTGTTAGCCGTTATCCCCGATGTAGTGGAGCATCGACTGTAAAACACATGTTGCTCTTGTACATCTACTGTGTACCGTCATAACTGGGATGTATAATTACGGTAGTTTGCAATAAAGGGTTCTTTGATGGAAACAATTCATCACCGTTCCACAGGTTAGATAGGTGGAATCCAGCGATTGGAAACAACAATGATCGGAAGACTGGGGAACTTTTATCCCCATTTTAAAATGGAGAGGCAGGTGGAATGTCTGACTGCAGCTCCACTCATCCTCTTTGGGGGGCTTCCAGAAAAAGACAAGTGCAGCCCCTTAGGGAATGAATGGATTAGTGGTCAAGTCATACGTGATGCTCCATACTAATTAAGATAAAATTTGCATATTCTGCAGATTTGTGCAGATCCCAGCAATCTGAACCCCAACAATCTATAACTTATCACTTATCCTTTTGCTATGTTCACACATTCTGGTTTTATCTTGCAAATACTGATGTAAAATACTGGAGTGGAATAATCAGAGGAAAAGTATAATAGAATCACGTCACTCACTACTTCAGAATTTATCACCCACTCCTGGTTTTGGCTTACAAATATTTAGGCAATATACTGACCAAATACTGAATGTGTGAACATGGTCTTAAAATGTGAGAATACTTTTTTCACAATATAACCCCTGTAAGTGCATATTTGCTACTGTGTAATAGTCACAGAACAGGGAGAGGTTAAATGTCCAAGTATTTTATCTCTAATGGAAATCAAGAATCTTCCCCTTATTGATATCAGAGGGAACAAGTGACCTCCATACACAACACAATCCCCTATACCAGGACAAATAATACCACATACAAAAAATAAATACACCCACACCATGACCAGACCAGATATTACCACCACATAGTGACCAAATAATACCACATATAGGGGACATATACCACCACACCATGACCAGACCACATATTACCATCACTTAGTGACCGAATAATGCCATATACAAGGAACAAACACAGTCGCACCATGACTAGACCACTTAGTGATCGAATAATACCACATGCAAGAGAGAAATACTACCATATCATGACCAGATCACATATTACTACCATATAGTGACCGAGTACCACAATACTGATCATTAATAAATAAAAATTACAAAAATAAGAACTCTAATATTACCACTGTGGATATTATACATGGAAGCTCTGTATATAGTTTCAGTGTACAGGTAATGCAGTAATCACCAGTGACATTATACACAGGAGCTCTGCATATAGTGTCAGTGTACAACTAATATAGTGATCACCAGTGCCATTATACACAAGAGCTCTGTATATGGTGTACAGGTAATACAGTGACCACTGGTAACATTATAAACAGGAGCTCTATACATAGCATACAGTGTTTAGTGTAAGTGAACAAGTAACACACTGACTTACCAGTGACGTCTAGATGAAGTCCTTCCATCTACATTCAGTGCATTCTGCCATCACTTCTTTCAGCCCAGACTCATCTCTGCAGAAGTTAACACAGTTATCTATAGCTGATTCAGAGCACATTTCACACTTTTTCCCCGACTTCTACACTACCTCAGATGAAGAAAAGAAGAGACATAGTGCCATCCAGCACAGTAACAGAACACCCCTTTTGTTCTCCCCAGGGAAGATTGCATCCTCAAAAGTAAATTAAATTTCAGTAGTAATAATGTCCCCTAATCGATTCCTACAGTAATTATGTCCCCACTTGCCACCATAAACCAATATTGTATGTTCCTCATCCTGACCTCCATACAGTAACTATGTCACCCCTTTATTTCATAAGGTGCCATATCCATTTATTTAATGTCCCCATCCTGGACCCCAGTGACCACTTTAATAAGGTCTCCATCCAAGGTGTCTTTCAATAATAATAATGTCCCCATAATGGGCCCTTTATTCAATGTCCCCATCCTAGGCCCCTATGTTGCCCCATCCTGGATCCCTATGTCCACTTTAATAATGTCCCCATCATGGGCCCCTATGTCCACTACCTTGCCCAATCAAGGGGGAATTCTTCCCATCTAATTGCACTCCCCATCGTCCTCTTCTGGCTTAGAATTCAGCGTCATTGTTAAAATGGTTGCAAACTGCAGTTGTGATAAGGCGCTCTGCTCTGTGACAGTCCTCCATAGAGTATATAGACACTGCATTGTCCTTCATACAGTGTAATGGGCCACATATATTGCTCCATGCAGAATAATGGCCTCATATAAGGTAATGCACCATACAGTATAAAGGGTCCCATTTATTGTTCCATACAGAATAGTGGCTCCATATATTGCTGCATGCAGAATAATGTCCCCACATAGTGCTTCATACAGTATAATGGACCTTATGTAATGCTGCATACAGTATAATGGTCCCATATATTGCTCCATACAGTATAATGGGACCTATATATTGCTCCTCCATACAATATATAATTGACCCCATATAATGCTCCTCCATACATTTTATAGAGGACAACATATAATGCTTCTCCATACAGTATATAATGGGCCCCATATAATTATTCTCCACGCAGTATATAATGGGCCGCATATAATGCTCCTCCATACAATGTATAATAGGCCCCATATAATACTCCTCCATAAAGTAGATAATAGGCCCTATATAATACTCCTCAATACAATATATAATAGGCCCCATATAATGCTCCTCCATACAGTATATAAAAGGCCGTATATAATGCTCCTCCATGCAGTATATAATGGGTCCCATATAATGCTCCATACAGTATATAAAAGGCCCCATATAATACTCCACACAGTATATAATGGGACCCACATAATACTCCATACATAAAATAAATCAAATACTACCCTCTCCCGTTCCTGCTGCAGGTCCGATGTACTCAGCGTCTCTTCTGACTGCAGTGCTCAGGACAGGGAGGCTCAGCATGCTGCAGTGATGTGATCATGCCCTCTGCCCTGAGACATCAGAGAGTCAGAGGGTGCTGAAGACACTGCAGCTGCTGGGAGCAAGGAAAGGTGGGCTTTTGTGGGGGGCCCAGTGGGACAATCCGAGCCTTCTGTGAGGGCAGGAAAGGAGAAGGGTGACTCTCAATGCGTGGAGTGGGAGAACAGAGAGGATCATGATGAAGTAGTAGTTCCCATGGTGTGAATCCAGAGGCACACAGTTGAGAAGTTCAGCAGAAGAGTTGGAGGAAGAGGAGGATGAGGAGGTTACATTGTGTTTGCTGCACAGACACGGAGTGATGCAAACAACACAAGCACTGCATGTGGCCAGCAGCAGTCGCAGGTCTGCAGTTCACAGAAGCGGCAAGGGTTGCCTAGCCTGGGCCTTTTTTGAGACTGAAAAGGATGACCCAACTCACATTATCTAACTCGATTAGAAAAATAAATAAATATAAACCAATTCTGAGTTACGAAAGGCAAAATAACTATACTACCTCTAATTGGTTCTTATTTGATTATTTAAGAAATCATTTTCAAACACCTCTTTATATTTGTAAGGCTGTGTGCCCACGATGCGATTTTTAAGCATTTTTGCCGCGATTTCCGGCGCGAAAACGCGGCGAAAACGTTTAAAAATCGTGTACAGAACTCACCTTATGCATTCCTATGGCATTCCACACATGCTGTGCTAATGCTGTGCTTTTTTCCGCTGCGGAATCGCATCGCGGAAAAAATCGCAGCATGCTCATTCTTTTCTGCAGAATCGCAAAGAATTGCCGCGATTCCGCACCCATAGGAATGCATGAGAATCGCTTACTTCCCGCATGTGGCTGTGCCCACCATGCGGGAAGTTAAGCGTCTCATGTGCGGTTGGTACCCACGGTGTGGAGGAGAGGAGACTGTCCTCAGGCCCTGGGTACCATACCCCTGTAAAAAAAGAATAAAAAATAAAAAATTGGGGTATATTTACCTTCCGACGTCCCGCGCTGTATTCCCGGCCTCAGCGTTCCCAGTAATACCTTGCGGCAAGGTCCTGTGATGACGTAGTCTCACGTGACTCTAGCGGTCTCGCGAGATCGCTATAGCAACACGAGACCAACGTCATCACAGGTCTCGCAAGGCATTACTGGGAACGCTGATGCCCGGGATGGCAGCGCGGGACGTCGGAAGGTAAATATACACCGATTTTTTATTTTTTCAGCATCTTAACATTCTATCTTTTACTATTGATGCTGCATAGGCAGCCTCAATAGTAAAAACCTGGTCACACTTGTCAAACACTATGTTTGACGAGTGTGACCAACCTGTCAATCACTTTCCAAGCGATGCTTCAAATCGCTTGGAAAGTGCTTGAATATCGCACGTGAAAATCGCGGCAAAATCACGAACATAATCGCAGTAAAATCGCGGTGAAATCCCGCGGAAAAAACTGCGTGTTTTCTGGGAAGGAGTCCGGTTTTTAGTGTCCGGAATAAAACGCTACGTGGGCACATAGCCTAAGAAAGGTTTATTATTTATTTTTACTATATATTTTTACCATTTTATATTTATATTACAGAATAATACAAAGCAGTTTTTTTATTTTTAAGGAACAATAAATGAATTATTTAATACAATTGATTGATGCATCACTCAAACTATAATTTTTTTTACATTCACTCTTATCAGACAGAATGGCTCAATAGATAGTGATAACATAGCTACCTGTCCGTCTCCATTCTTTTCTTTTCGGGTTCTCATCCAGATTCCTGAATAAAATACATTATTCCTCTTCTTTTTTCTTTTCTTTTTCTATTTTCTCCCCATTGGGAGCTCCTGCTGTAAAACACATTAATTCATTGTCATATCTCTAAATCATGTGAATCTATATGCGTATATGTACATTTTTCCATGCATACCATGTGGTGTTTGTTTGAACTCTGACACTTTTTGTCATGTGGCTCAATTGGAGCCCATTTTAAAAAGATCAACCTATATAAAAGGCAACCCATTTGTTTCTGTATACATGTAGTCATTACCTGATGAAGAAGTAACTTTGTACTTCGAAACGTGTTGAATAAACCACCTTCGTTTATTTCAACACACCTGGATCTACGTCTCAGTCCAATTCAGCAGTGTGGAAAACATCCACAGATATCCCTTTATGTTGATACTGATATGGTCACTTGCTGATCCATGGATCTGCTGCAGCTGATATTCTATATATATATATATATATATAAATAAAAAAAACATTATGTAGAGCGTTCATTAAAAGAAGTAAAGTTCAGGTTTTTACCTATTGCTGGCCACTAGGATACAGGGCAAGTACAGTGAGGCTGGATGCTGGTATGCTTTTCCCCACCGTCTGACAGCGCCGTTTTGCAATAGTTGCTTTTTCCAGGGGTACTTGCGGGATCGCGAAGCATTTTGAATGTTCCGTTTGAATACCTGCCATCCATTCGGACTTAATCTTCAGAGGGAATTATTATTTACTAAATAATTGTTTTTTCTTGCCTTTCATGTTTGTACATATTTAAATGATCAATCTTATTAACATTTTTATATAAATGTAATTTTCAGTGTTTTTATCACATGATTTGTTGGGGGTGTGGTTTTGTTTAATTGGAGTGTATAAATTGTCTTTCAATATGTCAATGTGCAGCTCTGACAAAGAACACACAGTGTTCGAAACACGTAGCTGCGGTGCCACTTATGTCTGCAGTATTCCAATCTTATCAGATTTTTTCAATAAATTAAGCCTTTTTGCATCAGCTGGACTACCCCTTCCTTTTTTCCTTTATACTAACCTGATGTATCCTTTTTTAGGGCAAATATATATATATATATATATATATATATATACAGTTGTGGCCAAAAGTATTGACACCCCTGCAATTCTGTCAGATAATACTCAGTTTCTTCCTGAAAATGATTGCAAACACAAATTCTTTGGTATTAACATAGTAACATAGTAACATAGTTTTCAAGGCTGAAGGAAGACCTTATGTCCATCTAGTTCAGCCTATTTTTAGTGCAGCTGTTCTGCATTGTTGATCCTGGGGAAGGCAAAAAACCCACAGAGTAGAAGCCAATTTTCTCCATAGGGAAAAAATTCCTTCCCCTAAGATGGGTCAACCATCTACCTATAATATTCTGTTATCCGTAACCTTCTATACTGTTACTCACAAGAAAAGCATCCATTCCTTTCTTAAATTGATTCAGTGAGTTGGCCATCACCACTTCCTCAGGAAGAGAATTCCAGAGCCTCACTGCTCTTACCGTGAAGAACCCTCTTCTATGCTAGTGCAGAAATTGTCTTTCCTCCAAACGAAGAGAATGCCCCCTTGTTCTTGTCACAGTCCTTGGTACAAACAGTTCATTGGAGAGATCTCTGTATTGCCCTCTGATATACTTGTACATATATATTAGGTCTCCCCTAAGTCTTCTCTTTTCTAGAGTAAATAGACCTAATTTTGATAACCTTTCTGGGTATTGTAGTGAACCAACTCCATTTATTATTTTAGTAGCCCGCCTTTGAACCCTTTCAAGTTCAGTAATGTCTTTCTTGAGCACCGGCGTCCAAAATTGCACACAATACTCCAAGTGTGGTCTGACGAGTGATTTGTACAGAGGGAGAATTATGTTTCCATCTCGTGTCCCCAGACCTCTTCTAATGCATCCCATGACCCTATTTGCTTTGGTGGCAGCTGCCTGACACTGGGCACTCCAATTTAGCTTCTTATTGACTAAGATGCCTAAGTCTTTTTCCATGTCTGATTTCCCCAGCAGTTTCCCATTTAGTAAGTAATTGTAGCATCTGTTTCTCCTTCCCATGTGCATAACCTTACACTTATCTGTGTTAAACCTCATTTGCCATTTTTCAGCCCAATTCTCCAATTTACTCATATCTGTCTGTAGTTGCAAACTGTCCTCCTTTGTGTTAACTACCTTACATAGTTTTGTATCATCTGCAAATACTAATATTTTACTGTGTAAGCCATCCACTAGATCATTAATAAATATATTAAATAGTAGGGGGCCCAATACAGAACCCTGTGGTACCCCACTAGTAACCCTGGCCCAATCTGATTATGCACCATTAATAACCACTCTTGTTTTCTATCACTAAGCCAGCTTCCTACCCATCTACACACATTTTCCCCTAGCCCAAGCTTTCTCATCTTACTTACCAATCTTTTATGTGGGACAGTGTCAAATGTTTTAGAGAAGTCGAGATAGATGACATCCAATGATTCTCCTTGGTCCATTTGAGAGCTTACATCCTCATAGAAGCTGATCAGGTTAGTTTGACAGGAGCGATCCTTCATAAATCCATGTTGATATGGAGTTAAACATTTATTAACATTGAGATATTCCATAATGGTATCCCTTAGAAACCCTTCAAAAATTTTACCCACAACAGATGTTAAGCTTACCTGCCTATAGTTTCCAGGTTCCCTTTTACACCCCTTTTTGAATATTGGTACCACATTTGCTTGCCGCCAATCAAAAGGAACAGACCCTGTTTCTATAGAGTCTTTAAATATAAGGAATAGAGGCCTGCCTATCACATTACTTAATTCCCTTAATACGCGAGGGTGAATGCCATCAGGGCCTGGTGATTTGTCAATTTTAATCTTACTAAGGCGGTTCTGCACTTATTCCTGGGTTAGGCAGGTGATACTTAATGGGGAGTTTACATTATGACTCTGCATTTCCCCTGGCAAATCCTTTTCCTGTGTGAACACTGTTGAGAAAAAAGTGTTTAAAACATTTGCTTTTCCCACATCGCTCTCTATGATTTCACCCTCATTGTTCTTTAAAGGGCCGACACCATCAATTTTAATCTTTTTACTGTTTATATAATTAAAGAATAGTTTGGGGTTTGTTTTACTTTCCTTAGCATTGAGTCTCTCAGTTTCCACTTTTGCTAAATGTATTTGTTTTTACACATTTTATTTTTTTCTCTATAACTTTTTAATGCTTCTTCATTGCCTTCTTGTTTTAGCTTCCTAAATGCCTTGTTCTTGTTATTTATTGCCCTTGTGACATCCTTATTTAGCCACATTGGTGTTCTCCTGTTCCTAGCCCTTTTATTTCTGTACGGTATGGCTAGCTCGCAGTGGGTGTGTAAAACTGATTTAAATATTTCCCATTTATTTTCTGTGCTCCTAGTTTTGAGGACATTGTCCCAATCAATTCGGCGAAGGTCCTCTCTAAGCTGATCAAACTTTGCTTTCCTGAAATTCAGCATTTTTGTAACCCCCCTTCCAGGGCACCTTACTGAAGGACAAGTGGAATTCTATCTGGCCTGTTGCTTAAAATTAAGTCAAGAAGGGCTGTCGCTCTAGTTGGGCCCTGCACAAGTTGTGACAGATAATTATCCTTGGTTACTGACAGAAATTGGTTTCCTTTCTGAGATACGCAGGCTTCAGTTTCCCAGTCTATGTCGGGGTAGTTGAAGTCCCCCATAATAATCACTTCATTGTGATTTGCTGCTTTGTCTATTTGTTTCAATAATACATTTTCAGTGGTTTCTGTTATATTTGGTGGCTTATAACAAACCCCTATGAGGATTTTATTACTTTTGTCTCCTTGTATCTCCACTCACAGAGACTCCACCTCTTCATTTCCCTCTAGTATATCTTCTCTTAGTGTGGGCTTTAAAGTGGACTTTATATACACTCACTGGCCACTTTATTAGGTACACCTGTCCAACTGTGTGTTAAGACTTAATTTCTAATCAGCCAATCACATGGCGGCAACTCAGTGCATTTAGGCATGTAGACATGGTCAAGACAATCTCCTGCAGTTCAAACCGAGCATCAGTATGGGGAAGAAAGGTGATTTGAGTGCCTTTGAACGTGGCATGATTGTTGGTGCCAGAAGGGCTGGTCTGAGAATTTCAGAAACTGCTGATCTACTGGGATTTTCACGCACAACCATCTCTAGGGTTTACAGAGAATGGTCCGAAAAAGAAAAAAAATCCAGTGAGCGGCAGTTCTGTGGCCGGAAATGCCATGTTGATGCCAGAGGTCAGAGGAGAATGGGCAGACTGGTTCGAGCTGATAGAAAGGCAACAGTGACTCAAATTGCCACCCGTTACAACCAAGGTAGGCAGAAGAGCATCTCTGAACGCACAGTGCGTCGAACTTTGAGGCAGATGGGCTACAGCAGCAGAAGACCACACTGGGTACCACTCCTCTCAGCTAAGAACAGGAAACTGAGGCTACAATTTGCACAAGCTCATCGAAATTGGACAGTAGAAGATTGGAAAAACGTTGCCTGGTCTGATGAGTCTCGATTTCTGCTGCGACATTCGGATGGTAGGGTCAGAATTTGGCGTAAACAACATGAAAGCATGGATCCATCCTGCCTTGTATCAACGGTTCAGGCTGGTGGTGGTGGTGTCATGGTGTGGGGAATTTTTTCTGGGCACTCTTTGGGCCCCTTGGTACCAATTGAGCATCGTTGCAACGCCACAGCCTACCTGAGTATTGTTGCTGACCATGTCCATCCCTTTATGACCACAATGTACCCAACATCTGATGGCTACTTTCAGCAGGATAATGCGCCATGTCATAAAGCTCGAATCATCTCAGATTGGTTTCTTGAACATGACAATGAGTTTACTGTACTCAAATGGCCTCCTCAGTCACCAGATCTCAATCCAATAGAGCATCTTTGGGATGTGGTGGAACGGGAGATTCGCATCAGGGATGTGCAGCCGACAAATCTGCGCCAACTGTGTGATGCCATCATGTCAATATGGTCCAAAATCTCTGAGGAATGCTTCCAGCACCTTGTTGAATCTCTGCCACGAAGAATTGAGGCAGTTCTGAAGGCAAAAGGGGGTCCAACCCCTTACTAGCATGGTGTACCTAATAAAGTGGCCAGTGAGTGTATAGACAGACTCCACCCCCTTTCCTTTTTTACGATCTCTCCTAAACAAATCATACCCTTGCAAGTTAGCCGCCCAGTCAAAGCTGTCGTCTAACCATGTCTCAGTTATTCCTACTATGTCGTATTTTTCCTCATACATTACCAACTCCAGATCCTCATTCTTATTGGTCAGGCTTCTTGCATTGGTCAACATGCAGGAAAGAAGTTTTGGTTCCTTTTTCTTAGCTTCCTTCTGAGTACCCTGTCTTGGGTCCTCTTTACCACATCTAGTATCCTTGATTAGTTATTATCTTCATTTAATTTGTCTTAAGTGAAAAAACACAAAAAGAATTGTCCTAAGCCAAATTGGATATAATTCCACACCAAACATAAAAAAGAGGGTGGACAAAAGTATTGGCACTGTTTTAAAAATCATGTGATGCTTCTCTAATTTGTGTAATTAACAGCACCTGTAACTTACCTGTGGCACCTAACAGATGTTGGCAATAACTAAATCACACTTGCAGCCAGTTGACATGGATTAAAGTTGACTTAACCTCTGTCCTGTGTCCTTGTGTGTACCACATTGAGCATGGAGAAAAGAAAGAAGACCAAAGAACTGTCTGAGGACTTGAGAAACCAAATTGTGAGGAAGCCTGAGCAATCTCAAGGCTACAAGTCCATCTCCAAAGACCTGAATGTTCCTGTGTCTACCGTGCGCAGTGTCATCAAGAAGTTTAAAGCCCATGGCACTGTGGCTAACCTCCCTAGATGTGGACGGAAAAGAAAAATTGACAAGAGATTTCAACGCAAGATTGTGCGGATGTTGGATAAAGAACCTCGACTAACATCCAAACAAGTTCAAGCTGCCCTGCAGTCCGAGGGTACAACTGTGTCAACCCGTACTTTCCGTCGGCGTCTGAATGAAAAGGAACTGTATGGTAGGAGACCCAGGAAGACCCCACTTCTTACCCCGAGACATAAAAAAGCCAGGCTGGAGTTTGCCAAAACTTACCTTAAAAAGCCTAAAACGTTTTGGAAGAATGTTCTCTGGTCAGATGAGACAAAAGTAGAGCTTTTTGGGCAAAGGCATCAACATAGGGTTTACAGGAGAAAAAAAGAGGCATTCAAAGAAAAGGACACGGTCCCTAAAATCAAACATGGCGGAGGTTCCCTGATGTTTTGGGGCTGCTTTGCTGCCTCTGGCACTAGACTGCTTGACCATGTGCATGGCATTATGAAATTTGAAGACTACAAAACAAATTTTGCAGCATAATGCAGGGCCCAGTGTGAGAAAGCTGGGTCTCCCTCAGAGGTCATGGGTCTTCCAGCAGGACAATGACCCAAAACACACTTCAGAAAGCACTAGAAAATGGTTTGAGAGAAAGCACTGGAGACTTCTAAGGTGGCCAGCAATGAGTCCAGACCTGAATCCCATAGAACACCTGTGGAGAGATCTAAAATTGGCAGTTTGGAGAAGGCACCCTTCTAATATCAGGGACCTGGAGCAGTTTGCCAAAGAAGAATGGTCTAAAATTCCAGCAGAGCATTGTAAGAAACTCATTGATGGTTACCGGAAGTGGTTGGTCGCAGTTATTTTTGCTAAAGGTTGGGCAACCAAGTATTAGGCTGAGGGTGCCAATACTTTTGTCTGGCCCATTTTTGGAGTTTTGTGTGAAATGATCAATGTTTTGCTTTTTGCTTCATTCTCTTTTGTGTTTTTTCATTTAAGACAAATTAAATGAAGATAATAATACCAAAGAATTTGTGTTTGCAATCATTTTCAGGAAGAAACTGAGTATTGTCTGACAGAATTTCAGGGGTGTCAATACTTTTGGCCACAACTGTATATATAAATATATATATATATTTTTTTGCCCTAAAAAAAGTTAACATCAGGTTAGTATAAAGAAAAAAGGAAGGGGTAGTCCAGCTGATGCAAAAAGGCTTAATTTATTGAAAAAATCTGATAAGATTGGAATACTGCAGACATAAGTGGCACCGCAGCTACGTGTTTCGAACACTGTGTGTTCTTTGTCAGAGCTGCACATTGACATATTGAAAGACAATTTATACACTCCAATTAAACAAAACCACACCCCCAACAAATCATGTGATAAAAACACTGAAAATTACATTTATATAAAAATGTTAATAAGATTGATCATTTAAATATGTACAAACATGAAAGGCAAGAAAAAACAAATATTTAGTAAATAATAATTCCCTCTGAAGATTAAGTCCGAATGGATGGCAGGTATTCAAATGGAACATCCAAAATGCTTCGCAATCCCGCAAGTACCCCTGGAAAAAGCAACTATTGCAAAATGGCGCTGTCGGGCGGCGGGGAAAAGCATACCAGCATCCAGCCTCACTGTACTTGCCCTGTATCCTAGTGGCCAGCAATAGGTAAAAACCTGAACTTTACTTCTTTTAATGAACGCTCTACATAATGTTTTTTTGATGTACCTCAAATTCTAACCAATTTTTCGAGAAAGAATGATAAAATTAAACAAACAAACATGGGACAGAGGCTTTGTATATTGATTTATATTAATTTCCTTGGTGTGGTTTCTCTTCTGTAGCCCCCTTTTTTCCCCATCTTAGAAAATAGGCCATACATCCCTATAATGCTGCTGCACTTTATTTAGCAAATTTTAGCAATATCATTGCAATTGCTGGTGGATTTTTAGGCCACAAGATATCCATTTTTGATGGGGGTGTATGCGCACCATGGACTATAGATGCTTAATAATATTTTTAAACCGCGAATATATGCATTCTGCACAATATGGAGAATTTAACATTTTTTCTTTTTTGCTGGTTATCCTTATCCCCTTTTGTTGGAGACCCATTATCATGTCTTTTTTATGTAATCTCTTACTGTTTTAAATTGTTTATCAATACATTTTTAACTTTTTTAATAATTTACCACTGTTTTCACTTATTCAATATTCATGATATATCTCATGATGATTTTTGTTTAGATATATAAAAAGATCATGTTAGAGAGGCAGAGCCTCTCAGAAGCAAAGGTGGTCAGAGTTTCACCATTCTGTGAACAAGTGTGTCTACAAATCATTGGAACAGGTTCTGAAAAGTGATTGAATATGTCACAATCTGCAGTACCTAATATCATCAAACAATTTAGAGACTATGGAAAAATGTATGCGCATAAGGGAAAAGGTCGATGGCCAATATTGTATGCTAATGATCTATGGGTCCTCAGGCAGCAATACATTAAAATAGACATGATTCACGTGAGCAAATCACTCCATGGACTCAGATAAACTTCCAGAAATCTCTGACTGTAAATTCAGTTAACAGTGCAATCCACAAATGCAAATTAAAGATCCACCAAGCAAAGAAGAAGCTGTATATTAGCACAATCAAGAAACACTGTCTTTTTCTGTGGGCCAAAGCTTATTTAAAATGGACTGAGGCAGAATGGAAAACTGTTCTATGGTCAGAAGAATCAAAATGTGAAATTTTTTATGGAAACCATGGATTCTGTGACTCGTGGACTTAAGAGCAGAGGGACCATCTAGATTGTTATCAACATAAAGTTCAAAATCCTGCATCTTTGATAGTAAAGGCCCCGTCACACTAAGCGATGCACCAGCGATCACGACAAAGACACGCCCTGGCAAAGATCGTTTGGGCATCGCTACATGGTCGATAGTTAGCTGCCAAACAGGCAGGTCTCCTAAAAGATGCAGCAGCGATCAGCGATCTGTATAACGACCTCGGCGGTCATTGGGACCTTGTCACACAGCATGTAGTGTTTTAACGATTCAACCTAGTCCCGCCTGCGGCGCAGAGATATGAGCTGCCAACGAGGTCGCTCGTCGTTTATAAAGGGTGTCAAACTCAGCGATTCAGGCGCACCAGGGGGACCCCAACAATCAAAAAACGGCCCCGGACGTTTGAGCATGATCAGCAACATCGCAGTGGGGGCCACATCGCCGCTGCATGTCACACATAGTGACATCGCTGACCATGTCGCTGTTGCATCATCAAATCGGTGTCACTTAAGTGATATCGCTAGCGATCTCGCTAAGTGTGATGGGGCCTTTACACTAAAGCCTGTGGCATGGGCAGCTTACATGTTATGATTGAGTCACCGTAGGAGGCAAAAACAGAAATGCTAGCTAAGTCCAGAAAACCAGAGAGGTTGGCAGCTATCGGATTGCAGACCCCTGAACCTATCAACACAACTAGCAGTAGCCGTGGGGGGTTCCTACGATGCCCTAGACCCCTCGATCACAGCCGGAGAATTAAATAGCCTAAAGACAGAAAGGGAAATCTAAACTGCCCCAGAGCAGACCCCAAAGCAAAAGGCAGCCCCCCACATATAATGACGGTGAAGCAAGAAGAAAGAACACAACACAGACAGAAAGATAGACTGAGCAAAGACGGGGCCCAAGCTAACTAGATAGGAAAGGACAGGAAGGCTGCTGTCTGCAATCCGTGAAAAACCCTATGAAAATAAGAGCCAACAGACTGACAGTAAAAAAGGCCCTGAAGACGCTAGGCTTCAAAAGACTATGTCAGTACTCAGGAATATTCTGAAGACAGAGCAACAGGCAAAAGAAGAATCAGCTCACCCCAGCAGGGAATGGCAGAATCCAGAAAAGCAAGGCAAACAAAAACAAAGCACAAATGCTAAAAGGCAAAGCAGAAAACTTAGCTTTAGAGGAGCAGGAATCAGACTGGTTTCCTAGAAGTCCACAGAGAAATCACCCGCAGGGCAGAAGGGCGTCGGCAGCCTTATATCCAGTCCGTGACTCCACTCAGCCAGTCATCATCATTAGACTCAGGTGCCTGATAATCAGGCTCATTACCTTCCTATACCAGAATAGGGAGTTCACCAGACCTCAGTGACGAAGGGGAAAATGAACTCACAACAGTACCTCCCCCTTGAGGAGGGGTCACCGAACCCTCAACCATGCCACCAGGGCGATCAGGGTGAGCCCGATGAAAGGCACGCACCAATCTTTTGGCATGAATATCAGAGGCAGAGACCCAGGAATTATCTTCCTGACCATAACCCTTCCACTTAACCAAATACTGGAGTCTCCGTCTAGCCAGACGGGAATCCAGTACTTTCTCTACCTCATATTCCATGTTACCTTCAACCAATACAGGGTCCGGAGGTGCCACCCCAGGAACAACTGGTTCAACAAACCTCTTCAACATGGACTTATGGAACACATTATGGATTTTAAATGTGACAGGGAGAGCCAAACGAAAAGAGACCGGATTAATAATCTCCAAAATCTTGTAAGGTCCAATAAATCTAGGCTTAAACTTAGGAGAAGCCACCTTCATAGCAATATTTTTTGATGATAACCACACCATATCACCAATCTTAAACTGGGGACCAATGGTCCTATGTCGATTGGAAAACCGCTGGGCCTTTTCCTGGGAGAGAGATAACTTATCCACCACTTGGTCCCAGATTTGGTGCATTCTCTCCACCACAGTGTCAACACCTGGGCAGGCAGAAGGCTCCACCTGCCCTGAAGAAAATCGAGGATGAAACCCAAAGTTACAAAAAAAAGGTGACATCAAAGTGGCAGAACTAGCTCTATTATTTAAAGCAAATTCGGCCAAGGGCAAAAATGAAACCCAATCATCCTGATCAGCGGAAATAAAACATCTCAAATACGACTCCAAGGTCTGGTTTGTTCTCTCTGTCTGCCCATTGGTCTGAGGGTGAAAAGCAGAGGAGAAGGACAACTGAATTCCCAGCTTGGAACAGAAAGTCCTCCAAAATCTAGACACAAACTGAACTCCTCTGTCAGATACAATGTTCTCAGGAATCCCGTGCAAGTGAACCACCTGTTGCAAAAACAGGGGCACCAACTCAGAGGAAGACGGCAACTTAGGGAGTGGTACAAGATGAACCATCTTAGAGAACCTATCACAAATAACCCAAATAACAGTCATTCTTTGAGAGACCGGCATATCAGAGATGAAATCCATTGAAATATGGGTCCATGGCCTCCTGGGGACCGGCAAAGGCATCAACAACCCACTAGAGCGAGAACAAGATTTAGACTGGGAGCAAGTCCCACAGGACTGCACAAAATTCCTGACATCATGAGACAAGGTGGGCCACCAAAAAGAGCGACTCACCAGATCTCTAGTACCAAAAATACCTGGATGACCAGCCAATGCAGAGCAATGAACTTCAGACATCACTCTCTTCTTCCACTGGTCAGGAACATGCAACTTTCCACTGGGACAACGCTCAGGTTTGTCCTCCTGGAACTCTTGCAGAGCAAGTCTCAAATCAGGCGAGATGGCAGAAAGAACTACCCCTTCGCCTAAGATGGTAGCAGGCTTGGTCACCACAGGAGAATCAGCAAAGAAGCTCCTAGAGAGGGCGTCTGCCTTGACATTCTTAGTTCCAGGAAGAAAAGAGACCACAAAATCAAAACGTGTAAAAAACAAGGCCCACCTAGCCTGTCTAGGGTTCAAGCGTTTAGCCGACTCTAGGTAAATCAAATTCTTGTGGTCAGTGAGGACCACAACTTGATGCTTAGCTCCCGCCAACCAATGTCTCCACTCCTCAAATGCCCATTTCATGGCCAACAGTTCCCGATTCCCCACATCATAGTTACGTTCAGATGGAGAGAACTTTCGGGAAAAGAAAGCACAGGGATTCATTTTAGATGTTACAGGATCCTTTTGGGACAAAACAGCTCCTGCACCAATCTCAGAAGCATCCACCTCTACCTGAAACGGGAGTGAGACATCAGGTTGCCGCAAAACCGGGGCGGAGGTAAATCTTCGCTTCAGCTCCTGAAAGGAAGCAACAGCCTCCGGAGACCAATTCAACACATCAGCACCCTTCTTAGTCAGATCAGTCAATGGCTTGGCAATACTAGAAAATTTTGCTATAAATTTCCGATAAAAATTAGCAAAACCCAAAAACTTCTGGAGGGCCTTCAAAGAAGTGGGCTGAACCCAATCATAAATGGCCTGTACCTTGGCTGGGTCCATTTCAATAGTTAATGGACACAAAATAAATCCCAAAAATGAAATCCTCTGTACTCCAAAAAGGCATTTCGATCCTTTGACATACAGGGAATTCTCCCTCAAGATCTGGAACACAGTCCGTATATGTTCCACATGAGAATCCCAATCCTTGGAGAAGATCAAAATATCATCCAGATAGATAATCAAAAATTTATCGACAAAGTCTCGGAAAATATCGTTCATGAAGCACTGGAAGACAGAAGGGGCATTAGTGAGCCCAAAAGGCATCACCAGGTACTCAAAATGTCCCTCCGGAGTATTAAACGCCGTCTTCCATTCATCCCCCTGCTTAATGCAGATAAGATTTTATGCCTCCCTGAAGTCAAGCTTGGTAAACCAGCAAGCACCTTTAACTCTGGAGAATAGATCAGAAATCAGGGGTAACGGATACTGATATTTAACAGTAATTTTGTTGAGGGCACGATAATCAATACAAGGTCTTAATGATCCATCCTTTTTGGCTACAAAAAAAAAACGGCACCTAAGGGTGACGAGGATGGTCTAATATGACCCTTCTCCAATGCCTCCTTAATATAGGATCGCATAGCCTCGTGCTCGGGTACAGATAAATTGAAGAGCCGACCCTTGGGAAATTTACACCCCGGACTCAGTTCAATTGCACAGTCATAACTCCTATGAGGAGGCAGAGACGCAGACTCATTCTCATTAAATACATCATAAAAGTCTGCCAAATAATCAGGAACATCATGCGACTGAGGAGAGGTGGAAAAAACTGGAGCCTCACTACAGACACACCGACAACCCCAACTCACCACAGACACAGATTTCCAATCCAAGACTGGATTATGAATTTGCAACCAGGGAAACCCCAGAACAACGGCATCATGCAGACCATGTAACACCAAAAATCTGCAATTTTCTTGATGGTCTGGGGCGACCCACATGACCACCTGGGTCCAAAACTGAGGTTTATTTTTCGCCAAAGGAGTAGCATCAATCCCCCTCAAAGGGATAGGCGTCTGCAGAGGTGTCATAGGAAATCCACAACGTTTAGCAAAATCCAAGTCCATTAGGTTTAGCGCTGCTCCCGAATCCACAAAAGCCTTGGCGGAAAATGTGGACATGGAGCAGATCAGTGCAATTGCCAGAAGAAACTTAGGTTGAACACCACCAACAGAAAACGTGTGTGCAAAGCGTTTCTCTCGTTTAGGACAAACAGAAATAATATGCGAGGCATCTCCACAGAAAAAACACAGCTTATTACGCCTTCTGAACTCCTGACGTTGCGCCTTAGACAAAACTCTATCACATTGCATAGGTTCAGACGTCTGTTCTACTGGTGGCAACACCTCTCGTGCAATCCTGCGTTCACGTAAACGCCGATCAACCTGAATGGCTAATGACATAGAATCGTCCAGACCAGAGGGAACAGGAAATCCCACCATAGTATCTTTTACGGCTTCTGACAAACCCTTCCGAAAGAGAGCAGCCAAGGCATTATCATTCCAGGTAGTAAGGACCGCCCACTTTCGAAACTTTTGACAGTACAACTCTGCAGAATCTCGACCCTGGTTCAATGCCAACAGGGTCTTTTCAGCCTGATCAATAGCATTAGGTTCGTCATACAACAACCCCAAGGCTTGAAAGAATGCGTTCACATTAGTCAGAATAGGATCATCTGGTTTCAAAGAAAACGCCCAATCCTGGGGATCGCCACACAGCAAAGAGATGACAATTTTAACCTGCTGCGCGGAGCTCCCTGACGAGTTAGGCTTCAAGGCAAAAAATAATTTACAATTATTTTTGAAACTCAAAAATTTAGATCGATCCCCAAAAAATACATCAGGTGTAGGGATCTTTGGTTCAACAGCATGCGAACGAGCAATGTAGGTGGAAATTCCCCGCACTTCCGCAGCGAGCTGCTCCACACGATCAGACAATTGCTTTATCTCCATTGAGAGAAAAAAAAAATTCCCCCTATGGCCTCAGAGATATAGAGGAAAGAATATACACACTTTTTTTTTTTTTAAACACAATTCTTTCCTGCTATTGAGTACCCTAGGATCTGCGGTATGGCGGGTGATTCTGTTATGATTGAGTCACCGTAGGAGGCAAAAACAGAAATGCTAGCTAAGTCCAGAAAACCAGAGAGGTTGGCAGCTATCAGATTGCAGACCCCTGAACCAATCAACACAACTAGCAGTAGCCGTGGGGGGTTCCTACGATGCCCTAGACCCCTCGATCACAGCCGGAGAATTAAATAGCCTAAAGACAGAAAGGGAAATCTAAACTGCCCCAGAGCAGACCCCAAAGCAAAAGGCAGCTCCCCACATATAATGACGGTGAAGCAAGAAGAAAGAACACAACACAGACAGAAAGATAGACTGAGCAAAGACGGGGCCCAAGCTAACTAGATAGGAAAGGACAGGAAGGCTGCTGTCTGCAATCCGTGAAAAACCCTATGAAAATAAGAGCCAACAGACTGACAGTAAAAAAGGCCCTGAAGACGCTAGGCTTCAAAAGACTATGTCAGTACTCAGGAATATTCTGAAGACAGAGCAACAGGCAAAAGAAGAATCAGCTCACCCCAGCAGGGAATGGCAGAATCCAGAAAAGCAAGGCAAACAAAAACAAAGCACAAATGCTAAAAGGCAAAGCAGAAAACTTAGCTTTAGAGGAGCAGGAATCAGACTGGTTTCCTAGAAGTCCACAGAGAAATCACCCGCAGGGCAGAAGGGCGTCGGCAGCCTTATATCCAGTCCGTGACTCCACTCAGCCAGTCATCATCACTAGACTCAGGTGCCTGATAATCAGGCTCATTACCTTCCTTTACCAGAATAGGGAGTTCACCAGACCTCAGTGACAAAGGGGAAAATGAACTCACAACACTTACACTTCTTGAATATCACTACCAATGATGAGCATTACAAAGAGGTTTTGGAATATCTTATGCATCCTTTCAGATGTCTTTTTCAGAGAAAGCCATGCATTTTTTCAGAAAGACCACACACTGCATTACTACAGCAGCATGGCTTTACGATAGAACAATGCAAGTGATGAACTAACCACCTGTAGTCCAGACTTTTCACCAATAGGAAACATTTGGAGCATTATGAAACAAAAAAACCATGCAAAGGCCCAAGGCTATTGAGCAGCTAGAATGGGACATTTCCAAACTCAAGCAATTGGGCTCCTTGCTTTCCCGATGTTTACTGACTGTTGTAAAAAGAAGAGGGGATGTTACACAATGTTAGACATTGCCCTGACCTAACTTTTTTGAGATGTGTTACTGACATCAATTGCTAAATGAGTTAAATTTTTCAAATGAAATGGAAAAATGTCTAATATTCAACTTCTGATGCTTTCTATGTTCTGTTGTAAATAACAAATGGCTATGTGAGATTTCAAAATCATTGCATTCTTGTTTTCTTTACATTCTACTCAGTGTCCCAACTTTTTCAGAATTGAAGATGTATATAGTACACATCTTAAGACACAGATATTTTAAAGAACTTTTTTGCTATTTAATTAATTTGAGAGTACCATAATGTAGAGAGCCTAATTCCAGGGATGTGTGTGTAAGGGAGGGACAGGACTGTAGTCGTGACCAGAATAACTGCTATATCCATGTCCAGTCCTTCAACTACAAAAAAATGTACTCTTCTCTTCTGCATACCTGCATCTCTAGAATCAGTTTCCTCTGGGCACTTCCCAGGCAATAACGGTCCCTCCCCAGCAATAGAGACACAGTCCAAGTCAACTTTAACACTTTCTTTACTGAGCATTTCATACATTACATCCACAGCTGGTACATCAAGACATTTACTTGTTTCCTCATCTTTCCCTTTCTGGCTGTCGCTTCTGTGCAGTACACGTCTGGACCGATCTGTCCTAGACCGCTCCCCAATTCCTTCCTGGCCTGACCTCACCATGATGACACTTCCTTCTCCCTAATTCGCCCCAGACTTGAAATTATTATTATTATTTATTATTATAGCGCCATTTATTCCATGGCGCTTTACATGTGAGGAGGGGTATGCATAATACATACAAGTACAGTAATCTTAAACAATACAAGTCACGACTGGTAAAGGATGAGAGAGGACCCTGCCCGTGAGGGCTCACAATCTACAATGGGATGGGTGAGGATACGGTAGGCGAGGGTAGAGCTGGTCGTGCAGCGGTTTGGTCGATCGGTGGTCACTGCAAGTTGTAGGCTTGTCGGAAGAGGTAGGTCTTCAAGTTCTTTTTGAAGGTTTCCATGGTAGGCGAGAGTCTGATATGTTGTGGTAGAGAGTTCCAGAGTAGAGGGGATGCGCGGGAGAAATCTTGTATGCGATTGTGGGAAGAGGAGATAAGAGGGGAGTACAGAAGGAGATCTTGTGAGGATCGGAGGTTTTGTGCCGGTAAGTACCGGGAGACTAGGTCACAGATGTACGGAGGACTCAGGTTGTGGATGGCTTTGTATGTCATGGTTAGGGTTTTGAACTGGAGTCTTTGGGCAATGGGGAGCCAGTGCAGGGATTGACAGAGGGGAGAGGCCGGGGAATAGCGGGGGGACAGGTGGATTTGTAGGGCAGCAGAGTTAAGAATAGATTGGAGGGGTGCGAGAGTGTTTGAGCGGAGGCCACAGAGAGCAGGAGGTTGCAGTAGTCAAGGCGGGAGATGATGAGGGCATGGACTAGGGTTTTTGCAGATTCTTGGTTGAGGAATGTACGGATCCGTGAAATATTTTTGAGTTGACGTCGGCAGGAAGTGAAAAGGGCTTGGATATGTGGTTTGAAAGAGAGATCAGTGTCAAGGATAACCCGGAGGCAGCGAGACTGTGGGACTGGAGAGAGTGGGCAGCCGTTTACTTTAATGGATAGGTCCATTGGGGGGGTCACGTGAGATGGGCGAAAGATGATTAATTCTGTTTTGTCCATGTTAAGTTTTAGGAATCTAGCGGAGAAGAAGGATGAAATAGCAGACAGACATTGAGGGATTCTGTTTAGTATGGAGGTGATATCTGGTCCAGAGATGTAGATCTGTGTGTCATCAGCATAGAGATGATACTGAAAGTCATGAGATTCTATGAGCTGTCCGAGGCCGAAGGTGTAAACGGAGAAGAGCAGGGGCCCTAGGACTGAACCTTGCGGGACTCCGACGGATAGGGGGCGCGGTGAGGAGGTGGTGTGCGAATGGGAGACGCTGAATGTCCGGTCTTCTAGGTATGACGCTATCCAAGATAGGGCCAAGTCTGTGATACCAAGAGATGAGAGGATCTGTAGTAATAGGGAATGGTCCACTGTGTCAAAGGCAGAGGACAGGTCCAGGAGGAGGAGGACAGAGTAGTGTCGCTTGGCCTTGGCGGCTAGTAGGTCATTGGTGACCTTAGTTAGGGCAGTTTCAGTGGAGTGGTGTGGCCGGAAGCCGGATTGCAAGTGGTCAAGGAGGGAGCAAGAAGAGAGGTGGGAGGATATTTCAAGATGGACGTGTTGTTCCAGTAGTTTTGAGGCATAGGGGAGAAGTGATATAGGGCGATAGCTAGATACAGAGGATGGGTCAAGAGAGGGCTTTTTGAGGATAGGTGTGATTGAGGCATGTTTAAAGCTTGAGGGGAAAACATCAGTTGTTAGTGAAAGGTAGAAGAGATGGGTTAGGGTTGGGATGAAGACTGTGGTGAGGTTTGGGATGAAGTGGGATAGGATCGGGTCAAGTGCACAGGTAGTGAGATGTGATCTTGACAGTAGAGTGGAGAGTCGATCTTCTGTAATGGTGGAGAAGTTGGTTTTGGGGGAGTAGGGCAGGGCAGGTAGGAGGAAGGGCACTGGGGGTTGTTGACCAAAACTGTCTCTGATGTTATCAATCTTCTCCTTGAAAAATGAGGCAAAGTCTTCAGCTGAGATGAGTGGAGAGGGAGGAGGTGCTGGGGGGCGGAGGAGAGAATTGAAGGTGTTGAATAACTGTTTAGGGTTGTGAGACAGGGAGGATATGAGAGATGAGAAGTAGGTTTGTTTTGCTGCAGTGAGTGTGGCCTTGAAAGTAGTGAGGGACTGGTTGAATGTGATGAAGTCCTCATTGGAGTGGGAATTTTTCCATCTCCGCTCAGCAGCCCTGGAAGCCCGACTCTTTGGTCAGACTGGTGTGCCAGGGCTGTCTGTTGATTTTGCGAGCTTTGGTATGTTTGAGAGGGGCAACTGATTCCAAAGCTACAGCTATTGTGGTGTTATATAGAGCGGCAGCGGCATCCGCATTGTGTAGGGAACTTATGTCTGTAAGAGGGAGGAGGGATTTAGACAGTGAGTGTAGATCGAGGTGTTGAAGATTTCTGCGAGGGTGTGCGAGTTTTTGAGGTGGGGTTGTGGACCTGTGGAGGAGAAGGAAGAGAATGTAAGTAGGTTGTTGTCAGAGAGAGGAAGAGGTGAGTTAGAGAGGCTAGATAGGGAGCAGAGGTAGGTGAAGATGAGGTCTAGTGTGTGGCCATCTTTGTGAGTGGCTGCAGAAGACCATTGAGTGAGGCCGAAGGAGGAAGTGAGAGATAGAAGTTTAGTGGCAGCTGAGAGGGAAGTGTCAATGGGGATGTTGAAGTCGCCCAAAATGATAGTGGGGATATCAGTGGAAAGGAAATGAAGTACCCAGGTGGTGAAGTGGTCAAAGAAGGTGGTGGCTGACCCTGGAGGGCGGTATTTGACAGCTAGTTGGAGGTTGGAGAGGGAGTAGATGCGCACAGAGTGCACCTCGAAGGAAGGGCGGGTAACAGAGGGCGGCAGTGGGATTGGGGTGAAGGAGCAGTTATCTGACAGGAGAAAACCAACTCCTCCACCATGCTTGCAGCTGGGGCGGGGGGTGTGGGAAAGGTGGAATCCATCATATGAGAGTGCAGCAGGAGAGGCTGTGTCAGAGGAGGTGAGCCAGGTTTCGGTGATGGCGAGGAAGGAAAGTTTGTTAGTAATAAGAAGATCATCGATGAAAGAAAGTTTGTTGCAGACAGAGCGAGCTTTCCACAGAGTTCCTGTTAGTGGGACTGGGGAAGCTGGGGCTGGGCGAATGTGTATAAGGTTGGAGTTGTTACGGAAAGTTATGATTGAGTGTGGATGGGAGGTAGAAATGACTGTGGGAATGTGGTGAGGAGGACCAGGATTTGGAGAGATATCGCCGGCAGTGAGGAGGAGCAGAGAGAGTGTAAGCAGGTGGGAGCAGGAGAGGGCATGAGGGGGCTGTCTATGTTTGGAGACAGAGGACTGTATGTTGAGGAACAGATCTGAGGAAGAGGTGAGATGGATTGGAAGGATTGAAGAAGAGATGAACAGTTCCTTGCTTGGTGTAGGGATTAGTGGGGTTATCAGAAAGTGAAGGATTATAGGGGTTAGAGTGAAAACAAACAAAAACATTGTTTACAGTGACTCTTTCCAGTTATCTTCTGTTCCCTTCTGTTCCCTTAGTCATCAAGTTTGGTTGCCGCTGGTAAAGCATCCGGCCCGTCTGTACCGATCTCGTCGAAGCTCCAACTTCATTCATCTCAGTTGTCCAACCGATTCCTGCTGTAAAAGCATCGGCCCAGGCGATAAGTCGCCACATTCTTCCTTTCCTGCACTGGCCCACTTCTATGAGACACAGTGGCCGTGAGTAATGTGGGTTGCAGCCCTTAAACATTATGGGACTGCCAAGCTGTCCGGGCCTATAGCCCATGTGGATGCTAGGGCACCCTGGCCCCATCTGACCTAACTTCCTATAAGCTTCCCTCTTACTACCTGGAAGCCCCTCCTACAATTAACCCTCTATAACCATCCTATCAGCTAAACCTATCAGGCCCACTAGTATGCCCCCATCAACAAAACTACACTTACCCAAGCCTATAGGAACTATATACTAAAAGTGCCCTCCTCTAATGTCCCCAAAAGGATGCGCTAACTTACCCTAACTGAACATGTACAACAGGCACATTATATTATGATACAAAAACACAAGACAATATATTACAGCTTTCTACAAAATGGTAACACTTACATGTGGCAATACCACTAAAGATGAGCGATAATACATAATTTATATGTAACAGTACCGCAGGAATTTATCATAGACACATTTGTAAACATTAACCACCGGAAGACAATCAGAGAGAAGGGGAGCAAGAAAGACATCAAATCTTACCCCCTTACACTTGCAGGGGATTAGCACTGCAGGACTTGGTGTCTTGTGCCAGGTAGCCCAGATAATCTGTGTAACCCAGCATTTATCACTGACTGGCAGCATTCTGGCAAAGTACAGTGTATCCCGTAAGCTGATAATCCACAATGCGGGTGGGGTTAATCTCTGCATTAATAGCAATGCTACATCTGCATCAGATAAAACAGGAATTTTATCAAATTTCCTCTTAGCAGCCCAGTAAGTGACAAGTCACTTTAATCAGGGTCTCTGCTTCTACATTATGCTGCTTTAAGATTCCATAGTAAAACCTGCTGACAGATTCCGTTAACTATAAAAGGAGTTGGCAGCTAAAAGAAAGGTCCTCTCACCTCTGTACCAGTCAGTCACTGTTAATTTACTCATAGTATTTTTATATGTATTTTGTATGTATCCATCTTTGCATGTTGAGCACCATGGTATTAATGGTGCTTTAAAAATAAACGATAAAGAAATAATAATAATCCATATGTGTATCTCCAAACCAGCAGAATATGTTTGTCAGAATCGTGACAGCGCCGGCGTACAGCTGTCGCTGAGCAGGGACTCACCAGTGCTGTAGGGGTCCCGGGGACAGTAACAGCTGGAAAGTACAGATGCACAGGACTTGAACGCTGAAGTATTAGCAAGCAGGCACGGGACCTACGGTCATGTGACCACAAGGGGGTGGGGCTTAGCGTCCTGCTTGCTAAGATGGAAGAACACTCAGAGTCGGGCAAACCAGAGATCATACACAAGAGGGCGGTGCGGTAAAAAAGGGACAAGCAGAGAGCAGTCGAGTCACAAGCAGAGCGTCATACACGAGAGGACGGTGCGGTACAAGAGGGTCAGGCAGAACTCGTAACAGGGAAAGAACCGGATCACAACCAAACAAGCAACAAGTTATCAGGCACAAGGCACACGTATGCAAGAGGTCACTTAACTCAGCTGAGGGCAGGAGTATAACTGACACCGGGCCCAGGTCCAGTGAGCATTAAAAAGCCGCCCACTGCCAGAGAGAGGCAGAAACAATTAACCCCCTGTTTTGCCAGGACGGGCCAAAGCGAAACCCCGTCCTGGATCATGACAATGTTGATGTTATTAAGGACATTCTGTGAAGTTATGTTCTTTTTGGTCTTTGTATTCAATGACATGAATTGAGTGATGGTGTGTTTTTCAATAGTGTCTTTTGTTTTATGACTTTCTGCATTTTTTTGTTACAGACTGAGGAAGGTCACGTATTGACCGAAATGTCTCTTATTTTTCTGGAGTTTCTACATTCAGTAAATAAGTTCTTGAATACATCTATATTAGTGCCAATTATTTTTACAACACTTTTCACAAATTGTCATAGGAACATGCAGTATTTCTCCATCCTTGTGATCTATCTGCATAAGGAAAATAAACTGCAGTTACACTTTAACTAACCTAGACAGCTGTACTGTACACAGTAATTGTTGGTATATCCAGACAACATATGCTTGGCAGGCATTGTGGTATAAATTGTATTTACTGTCCGCCTTAGGTCACTGATCAGGACCAAGATACTGGACAACATTGTCAGGCAGATTTCAAGTTTTACAGTGTTTGTACAAACAACAACGAAACAAAAGCACATGGCTGGATTTTAACATCTTGCAACACTCCAAAATAGAGATGAGTGGATTGTTTGAAATTAAAATTTTCCAGCTTTGACAAATATTCCCCAAAAATTCTATTAATACCAAATAAATTTACCTTAAACTGTAGTACTGCAAAGCCTATAATTGCTTGAAAAATGTGTGTATAATACTCGGAGGTCTCCTAGGAGTGTATAGAACTCCTTTTAAGCTCTTTAATTGAAACACAGACTTATTAAGGTTAGTATGAACCTATCTGACTGGGGGCAAACAGATGGTAACCAGCAGTAAAAAAAGCAGTATTCAGGTGGCATGTACAAGTCTAATATTAGATTATTACAACAGTATGCAAAAAAATGTATGCATTGTGACATAGTCACTGGTAAAGTGCTGGAGGGGAGATATCTGTCAGTATGCTTAATGGCGTCAGTGATGTAAAATCCAAAGATTTTCCTCCAGCACATTAAGTGTTGCGAAGAGTTTACAGCTAATTTGTTTAATGGGCTGGGTTTTTTGTGGACAACATAGAGTGGGAGGGAGGTTTTCCACCTTATTTCCACCCAAGAGTGTGGTCAGCGGCTTAAGTAGCTGGCCTCCAGAGGCAGTAGGTTTTCAGTGCCTGGAGAGGAACACTCCAGAGAAGTGTTTGTGTTTTATACTAAAATCTGAACCATGGACCTTGCTAGAACAGAGAGAGCTGATCCCTGCTAGCAGAAGGGCTGAGTTTTGTTTTGCTGTTTTGCCCAGAGGGCTGTGTTTACTTTTTCCAAAACTTTTTATTCCACTCATGGTTAGTGGTTGGGTGAAGCGATTTATTGTCAAGCTACTGTGTTTTCTATTTTAAAAGTTCACATACCCTGATAATTTTGTCCTTATAACATGCACAGAAGTGGACAAAAATGGGTTTGAATGGCTACTAAAGGCAACATCCTGACCTGTGACCTGTTTGCTTGTAATCAATGTGTGTGCATAAAAGCTGAGTGAATTTCTGGGATCCAAGACAGACTCTTGCATCTTTCATCCAGCCACTGACGTTTCTGTGGGTCATGGGAAAAGCAAAAGAATTGTCTATGGGAAAAGGTAGTTGAACTGTATAAAACAGGAAAGGGATACAAAAAAATATCCAAGGAATTGATAATGCCAGTCAGCAGCGTTCAAACTGTAATTAACAAATGGAAAATCAGGTGCTCTGTAAAAACAAACCACGGTTAGATAGAAAATTTTGTCCACGACTGTCAGGAAAATTGTTCGGGATGCAAAGAAAAACCCACAAACAACATCAGCTGAAATACTGGACTCTCTGAAAACTAGTGGTGTGGCTGTTTCAAGATGCACAATAAGAAGGCACTTGAAGAAAAATAGGCTGCATGGTTGAGTCCCCAGAAGAAAGCCATTACTGCGTAAAAGCCACAAAGTATCTTGCCTACAATACGCAAAACAGCACAGAGACAAGCCTCAAAACTTCTGGAACAAGGTAATTTGGATTGATGAGACCAAAATTGAAGTTTTTGGCCACAGCCATCAACGTTACATTTGGAGAGAAGGCAACAAGGCCTATAATGAAAGGAACATTATTCCTACTGTAAAACACGGAGGTGGGTCGCTGATGTTTTGGTGATGTGTGAGCTACAAAGGCACAGGATACTTAGTCAAAGTTGAAGGAAAGATAAATGCAGCACGTTATCAGCAAATACTGGAGGCAAATTTGCAATCATCAGCCCGGAAGCTGCGCATGGGACATACTTGGACGTTCCACCATGACAATGATCCAAAGCACAAGGCCAATTCGACCTGTCATTGGCTATATGAGAACAAAGTGAAGGTTCTAGAGTGGCCATCTCTGTCTTCTGACCTCAATATCATTGAGCCACTCTGGGGAGATCTCAATCACACAGTTCATGCTACACAACCCAGAAATTTACAGGAACTGGAGGCTTTTTGCCAAGAAGTGTGGGCAGCTTTACCATCTGAGAAAATAAAGAACCTCATCAAAAACTACCACAAAAGACATCAAGCTGTCATTGATGTTACAGAGGGCAAAACAAGGTATTAAGAAATGGGGTATGTGAACTTTTGATCAGGGTCATGTGGATGTTTTGAGTTGTCATTATGATTTAACTCAGTGGTTCGAATCCCACCAAGGACAACATCTGCAAGGAGTTTGTATGTTCTCCCCGTGTTTGCGTGGGTTTCCTCCGGGTACTCTGGTTTCCTCCCACACTCCAAAGACATACTGATAGGGAATTTACATTGTGAGCCCCATCGGGGACAGTGATGAAAATGTGATTTGATTCAGCCAATGAGGAATCCTAAGAAGTGTGGGCACATCCTGTTAGGCATGTAGGCATGTTAACTTAAGGCATGGCTGTGATTGGCTGTTGAAATGATGTCATGATTGTGGTGTAGTAACCACTGTGTCCGCTAGGGGGCGCTGTGTGGATGTCCCAAGAGAATGGATGAGTGGCAGAATCCTGAAGGATGGTTATGTATCTCAAAGTGGGTGGCTTTGAGATGGAGACTTGTGTATGTGTGATCAGCAATATCATTGCTGAGGAGTTGTTTCAAAGTGTAAGGGAGAAGTCTTCAGATAACTAGAGAGATGGGCGGGTTATGGTTACATTACAAACCCACCCAGGGGTGTGTCTGAAAATGCCTGTATTAAAAGGCTATGTGAGTGTGTGAAGGACCTGTGATGAGGTCACAGTCACGTGACCCGGTGGGCGTGGCTATAGACCATATAATGTGGCCAGGGTAGGTCACATGGGGTGAGTACTGGGACCTGGTTGGTCCAGTGTGGAAGGTCCCGCTGTGATGGAGCTTCCTGCCTGACAGTACGTGTGGAGTGGCAGTGTGTAACGGCTGCCAGCACCTGTTAGTTCCCTGGAGGGAATGAATGTCGACTGCATGATAAAGGAACCGTGAGGTTGCCCTGACGTGGGTGAGATAACTTGGGGCTAGGAAGCCTGCACATTGAATACTGCATAGCCCATATGATTAAAGGACACTGCTAACAGAGGGAAACTCTGTAATGGACGCTATGCTGATTATGCTTTTAAGCGAACTGTCTGTTGCTGTGATGGTTTATGATGGTGAATAAACCGCAAGGACTGTATTGTTTTGATGGAAAATCCGTGCCGGATCTGGTTTTTGTGGCTGCAAGCGAGTGATCCCCTACTTAGATGAAGGCGCTACCTCACATGATGCACTATAAAAGCCGCCGCCGCCATTTTGGGTTCACTCTGCTGTGAATTCAGTTAAGGGACAGGAGGCTGCTGTTCAGGCTCTGAGGGACAGTTAGAGATAGCGATTTTCTATATAGTGCTTTACCCAGGCTACTTTATCAACCGCTGTAGCTTTCTTTTGCTTTGCAGCGCTGTTCACAGCTGTCTGCAAGGTCTGTGTGTGTGAGTGCAGCTCACGCTGTAGTGTGTTCTGCAGCCAACTCTGGTTGTAGTCCGCTCAGTGTGCGTCACTGCCTCATACATAGTCCTTTTTTGTTTTATTGCTGCTCATTTTTCCTGATTTCTCCTATTAGTGTGCTTCCATCCGTATCCATCTACATTGGTTGCAAACACTATATAGGAGTAGATAGCGGAGCCTTTATGCAGCCTTTCAGTGCTAGTGCACAGTTTTCTGCACTGTTCACGGCTGTCTGTGAGGTCTCTGTGTGTGAGTGCAGCTCATGCTGTAGTGTGTTCTGCAGCCACCTCTGATTGTAGTCCGCTCAGCGTGCGTCACTGCCTCATACATTGTCCTTTTTTGCTGTAGTGCTGCTTATTTTTCCTGAATTTCTCCTATTAGTGTGCTTCCATCCGTATCCAGCTAGATTGGTTGCAAACACTATATAGTAGATAGAGGAGCCTTTCTGCTGGCTTGTGCCCTGCAGCCCCAGCCAGATTAGTATTAGACTATTTTTTGTTGCCTCATCTATTGCATTGTAGGTTACCTTCCTGCATTGTAATAGCTACAAAAAGTTTGTGATACTATAGCTTTTACATCTTTGGTCACATCCTTTTTATTGTGTGAAAAAAAACACGTAAAAAAAGTTCACCAAACACTCAACTTTACAGTTGTGTAGGCCACATTAGCTCATATTTAAGAGTAGTCCACACTATAAAATTAGTGTTTCTTATACCTGTTAGCAGCTGTTCAGGAATAAGCACACTAAGCCCTTAGTACTTTTCTGCCTATCTTTATCAGTCTACCAAGATGAAGAAGGCAGGGAGCAAGGCACGTGGTCGTGGGCGTGAAGTTTCAGCAGGGAGAGGACGTGGGGATTCTGTGCCTGCTGCGGGCACCAGTGACTCAGCATCCCCCAGTTTTCCCAGGGAACATTCCTTTATGCGCAGCTGTGTAGTAGCTCACCGTACCCCACTGCTGCGGGAGGAACAAATTGAAGCCGCTTTTGGGATTGATGGCACCTAGCGCATCGACTTCAATTACTTCCACATCCTCTCAGGTCCAGAGCATTGAAGAGCAACCATCTGTCTCTTTACCACCTGCCAAATTGCCCAGGCAGTCAGAGAGCCCTGAACAGGAGCCATCTCTACTTCTGTTCTCTGAATGTGTTGGCTTGCAAAGAGGGGGCCAGCCAAGCAGCATTCTAGAATGTGAAGAAGAGGGAGAATGCAGTGATGCGCAACAGCTTTGTCTGTCTGAATCTGAAGAGGCAGGTGGGCCAGTGCCTATGGTCAGCACACCTCAGTACGCATCTGATGATAAGACTCAGGTGCCACTTTCTGGTGCGTACTGTGCTGGCGAGACTACCCAGGAGAAGCAGGTGTTTGAAGAGGGTAGTGTAGCTGATGAGGTCCTTGACCCATCATGGCGTGAGGAACAGGAAGGTGGTGGGAGCAGCTCTGAGGAAGAGATTCCCCGAACGGCCAAAACAGGAGGGTGAGGGAGGGGGCAGACTTGTTTGCCTGTAGCCTCCACTTCGGCACCCATTAGGAGCATTCCTCTTTCAAAACCCAAAACGGGCGCTCCCAGGACTTGCAGTGCGTGGTCCTTTTTTGACACAGTTGCAGATGACATTTGCTTTGTCAAATGTAAGCTGTGTAATCAGAAAGTCAAAAGAGGGAAAAGTGTCAGCAACCTCAGTCCCACAAATATGTGGAAACATGTGTGGACCAAGCACGTGGTGGAGTTACAAAGACACACTGAAGACGTAGGCAAACCTACAGCACCACCTACCACCTCTTCAGCACGTCTTGTAGCCTCTTCCTCCAGCTCACACACAGCTGGTTCGGCTTCCTCACAGGATCGCCATGGAAGAACCTCTGGCACTGTCGTACGGAGACCCAGTGTAATTCCACCCACAGCACCACGTTCCCTGTCATCCTCACACTCCCAGGCCACTCTACAGCCATCAGTAGCACAGGCATGGGAGAAAAGGCGGCCATATTCGGCAAACCACCCCCGAGCACAGGCTCTGAATGCTGGCAGTGCAAAACTACTGTCCCTTGAAATGCTCTCATTCAGGCTGGTGGAGACTGACACCTTCCGTAACTTCATGGCATTGGCAATCCCACAATACAACGTGCCCAGCCGCTTTTATTTCAGCAGGCAAGCCGTCCCTGCCCTGCAAAAGCATGTGGAGGGAAAAATTAAACATGCGCTACTAAACGCCGTCAGTAGCAAGGTCCACCTGACCACCGATGCGTGGACCAGTAACCATGGACAGGGACGAAACCTTTCCCTCATTGCCCATTGGGTAAATGTTGTGGAGCCGGGTACAGATCTTGAGAGTGGCGCTGTGCGTGTTCTGCCAACTCCAAGGATTGCAGGAATCCAGTCTGTACACATTGACTCCTCCTAATACTCCAGTTCCTCTGAATCAGCGATGCAGGAGCCGTCACGGTCTACCTTCACATGGACCCGTGAACGCTTACCTGTTACAACCGATATGAGCACAGCCATGCCCAAACGTCAACAGGCCGTACTGAAATTAATTTCTTTGGGGAATCGAAGCCACACAGCGCAGGAGCTCTGGAATGCCATCAAGCAGGAAAGCGACGTGTGGTTTGTGCCAGCGAATCTCCAGCCAGGCTTGGTAGTGTGTGTCAATGGCCAAAATCTGGTGGCGGCTCTGGGTCTAGGCAACCTCACTCATATCCCATGTCTGGCACATGTGCTCAACTTGGTCGTGCAGAGTTTTTTGAGGGACTATCCGGATCTTGATGCACTGCTGCACAAGGTCCGCATAGAGTGCGCTCACTTGCGGCGTTCCAGCATGGCAAAATCACGCATTGCAGCTCTGCAGCGCCGATTCCGCCTTCTGGAACATCGCATCATATGTGACCTACCCACCAGGTGGAATTCAACGTTACATATGTTGGAGCGGTTGTGTGAGCAGCAGGCAGCAGTAATGGAGTACCAGCTACATCAAGCGCAAACAAGTCACACTGCGCGCCGTTCACACTTCACCACCACTAAGTGGGCCTCTATGAAGGACATCTGCCACGTTTTGGGTGCCTTCGATGATTCCACGCAGATGGCGAGTGCAGATGATGCACTAGTCAGCATGACTGTCCCCCCTATCTGCCTGCTTGAAAAAACCCTGCAAGCACTAAGGGAGGAGGTTGTGGAAGAGGTGGAGGATGAGGAGTCACAAATGCCATCTGCTTCTGGACAGTCTGCGCAACGTGGTTCCTCACAAAGGCCTAGGCAGGGGACACTTTGTGAGGAGGATGAGGAGGAGTGAATGGAGGAGGAAGACATCTCTCCAGAGGAGGGAGGTGCACAATGCTCTAGTAGTCAGTATGTAGAGCGAGGGTGGGGTGATGCAGAGCAGGCAGAGATGACGCCTCAAGCAGGGGACAGCGTTTCTTGGCCAGTTGGGAGTCTGCAGCACATGGTTGATTTCATGCTGCAGTGCCTGAGAAACGACCACCGCATTGCCCACATTCTCAACACGGCTGATTATTGGGTGTACACCCGCCTAGATCCTCGCTACCGGGACAACTTACAAAGCCTCATAACACTGTTGAACCGGGAGCGTAAAATGCGGGAGTACCAAGAAACACTGGTGCATTCCATTATGATCTCCATTCCACCCGAGAGCAGTGCTGCTAGTGCTTTACAAAGCAGCTCTGTGTGTCGAGGCAGTGGAGGAAGCTCTGCACAAAGAGGGAGCAGAAGCAGCGCCTCAGCACAAGGCAAGACCAGCATGGCCCAAATGTGGCAAAGGTTTGTGTCCCCGCCGCAAATGTCTACACCATCACAGACGGCTCCAGTCAGCAGGAGGCAACGTTTCCGTCAGATGGTGACAGACTACATGTCTTGCCCTGTCAGTGTACTTCCAGACGGCTCTTCCCCCTTCAAGTTTTGGGTCTCTAAGCTGGATACATGGCCAGAACTTAGCCAGTATGCATTGGAGGTGCTGGCTTGCCCTGCTGCTAGTGTATTATCGGAACACTTCTTTAGTGCCGCAGGTGGTGTACTAACAGACTGTCGCATGCGACTATCCTCTGATAACATTGACCGGCTTACTTTTCTGAAAATGAACAAGGCCTGGATCTCACCGGAATTTGCCAGTCCTCTTCCAGATTAAATAATTGGTTGGCAACAGTATCCAGGTCTCCTGTTGTGTTCATGTTTCTACCACCTGAACTGATTGACCCTGGGCTCCAACACCGCCAGTTGCTGCTCAGAAGTGCCGTCTGCACAGAGAAAAACACTAGCTCCTGTGTTATTGGGGTTCAGTAATGCCAGCTGCTCCCCTGCTGTGTGTCCGGCAATGTCTCCTGCTCCCTCCACATTCACGCTACATCAGATATTAAACTTGCTCCAATTAGGACTCAGCCTACACCCTGATTGACCCTGGGCTCCAACACCACCAATTGCTGCTCAGAAGTGCCGTCTGCACAGAGAAAAACACTAGCTCCTGTGTTAGTGGGTTTCAGTAACGTCAGCTGCTCCCCTGCTGTGTGTCCGGCAATTTCTCCTGCTCTGTCCAAACTCACACAACTACAGATTTTAAACTTGCTCCAAATAGGCCTCTGCTTCCACTCTGTTTGTACTATTGACCCTGGGCTCCAACACCGCCAGTTGCTGCTCAGTATCCAGGTCTCCTGTTGTGTTCATGTTTCTACCACCTGAACTGATTGACCCTGGGCTCCAACACCGCCAGTTGCTGCTCAGTATCCAGGTCTCCTGTTGTGTTCATGTTTCTACCACCTGAACTGATTGACCCTGGGCTCCAACACCGCCAGTTGCTGCTCAGAAGTGCCGTCTGCACAGAGAAAAACAATAGCTCCTGTGTTATTGGGGTTCAGTAATGCCAGCTGCTCCCCTGCTGTGTGTCCGGCAATGTCTCCTGCTCCCTCCACATTCACACTACATCAGATATTAAACTTGCTCCAATTAGGCCTCAGCCTACACCCTGATTGACCCTGGGCTCCAACACCACCAATTGCTGCTCAAAAGTGCTGTCTGCACAGAGAAAAACACTAGCTCCTGTGTTAGTGGGTTTCAGTAATGTCAGCTGCTCCCCTGCTGTGTGTCCGGCAATTTCTCCTGCTCTGTCCAAACTCACACAACTACAGATTTTAAACTTGCACCAAATAGGCCTCTGCTTCCACTCTGTTAGTACTATTGACCCTGGGTTCCAACACCGCCAGTTGCTGCTCAGAAGTGCCGTCTGCACAGTCAACATATGCTCCCGTGTTATTGGGGTTCAGTAATGTCAGCTGATCCCCAGCTGTGTGTCCAGCAATTTCTCCTGCTCTGTCCACACTCACACAACTACAGATTTTAAACTTGCTCCAATTAGGCCTCTGTTTCCACTCTGTTTGTTGTATTTAACCTGGGTTCCAGCACCGCCAGCTGGTTCCCGGCAGTGTCTTTGGCATGGGTACTCCCTCCTGCCCAGCCTGCTTTCTAGCACAGGTACCTCCTGCTTAGTAACCGGGTTCCAGTACCATCAGCTGGTCCTCGGTAGTGCCATTGGCTCTTGCTCCTTCTGCTGCCCCTCCGGGTTCCAGCACCGTCAGCTGGTCCTTGGTAGTTCCATTGGCTCTTGTAGCTTCTGCTACCCATCCGGGTTCCAGCACCATCAGCTGGTTCTCGGCAGTGTCTTTGGCACAGGTACTCCCTCCTGCCCAGCCCGGTTCCAGCACGCCGTCTGTTTCCGGGTAGTGTCAATGTCACTTTGCCACCAATACGTTGTCCTGTCGCGTTGCGGTCGGGTTTGCTGACTCTATCGTGCCTGCAGTTTGGGTGCTTCCTATGTGGGCTGCGGGATCTGGCAATAAAGGCTGGTTCCGTAGTGCCAATAGGACAAGCACCCCCTGTAGGACTGTGGGTTTTGGTAACTGCCGCCGGCTCGCGGTTTTGCAACTTTGTTTTTCATGGGTATCTTCTGCTACCCATCCGGGTTCCAGTACCGTCAGCTGGTTCTCGGCAGTGCCTTTGGCTTAGGTGCCTCCTTCTCGGTATCCGAGTTCCAGCAACGTCTGCTGGCCCTTGGTAGTGCTTTCTGGCACAGGTACCTCCTGCTTAGTAACCGGGTTCCAGTACCATCAGCTGGTCCTCGGTAGTGCCATTGGCTCTTGTTCCTTCTGCTACCCATCCGGGTTCCAGTACCGTCAGCTGGTTCTCGGCAGTTCCTCAGCCTTCTTGTACCTTCTGCTACATTTTCAAGTTCAAGCTTTTTGAAATGGTTTTTGGTAATCACTCTGGATCTCCCTGACGATGACCCTGAAGACGACGACCCTGAAGATCACCCCGAAGAAGACGACCCCCCAAAAGGCAGAAGAACATTAAGCATAAAACTAAAAATCAGAGCAAATGATATTATCTAAATTTTAAGCAAAAGAAGACTAAGCAGTGTATGGGGGTGAGTCCGTTCCTCCTCGTGGTGCCCCTGGAAAATGCCTGCTGCTGCAGGCCAAACTGAACGCGGACAAATCCTGTTGTAAATCTTTTGTGACAGGCAGAACGGAAGGTGTAATCTTCAAACTTTTATAGATAACAACTACATGAATTCCTGTCACAAATAAGAATATGATGAAGAAGAATAGGAAGAAGATGAAGAAGTAGAATATGAAGAAGAATAATAGTTGAATAAGAAGAATATGAAGAATGTAAAAAAAAAAAGAATAATAGGAAGAACGTGAAGAAGAAGAAGATGAATAAGGTGAAGAATAAGTTGATGACAAAGATGCTGCTGCTGAGGATGAAGGAGAAAGTGTGGGAGAAGTAAAAAAGAAGGTGAAGAGCATGGAAGTAGTGAAACATACATATCTGACAAAATATAAAAAAGGTTAACATAGTCAATATCTTTGCAACTCCGAACGTCTTAAAAAAAAAATTAATTCCTGCTATTACATTTGATTGGGCTAAACCTCTATGCCTTTAATGTCTCCTCCACCTCCCCCAATACATTCTACATTATTCTTAGTTGTTTTCCTTCATGTAGAATTAACCTACAAGGAAAGAAAGGGTTTATTTTAATTCCGATATTTCTGTCCCATTGACTTGCATTGGTTTCCGGTATCGGAGAATCAGCGATATCAGATACTTTTTGGGTATCGGTCCGATCCAATCCGATCCGATATTTCCCGATATCGGAAGGTATCGCTCAACACTATTGAGAATATTATTCAAAAATTTCCACAAGGTGTCAGTATAATGCAGTATGTAGTAGGAATCCATTTGCAAGTTAAAATCTTCCAATACAGTGACATCTAAAGAATAGTTTAATACTTTTTTCTCATGTATATATGTTACAATATGAAAAAAATGGTAGCACTAATTGTTATTATTGTCTACTAAACTTACAGGTTGTGCTTTATCTCCTATATTCATTAGCTCACGGCTCTCCAGCCTCCCTTATTCCTGGTTGTTAATGAATGCTCCTGATTGAGTAAAATGTCATCATGTCTTTCTTCTAAAGCAGCCTTCAAGAGGCCACAGTATGATTTCCCCATAGCTCCCTTACAGTATGATGCCTCCACAGTAGAGTTGAGCGACTTTTGGTTTTTTAGGGTCGCGTTTCGTTTCGTGAAACCCGACTTTTCCAAAAGTCGGGTCGAGCAAGATCGTCCGATTATAGGGGAAAGTCGGGGTCGTCCCGAAACACGAAACCCAATGTAAGTCAATGGGGAATAAAAGTCGGCAGTGAGAGGAGGACAGGAAACACACCTACAGTGCCCATTTGCATGCCAAAAGCATCAATTCTTCTTACTTAAGCTTGTCAACCTTAATTAACTTCATAATACAAGTTACGCACTGAAAAATGGGGGTTATTTGGCTAAAGTTGTGGGGGGGAGGGCTGGCTGCAGGTTTTCATGTGCCCTGGGCGAAAGAGCGCCCCTTTGACACATACCACAACTCATCATGCTCCGATACGGCAGATAAATAGCGGTATAGTACAATGAAAAATACCTCACTTTTTACATCTCATGACGAGGCCCATCTATTTCTCCATACAGAATCATTGGTCCCATATAATGTTTGAAACAGTATATGATGAGCTCCACATAATGCTACAGTATATGTTGGTCCCCATGGATGAAGCTCCACTGTCTTATGGGCCCAAATAATGCTCCAAACATAATGGGCCCCATTTCTAATGCTCTAGTGTATAATGGGCCCTGTAAATGCTGCTCCAGTGTCTGATGTCCACCTTTGGAATGTTCCAGTGTATGGTGGGCCCCATCTATCATTCTCCAGAGTATAGTGCTCCCCAAAAATTGCTGTCCCAACATTGAAAACAATCAAATAAGTCTCCTCGCTAGGGAATCCCTGTACTTGTCTGGACAGGTGCTGTAGCTTGCTTAACAGCTCGCCAGCCGTTCTCACGCCCAGTATGGATTGCACGTGATTGCACAAAGGTTAGAAAGGGTACCGTATCCCTGGATAACATGTATGGATAGCGTACACATTCAAAATATATGTCTCAGGAGGCAGGCTCAGACGGTGTCAGGCCCAGTATGGATTGCACGTGATTGCACAAAGGTTAGAAAGGGTACCGTATCCCTGGATAACATGTATGGATAGCGTACACATTCAAAATATATGTCTCAGGAGGCAGGCTCAGACGGTGTCAGGCACAGTATGGATTGCACGTGATTGCACAAAGGTTAGAAAGGGTACCGTATCCCCGGATAACATGTATGGATAGCGTACACATTCAAAATATATGTCTCAGGAGGCAGGCTCAGACGGTGTTAGGCCCAGTATGGATTGCACGTGATTGCACAAAGGTTAGAAAGGGTACCGTATCCCTGGATAACATGTATGGATAGCGTACACATTCAAAATATATGTCTCAGGAGGCAGGCTCAGACGGTGTTAGGCCCAGTATGGATTGCACATGATTGCACAAAGGTTAGAAAGGGTACCGTATCCCCGGATAACATGTATGGATAGCGTACACATTCAAAATATATGTCTCAGGAGGCAGGCTCAGACGGTGTTAGGCCCAGTATGGATTGCACGTGATTGCACAAAGGTTAGAAAGGGTACCGTATCCCTGGATAACATGTATGGATAGCGTACACATTCAAAATATATGTCTCAGGAGGCAGGCTCAGACGGTGTCAGGCCCAGTATGGATTGCACGTGATTGCACAAAGGTTAGAAAGGGTACCGTATCCCTGGATAACATGTATGGATAGCGTACACATTCAAAATATATGTCTCAGGAGGCAGGCTCAGACGGTGTCAGGCACAGTATGGATTGCACGTGATTGCACAAAGGTTAGAAAGGGTACCGTATCCCCGGATAACATGTATGGATAGCGTACACATTCAAAATATATGTCTCAGGAGGCAGGCTCAGACGGTGTTAGGCCCAGTATGGATTGCACGTGATTGCACAAAGGTTAGAAAGGGTACCGTATCCCCGGATAACATGTATGGATAGCGTACACATTCAAAATATATGTCTCAGGAGGCAGGCTCAGACGGTGTTAGGCCCAGTATGGATTGCACGTGATTGCACAAAGGTTAGAAAGGGTACCGTATCCCCGGATAACATGTATGGATAGCGTACACATTCAAAATATATGTCTCAGGAGGCAGGCTCAGACGGTGTTAGGCCCAGTATGGATTGCACGTGATTGCACAAAGGTTAGAAAGGGTACCGTATCCCTGGATAACATGTATGGATAGCGTACACATTCAAAATATATGTCTCAGGAGGCAGGCTCAGACGGTGTTAGGCCCAGTATGGATTGCACGTGATTGCACAAAGGTTAGAAAGGGTACCGTATCCCCGGATAACATGTATGGATAGCGTACACATTCAAAATATATGTCTCAGGAGGCAGGCTCAGACGGTGTTAGGCCCAGTATGGATTGCACGTGATTGCACAAAGGTTAGAAAGGGTACCGTATCCCTGGATAACATGTATGGATAGCGTACACATTCAAAATATATGTCTCAGGAGGCAGGCTCAGACGGTGTTAGGCCCAGTATGGATTGCACGTGATTGCACAAAGGTTAGAAAGGGTACCGTATCCCCGGATAACATGTATGGATAGCGTACACATTCAAAATATATGTCTCAGGAGGCAGGCTCAGACGGTGTCAGGCACAGTATGGATTTGACGGCCCAGATTACACAGCGGAGGAGCAGGGAGAGGTAAAGATTGCAAATGCTGGGGCCCTGCCCAAGCAAGGGGGGCCCACTCGTGGGCGTCGGTACTGGCACTGGGCCCCTCACCACCGTCAGAGACACTTGATTGCACTATGAGGGACCCTGTGCCAGTGCCCGCGCCCAAGAGTCGGCCTACCCACCTGTCCAGGGCAACGGCACTCGCACGGTGTCGTGCGGTAGGTGGTGACCCCGGCCATGGGGGGGGAGGCAGCACAGTTAGGGAGTTTTAAAAAGTGGCATATGTTGATGTTGGACATTCAGCTGATGCAAAAGGCGAAATAGGTGAAGTACCAGGAAGAGGTGGACCAAAGCAAGCCATTTTTCTGTCACCCTATGTGTCATCAGGGGAAGGTGGGACAAAATCCTTGGAAACCCATGCATGGTTCATTTTAATGAAGGTTAGATCATCCACATTTTGGGTTGACAGACGGGTCCTTTTTTCTGTCAGGATTGATCCAGCTGCACTGAAGACTCTTTCCGATAGCACACTTGCAGCTGGGCAAGCGAGCTCCTGTAAGGCATATTGGGCCAATTCAGGCCAGGTGTCCAGTTTAGCGGCCCAATAGTCAAAGGGGAATGACCTGTGTGGGAGAACATCGATATGGGAGGAAAAGTAGTTTGTAACCATAGTTGACAACCAGGGCCGGACTGGGACTAAAATTCAGCCCTGGCATTTGAAGTTACACAGGCCCACTAGTCACATGGTGACTATATAATATCTTTGTACACTTGTAGTTTACAAGAAGTGAGAGGAGATTAACACGACTATATAACATGTAGTCACAGCTGTGCCCAGTATTTCAGCTCAGTCCTATTTATTGCTTTTAGGTACAGTACTCCTCCCAAAGCTCTGTCCCTTTTGTATGCACGGTGACAGAATTCCTGGCAGAACTGCTCTCTATTGGGCAACCAGACCCCCTGGTCATAGCCGCCCCTATCATACCTCCCAACTTTTGAAGAAGGGAAAGATGGAGAAGGACTGAGGCGCGCGCGGCGCGCCGCTGCAAATTTTGGCCACGCCCTGGCCACATCCATTTCACAACTAGTCACACCCATGTCCACACCTAATCGCACCCATTTAGCACTGCTGATCACACTGACTGGTACTGAGGGCACAGTGGCTGGCATTATGGGCACACTGACTGGCACTAAGGAAGAGAGAAAACAGAGAGAGAGAGAAAAAAGAAAACAGACAGAGAAAGAAAGGGGAAAGAAAGAACAGTGAGACAAAGAAAGAACAGTGAGAGACAGAGAAAGAACAGAGAGAGAAAGAAAGAGGGGAAAGAAAGAAAGAAAGAACAGAGAGAGACAGAGAAAGAACAGAGAGAGAAAGAAAGAGGGGAAAGAAAGAACAGAGAGAGACAGAGAAAGAACAGAGAGAGAGAAAGAGGGGAAAGAAAGAAAGAACAAAGAGACAGAGAAAGAACAGAGAGAGAAAGAAGTAAAGAAAAGAAAGAACAGAGAGATAGGAAAGAAAAAGAAAGAAAGAAAGAAAGAAAGAGGGGAAGAAAGAACAGAGAGAGAAAAAAGAAAGATTAGAGAGAGAAAGAAAGAACAGAGAGAGAAAGAAAGAACAGAGAGAGAAAGAAAATGAAGGAAAGACAGAACAGAGAATGAAAGAACAGAGAAAGAGAGAAAGAAATAAAGAAAGATTCTATAAAGATACTATAGCAGCCCGGCTCCCATTGTAGTGCCCACCTGAGCCTCCCGGTGCAGGACCTATCATGATCCGCTCACATGGCCGGCATCCCCGATTCCAAGGCGATCCTGCTGTCTGCGCTGTCGGAGGAGAACACGGTGATGGATCTGAAGCATTCCTGATTCCGTCACAATCTCCTCAAGAAATTATCTCATTTCCGGTCAGCTTCCAGCACATCACTTCAGGTGGAACGTCATGTGTGTGTTTTAAAATGCTCCTCGGGGCTCCGCCGTGTACTCCTGTGTCCGTGGGAAAAGCCCGCTTTGTATGCTTTGTACACACTTGGCTCCGCTCATCCCATACACATATGGCTCCACTCCATACACACACGGCTCCACTCTGTCCACCTCGTACACGCGTGGCTCCGCTCCGTACATCCCGTACACACATGGCTCCACTCCGTCCACCTCGTACATGCGCGGCTCCTCTCCGTCCACCTCGTACACGCGCGGCTCCACCTCGTACACACACACGGCTCCGCTCCGTACACCTCGTACACACGGCTCCTCTCCGTACACCTCGTACACGCGTGGCTCTGCTCCGTACACCTCGTACACACGGCTACGCTCCGTACACCTCGTACACACGGCTCCGCTCCGTACACCTCATACACACGGCTCCGCTCCGTACACACGGCTCCGCTCCGTACACCTCATACACACGGCTCCGCTCCGTACACCTCATACACACGGCTCCTCTCCGTACACCTCATACACACGGCTCTTCTCCGTACACCTCGTACACACGGGTCCGCTCCGTACACACGGCTCCGCTCCGTACACCTCGTACACACACGGCTCCGCTCCGTACACCTCGTACACACGGCTCCGCTCCGTACACACGGCTCCTCTCCGTACACCTCATACACACGGCTCCTCTCCGTACACCTCGTACACCCACGGCTCCTCTCCGTACATCTCGTACACGCGGCTCCGCTCCGTACATCTCGTACACGCGGCTCCGCTCCGTACATCTCGTACACGCAGCTCCTCTCCGTACACCTCGTACACACGGCTTCGCTCCGTACACACGGCTCCGCTCCGTACACCTCGTACACGCGGCTCCGCTCCGTACACCTCGTACACGCGGCTCCGCTCCGTACACCTCGTACACGCGGCTCCGCTCCGTACACCTCGTACACGCGGCTCCGCTCCATACACCTCGTACACGCGGCCCCGCTCCGTACACCTCGTACACGCGGCCCCGCTCCGTACATCTCGTACACGCGGCCCCGCTCCGTACACCTCGTACACGCGGCCCCCGCTCCTTACACCTCGTACACGCGGCCCCCGCTCCTTACACCTCGTACACGCGGCCCCCGCTCCTTACACCTCGTACACGCGGCTCCGCTCCGTACACCTCGTACACACGGCTCCTCTCCGTACACCTCGTACACACGGCTCCTCTCCGTACACCTCGTACACACGGCCCCCGCTCCGTACACCTCGTACACACGCGGCTCCGCTCCGTACACCTCGTACACACGTGTACACACACGGCTCCGCTCCTTACACCTCGTACACACACAGCTCTGTTACATCCACCCTGTAAATCCTGACAATCCACACATACTTACCTCAACCAGCACCATGACAACAGCACAGCAGAGTCTTGCAGACGGTAGAGGCAAGGCTGAGTGCACAGGACCTGTGATGAGGTCACAGGAGGGGCGGAGTCAGGGGTGACATGATCGGGGGTCTGGACAAAGGCTCCTGATCATGTGACCCCCTGACTCCTCCCCTCCTGTGACCTCATCACAGGTCCTGCGAACAGAGCGAGCAGGCAAGCGAGTGCGACGCTGTGAGTGGCTGGGGGGGGAGTCTCATGCTAAGGCGAGGATGGGGGCGTGGCAGCTTATCTCCCTGCAGTGCGGGAGGAACTTGGAAACTATCACCGCCGTGCTGCAGAGGGCCGGCGGCAGGAGCAACAGTGGCCGCAGCAGCTGGCAAGCGGCCAGGTGATCGGGCGCTGCCACCCGCGGCCCACATGACAGCGGCCCAGCGGGAAAATGCCCGGTTGCTTATATTGCCAATCCGGGCCTGTTGACAACTGCTGTCTCCTGTCACTTTCCATCGATGCAGCATTACCAGTTGTGTGAGCGGTATTTGAAAAATCAGTCCACAACATTGTCATGAAACCCCTGTCTCCAACGCCACTTCTGCTGTGTGCACCACGAACACCTCTGCCAAGCTGCCCCCGGCCCGTACGGCTCGTGTGAGAACCATCACCGCTGCTGTGTGCTGGGAATGCCTCAAGCAACCGATTTACCAGAGTTGCTTGTTTATTAGCCAATATTAGGTCAAGGTTCTCCTGTGGCATGATGTTTTGTAATTTGCCTTTATAGCGTGGATCCAGGATGCTGGCCAACCAGTAGTCGTCATCGTTCATCATTTTGGCAATGCGGGGGTCCCTTTTTAGGATCCGCAAGGCATAATCTGACATGTGGGCCAATGTTCCCGGTGTCAATGATGCACTGCGAGTGATGGGTGGAGGAGCACTTTCTGGCAAATCCACATCCCTCCAGTCACGCACAAACCCTGTACCAGACCTTGCCACGCCAACATTTTCACTTGCCCCACGAGATGCATGCTCCTCCCCTAAATAATCATCCCCATCATCCTCCTCCTCCTCCTCCTCTTCTTCCTCCACCTCGTCCAGGAGAGGTCCCTGAGCAGACAATGGCTGAATGTCATCAAGGATTCCCTCCTCCTCTTCCTCCTCATCAACATTGGCTGCAGACGCCTGCTCCTTAAGGTGCGTCAAAGTTTGCATGAGCAGACGCATAAGTGGGATGCTCATGCTTAGGATGGCGTCGCCTGCGCTTACCAGCCGTGTGCATTCCTCAAAACACTGAAGGACTTTACAAAGGTCTTTCAGCTTCGACCACTGCACGCCTGTCAACTCCATGTCTGCTCTCAAAGTGCCTGGCCGTGTATCCTCACACAAATGCATTATGGCCTGCCTCTGCTCGCACAGCCGCTCCACCATGTGCAGGGTGGAGTTCCACCTTGTTGCAATGTCGATAATGAGGCGGTGGTTGGGAAGGTGGAGCAATCGCTGCAGCTTCTGCATACGAACGGAGTGTACAGGCGACCGGCGGATGTGCGCGCACAGTCTTCGCACCTTCTGGAGCAGGGCTGTTAACTCCGGATAATTTTTGAGGAAGCACTGCACCACCAGGTTCAAGGTGTGAGCCAAGCAAGGTATGTGGCTGAGTTTTGAAAGGGCTATGGCTGCCACAAAATTACGGCCGTTATCACTAACTACCTTGCCTGCCTCAAGATGTACACTGCCCAGCCACGACTCAGTTTGTCGCTTCAAGTACTCGGCCAGCACCTCGGCGGTGTGTCTGTCGCCCAAACACATCATCTGCAACACAGCCTGCTGACGCTTTCCACTAGCTGCTCGATAGGGGGACACATCGTGTGCAACAGTGGCAGCTGCAGATGGAGTGCTCGTACGACTGCGCTCTGTGGACGAGCTTTCGCTTCTGGAGGAGGAGGAGGAGGAGGGTCGAACGCCTACAGCCAACTGTTTCCTATACCATGGGCTAGGCAGCACTGTCCCACCACCGCTGTCCCCTGTGGACCCTGCATCCACCACATTAACCCAGTGCGCAGTGATGGACACATAACGGCCCTGGCCATGCCGACTGGACCATGCATCAGTTGTGAGGTGCACCTTTCCGCTCACTGACTGCTTGAGTGCATGGACAATGCGGTCTTTCACATGATGTTGGAGGGCTGGGATGGCTTTGCGAGAGAAGAAGTGGCGACTGGGTAGGTCATAGCGTGGTACTGCATAGGCCATGAGTTCGCGGAAAGCTGTGCTTTCCACCAACCGAAAGGGCATCATCTCAAACGAGATTAGTTTGGCAATGTGGGCGTTCAAACCCAGTGTACGCGGATGAGAGACTGAGTACTTTCTTGACCTACTCATAGTGTCTGGGAGGGTGAGCTGGACTTGAGAGCTGCATATGGTGGAAGTAGCGGTGGACAGGGCGGACTGAGAGAGGGTTGATGATGGTGATGGAGTTGGTGTTCTTTCTGATGGCCTAGAATCAGTCTTTCGTTGATATAACAGTGGGATTCCCTGACTGCTGTGGTCTTGCAACGACACCTCAACATTTGCTGCTGTGCTAACCGGTGGGCTTACAGTGGGGGAAACAATGTAGCGTTGCTGACTACCTTCGTTGTGATTAGAGTTGAGCGAAACGGGTCGAAAAAATTCAAAAGTCGCCGACTTTTGGCAAAGTTGGGTTTCATGAAACGAAACCCGACCCTAGGATGAGGTCGGCCACGAGGTCGGCGACTTACGCGCCAAAGTCGCGTTTCAAAAGTTTGTTTTGCGCTCTTTTTCAGCCAATCAGGATCCACGGACACTGTGGGCAACGTGATGACATAGGCACGGGTCACCACCATCTTTCAGAAGGGCATGCAAGTGATTGGCTTGCTTTGGTGGGCGTCACAGGGGGTATAAAAGGGCGTGCACGCCGACCGCCATCTTACTTCTGCCGATCTTAGTATAGGGAGAGGTTGCTGCTGATTCTGTAGGGAGAGCGTTAGGCAGGGAAGAAGACAAAAAAACTGCTTCTGCTGCTAGCGATTTGGCCTGCACAACACACAAGTCACTGTGTGTGCAGTGCAAGGGGAGGCTATATTGTGGTGTATCAGTGGTGTTGGTTGTTGGGCTGCCTTTTAAGGCTTCCTGACACGCTGGCATTGCTGTTTACCCACTGCTCCGCAAACTGCTTTTTTAAAAGCAATCCAATCTCCCTTATCCTCTCGTCACTTTGGTCACAGGCAGCTGTGCCATCGAGCGTGTCACATAGCGCTCAGATATCAGTGGGCCTCACACCATCCACAAGTGTCCAGTGTCCAAAAGTGTACGCAGAGATTCAAAATCTCCTTTATCCTCTCATCACTTTGGTCACAGGCAGCTGTGCCATCGAGCGTGTCACATAGCGCTCAGATATCAGTGGGCCTCACACCATCCACAAGTGTCCAGTGTCCAAAAGTGTACGCAGAGATTCAAAATCTCCATTATCCTCTCGTCACTTTGGTCACAGGCAGCTGTGCCATCGAGCGTGTCACATAGCGCTCAGATATCAGTGGGCCTCACACCATCCACAAGTGTCCAGTGTCCAAAAGTGTACGCAGAGATTCAAAATCTCCATTATCCTCTCGTCACTTTGGTCACAGGCAGCTGTGCCATCGAGCGTGTCACATAGCGCTCAGATATCAGTGGGCCTCACACCATCCACAAGTGTCCAGTGTCCAAAAGTGTACGCAGAGATTCAAAATCTCCATTATCCTCTCGTCACTTTGGTCACAGGCAGCTGTGCCATCGAGCGTGTCACATAGCGCTCAGATATCAGTGGGCCTCACACCATCCACAAGTGTCCAGTACTTGAAAAATCAGTCCACAACATGGTCATGAAACCCCTGTGTCCAACGCCACTTTGGCTGTGTGCGCCACGAACACCTCTTTCATGTTGCCCCCTACGGCTTGTTGGAAAAACATCACCGCTGCTGTGTGCTGGGAATGCCTCAAACAAACGGTTTACCAGAGTTGCTTGTTTGTTAGCCAATATTAGCTCTAGGTTCTCCTGTGGCATGATGTTTTGGAATTTGCCTTTATAGCGTGGATCCAGGATGCTGGCCAACCAGTAGTCATCATCGTTCATCATTTTGGCAATGCGGGGATCCCTTTTTATGCAAGGCATAATCGAACATGTGGGCCAATGTTCTAGGTGTCAATGATGCACTGCGAGTGCTGGGTGGAGGAGCACTTTCTGGCAAATCCACATCCCTCCTGTCACGCACAAACCCTGTACCTGAACTTGCCACACCAACATTTTTTCTTGCCCCCTGAGAAGCATCCGCCTCCCCAAAATAATCATTCCCATCATCCTCCTCCTCCTCCTCTTCCTCTACTTCCTCCACCTCGTGCACGAGACTTCCCTGAGCAGACAATGGCTGACTGTCATCAAGGCTTCCCTCCTCCTCTTCCTCCTCGGCTGCAGATGCCTGCTCCTTAATGTACGTCAAAGTTTGCATGAGCAGATGCATAAGTGGGATGCTCATGCTTATGATGGCGGCGTCTGCGCTTACCAGCCGTGTGCATTCCTCAAAACACTGAAGGACTTTACAGAGGTCTTTCAGCTTCGACCACTGCACACTAGACAACTCCATGTCTGCCTGAAAACTGCCTGACCGTGTATCCTCCCACAAATGAATTGCAGCCTGCCTCTGTTCGCACAGCCTCTGAACCATGTGCAGAGTGGAGTTCCACCTTGTTGCAACATCGATAAATTAGGCGGTGCTTGGGAAGATGGAGCAATCGCTGCAGCTTCTGCATACGACTAGAGTGTATGGGCGACGCACGTTATGGAGCAGGGGTGTTAACTCCGGATAATTATTGAGGAAGCACTGCACCACCAGGTTCAAGGTGTGAGCCAGGCAAGGTATGTGTCTGAGTTTTGCAAGGGCTATGGCTGCCACAAAATTCCAGCCGTTATCACTAACTACCTTGCCTGCCTCAAGATGTACACAGCCCAACCATGACTCAGTTTGTCGCTGCAAGTAGTCGGCCAGTACCTCCGCAGTGTGTCTGTTGTCTCCCAAACACATCATCTTCAACACAGCCTGCTGATGCTTACCATTAGCTGTTCGATAGTGGGACACCTCGTGTGCAACACTGGCAGCTGCGGATGGAGTGCTCGTGCGACTGCGCTCTGTGGACGAGCTTTCACTTCTGGAGGAGGAGGAGGAGGGTCGAACGCCTACAGCCAACTGTTTCCGCCATGAGCTCGCGGAAAGCTTTGCTTTCAACCAACCGGTAGGGCATCATCTCTAACGATATTAGTTTGGCATTGTGGGCGTTCAAAGCCAGTGTACGTGGATGAGAGGATGAGTACTTTCTTGTCCTACTCAGAGTCTCTGGTAGGGTGAGCTGGACTTGAGATCGGCATATGGTGGAACTAGCGGTGGGCATGGCGGACTGAGAGAGGGTTGCTGGTGATGGTGTTGGTGGTGTTGCTGATGGCCTAGATTCAGCCTTTCGTAGCAATAGCATTGCGATTCCCTGACTGCTTTGGCCTTGCGACGACACCTCAACATTTGCTGCTGGTGGTGTGCTAACTGGTGGGCTTACAGTGGGGGAAGTGATGTAGCGTTGCTGACTACCTTCATTCGGAGCAGGTGCACATGTGGTACGTGAGGTTTGGTAGTCCGTCCACGCTTGCAAGTGCATGGTGGTTAAATGTCTAAGCATGCAACTGGTATTCAAATTTCTCAGACTTTTCCCTCGGCTAAAGGTCTTTGCGCACTTCTTACAGATAACTTTTGCCTGATCTTTAGGATTTTGTTCAAAAAAGTGCCACACTGCACTCTTCCTACTATGGAAGACATTTTGAGACCTTGCACACTGTGCTAATTTGACCATCTGGCCAAGCTGTCCTGCAACTCTTTTGGATTTTGTAACCCGTTTTTGGACTGCTACGGTCCTGCCAGAAAACAGCTGTTGCGATGTGGATCCTCCTCTTCTGAGCTATTGGCAGCGGCACCCTCTTCCCCCAATGAATGCCAATCTGGGTCAACAACTGGGTCATCCATCACCTCCTCTTCAATTTCATGTGCACGTTCCTCTGTGTCACCGTGTAAGGTGGTATAGTATGCGGGAAGGGGCGCCTGAGTTTCATCAGGGTCTGATTCTGCCTCAGTACACTGCGAGGACAATGTAGTGCTCTGAGTGAATGTACCAGCAGAAAAATCTAGCAGTGGCTGTGCATCAGTGCACTCCATGTCAGATTCATCTTGGACTGGGGAATTATCGTTTTGACTTGCTAACCCAGGCATGGTATGTGAAAAGAGCTCCATGGAGTAATCGGTAGTGTGTCCTGCCATATCCTTCACTTTTGGTAGGGGTGAAGGACACAAGGAAAGGTGTTGTTCCTGACCAGGAGCCTCCAATGACGACTCATTGCTTTTATTTTTTGAAACTTCAGAAGAGGAGGCGAGAGAGCTGGAGGCTGTGTCAGCAATGTAAGCCAAAACTTGCTCATGAAGCTCCGGCTTTAAAAGTGGTTTACCTACTCCCAGAAAAGAGAGCCTTTGAGGCCTTGTGGAGCCAGACGATGACGCAGGCTCAACACCTCCTGCCTTAGGTGCTATTGTGCTTTTGCCACTACCAACAGATGCAACACCACCACCACCACCACCACCATCGGGACCAGCTGGCAACCCCTGCCCACTTCCATGGCGTCTTCCACCATACTTGCTCATTTTTGTGAAAATGTACCCAAAATACCACCAGCTATATGGTATTGTAAAACAAGGTAGAAGGTGTATCTACTATTGGTGAGAATTTGAATCTCACTAGAGATTTGAGGATGCTGAACTATTGTCTCTGGCCCAGTAGAGATTACACCTCAATGTAACAGACTGAAATTGGATGGTGTATGACAAGGTGTAGGGTGTTTATAGGATTGGTGAGAATTTGAATCTCACTATAGATTTGAGGACGCAGAACTATTGTCTCTGGCCCAGTGGATATTACACCTCAATGTAACAGGCTGAAATTGGATGGTGAAGACAAGGTGGAGAGTGTCTATAGGATTGGTGAGATTTTGAATCTCACTATAGATTTGAGGACGCAGAACTATTGTCTCTGTCCCAGTAGAGATTACACCTCAATGTAACAGGCTGAAATTGGATGGTGTATGACAAGGTGTAGGGTGTCTATAGGATTGGTGAGATTTTGAATCTCACTATAGATTTGAGGATGCAGAACTATTGTCTCTGGCCCAGTAGAGATTACACCTCAATGTAACAGGCTGAAATTGGATGGTGAATGACAAGGTGGAGGGTGTCTATAGGATTGGTGAGAATTTGAATCTCACTATAGATTTGAGAATGCAGAACTATTGTCTCTGGCCCAGTAGAGATTACACCTCAATGTAACAGACTGAAATTGGATGGTGTATGACAAGATGTAGGGTGTTATGAATGAGTCACTGAGGAGGAAAAAAACAAAAAGCAAGCTAAGCCCAGAAAACCGGAGAGGTTGGTAACTAGCGGATTGCAGACCCCTGATCCTATCCACAACAACTAGCAGTAGACATGGAGCATGCCTACGGTAGTCCTAGACGCCTCGTCACGGCCGGAGAACTAAATAAGCCTAAAGAAAGAAAGGGAAAATCTAAACTGCCCCAGAGCCGACCCCAAAGCAATAGACAGCCCCCAACATGTATTGTCGGTGAAACAAGATGAAAACACAGACACAGCTAGAAAGATAGGCTGAGCAAACGATGGGGCCCTCACTAACTAGAAAGGACAGTAAAGAAAAGCTGCTGTATGCAATCACACAAAAAACCCTGCCAAAAAAATGTCCAACACGTCTGATAGAAAAAGGTCCTGAAGTCGCTAGACTTCAAATCACTATATCAGCACTCAGGTATATTCTGAAGACAGAGCAAAAGAAATTAACTGATCAGAGACAAAATGGGGATTCAGCCCAGTCCCATCCAGGGCTGGCTAAACACAAAAACTAAGTAAACCAGACAAAACTCATAGGAACAATAGCAGAGAAAACTTAGCTTTAGGTAGGCAGGAACCAAACTGGAAACCAGAAGCCACAGTCAGGAAAATTCACCAGCAAGAAACTAGGGAGTTGGCTGCCTTAAATCCAATCAGAAACTCCTGATGTCCAATCACAGTCTTCTTCCTCACGTGGCCGGTCTCTGCCATTTAGATCAGCTTCATTACCTCCCTTCACCAACAGAGGGAGTCCAGATAGAGAACTCACTACTCCTCTGTCAGCGCAGCCAGCTCCATAACCCTCACCAGAAGCCAGAGGCAAACCCGAAAAATGAGCTCACAACAGTAGGGTGTCTATAGGATTGGTGAAAATTTGAATCTCACTATAGATTTGAGGATGCTGAACTATTGTCTCAGGCCCAGTAGAGATTACACCTAAATGTAACAGGCTGAAATTGGATGGTGAATGACAAGGTGGAGGGTGTCTATAGGATTGGTGAGAATTTGAATCTCACTATAGATTTGAGGACGCAGAACTATTGTCTCTGGCCCAGTAGAGATTACACCTCAATGTAACAGGCTGAAAATGGATGGTGTATGACAAGGTGTAGGGTGTCTATAGGATTGGTGAGATTTTGAATCTCACTATTAGAGATGAGCGACTTTGCCTTTTTTCGGGTCGAGTCGGGTTTCATGAAACCCGACTTTCTCAAAAGTCGAGTCGAACAAAATCGGCCGATTATCGTGAAAAGTCGAAGGCCGACTGAAACACGAAACCCTATGCAAGTCAATGGGAAGCAAAGTCGGCAGGGAGTGGAGGACATTAAACACACCTACAGTGCCCATTTGAATGGCAAAACATCAATTTTTATTACTGAAGCTTGTCAACCTTAATTTACTTTATAATAGTTACGCACTGAAAACTGGGGGTTATTTGGCTAAAGTTGTGGAGGGGTAGGGCTGGCTCCAGGTTTTCATGTGCCCTGGGCCAAAAAGCGCCCCTTTAACACATACCACAACTCATGATGCTCCTATACGGTAGAGAAATAGCGGTATAGTACAATAAAAAATACTTCACTTTTTACATCTCATGACTGATATCGATTTTAAATTCTCCAATAGCTCCAAAAACGGACAATATATTACTCCATACAGTATTATGGGCACCGCATAGTGCGCTATACAGAGTAATGAGGCCCATATATTTCTCCATACAGAATCATTGGTCCCATATAATGTTTGAAACAGTGTATAATGAGCTCCACATAATGCTACAGTATATGTTGGTCCCCATGGATGAAGCTCCACTGTCTTATGGGCCCAAATAATGCTCCATATATAATGGGCCCCATTTCTAATGCTCCAGTGTATAATGGGCCCTGAAAATGCTGCTCCAGTGTCTGATGTCCACCTTTGGAATGCTCCAATGCATGGTGGGCCCCATATATCATTCTCCAGAGTATAGTGCTCCCCAAAAATTGCTGTCCCAACATTGAAAAGAATTAAATAAGAATTAAATAAGTCTCCTCGCTAGGGAATCCCTGTACTAGTCTGGACTCCTCGTCGTCCCCATCTTCCATCTCACTGCACTTGGCTGTTTAGGCAGAGGGCGTACAGACGTGATGTCATTGCGCTCTCTGATCAGAACATCACTGTCAGGACACGTGGAAGACGTCATGTCTGTGGAGCAGGGAGAGGTACTGTAAGTATTTCAGCTCTGCAAGTGCTGTGATCCGGAGCAAGCAGGGGGGGCTCACTCATTGGCAACGGCACTGGCACAGGGCCCCTCATAGTACGGCAGTGTGTGGCGGTGTGTCTGACAGCGGGAGGGTGGACAGTGGGCCCTCCCACCCTCCCACCGGCAGAGACACTTTTGCGTACTATGAGGGGCCCTGTGCCAGTGCCGTCGCCCATGAGTATGCCCCCCACCTGCTCAAGGAACCTGCACTTTCATCTGCACCTTCCTCTTTGTCACCTTGTAAGGTGGTATAGTATGCAGGAAGGGGAATCTGAGTTTCCTCAGGGTCAGATTCTGGCTGTGTAGAGTGTGAGGGCAATGTAGTGGTCTGGGTCAATGTACCAGCAGAATCATCTAGCAGTGGCTGGGCATCAGTGCACTTGTGGCGTCCCCAGGAGTATAGTCGCCACAGTGGCATTACCTTCCTCCTAGGGAGTGTGATGTCATGCTTGGGAGCAACGAAGGATCTCTCTAGCAGTTCAACCAACACACAACACATTTCCCGCTCCAGGCCAGCAGGGAGACCTCTGAACCTGACTGCTGAGGAGCTGCTCTCTGTGGTCGGGAGGTGGTAAGTTAGGGCACTCTGTGCAGGGAAGGGGAAGTGTGTGGACGTGAGAAGGGGATCTGGAGGATGAGCAGAGTTAAAGCTCACTCCTAGCTGGAGCGCATGGTCCGGATTCCGGTCTCCGAGTTTCTAGGGACACTGACGTTCCTGCAGCAGAAACCGGAGGAAGTAAGAGCTGTAAATGCTCTGTACCCAACTAAGGCTCGGAGGCCCCAGCATCAACGTGTGGGAGCCAGAAGGAAAAGGCTATGGCTGCTTGCCATACGAGAAAGTTCCAAAAGAGAGTCAACAGGGGGAACTTCATTGAACTCAGCACTGCGAGTACCTCAGATAAGCGCTAGAACGGAGGCCACACTACCTATCTGCAGAGAGAGAATTCGAAATTGGCTTCCAGACTAACCAACTCCTTCTCCATCTGAACTCTGGGTCCTGGACGGCACTTACCAAGTACAGGTAAAGGAACTGCACGACTGTGTCTGTCATCTTTCTCCTGCGCCTGGCGCACGGCTCTGTTGCATCCTGCACTGCACACCATCTACCAACTCTTTCATCTGCCCTGCGACTACGGCCCTACCTGTGCAGGGCTTCTACATCTTAGCTGCACCACAACATCTGTCCCAGAGAAGCAACACTGCAGCGCTGGTCAATCTAATCAGAAACCACAGGTGGCGTCACGTATAGTGTTGAGCATTCCGATACCGCAAGTATCGGGTATCGGCCGATACTTGCTGTATCGGAATTCCGATACCGACTTCCGATATTTTTTCAATATCGGAAGTCGGTATCGGAATCGGAAGTTCAAAGTTGATTGACAGCCTGACGTCATCATGATGCACGGTGTGTGCGCATCATGATGCGCCGTCATTTCGGGCCTTCCGGGGGTCTCTGCCGGCCTGCCGGGGGGCTGTGCCGGCCTGCCGGGGGGCTGTGTGGACTGCCCGGGGTCTGTACCGGCCTGCCGGGGGGCTGTGCCGGCCTGCCGGTGGTCTGTGCACCCTGTGGGGGTCTGTACCGGCCTGCCGGGGGGCTGTGCCGGCCTGCCGGGGGGCTGTGCTGATGTCCGGGGGTCTGTGCAAGCATCGTCCGATGGGACTACAAGTCCCATCTGGCGATGCCTGCTACCATGACAGTGATTGACACATTAGCCAATGATGGGACAGTAGTAGTCCCATCATCCGGCTAATGTGTTAAATGTTAAAAAAAAAAAAAATACTACATACATACTACATGCATGCTACATACATACTACATGCTACATACATACTACATACATACTACATACATACCACATACATACTACATACATACTACATACATACTACATACATACTACATATATACTACATGCATGCTACATACATACTACATGCTACATACATACTACATACATACTACATGCATGCTACATACATACTACATGCTACATACATACTACATATATACTACATGCATGCTACATACATACTACATGCTACATACATACTACATATATACTACATACATACTACATACATACTACATGCATGCTACATACATACTACATGCTACATACATACTACATATATACTACATGCATGCTACATACATACTACATGCTACATACATACTACATATATACTACATACATACTACATACATACTACATGCATGCTACATACATACTACATACTACATACATACTACATATATACTGCATGCATGCTACATACATACTACATGCTACATACATACTACATACATACTACATGCATGCTACATACATACTACATGCTACATACATACTACATATATACTACATGCATGCTACATACATACTACATGCTACATACATACTACATATATACTACATACATACTACATACATACTACATGCATGCTACATACATACTACATGCTACATACATACTACATATATACTACATGCATGCTACATACATACTACATGCTACATACATACTACATATACAGTGGGGAAAAAAAGTATTTAGTCAGTCAGCAATAGTGCAAGTTCCACCACTTAAAAAGATGAGAGGCGTCTGTAATTTACATCATAGGTAGACCTCAACTATGGGAGACAAACTGAGAAAAAAAAATCCAGAAAATCACATTGTCTGTTTTTTTTTCATTTTATTTGCATATTATGGTGGAAAATAAGTATTTGGTCAGAAACAAGCAATCAAAATTTCTGGCTCTCACAGACCTGTAACTTCTTCTTTAAGAGTCTCCTCTTTCCTCCACTCATTACCTGTAGTAATGGCACCTGTTTAAACTTGTTATCAGTATAAAAAGACACCTGTGCACACCCTCAAACAGTCTGACTCCAAACTCCACTATGGTGAAGACCAAAGAGCTGTCAAAGGACACCAGAAACAAAATTGTAGCCCTGCACCAGGCTGGAAAGACTGAATCTGCAATAGCCAACCAGCTTGGAGTGAAGAAATCAACTGTGGGAGCAATAATTAGAAAATGGAAGACATACAAGACCACTGATAATCTCCCTCGATCTGGTGCTCCACGCAAAATCCCACCCTGTGGGGTCAGAATGATCACAAGAACGGTGAGCAAAAATCCCAGAACCACGCGGGGGAACCTAGTGAATGAACTGCAGAGAGCTGGGACCAATGTAACAAGGCCTACCATAAGTAACACACTACGCCACCATGGACTCAGATCCTGCAGTGCCAGACGTGTCCCACTGCTTAAGCCTGTACATGTCCGGGCCCGTCTGAAGTTTGCTAGAGAGCATTTGGATGATCCAGAGGAGTTTTGGGAGAATGTCCTATGGTCTGATGAAACCAAACTGGAACTGTTTGGTAGAAACACAACTTGTCGTGTTTGGAGGAAAAAGAATACTGAGTTGCATCCATCAAACACCATACCTACTGTAAAGCATGGTGGTGGAAACATCATGCTTTGGGGCAGTATCTCTGCAAAGGGGCCAGGACGACTGATCCGGGTACATGAAAGAATGAATGGGGCCATGTATCGTGAGATTTTGAGTGCAAACCTCCTTCCATCAGCAAGGGCATTGAAGATGAAACGTGGCTGGGTCTTTCAACATGACAATGATCCAAAGCACACCGCCAGGGCAACGAAGGAGTGGCTTCGTAAGAAGCATTTCAAGGTCCTGGAGTGGCCTAGCCAGTCTCCAGATCTCAACCCTATAGAAAACCTTTGGAGGGAGTTGAAAGTCCGTGTTGCCAAGCGAAAAGCCAAAAACATCACTGCTCTAGAGGAGATCTGCATGGAGGAATGTGGCCAACATACCAACAACAGTGTGTGGCAACCTTGTGAAGACTTACAGAAAACGTTTGACCTCTGTCATTGCCAACAAAGGATATATCACAAAGTATTGAGATGAAATTTTGTTTCTGACCAAATACTTATTTTCCACCATAATATGCAAATAAAATGAAAAAAAAACAGACAATGTGATTTTCTGGATTTTTTTTTCTCAGTTTGTCTCCCATAGTTGAGGTCTACCTATGATGTAAATTACAGACGCCTCTCATCTTTTTAAGTGGTGGAACTTGCACTATTGCTGACTGACTAAATACTTTTTTTCCCCACTGTATACTACATACATACTACATACATACTACATGCATGCTACATACATACTACATGCTACATACATACTACATATATACTACATGCATGCTACATACATACTACATGCTACATACATACTACATATATACTACATACATACTACATACATACTACATGCATGCTACATACATACTACATGCTACATACATACTACATATATACTACATGCATGCTACATACATACTACATATATACTACATGCATGCTACATACATACTACATGCTACATACATACTACATATATACTACATGCATGCTACATACATACTGCATGCTACATGCATGCTACATACATACTACATACATACTACATGCTACATACATACCACATATATACTACATACATACTACATACAATACATTCATACAATACATACATAGACATACAGTACATATAACATAGAGTAACATACTTACCAATACTTGTCACATTGTTCCCCGAAGCCATTGTCTTTTACGGAATAAATATTAACACACAGCAATGGCATAAAGTGAGACTAGGGACTTTTTTTTTTTTTAAGTGGCGGAGGAATACAGTGCGGAAGGATACCTACCTTCCGTCATTGGATTCCTGCAGCCCGTAGAGAACGGCAGCAACAGCTGATGCTGCAGTTCTCTACCCAAGATCGTCATGGGACACACTCGTGGACTGCTTCGGATCGTGGGTGAGTATTTTTGTGGTTTGTTATGTTAATATTTATTCCGTAAAAGACAATGGCTTCGGGGAACAATGTGACAAGTATTGGTAAGTATGTTACTCTATGTTATATGTACTGTATGTCTATGTATGTATTGTATGAATGTATTGTATGTAGTATGTATGTAGTATATATGTGGTATGTATGTAGCATGTAGTATGTATGTAGTATGTATGTAGCATGCATGTAGCATGCAGTATGTATGTAGCATGCATGTAGTATATATGTAGTATGTATGTAGCATGTAGTATGTATGTAGCATGTAGCATGCATGTATCATGCATGTAGTATATATGTAGTATGTATGTAGCATGTAGTATGTATGTAGCATGCATGTAGTATGTATGTAGTATGTATGTAGTATATATGTAGTATGTATGTAGCATGTAGTATGTATGTAGCATGCATGTAGTATATATGTAGTATGTATAGCATGTAGTATGTATGTAGTATGTATGTAGTATGTATGTGGTATGTATGTAGTATATATGTAGTATGTATGTAGCATGTAGTATGTATGTAGCATGCATGTAGTATATATGTAGTATGTATGTAGCATGTAGTATGTATGTAGCATATATGAGGTATGTATGTAGCATGCATGTAGTATATATGTAGTATGTATGTAGCATATATGTAGTATGTATGTAGCATGTAGTATATATGTAGTATGCATGTTGCATGCATGTAGTATATATGTAGTATGTATGTTGCATGTAGTATGTATGTAGTATGTATGTTGCATGTAGTATATATGTAGTATGTATGTAGCATGTAGCATGTAGTATGTATGTAGTATGTATGTGGTATGTATGTAGCATGTAGTATGTATGTAGCATGCATGTAGTATGTATGTAGTATGTATGTAGCATGTAGTATGTATGTAGCATGCATGTAGTATATATGTAGTATGTATGTAGCATGTAGTATGTATGTAGCATATATGTAGTATGTATGTAGTATGTATGTAGCATGCATGTAGTATATATGTAGTATGTATGTAGCATATATGTAGTATGTATGTAGCATGTAGTATATATGTAGTATACATGTTGCATGCATGTAGTATATATGTAGTATGTATGTTGCATGTAGTATGTATGTAGTATGTATGTTGCATGTAGTATATATGTAGTATGAATGTAGCATGTATGTAGTATGTAGTATGAATGTAGCATGTATGTAGTATGCATGTTGTATGTATGCAGCATGTAATTTTTTTTTTTTTTTTTTTTTACATTCAACACATTAGCCGGATGATGGGACTACTACTGTCCCATCATTGGCTAATGTGTCAATCACTTTCATGGTAGCAGGCATCGCCCGATGGGACGATGCCTGCACAGACCCCCGAAGCCAGCACAGCCCCCCGGCAGGCCGGCACAGCCCCCCGGAGCCTGCACAGCCCCCCGGCAGGCCGGCACAGCCCCCCGGCAGGCCGGCACAGCCCACCGGAGCCTGCACAGCCCCCCTGGCAGGCCGGCACAGCCCCCCGGCAGGCCGGCACAGACCACCGGAGCCTGCACAGACCCCCTGGCAGGCCGGCACAGCCCCCCGAAAGGCCCGTACAGACCCCAGAGAGGCTGTACAAGGGAAAAACAGGATTTTTCTTATTCCGATACCGGAAGTCCCATAGACTTGAATGGGACTTCCGGTATCGGAATCGGCGATACCGATACTTTTTTTAAAGATCGGCCGATCCATTCCGATCCGATACTTTGAAGTATCGGACGGTATCGCTCAACTCTAGTCACGTATCATTCACCTATAAACGTAATTCACCCCTTTGCATGGACGTCCAGGGCCATGGAACGGGTCACCACCACCGTGACAAATCCCTGTGAGACACCGGCCCGGTACCGATTAACCCCACTGCCCTGGCTGGCTACCCACACTCCATGTCTGATTCATCTTGGACTTGGGAATTCACGATTTGACTTGATAACCCAGGCATGGTATGATAGAAAGAGCTACATGGACTAATGTGAAGTGTGACCTGCTGCATCATTCACTTTTGGTGGGGGTGAAGGCACAAGGAAAGGGGTTCTTCCTGACCAGGAGCCAGCACTTGATGACTCAGTGCTTGCATTTTTTGAAACTTCAGAAGAGGAGGGCATATTTGCTGGAGTCTGTTTCGGCAATGTAAGCCAAAACCAGTTCCTCATGCTCCGCCTTTAAAAACGGTTAACCTACTCCCAGAAAAGGAAGCCTTCCAGGCGTTCCGGAGCCAGACCATGATGCAGGCTCAACACCTCCTGCCTTGGCTGCTATTGTGCTTTTGCCAGTACCAGCAGATGCACCACCACCACCAGCACCAGCTGGCCCCCCCACGCCCACGTCCGCGGCCTCTTCCACCAAACTTCAAAATTTTGCAGAAAATAGACACAAAATAACATCAGATATATGGCACTGTATCAGAAGCGTACAGCTCTATTCAGTCAAAGGATAATTGTCAATCTCCCTATATATTCCATCAGTCACACAGAGACGCTCCCAGGCTCAGTATGGATTAGACAAGAATATAAAAATTAGACAAAGTGTACAGTATCATCAGATAGCAGGTATATATAGTATAGTTTAAACATTCTAAATCTCCGTAGATATTTGAGGAGGCACACACAAACACTCTCAGGCTCAGTATTGGATTACAACACAATCTAAAAAGCTGTAAGACGGTAATGGATCTCAAGGGTATAGCTGTACACAGTGTAGGTATCATTGTTGTCATTTTCAGTATTTATTTCCACAGTCAGAAAATAACTCTCACTTGGTCAGTTTGGATTAGACCAGAATATGACAAGCAGTAAATGGGTAATGTATCACAAGCGTAGAGCTGTATACAGTGTTGGGGTAATTTTTAAATGTACATCTAAATTGCTGGAGTAACCCATAGACACTCACACGCTTAGGATGGATCACACCACAATATAACAAGAAGATCTGCAAGAAATAATCACACATGTGGGACAATGTTCCAGGTGTCAATGATACACGTAGAGTGTTGGTTGGAGGAGGACTTCCTGGCAGAAAGGGTACAGTATCACCAGATACCAGGTATATATAGCATAGTTTAAACATTAACAATGTACTTCTATATATCAGGAGTAGTGTTGAGCCACCCCGCTAGTGTTTTGGTTCGTCGCACAGGAGGCAAGTTCGTCGAATGTTCGTCGAACGTTCGAAAAACACCGTCGAACCCCATTGAAAACAATGGCACGCAAACACAAACACATACAAACACATAGAAAACATTTACAAAACACCTTTAAAGGTGTCCAAAAGCAGGCAAAATGCTCAGAAGACAAAAATAACATATGGAAAAGGGCAACTACATTTATAAAAGAGGTGGAGGAGTAAAAGGAGGAGGTGGAGGAGACACAGATATAGGCTTGTCATGCCCTTATGAAGTCAAGAAAAGCTGGAATAAAAATGTAAAATACAAACTAAAAAAAAAAAAATTCTGAAATCGAACACGATCATATACCGTCGGACTTCCCACCAATAAATTATGCCAACTGCCGATGGGGCGGCGTTATTCCCACGAACCTCCAAACTGTGTCCATGAAGGCAACGTTTTTGGTTCCCGGGGGCTGTATGATTGCAAAGCTGAACCTTAAAGGCATGTCCAAAAGAGCACCACCAGGAATGGAGCCTGTGGCTTAATTGGACTCCACCCGGGAAACTACAACCATACAAGCTACGGAAAAGATGGACAGATTGCAAGCTTTGTCGTTTCTGTGTGTGGTGTGGTATGTCCGTTTGTAGTTGTGCTATCGATTTCTCAGCTTTATTCTGTTAACGACCGAGACTCCAGCATTCCCCCGCGGTACGCGTCAAGCTTACTAGAGGGATACGTGAGGCTCTGGCATGCGAGATCAAGCAATAACAGGTCTATCATGCCCTTACATGTCCGGGGCTGCATGCGCGCTACACTGAAAGGACCAGCTTTTGTCGCTTACAGTTGCTGATAACCCGCTGAACACCGTTAGTGATGGGGATCTGAGATTCCAATTATTCCCTGCGAACAATGATTTCCCAGTAATTGCAGGTCAACCGCAATTACGGAATTAGGCCTAACCGGCATTCCTGACAAAATGAAAAAATTACGTGTCCAAACCACAGGTGCTGTAGCTTGCTTAACAGCTCGGCAGCCGTTCTCAGGCCCAGTATGGATTCGACAACATTGTAGAAAGTTGATAAAGGGTACAGTTTCACCGGATTACAGGTATGTATAGGATAGTTTACACATTAAAAACCTATGTCTATAGATCAGGAGGCAGGCTCAGACGGTCTCAGGCCCAGTATGGATTAGACGTGATTGGACAAAGGTGAGATAGGGTAACGTATCACCGGATTACAGGTATTTATAGCATAGTTTACACATTAAAAACCTATGTCTATAGATCAGGAGGCAGGTTCAGATGGTCTCAGGCCCAGTATGGATTAGACGTGATTGGACAAAGGTGAGATAGGGTAACGTATCACCGGATTACAGGTATGTATAGCATAGTTTACACATTAAAAACCTATGTCTATAGATCAGGAGGCAGGCTCAGATGGTCTCAGGCCCAGTATGGATTAGACGTGATTGGACAAAGGTGAGAAATGGTGCATTATCACTGGATAGCAGGTATATATAGCATAGTTTAAACATTTAAAATCTTGGTGTTCTCAGTATGGATTAGACAACAATCTAAAAAGTAGAAAAAAGGAAATGTTTTTGAAGCGTACAGCAGTATACACTTTTGGTGGTATTTTTAAATCTTCATATATATTTCTGTCTCAGTAAGACAGTCCAGCCTCTCCGACATAGGAAATGAGATGCATACAAATACTGACATAAAGTCTAGTGATTGCAGAAATCTAGGAATTAACAATCACGGGAAAAACTGCCATCACAATTCTCTGAGGCGATGCTGACCCTCAATTAATTTGTGTGTGGAGACAGCGAAAACATAACTTTGTGAAGAAAGTGTTGCTGTATCGCAGTACCGTTGATCCCATCAGTGTTACTCGTGTCACTGCCTATCATGATCTGTCACGTAACTTTGGAGTGCAAAAGACAGAAGCCACAGGCCGTAGGCGATTCTATGGGATTGGCATGAGAGGGCACATTTAAAAATGTGCGCCGGAATGTCACGCGTCTGTGAGTAGGAAAACTGTGAAAGCTGATGATAAACTACCACTGCATGTCATTGTGAGTCGAGGTCCATAAGAAATGGAAGCCATTGATCATCTGAAGCTAGAGCATGGCCAGCGGGACAGGGCATAGCTACGTCTTAACCATCATCTATCAGTTCAACAAATTTGTAGTGGCAGTCCCAGTGAAGGATTTGACAGCCCAGACTACACAGCGGAGGAGCAGGGAGAGGTAAACATTGCAAATGCTGTGGCCCTGCCCAAGCAAGAGGTGCACACTCGTGGGTGTCGGTACTGGCACTGGGCCCCTCATAGTACGGCGGGGTGTCGGACGGTGGGTGTGCACCCCCACCGTCAGAGACACTTGATTGCACTATGAGGGACCCTGTGCCAGTGCCCGTGCCCAAGAGTCGGCCTACCCACCTGTCCAGGGCAACGGCACTCACACGGTTGTGTGCACTAGGTGGTGACCCCGGCCATGGGGGGGTAGGCAGCCCAGTTAGGGAGGTTTACAAAATGGCATATGTTGATCTGGGACATTCAGCTGCTGCTAAAGGCAAAATTGGTCAAGTCCGAGGAAGAGGAGGACCAAAGCAAGCCATTTTTCTGGAAACCTATGTGTCATCAGGGTAAGGTGGGACAAAATCCTTGGAAACCCATGCATGGTTCATTTTAATGAAGGTTAGATCATCCACATTTTGGGTCGACAGACGGGTCCTTTTTTCTGTCTGGATTGATCCAGGTGCACTGAAGACTCTTTCTGATAGCACACTTGCAGCTGGGCAAGCGAGCTCCTGTAAGGCATATTGTGCCAATTCAGGCCAGGTGTCCAGTTTAGCTGCCCAATAGTCAAATGGGAATGACCTGTGAGGGAGAACATCGATATGGGACGAGAAGTAGTTTGTAACCATAGTTGACAACTGCTGTCTCCTGTCACTTTCAATCGATGCAGTATTACCAGTCTTGTGAGCGGGACTTGAAAAATCAGTCCACAACATGGTCATGAAACCCCTGTCTCCAATGCCACTTCTGATGTGTGCACCACGAACACCTCTTCCAAGCTGCCCCCGGCCCCTACGGCTCGTGTGAGAACCATCACCGCTGCTGTGTGCTGGGAATGCCTCAACCAACCGGTTTACCAGAGTTGCTTGTTTGTTAGCCAATATTAGGTCAAGGTTCTCCTGTGGCATTATGTTTTGGAATTTGCCTTTAAAGTGTGGATCCAGGATGCTGGCTAACCAGTAGTCATCATCGTTCATCATTTTGGCAATGCGGGGGTCCCATAGCAGCCTCACAGGGGTCCCACAGCGGCTGCATGATGTGCCGCTACTTGGGGCTCCTGGTGGAGTTGGGGCCCTAGGCAGCTGCCTGCCCCCAACGCCGGCCCTATGTGTGGTGTTCTCATGTAGTGTATGGCTGAGGGTTGTATTCCTGACAGCAGGGGCGGACACTGATAGCTTGGGGCCCCTGTGCAAGAAATGTGTCCAGGCCTCCTTCCTTTAATGGCGACAAAGCTACATATATATACACTGCTCAAAAAAAATAAAGGCAACACTTAATCAATAAAATATAACTCCAAGTAAATCAAACTTCTGTGAAATCAAACTGTCCACTTAGTAAGCAACACTGATTGTCAATCAATTTCACATGCTGTTGTGCAAATGGAATAGACAAGAGATGGAAATTATTGGCAGTTATCAAGACATACTCAATAAAGGAGTGGTTCTTGGCAGACTTTACAGAGGTCTTTCAGCTTCGACCACTGCACACCTGTCAACTCCATGTCTGCCCTCAAAGTGCCTGCTAGTGTATCCTCCCACAAATGCATTACGGCATGCCTCTGTTCGCACAGCCGCTCAACCATGTGCAGGGTGGAGTTCCACCTTGCTGCAACATCGATAATTAGGCGGTGCTTGGGAAGGTGGAGCAATCGCTGCATCTTCTGCATACGACTGGAGTGTACCGGCGACCGGCAGATGTGCGAGCACAGTCTTCGAACCTTATGGAGCAGGCCTGTTAACTCCAGATAATTATTGAGGAAGCACTGCACCACCAGGTTCAAGGTATGAGCCAAGCAAGGTATGTGTTTGAGTTTTGAAAGGGCTATGGCTGCCACAAAATACCGGCCGTTATCACTAACTACCTTGCCTGCCTCAAGATGTCGACTGCCCAGCCGTGACTCAGTTTGTCGCTGAAAGTAGTCGGCCAGTACCTCCGCGGTGTGTCTGTCGCCCAAACTCATCATCTGCAACACAGCCTGCTGACGCTTTCCACTAGCTGATCGATAGGGGGACACCTCGTGTGCAACACTGGCAGCTGCTGTTGGAGTGCTCATGCGACTGCGCTCTGTGGACGAGCTTTCTCTTCTGGAGGAAGTGGAGGAGGGTCGAACGCCTACAGCCAACTGTTTCCTATACCGTGGGCTAGGCAGCACTGTCCCACCACCGCTGTCCCCTGTGGACCCTGCATCCACCACATTAACCCAGTGCGCAGTGATGGACACGTAACGGCCCTGGCCATGCCTACTGGACCATGCATCAGTTGTGAGGTGCACCATTCCAGTCACTGATTGCTTGAGTGCATGGACAATGCGGTCTTTCACATGAAGGTGGAGGGCTGGGATGGCTTTGCGAGAAAAGAAGTGGCGACTGGGTAGGTAATAGCGTGGTACTGCGTAGGCCAAGAGATCGTGGAAAGCTGCGCTTTCAACCAACCGGTAGGGCATCAGCTCTAACGAGATTAGTTTGGCAATGTGGGCGTTCAAACCCAGTGTACGCGGATGAGAGGATGAGTACTTTCTTGTCCTACTCATAGTCTCTGGTAAGGTGAGCTGAACTTGAGAGCTGCATATGGTGGAACTAGCGGTGGACATGGTGGACTGAGAGAGGGTTGATGATGGTGAAGGAGTTGGTGTTCTTTCTGATGGCCTAGATTCAGTCTTTTGTTGACATAACATTGTGATTCCCTGACTGCTTTGGCCTTGCGACGACACCTCAACATTTGCTGCTGGTGGTGTGCTAAACGGTGGGCTTACAGTGGGGGAAACAATTTAGCATTGCTGACTACCTTCTTTGGGAGCAGTTGCACATGTGGTACGTGAGGTTTGGTAATCCGTCCACGCTTGCAAGTGCATGGTGGTTAAATGTCTAAGCATGCAACTGGTATTCAAATTTCTAAGATTTTTCCCTCGGCTAAAGGTCTTTGCGCACTTCTTACAGATAACCTTTGCCTGATCATTAGGATTTTGTTCAAAAAAGTGCCACACTGCACTCTTCCTACTATGGAAGACATTTTGAGGCCTTGCACGCTGTGCTATTTTGACCATCTGGCCAAGCTGTCCTGCAACTCTTTTGGCTTTTGTAACCCGTTTTTGGACTGCTCCGGGCCTGCCAGATAACAGCTGTTGCGATGTCGATGCCTGCTGCGGATGCTCCTCCTCTTCTGAGCTATTGGCAGCGGCACCCTCTTCCCCCAATGGATGCCAATCTGGGTCAACAACTGGGTCATCCATCACCTCCTCTTCAATATCATGTGCACCTTCCTCTGTGTCACCGTGTATGGTTATATAGTATGCGGTAAGGGGCACCTGAGTTTCATCAGGGTCAGATTCTGGCTCAGTACACTGCGAGGACAATGTAGTGTTCTGAGTGAATGTACCAGCAGATAAATCTAGCAGTGGCTGTGCATTAGTGCACCCCTTGTCAGATTCATCTTGGACTGGGGAATTCACGATTTGTCTTGATAACCCAGGCATGGTATGAGAAAAAAGCTCCATGGAGTAATCTGTAGTGTGGCCTGCCGCATCCTTCACTTTTGGTAGGGGTGAAAGACACAAGGAAAGGTGTTGTTCCTGGCCAGGAGCCTCCACTGACGAAGCAGTGCTTTTATTTTTTGAAACTTCAGAAGAGGAGGCGATAGAGCTGGAGGCTGTGTCAGCAATGTAAGCCAAAACTTGTTCCTGAAGCTCTGGCTTTAAAAGCGATTTACCTACTCCCAGAAAGGGGAGCCTACAAGGTCTTGTGGAGCCAGACAATGACTCCGGCTCACCACCTCCTGCCTTAAACGCTATTGTGCTTTTGCCACAACCAGCAGAAGCACCAACACCACCATCAGGACCAGCTGGCAACTCCCGCCCACTTCTACGGCCTCTTCAACCATACTTCTTCATTTTTTTGAAAAAGGTACCCAAAATAACAACAGCTCTATGGTACTGTAAGACAAGGTAAAGGGTCTATAGAGTGTTGATGAGAATTTGAATCTCACTGTGGATTGGAGGACGCTGAACCTTTGTCTCAGGCCCAGTAGAGATTACACCGCAATGTGACAGGCAGAAATTGGCTGGTGTATGAGAAGACAGAAGCTGTATATAGTATTGGTGATAATTTGAATCTCACTGTAGATTGGAGGACGCTGAACTATTGTCTCAGGCCCAGTAGAGATTACACCGCAATGTGACAGGCAGAAATTGGCTGGTGTATGAGAAGGCAGAAGCTGTATATAGTATTGGTGAGAATTTGAATCTTACTGTAGATTGGAGGATGCTGAACTATTGTCTCAGGCCCAGTAGAGATTACACCGCAATGTGACAAGCAGAAATTGGCTGGTGTATGAGAAGACAGAAGCTGTATATAGTATTAGTGAGAATTTGAATCTCACTGTTGATTGGAGGATGCTGAACTATTGTCTCAGGCCCAGTATAGATTACACCGCAATGTGACAGGCAGAAATTGGCTGGTGTATGAGAAGGCAGAAGCTGTATATAGTATTGGTGAGAATTTGAATCTCAATGTAGATTGGAGGACGCTGAACTATTGTCTCTGGCCCAGGACAGATTACACCGCAATGTGACAGGCAGAAATTGCCTAGTGTATGACTAACTACAAGGTGTATATAGAATTGGGCAGATTTGGAATCTCCCTAGAGTGTAGGTCTGTAAGAACGGACAAACTCCTCGGCTTTTTCTTACAGAGTCACACACAGATAGCTTCAATTTGGCCGTGATAACAGCCGGTACACAGTACTGTGTGAGGAGCGTACACCGCTGTATGGTGTTGGAAAAAATGAATGCTCAGTAACTCACCAGGACAAAACAATAAAATTTGGATTGCTTTGAAAAAAGCAGTTTGCTCAGCAGTGTGAAAACAGCAATGCAACTATCAGGGAGCCTTATAAGGCAGCCTAATAACCAACAGAGCTGATGCACAAAAATAGAGTCTCCCCTGTCACTGCACACAAAGTGTTGTGTTGTACAGTGGAAATCGCTAACAGCAGAAGCGTTTTTTTGTTTTTTATTCCTTGCCTAACGCTCTCCCTACAGAATCAGCAGCAGCAGCTCTCCCTATGCTATGATCGGCATAAGTAAGATGGCGGTCGGCATTCATTCCCTTTTATAGCCCCTGTGACGCCACACAAAGCCAGCCAATGACTTGCATGCGCTTCTCAAAGATGGTGGTGACCGCTGCCTATGTCATCACGTTGCCCACAGTGTGTGTCCTCCATCATTGGCTGAAAAAGGGCGGTGGAAGCATCTTTTGAAACGCGACTTTGGCACTCTGGATGCCGACCTTGTGGCCGACCTCACGCTATGGTCGGGTTTCGTTTCATGAAACCCGACTTCAGCGAAAGTCGGCGACTTTTGAATATGACCGACCCGTTTCGCTCAGCTCAACTATAAACTATACTATTACTATAAATCTGTTTCTCACAATCAATATGTTTGATAATAACTCTTATATAGACAGGATGTCAAACCATTCTTATGAAAACATTAATATTTTATTACATATGGTTCTTACTACAAAGCGACACCCTCTATAAACTAATGCAGTTATGAAGATATTTTATCGTAAGAAGTTGTTTTTGGCATTATGTCCCTGGTAGCGACAGTCACCATAAAAGAATGAAAAAAAATATTCTGCAAATATTTATTTGACATTCCCATGAAATTCTCCTGCTATTAGACATGTGTTATGCAGATAGGATATTATATGCCCTGCCAAAGAAAATAATGAACATCAGCCAAAGTAAACTAGGTTTATGTATCTAAGCAAAACAGAGGACATACAAGGTTGATGTATTATTTTAAGTGAATTATATGTGTTTATAATAAAGGAGAAATATTAACACCTGCTATATCAGAATAGTCTAATATATAAAGCTCAATGTGGGTGTGTATGTATGTACAGTATGTGTTTATGTCCGGGATTGGCATCCGCACCGTCGCAGCTACAGCCACAAAATTTGGCACAGTCACATGTCTGGACCCCGAGAGCGTCATAGGCTATGTTATGAGGCGAAATTTTAACCCCGCACGTTCCAATTCACCAAACAATTTTGCCCCTATCTACATAATGGGGAAAAAGTGTATTCCGGGATTGGCATCTGCACCGTCATAGCTACAGCCACAATATTTTGCACAGTCAGATGTCTGGACCCTGAGAGCGTCATAGGCTATGTTATGATGCGAAATTTTATCCCCGCGCGTTCCAATTCACCAAATAATTTTGCCCCTATCTACATAATGGGGAAAAAGTGTGTATGTATTGGCATTTTCACCGTCGTAGCTACAGCCACAAAATTTTGCACAGTCACATGTCTGGACCCTGAGAGCCTCATAGGCTATGTTGTGAGGCAAAATTTTAACCCCGCGCGTTCCAATTCACCAAACAATTTTGCCCCTATCTACATAATGGGGAAAAAGTGAAAGGAAAAGTGTTGGAGGCAAATTGACAGCTGCCAGATGTGAACAAGGGGGACTTAAAGAATGAGAGCGATGGCGCCAAAGTGTATATATTGTATAGTTGCTAAGGTGGGGCCCTGACATGGGATACTCACCACACAAGGGGATATGAACACACACACAAAATGCGCCACACACTACCACGTGCTTCAACACATATACCACCCTCAGCACACATTTCACCACACATACACCAACCTCGCCACATAAAAGTCGAAGCACAAAAGTCGCCACTCAAAACTCGCCACGCTGTCCCAGAGCTGTTTAAAAGATGAAAAATGAGCTGTGATTGGTTGCTATCAGCAACAGTTTTCTTTGTAGACAGTTGTGGTAACTGAGGCCTATTATTCTTATCATTTCTATGGTGTTATCGTCCTTCTGTAAAGCTGGAAATAACACAATTTATTACCGTGCCAACACAGACCACCCTCTGACACAGACTGCAGGGGGAGCCCAGTATCACACAGGATAGGATTAGATACACGGCTCAGCAGTCAGTATCACACAGGAGAGGATTAGATACACAGCTCAGCAGTCAGTATCACACAGGAGAGGATTAGATACACAGCTCAGCACACAGTATCACACAGAATAGTATTAGATACATGTCTCAGCAGTCAGTATCACACAGGATAGGATTAGATACACAGCTCAGTAGTCAGTATCACACAGGATAGGATTAGATACAAGGCTCAGCAGACAGTATCACACAGGATAGGATTAGATACGCAGCTCAGCACACATGATCACACAGAATAGTATTAGATACATGGCTAAGCAGTCAGTATCACACAGGATAGGATTTGATACACAGCTCAGTAGTCAGTATCACACAGGATAGGATTAGATGCACAGCTCAGCAGTCAGTATCACACAGGATAGGATTAGATACGCGGCTCAGCAGACAGTATCACACAGGATAGGATTAGATGCGCAGCTCAGCATACAGTATCACACAGAATAGTATTAGATACACGGCTCAGCAGTCAGTATCACACAGGATAGGATTAGATACACAGCTCAGTAGTCAGTATCACACAGGATAGGATTAGATGCACAGCTCAGCAGTCAGTAGCACACAGGATAGGAATAGATACACGGCTCAGCAGACAGTATCACACAGGATAGGATTAGATACGCAGCTCAGCACACAGTATCACACAGAATAGTATTAGATACACGGCTCAGCAGTCAGTATCACACAGGATAGGATTAGATACACAGCTCAGTAGTCAGTATCACACAGGATAGGATTAGATGCACCGTTTTTATGTGCAATATAATCATTATAATTTGTTATAACTAACCACAGTTGGTTACTATGCCCAGGCAACGCCGGGCTCTTCAGCTAGTATATAATAATAATAATCTTTATTTATATAGTGCCAACATATTCCGCAGCACTTTACAGTTTAACAGTTTCAAAACACAAGTCATAAGTAACAATGTTAACAATACAATAATTAAAGCAAAATAAGACGACCTTGCTCGTGAGCGCTTACAATCTACAAGGAGGTGGGGGAGATACAAAGTACAGGTGTGTATTTACAATGGTGTATTTACAATGATGGTCCAGCCATCTTGAGGGAGTGAGGGATAGATAGAGAAAGTGTATGGGCCAGTATAGCTGTTTAGAGACTACTACTAGACTTCCAACTAAACACAGCACAGTTTTTATTGTGGCAACTGTCATATTATCAGGGATGTTTACCCTTGGAACATGAATAAGACCAAAAGAATTAATTCAACAATTAAAAATCTTACTAACCTTCTTTCTAAATAGGGTCCAAACCTAGACACAATTATTAGCTAATAAATACTGACATAAAAACTGATCTAAAAATAAAAAAAAATAGGGGAGACACACTCCACAAATAGATATGTTAAACCAACTGAAAACACCCAGTCAAAAAAACAGAAAAAATTCTACAAAAAACAGAATACTTCAGTAGAGTGGCACAAAACACATATGGATATATGTCATAATAGATTTACCAAAAGGTTATGTGCAAGACACGTATATACAAAATGATGTGCCAGTAAAAGAGAGGGTAAGGTGCATGTGCTCTGATCCACCAGCCCCAACGCATGTTTCACCCACAGGCTTCGATATAAGTACACTATGGTTTCCCTCTATTTAAGAGGTAGTCTCAGCATTTTGCAAGTAGGACTTAGGGTATTTTTTTGGTAAGGGCTATATTTACCTGTTTATATAATTTTGTATATAAGCATCTTGCATGTGACCTTTTGATAAATCTATTATTACCTATAGACATATGTGTTTTGGTACCACTCCATTGGAATATTCTCTTTTTTGTAAAATTTTTACTCATTTTTTTTACATGAATAAAATATTTTTCTTCATGAAACCTGGTTTATTAGCTAGGCTTTGAGATATATATATATATATATATATATATATATATATATCTCAAATTAAACACAAAACTGTAGCAGGTACAACTAAAAGTTCTATATAAAGGAAAGCTACTCTCCTGAATTTAGTTTTTCTTTCCTGGCCCTTTTCTAATTGATATCAGTTAATCCTGGTAGATGACATTGTATTGATTGAGGTTGTTTGTGCTTCTAGAAGGCTCATGAAGAACCCCAATAATCACCCATTATGCCTAAAATGAACAGAAGCTTAGAGTGTTGCACACCAAAGACTTGGGTATTAGTTTCGCTTCAATAAAGTATTTGCCTACTGCTCAGCCATAATCAGCTGTAAAAATTTAAAATGAGTAATACCATCTTTAGGCACTGTTCACACTACTGTTAATGTATTGTATGGTTTTTTTTTTGTTGAGATTCGGTGCAGCTGCTATGGCACTATGAGGAAAGGAAATCATATTGTTGAAGAGGTTGTTCGGGACCTATTTTTGCATGGCTTATCCTTAGTATAGTTAATCAATATCTGATTGGTGGGTGTGCACCACCCAGTATTCCTGACGATCAGCTGTTTCCATTGCCAGCACTAGCCAGAAGTGTTCAGTTGCAGAGCTGCCCAGCAAGGCTCCATCAACTGCATAGTGGCCTTGGCGGGGTACTGCACATCTGCCCCCTATCAATTTGAATAGGGGGCAGATATGCAGCACCTGGCCGTGGCTATGTAAAGTTTTGTTTGGCCAACTGTAATTTGTAAACGTGAGTAAAACACGACATGGTGACAATATTCTCCATCACACTAAGGCTGGTTTCACATTTGCATTGTATAGACCAGCGTCAGTCTGCGCACGGCCGCCGCTAAGCTCCTCCCTCTGCCATGCCTCCTCCTGTTAGCTCCGCCTATGGGCGCATGACGCTGAATGTGACCTGCGTACCCTATCTTTAGCACTGGGTACGCAGCCCATGTGCAGATATGCATTTTGCAGCGCATGCGTCCTTTTGACGGTGTGTCGACCTGCGCCAAACGCACCGTGTTGCATTTTGGTGTGCTCGGCGTACCATCAAAAGGATGCATGCGCCGCAAAACGCATACCTGCATATGGCCTGCGTACCCAATGCTAAAGATAGGGTACGCAGGTCGCATGCAGCGTCATGCGCCCTTAGGCGGAGCTAACAGGAGGAGGCTAGGCAGGGGGTGGAGCTTAGCAGCGGCCGTGCACAGACCGACGTAGGTCTGTGCAACGCAAATGTGAAAGTTGCCTAACAGTACTGTTGTCTTGGGGGCTGGTGGCAACGGTCTGTGATGTAGTGTAGAGGATGAGCAAGTAAGCAGAAGAGGCCATTATAGTTAACAAAATACTTTTCTGACATAAAGGAACTTGAAAGAACATACATGTGCTTCTCACAAAATTAGAATATCATCAAAAAGTTAATTTATTTCAGTTCTTCAATACAAAACGTGAAACTCAAGGAACTTGAAAGAACATACAGGTGCTTCTCACAAAATTAGAATATCATCAAAAAGTTAATTTACCATATATACTCACGTATAAGCCAAGATTTTCAGCCCATTTTTTTTGGCTGAAAGTCCCACTCTCGGCTTATACGCGAGTCATATATGGCAGTGGATCGGGGGGAGGGGGAGCAGGGGTGTCAGATCATACTTACCCCCTCCTGATGCGTCTCTGCAGCCCCCCTGCCTTCCTTCAGCGGTCACATGGTAACGCTCATTAAAGTCATGAATATGCACATATTCATGACTTTATTGAGCTGTTTCTGTCAGCGTAGTGTCCAAAGGCAGGAGGCACTACCAAAAGACAGGCTAGTACATCAGGAGACATGGAGGGGGCAGTAGGAGGGCATCAACCCAGCAGCAGTACTGCTACCTCAGCCTTTGTGCAAGGAGGAACAGGAGGAGCACTGCCAGAGCCATGCAAAATGACCTCCATCAGGCCACAAATGAGCATGTGTCTGCACACATGGTTAGAAACCGACTCCATGAGGATGGTCTGAGTGCCCAACGTCCACAGATGGGGTTTGTGCTCACAGCCCAACACCGTGCAGGATGCTTGGCATTGGCCACAGAACACCAGGATTGGCAAATTCGCCACTGGCGCCCTGTGCTTTTTACAGATTAAAGCAGGTTCACACTGAGCACATGTGACAGTTGTGACAGAGTCTGAAGACGCCGTGGATAGCGATATGCTGCCTGCAACATCCTTCAGCATGACCGGTTTGGCAGTGGGTTAGTAATGGTGTGGGGTGGCATTTCTTGTGCTCACCAGAGGTAGCCTGACTGCCATTAGGTACTGAGATGAGATCCTCAGACCTCTTTTGAGACCATATGCTGGTGCTGTTGGCCATGGGTTCCTCCTAATGCAGGACAATGCCAGACCTCATGTGGTTGGAGTGTGTCAGCAGTTCCTGAAAGATGAAGGCAGTGAAGCTATGGCCTGGCTCGCCTGTTCTCCAGAACTGAATCCGATTGAGCACATCTGGGACATCATTTCTCGCTCTATCCACCAACGTCAGATTGCACCACAGACTGTTCAGAAGTTGACGGATGCTTTTGTCCCGATCTGGGAGGAGATCCCTCATGACAACATCCACCGACTCATCAGGAGCATGCCCAGGTGTTGTAGGGAGGTCAAACAGGCACGTGAAGGCCACACACACGACTGAGCATCATTTCCTTGTCTTGAGGCATTTCCACTGAAGTTGGATCAGCCTGTAATTTGATTTTCCACTTTAATTTTGAGTATCCTTCCAATTCTAGACCTCCTTGGGATATTAATTTTGATTTACATTGATCATTTGGATATTTTCTTGTTCTCAACGCATGCCACCATGTAATGAATAAAGATTTGCAGCTGCGATATTTTATTCAGTGATATCTACGATGTGGTATCTTAGTGTTCCCTTTATTTTTTTGAGCAGTGTAGAATAATTAACAAAAAACATCTGCAAAGGCTTCCTAAGCATTTAAAAAGGTCCCTTAGTCTGTTTCAGTAGGTTCCACAATTATGGGGAAAAATGCTGACTTGACAGATGTCTAGAAGGCAGTCATTGACACATTCCACAAGGAGGGTAAATCACAAAAGGTCATGGTTAAAGAAGCTGACTGTTCACAGAGTGCTGTATCCAAGCATATTAATGAAAAGTTGCGTGGAAGGAAAAAGTGTGGTAGAAAAAGGGGCACAAGCAACTGGGATAACTGCAGACTTGAAACGATTGTTAAGAAAAGGCCACTCAAAAATATGGGAGAGATTCACAAGGAGTGGACTGCAGCTGGATTCATTGCTTCAAGAGACACCACACACAGATGTATCCAAGACATGGCTACAATTGTCGCATTCCTTGTGTCAAGCCACTCATTACCAATAGACAATGCCAGAAGCTTCTTACCTGGGTGATGGAGAAAAACAACTGAACTGTTGTTGCTCAGTGGTCCAAAGTGTTGTTTTCAGATCAAAGTAAATTTTGCATTTCAATTAGAAATCAAGGTCCCAGAGTCTGGAGGAAGACTGGATAGGCACACAATCCAAGCTGCTTGAGGTCTGGTGTGAAGTTTCCACAATCAGTGTTGGTTTGGGGAGCCATGTCATCTGCTGGTGTAGGCAGTGGCGTAGCAACTATTTGTGGAGCCCGTGGCGGTCGAAAAAATTACCGCCCCTTTGGTCGTTGATAATCTGGAAGCATCCGAGGAGCCCATGTATGGTCCATGGCACACACAGACAGCACACTGCCCAATTATACGCCTGTCTGAACAAGCCCTTATTGTGTGAGCAAAAAAAAAAAATGGTGGTCAAGACTGATTGTGATCTAGATAAATCACCGGTAAGTTTATGCACCCCAACATTTCAGACACACAGACTCCCCCCTCTCTACCTTCATGTGTGCTGAAGCATTATTACAATCACTGACTGACAATGGCTGCATATAACACCAGATGTACACATGTGTAGCTTAACATAGGGGCAGGCACTGGTGACAGGCAGGCAAATGGGGGAGCAGGCACTGGTGACAAGCAGAAAAATGGGGGAGCCGGCACTGGTTACAGGCAGGAAAATGGGGGAGCAGGCACTGGTGACAGGCAGGATGAAAAGTAGAAGGACGAGCAGCAAAATAAGCATGATTATCAGATGGACAGCAGCAGGACAGGCAGGCAGAAAAGGCTCAGGCACCAGTGAAATGTAGAAAAGCATGTAGCAGAATTAAAAAAAAAAAAAACAGGTACAAGTAACAGGCAGACAGACACCAGTGACAGACAAACAGGCAGATATGTTGTGCACTGACATTGTAAAAGTAGAAATAACAGAACAAAGATAAGCAAGTGAACAGCAGAGTGACAGGCAGTCAGAACAAGCAGGCAGGAGGATAGACAGGGTAGGCACTGGTAATTGGTTGGATGAAATGTAGTAGGGCTGGCAGCAGAATCAGGATAAACAGGTGCACAGCAGGATGACAGATAGACAGGACAGGTAACAGCTAGAGTGAAAAGTAGAGAAGCAGGTAGCAGAAAAAAATTCAGCAGGTGGACAGAAAAGTGACAGGCAGATAAGGCAGGATAAGCATTTGGACAGTGGGTTGACATGCAGATAGGCAGGACAAGGAGGACAGGAAGGGAGGGAGAGAAGCGGCAGACAGGTATAACAACCATGAGTCCAGGCAGGGTGACAGCACTATGACAGCCAGGGGCAGGGTGACAATGCTATGACAGGTAGGGTGACAGTGCAGTGCAGGCAGGGTGACAGCCAGGATGACAGGCAGGGGTAGAGTGACAGTGCAGTGACAGCCAGGGCAGGGTGACAGCGCTGTGACAGGCAGGGTGACAGACAGGGGCAGGGTGACAATGCTATGACAGGCAGGGAGACAGTGCGGTGCAGGCAGTGTGACAGCTGGGTGACAGCGCTGTGACAGGCAGGGTGACAGGGGCAGGGTGACAGCGCAGTGACAGGTAGGGGCAGGGTGACAGGCAGGGGCAGGCAGGGTGACAGCAGTGTGACAGGCAGGGGAAGGGTGACAGCCAGGGGCAGGGTGACAGCACTGTGATGGGCAGGGTGACAGGTAGGGGCAGGGTGACAGCACTGTGATGGGCAGGGTGACAGGTAGGGGCAGGGTGACAGCACTGTGACAGGCAGGGTGACAGCTCCCTCCCCTCCTCCTGCAATTAACAAGTCGGCAGCGCAGTGACACAGTGCCAGACAATAACAAGTTTATGCCCCCCTCCCATCCCTCCTCCGTCACCTGCAGCAGCACGGAGCGCACGGCTGCCATTACCTTAGCAGGGCATGCGGGGCCACACTGCCATCCCTGGGGACGTGGCTGCTGCCGCCTCTGGTGCTCTGCAGCTGCTTTGGGCACTAGGGCAGTTGTGTTGCAGCTGAGGGTAATCCAGCTCCCACTTCCTCCATGATCTGCACAGAGCCAGGCAGGGGTTAGCTAGGGACAGCTAGTCGAACCCAGAGAAACGGATGAAGCAGGCATCAGCAGCCTCCCCAGACACACGGCCAATAAATGCAGGCTGGCAGCTCCAGGCGCTCGGCAATCGATTACAGGGCAGTGCACTTGATCCGCTGCTCTAGTCTGAATGTCTCCAGTGATCTCAGCAGCTGCACTGTGCCTCCGCGCTTCTCCCACAAAGGAGATGAATTGCTGCTGCTGCTGCGCCGCCCCGCCCCCACACACGTGCCGCCTGGGGCGGACCGCCCCCCCCCACCCCCCAACGCTACGCCACTGGGTGTAGGTCCACTGTGTTTTATCAAGACCAAAGTCAGCGCAGACATTTACCAAGAAATTTTAGAGCACTTCATACTTCCTTCTGCCGACAAGCTTTATGGAGATGAAAATTTAATTTTCCAGCAGGACTTGGCACCTGTCCACACTGCCAAAAGTACCCATATCTGGTTTAAAAACAACAGTATCACTGTGCTTGATTTGCCAGCAATCTCGCCTGACCTTAACCCCATAGAGAAAATATGGGGTATTGCCAAGAGGAAGGTGAGAGACACCAGACCCAACAATGCAGACGAGCTGAGTTCTGCTATCAAAGCAACCTGAGCTTCCATAACCCCTCAGCAGTGCCACAGGTTTATCGCCTCCATGCCACGCCGCATTGATGCAGCTGGTGTTATAAAGTATTCTAATTTACTGAGATAATGACTTTTGAGTTTTCATTGGCTGTAAGTCATAATCATCAACATTAACAGAAATAAACACGTGAAATAGATCACTCTGTTTGGAGTAATGCTATATAATATACGAGTTTCAATTTTTGTATTGAAGAACTGAAATAAATTAACTTTTTGTTGATATTTTAATTTTGTGAGAGGCACCAGTAATAGATAACTGACATCAAAATGTGTATTAGTCACACTTGGATTTCACAGCGTTTTCACATAAATCATGATACATAACAGCAGTTTACACTTCTTCTCCGATACTATCTCAGTCACATGAATCCATTTTAGCAAAATCCTTCTTTACTACTTTCTGCACAACAGTTACAGCAGCTATGAAGGACAATTCCAAGTATTGGGAACATGACAAAAAATCATAATGGTAGGTGGAATAACTCTTAGATGTGTTTTACAATAGTCTCAGGACTTCAAATAGCTCACCATGGTTCTCCCCTATGCTACTGTTCGGGCCTCTCCCAGCTTTCCACTAAGCTGTACTCACTTATAGGATAGTTCTTCTGCCACTTTCGTGTAGGATTCCTGGGTGATAGAACTTGTTATCTGTGTGGCTGATGTTCACTTGTATTGTAACTACAAGCATTCTGATGTACTAGGCCTCAGTCAGTTATAAAATTGAAGCATCTATCTAATCTACCTAATCTATCCCTGTGTGGCAGAGCCAAAAGTTTTACCATAACCAGGTTCCCGCATCATGTTCCCACATGCTTTATGCATCCATTAGCCCTCTGTCTGTACTGTTACACACTTAACATTATGGCTGGTCCTTACAATCAGGGCAACTGCTACCACCCACCTTTCGTGTCTTCCCTTTTTTCCTCATAGATTGTAAGCTTGTGAGCAGGATCCTCACTCCTCTTGGTATTTGTTATAATCTATGTGATTATTGTTATGCTGTAATGTCTATCGTCTGTACAAGTCCCCTCTGAAATGTAAAGTGCTGCAGAATATGTCGGCGCTATAGAAATAAAATGTATTATTATAATAAGCATCTCCCTGCATTTCTCACTAATTCCTGATGCTTTTCAAACCAAAACTGCAGCTAGCAATGTTTTCAACAGTAAGCAAATGTAACAGTTGAGAAATGCATCAACATAACACTTTACAATTATCATATGATCTTCAACTGCAGATTATTCTTCCACTCTTTTACAGCTACTATACAGTTAATGGAGTGGAGCTGTGCTGTGCAGGTGTCACTGAAGTCAATAATTGTTATTATAAGGCTTTTATCTGGCCTGGTGTTTTAAGACATTTTTTTAGAATCCTCTGTTATAGTAGAAATAGTAGTATCATTGTACCAAGGTACTACATTATGAAACGGAATTGAGTGCGAATGTTGCAAAGAGGCTTAAGCGATTATAAATTGCAAGTGTCTGGCTTGTATGAAGATGATAGATCCTGACAAATGCTCTGAAACTAAAGTGTTAAAGGTAAACTTTTGTAATCTTCCCTTAAAGATTTCTTTGCACACACTATTTCAATACAGCTCACTGGAACTTCTATCTTGTATCACTTCACAAAAATGTAGTTAAGAAAGAATAGTTAATCTTCTGTTGAGTGATCTTGTCATGATATGGAGTAAAGCTGTCCGGTTTCACATATTAAGAAAGACCAGGAAATACCTTTACCAATCCTTAAAACTTTATCTGTTTCCATACAGATGTATTACATCTCTCCTTGAACTGTCAAATTTCATGCTTGACGTAAGTCTATCACAAAGTTTCAGCTTTTGTAGGCCATATCTAGAGATCCTCAGTCTCTTGAGTCCTGCATGTTTTGGTTGATCGTAGATTTTAATTTCCTATTATACATTTTAAGATTTTTAATAGTAAGGCTATGTGCACATGTGTGGAATTCCCGCAGAAATTTCCGTGGGAATTCCGGAATTCCATTCCGTGGGAAATATGCGAGAAAACCGCATTTTAAATTCCCTTCTATTTCCAGCGGAAAAACTAGCGATATGCAAGCATAATTAGCTTGCAGAATGCTAGCGTTTTCCAAGCAATCTGTAGCATCGCTTGAAAAACTGATTAACAGGTTGGTCACACTCGTCAAACATAGTGCTTGACGAGTGTGACCAACTTTTTACTATTGAGGCTGCCTATGCAGCATCAGTAGTAATAAGATATAAAGTTTAAAATAATTAAAAAAATAAAAAATTGTGATCTTCTCACCTTCCGGCGTCCCACGCAGCGTTCTCTATCATTGCGATGCTCCCGGCACATCCTGTTCCCAAGGATGCCTTGCGACAATGACCTTTGATGATGTCACGGTCTCGTGAGACCGCTACTGTATTGAGAGACCGCAATGTCATCAAAGGTCATTGTTGCAAGGCATCCCTGAGAACGGGACTTGGCGGGAGCATCGCTGAGGCCTGAGGACGCTACGAGGGACGCCGGAAGGTGAGAATATGATGATTTTTTATTTTAATTCTATTTTTTACAGGGATATGGTACCAAGAGCCTGGAGGAGAATCTCCTCTCTTCCAGACCCTGGGTACCATCCGCAAATGTTCTGCTTACTTTTCGCATGGTGGGCATAGCGACATGCGGAAAGTAAGCAGAACAATGCATTCTTATGTGTGTGGATTTTCCCGCGATTCCGCACAAAGAAAGAACATGCTGCGTATTTTTCCGTTATGCAATTCCGCCGCGGAAAAATACGCAGCATTAGCACAGCATGTGCAGAATGCTATAGGATTGCATGGGATGCTTTTTTTTGCGTTTTCACGACAAAATTGCGCGTTTAAAAACGCCGTGAAAATGCAAAAAAATACTACGTGTGAACACAGCCTAAATGTTTTTTTCTGGATGTTGCTTTTATACATATGTTAACCTAGAGCTTAGTTCTGATTTAATTATACTAAAATAGAAAAAAAGTAGTTATGTGTTTTTTAACAGTGTAAAGACCTATTAGTAAACTTACACATGCTGCATCTATATTTGCCCAACAACTGTTAAGCTTCAGCGTTATATACCATATATACTTGTGTATAAGCCGACCCATGTACAAGCCCACCCCCTAATTTTGCCACAAAAAACTGGGAAAACTTATTGACTCGCGTATAAGCCTAGGGTGGAAAATGCAGCAGCTACTGGTAAATTTCAAAAATAAAAATTGATACCAGTAAAAGTAAAATTAATTGAGACATCAGTAGGTTAAATGTTTTTTAATATCCTTATTGAATCAGGAGCCCCATATAATGCTCCATACAGTTCATGATGGCCCCATAAGATGCTCCATACAAAATACACCCCATATAATGTTCCATAAAGGTTAGTAATGGCCTCATAAGATGCTCCATAGAATAATATGCCCCATATGCTGCTCCATAAATGTTATGGCTCCATAAGATGCTCCATAGAATATGCCCATAAGATGCTCCGTAGAATAGGCCCCATATGCTGCCACATAAGATGTTCCATAGAATATGCCCCATAAGATGCTCCATAGATTATGCCCTCATAAGATGCTACATAGATTGTGCCCCCATAAGATGCTTCATAGAATAGGTCCCCAAAAGATGCTCCATAGAATATGCCCCCATAAGATGCTCCAAAGAATAGCCCCCCATAAGATGCTCCATAGAATATGCCCCATAAGATGCCCCATAGAATATGACCCCATAAGATGCTCCATAGAATATGCCCCATAAGATGCTCCATAGAATATGCCCTCATAAGTTGCTCCATAAGATGCTCCATAGAATATGCCCCCATAAGATGCCCCATAGAATAGGCCCCCATAAGATGCTCCATAGAATAGGCCCCAATAAGATGCTCCATAGAATAATCCCCATATGCTGCTGCAAATAAAAAAAATGACATACTCACCTCTCCGTCGCTGGGGGCCAGGTGCCGCTGTCGCTGCTGGCTCAGGACCCGGAACCTGAGATATTCACCTGTCCCCATTCCCACGCTGCTCGCCGCTGTCTGCCACGTCGTCTGTCAGTGACGTTCAGGCAGCAGAGGGTGCGGCGTGCACTAGCAACATCACCGCACCCTCTGACCTGAACATCACTGACAGCGGACGCGGCAGCAGCGTGGGAACAGGGACAGGTGAATATCGCATATACTCACCCCCCTAGCACACCTCTGCTTCCCCGATCTCCCACAGTCTCTGTCACCTGCCTTCAGCGGTCACGTGATACCGCTCATTAAAGACGTGAATATGTGCATATTCATGTCTATAATGAGCGGTACCATGTGATCGTTGAAGGCCCCTGAGACCGTGGGACAAGCAGGAGGGCTGCAGAGACGCGCCGGGGGGTCAGTATGATCTGATACCCCCGCTTCCCCTCCCCCACCGACCCCCTGACGTATATGACTCGCATATAAGCAGAGAGGGGGACTTTCAGCCCCAAAAAATGGGCTGAAAATCTTGGCTTGTACGCGAGTATATACGGTAAATGTAAAAATTATAAAAGAAATATCGTAGAATGTTACCATTAAGATCTATTTGCTTAGTTTGAAAAATGATTTGAGTTGTCCCATTGTAGACATTTCTTGCAATATTGCCTTTGGTCCTGAATGATGGATAATAATATTTTTTTTTCTTTAATCATGTATTTTAGGGAGCTGAGAAACATACAAAAAGTTAGAACACATTTTAATTTCTTAATATAGCTTGATTTGTCACATGGCCATACATTTGATCCAAAGAATTCTGCATACACCTATAGCTGGGGGTAGAAACTTACTGTATAATAATATATTGAACTGAATATAATGAGTAAATACATTTCAATAGTATTGAATTCTACTTGAATTTTTAAAATGCCTGCATTTGGCAAAAAGCAGATGTTATGTAATTTGCTTCCATGCGAATTCAGCAAAGTGGCGGCCGCTTGCCATCATTTTTATGAACCATGAGGGGCTATCAAAATGTTAAAACATCTTTATACTCATCTTACCGCTCACCTCTCCAGACCCTGGGCTATTCACTACTACTTGTCTCTTGCTTACTCCTTCTTCTGATTCCCCACCGTTCACGGTGAAATCCATGGACCTGTCATGCTGTGCCAGTACTTCTGGCTTTCATGAAGCCCAGGAGGGTTCCGCACATGTGCTCAAAGGGTCAAGGCACTTGTCGTGATGTAATGACATCATGACTTTCCATGCACTTGTACTAGACGCTCCCAGGCCTCATGAAAGTGCTGGCTATATGTGAGGCACCTGGGAATTCCAAAAGGAGCAGCGGAAGATCATAAGATGCGGCAAGTACCAAAGGCGTGGTGGTGAGAAGTGAAGGGGCCAGAGAGGTGATCTGGAGTCTAGATGTCCATTAAATTAGCAAAGAATAACTTCTCCATGAGCCAAATTTCCCAGTAAAGAAACACATGAACAGTCAAATTCAAATTTTGTTTCATTGAATCATCTCTACTCAATAGCATTGTATTTTTCTTTGAACATTACAAGTGTAAGACTAGGGTGATTAGGGAACACTTGTAATGTTCACTCTTAAGTCTCTTCCTACATATACCATCAAATAATACCTAATTTCCACTTGCAAATTTCTGCCTGATGCATTTTACATACAGTACATTCCTGTGTAGCCACATTTCCACAGAAGTATATGTAGAATACAGCAGGTGGGAATTGGTAGACCTGGGGTATTTAGGATAGGTGAGGATTGCAAAGATAACATTTGTACCGCAGTCTTAATTTTTTTTGTGCACTGAAATCTGTTGCAAAAACTACAACTACCACCTCTTTCTATCAGTCTGTAAGGAGATGGACATACTACCCACATTACCTGTATTGTTGTAAAGTGTGCTGTGAAATGCGTTATTAGTGACAAAGTTGTATTCTGCTCGACAGTAGAGGTGAGAGAACTTGGCAAAATTTGGTCACATTTCGGTAAATCATCGCGTTTCCACTAATGCTTTTGTCATTGCTTTGACTAGGATAGTGGAATGTACGATGAGCGTGGGGTACAGGGGGATGTGTTTGATGAGGGGAGGGGTGTGGAGAAGTTAGAGGAGCATGTTCAGAGGTTAGAGTAGTGGCCCTCTCTTTTTTTTTTCTCCCTTATCTTTATGAGTGTTTATTCTGGTAGCCAATCAGGGTACAGAAAACATCCACAACCTCATTACACAAGGTCTTCTGTGATTGGCTGCCAAAGTCACATGTCCTTGGCCATATAAAAAGCGACATCTTATTTTGCTGGCGCCATTGTCTCAGTGTCACAGTGTAGAGAGGTCACTCCTTTCTAGTGATGCTGCTGAAAGTGAGCTTGACAGTTAACTAGATAGGATCCTGTCCTGTGTGAAATCGATCTTCCAGCATCTAACTAGATTGTGCAAAAACTGTGTGGCAGTCTTAGAAGAGACCAAATAGTTTGTGATAAAACTATGTTTCAGTGGCAAATCAGAAGGCCAGATTTCCACTTAAAAATCATTAAGCCGAATATTGGAGAGCAGCCTGGAGGGCCAATTAGCTAATGCAAATCGTTTGTGATAAAACTATGTTTCGGTGGCAAATCAGAACGCCAGATTTCCACTTAAAAATCATTAAGCCGAATATTGGAGAGCAGCCTGGAGGGCCAATTAGCTAATGCAAATCGTTTGTGATAAAACTATGTTTCGGTGGCAAATCAGAACGCCAGATTTCCACTTAAAAATTATTAGGCTGAATATTGGGGTGCAGCCTGGCGGGCAAATTAGCTAATCCAAATAGTTTGTAATTAAACTGAGTTTAAGTGGCAAATCAGAAGGCCAGATTTCAAAATCGTTAGATATAACAGTGTTGTTCAAGCACACTATCTAAGAAAATAAATAATGATTGTCCATTTAGTGACAGGTGACTGACAGCTGTGGGTGTAAAGGCCCCGTCACACACAGCGATCTCGCTAGCGAGATCGCTGATTTTATGATGCTACAGCGATCTTGCCAGCGAGATTGCTGTGTGTGACGGGGATCAGCGACCGGCCCCCCTGCCGGTTATCGCTGATCATGCAGCATTGGCCTGGGCTGTTTTCCGATTACTGATCTCCCGCTGGCCAGCGCGCATCGCTGAGTGTGGCAGCGAGAGACCAGCGATCAGTGACGCTGGATGCTGGATTCTAATGTAAACATCGGGTATCCAGGAGCCGCGGCACCTGGATACCCGCTGTTTATCTTGGAAACCGGCGTACCCGCTGGTTTCCAAGGTATACAGCGGGTATCCAGGAGTCGCGCGGCTCTTAGATACCCGATGTTTACCTTGGAAACCAGCGTGTACGACGATTTCCAAGGTAAACAGTGGGTATCCAGGAGCCACGGCTCCTGGATACCCGATGCTTACATTAGAAACCAGTGTCCAGCATCGCTGATCCTGATCGCTGGGGCTGTCTATGTGACAGCTCACCAGCGATCAGCCTAACGATGTCCCAGCGATCCCATCATGTCGGATCGTTGATGGGATCGCTGGGACATCATTATGTGTAACGGGGGCTTTAGCTTGGGAAACAGCAGGCTACAAAAAGGCGAAGGCTACTTACAACATGAGTGGGAAAAAACAAAGTCGTGGTGGAAGGGGGAATAGGCTTGATGTTCGAAATGTACGTGGATTAGGTGTTGCTGTTAATGAAAGCTCATCTGAACAAACACCATCTTGTCCTATCCAAAGACCACTGACAACATCTGTTACTGGATGGGCTACTCCACTCCCTTTCTTTGGCAGCCACAGAGCGGTAAACCTTGTAGATGAGGTTCAGAAAGAGCATGTGCTCTAATGGATGGCAAGCGCTGCATCAAGTGGCTTCTCTTCCTTTTCCTCCATCTTAACATCACACACAGTACAATCCTCAGAGGTGGCACCCCAATCACCCTTGTTTCCCCCGTGTCACAAATTTCCAAATGTCCAACTGACTGTGGGGAACCAAAGATGGGCCATTCTGTAGAGCTGTTCACATATTTTATTCCATGAGCACAGAATCCAGAGGAGTAAAGCATCTGCACTGATGCCCAAACTTTTTCATGTTTGATCCGGGGCCAGACGAAATAGCGTCCAAGTAGAATCCTGACCATAGAATCACCAGATGTTAACAACCAAGGGTTGAGGTGATCCTGATGAGACTCAGATACCAAAGGTGCACACGGAATGTACTGTGGTGACAGGGCAGGAAGAGGAGAGTGACTCTCAGGGTAAGGAGTGTGAGAACACAGAGGGTGACAATGAGGTTGTAGATCCCACTTGATGTGTGAACCCAGAGGCACGAAGCTGAGTAGCTCTGCAGAGGAGGTGGAGGAGGAAGAAAACAAGGAGGTTACATTGCTGCTTCCCACATAGACACAAAATGATTCAACCATGACAAGCTCTGCATCCTCAGCCCTAACTCTTGCTGTGGCCAGCACCGTTTACGAGTGTGCAGTTCACAGGGGCGGCAAAAGATTCCTAGCTTGGGCAATTTTTGAGACCACAAAAGATGACCCAACACACGTTATCTGAAAAAATTGGCAAAAAAATTCAGTAGAGGCAAAAATTGCAATAATTGGACAACTACATGCATGTCTTCATGTGGGAATCACACTGCGCTAAAATGCAAACTAGCAGGCCTCGCCAACCACCGGCCATCCCATCAACACCATCTGCTGCTTCTTCCTCCTCCATCACCATGCCATGTTTTCTCACACAGGCCTCCTGCTGCAGAAACTCCACTTGTTTCTCCCCTATGGTTGGGGTGAGTGAAAGCCCGTCAGCTGTTATGGAAGTGGTCATGATTGCTGCTTTTGTGTCACAAAGTACAACAAATCTTTCTCAATCCTCCATAACATCTCCGTCTGCACCTCACTTACAGTTCAGAAGTTTGTCATGTTTTCCCTACTCTACCCTCTCTCAGCACAGCAGCCAGCCCTTGGTTTCACAGTTGTGGTCACATAAAAGAATGTTTCCTCCTACACATGCCAAAGCTCAGAGTGTGAATTCCACCATCTCCAATGTGTTGGCCAAGGATATGCTGTATTTCCCCATGGTGAATAGAGATGGCTTCAGAATGATGATGGCCGTTGCAGTCCCCAAGTACCAGTTACCCAGTCGCCATTACTCCCCTAAAAAAATCTGTGCCTGCACTACACCAGCATGGTGCAAACATCATCACCCATTCCCTGAAGAGATCTATGTCTGCTAGGGTGCATTTTACAACTGGATGAGCAAATATGGGTGAGGATGTTACATTTCACTGACTGGACACTGGGTGACTCTGGTAGCTGTGGGGGCAGGCCGTCAATTGGCTGCTCTACAAGTCTTTGAATCCCCAAGACTTGTGGAAAAAACCTCTGTATTTAACACTTCCTCCATTGCTACTGGCTCTTCCACCTCCTTTAGGGCCTCCACCTGTGCCCTCAACCTCTCCCTTAATCCGACATGCATTCCAGCAGTGCAATAGAATCATGCCCACTTCCATACTGTGCAGCCATGGCTCACCGCAATCAGTCAGTGTTGAAAGTCATATGTCTTGGAGATCACAGTCACACAGCTCAAAAATTGTGGATAGCTATCCAAGTCGAGTTAGAACAATCGCTGTCTCTGCTAAACATGGAGCCAGTGAAGGCCATGTCGATAACGATGCAAACCCGGTGGCAACCCTCCATCGGGGCAACCTCACACATGTGCTTTGCATGGCTCACTTCCTCATCCTGGTGGTGCAGCAATTTCTCCACCACTTTCCTGACCTGGATGCGCTGTGGTGGAAAGTACTGTCTCTGTGTGCTCACTTCCATCTATCGCACCCCACGGGTAATCAACTTGTATCTCTGCAGAGGTCTTTAGCCTACTGGATAACCATTTGATTTGCAATGTTTCAACACTGTGGAAGTCCAGTCTGCACATGTTGCAGTCAGCAGTAACGAGCTCTGGTGCAGTATGTCTTTTTGCATAGCCTAGGCCAACGCAGTATGGACATGGTGCAAATCACACTTGCAGAGTGGGCACAGATGAAGGACCTATGCACCCTTCTGCACAGTTTTGAACTGGCTACTAAGATGGTTAACGCTGACGATGCTGTCATCAGCATCATTATTCCTGTCATCTACATGCTGGAGCACACTTTGAATAGTCTACTTTATAAGGTTGTGGTCCCAGAGGAAGAGATGGAAGCAGAGGAGGATGCAGTAGGGATAACAATATCTCAAATTTCCAGACTGTCATCACACAGGCGGGTGCCTTGGGGCAGTGCTTACAGTGATCGAGGTGGGCTCATGGTACCAGACAAACTGTTAGTGTAGGTGAAGGAGTTGAGAAACAAATGGAGGAGGACGAGGTGATGGACGCGCAAAGGTCAAGAGATGAAGAGGATTATGATCCCCCTGTCTATTTTCCATGGTTGGCAGGAGGGGACAGAGGAAGCAACCTTGAGTGTAAACCAACCACCAACACACCATATTCTTGGATGTCATGGAAGTGCACAACACATGAGCGCCTTCTTGCTACGCTATCTTCAACATGATGCCCGTATTTTTAGGTTAGAAATAGTGCTATCTACTGGGTTCCCACTCACATTACAAGAGTAAATTTACTCACTTGCTTCCCCCCAGGAAAGGGATGCATGCATGCTGGAGTATCAAAACAATCTTGTAGACAATCTTAAGAGTGGTTTTTCCCAAGACAGCAGTGAGGCCCACAGTATGCTTCCCAGTTCTAGACGTCCAACGCCAGGAATGTCAAGGTTTCATCGCCAAAACATTAACAGCAGCACCAGCAGCAGTGTAAGTGGCATAAGTAATTTCTGTGAGTCATTTCACCCATTTTTTAGACCAGCATGTGCATCAACAGAACAGAGTACACGTCTGACACGTTGCAAATGAATGAAGAGCATGGTACAGGAGTATCTTGAGCTCAATATCGATGCCATCAGGGGGTATTTTTTCCATTATGGTCTTCAAAAATGGAAGAGTGACCTGAGCTCGCCTTTCACACCTTGGAGGTTTTGTCATTCCTGGCAGCCAGCGTTCTCTGAGAACGTGTCTTCAGTGCTGCTGGTTGTGTCCTCATGGAGAAGTATATCCGGACGTCCCCTGAAAGTGTAGACTGCCTAACTTTTCATGAAAATGAACAAGTCATGGATCTCCAATGACTTTTGCACCCCAGTCACCAACTGGGCAGATTAGGTGATGGTGTAGTTTTCAGTGTCATGTATTAATCTCACGGTATTGCAATCTATGCCATCTTTTTGGTGTCTTCTGTGCCTGCTGTTGCTACTGCTGCTGATGTTACAAACAATTTTTTGAAATGTGGAGACTCCAAGTTGGGTATCCATCTGGTGGGTAGTCTGTGGTGGAAGGTGTGTCAGAGACCTATTATATTTCTACTCTGTGGAAATTGATGCCACTTTAGTGGTGTGTGACAATTATTTTTTTAAATGTGGAGACTCCAAGTTTGGTCTCCATCTGGTGCATTGCCTGTGTAAGTAGGGCTCCCAGATAGGCAGGCCTGTACTTACTTTGTCAACTCCCTCTGTTACTTTCCTTATATTTTTCTACCAATATTACTGTATGAAACTGATGTTTATGTGGCTAGAATAAAAAAAAAATTGGAGGCGTTACATGAGGTATCAGGTCTCCCAGCTAAGAAGGTTTTCATGGCTCCCTTAACCACCAGGTCCTCATTGAAACTTCAATTCCATACTGTAAATGCTGGCTCAGACCCTGTCTCATGCATGGCCCATGCCTGACTGCTGCGCCATTATAACATTTCTATTGTGGGTCAATTGATGTCATTTTTTATGGTGTCTTCCCCTAATTTGAGCTTTTTGAGCAGCTTTTTGCCTCCTCTGATGGTGTTATCTATGCCTTTGGTTTTGCCTCCTATTGAATTTAATGAGGTTTGGATATGTTCATCGAACCGTTTGGCGAACATCGATCCGTTCACCGAATCCGAACCAAACCTTGAAAGATTTGCTCCTCTGTACTTGACAGTAGGGAGGGTTAGGGTTAATGTTTGGGACTAGCCTAGATAAAGTGAAGGGACAGACAGTTTCCTGTCAGGATGTCAAATAGAAAACAAAGTTGCACTCTGTAGGACTATAGTATGCAAACATGGCAAATATGAAACTGGAATTGCATTGCTACTCTAGACTAGACTAAAAGGTAAAATGAAGATACTTAGCACATAAATTGGCCAATTCATGTGTGCCCATCGGCCATTGGCAAGGCAACCTTCTTTCCTGGGAACTTAACCTAAATTGATACTTCTCCTGGGCTCGTAGCCTGCATTTATATGGATAATAATAATAATAATCTTTATTTATATAGCGCCAACATATTCCGCAGCGCTGTATGGGTAGGAAGGATCAAGCTATGATTAGAACCACCATAGGCTGATGGGTGGAGTGCTCGGTTAGAATGCCTCAGAAAGGATGTCAGATAGGGCCCAGCATGCAACACAAGCAGGTTTATAGTCTGACTAGTAGGCAGGGCAGCGTGACATTGGTGTTCCTAATGTGAATGGAGGCAGTGGAGATGGAGTAGAGACAAGGAAAGGCAGAGTGAGGTAGTGCAGACGGGTCTTGAGACAGGACATCTAGCCTAACAGTTCGGCCCTGAATTAACAAGCCGAAGAGGTAATGGATCAATGGACCAGGGAATGTTAGATAAAAAGAGTGCCTCAGGTGGAAGTTCCATAAGAAAATAGAGAAGCTAAGTTACGGCCATACTGGCAATCTAGTTTTTCTAAGGGTAAAAGTATAGGACTCTCACTTATTGGACTGTAGTACTATACTGGGCTATGGTAAAGGCACCGGAACTTGGGGATAGAAGCATTTAAGCCTGGAAGAGGTAGAGAGACCATATGTGAAGATGCTCCATGTTGTAAAGGAAACATTTGTGAAGTTATGCACTCCCTATCATTTGTGAAGTTATGCACTCCCTATCTATTGTACATAATTTTCACCAAGCTATTGTTCAGTAAAAAAACTGTTTATTGTTGACTGGTGGTCTCACTCATTGAACCTCTGAACATTTGGTCCTGGCCAGCTGAAGTCATCTGCATCATGCAGCCTGCAAGGATCCCCCTAGATAAAGTTCACACTGACAGCTAGGACCCCTACCTTCATGTAATGTTCTGGGGCATGAATAACAAGTACCTCGCCCTTGGCTACTGCCCTGCGTAACGTTTAAAGTCTGCAGCTGTCATGGCATGTTGGGAATTATGGTTCCTTTAGAGGAGAATATGATGACTAGAATTTGAAAATTAATTTATTTTAATTATTTTAATTACTTAGTAGAAAAGTCATTATAAACACCTATTCTCAGCATTAGCATGCTGGCCAGCTCTTGCCTTGGACTGTTACTGTCCTCTGAGCTCTCTTAGAAGCTCCATAGCTCTTACTTTGGACTAGGTGCCACCTTGACTCTGTGGATATATTCTAACACAATGGCAGGCAGCAGCTAGAAAATGCAAGAGGAATAGTGGCTTTGGAATGTCATGGAAAAGGTGGGACCTGAGATGGAGGATATTTAGGTGGTCAAATGCTGCTCCTAGACGACAGTTAATAAACTACTAAGTTTCTTATTTACAGGCTGCAGAAGCTATACACTGCCTCTGTCTGTGTACAGTACATCGGGGTATAGGGAGGTGGGTGGTTGGTTTGAGTCTATGTCTGGCACATAGGCCCACCAGATGATTCATTTGTTTCCTTGTGGGTTAGTCTAAGCCTACATTTGACCCACCTGAGTTTCACATAGTATCACAAACATTTTAATAACTTGTAAGTGGTAGACTCAATGAATGCAAGTTTTATGACATATAAATTTCAGCTTTATTATATTGTAATGGACAAGCATGATCTTGAAGCTTGCAAAGTAGATGGTATATGTCTGCACGTTGTCTAAAATAAAGAAAATTGCCATATAGTCAGCATGTACACAAACACCACCCTAAATTCAGCACATTGCTAAATAGATTTGTGATGATTTATTAAGCAGTATAGCTACACATGTAATTAACTGAGACTGACAAACTATAGCATAGAGGACCCAATACGATAAGACGATTGCTAAAAAAAATTGAATCGTCACTAAATTTTTGAGCAGTTTGAAGTTGTGTGAAAATGTAACTTTTGGTGTTTTATGTCAGTCCTGTACAGATTTGCCAAAACGGGCAGAGCATGGATGGAATTATATGGATTTAAAAAACTACAGATATCAGAGAGTTATCAGGAGGGCATCATAGACATGAGATTATTTGAAGATTTCATTAGTATTATTTATAACCAGACTTTATTTTAATCTGAGTTCCTACTGAACTGTATTTATCTCAAGTTATATGTTTTTATTGTGCCCATATATTATCATGGTATAAATATAATTCTAGCTTTAGCATGAGCTAAATATTTTCCACAAGTCTCTAATAATAATAGAATCATCAAAGTATTGTCTTAGTATATAGTATAGTATAACTTTATAACTTACTGTCATTGTCTTCTTAAGGACATATTTGTCCACTGTCTCCTTAAGGACGTACTTGCTGAACTCCTAACTTATTCTACAATTAAAGAAAAGAATTATATAGAATTGGGAACTCTTCCATAGCTTTTTTTTTATTTTTATTTTTATTATTATTATTATTATTATTATTATTATTATTATGTATATTAATATATACCACAACATGGTCGATGGTCTGACGGACTGATTCCTATAATAATAATAATTAAAAAATGTATACATTAGAGAAGCAATACTGGAAATAAATTGTAATAAAATAAACTTTATTTGACTGTAAAATCTACTCACCAGAATGCTTTTAAGTTTTGCTAAAAGATGTTCCTAAAATCAAACAAAAAGTTAAGATACATTTATGCTTACCTTCAATAAAAAAATAATAAGGGTTATACAGTGAAAGCAAGTTGCCCCCTTTTACAATTTGGACACTTGCTGAACAGTAAGTGTCCCACTGATGGGAACCGCACCACTCCACAGAATGGGAAACTTTCATCCCAGATACAATATAGCAGATTACATGACCTCCACCGATCAAAAAATTATGACATATACCGTAGACAGGTGATAGATTTTTTTTCATTAAACAATTCCTTTAGTGAGTACCACCCTTATATATTACTTTCCTTCTTATCTTTACTGATTGTTTTGCAAAAAATTATATTAGTTACATTTTCATGCATGTACTGTAAATAGAAAATATTTCTGCCTCACTTACCAGTGTGCCACAAGCAACTTCCATGAACCTGGTGGTAGCTGGAAGTCCATTCTGCAAACAAAATAAGAAAAAAATGTAATATTTATCTAAAAAAAGTCCATACAAGTGAACTGCTCAATATTTCTCTTGACATACCATGACTCACTTTTACATCCATTTATGAGTTTACGCCAGTTTATAGCAATTAAAAAAAAAAGTCACAAATAATTGCACAGGTTATTTTTGGACAAACATTTGAGAATTTTGCCTACATAGCAGATTTGAAACGTGCAAAAAAAAGTTTGAGCTACATTCCCAAATCTGAATACTGTACGATTTTTGTCTTGTCAGACAGCACTTGGACCTATAGTGTAGAATGGATATGGTCACCCGTCCATTAAAATCACGAATCCTCATAAAAAAGTTCAATAAAAATTGTTGAAAACAAAATGACGGATCCTAGAGTGAGATCTGTGAAAATCAGAACACATCCTATTCCGATCTGATTTGCGTCAGGTCTGCCTTAAAAATTGTGTGCCCATCCTTGCTCGTTGCCACAAATCTTACTCTAGTCAAGGAGTTAGACAAACGGGCATTACCATGCCCCATCCCCCCTTCCCTTCCAGTCCTAGTCTGACCCATTTTGGCTTAGCTGGCTGACACTTCTGTGGAAATAACAAAATTTGCAAAATTTATGTGCAAGCTTACATTGCATAAAAATGTTATGCTTTACTCTAGATTTCTGGTGTAACCACTTTGATGAATCAGGGCCTAAGTCTTTTATTTCTACTGTACACTCATTATCTACCCTGGCTTTCTTACCAGCACATCAAAAATGACCAGGGCCACCTTGTCGGCAACAACATCCACATTATCCAGAGTAGTCACCTGTAACATAAGTAAAAAGTGTGCATCAGTTATGTGTATTTGTTTTTGGCAAAATAAGAATAATGCAGAGAATTGAATTTGGCACTGCTAACCCAGTGGCCTTGTTGCCAGTCTCCTTGAATGCTCATAATCCCGCTTGTCACTTAATTCCTACTATTTTGACCATTATGAGTTTTTCCTATCACTGATCTATGCCTTGTCGTCTTGATTTTCTTATTATTAAGATGCTTCTGGGAGTAGTAGTTTAGTAATTATACCATTCTATATGAACAGTCTAACCATTATCCATGAGCAACTTCACTTCAAGGAGAGCATCTTCATGATCTGAAGATTTGTATAAGTGAGAAAAAGGAGATATGAACACCTAATAAGTAAAATAAGGTCTATAAGTTTTGAAAGTAAGGTTTGTATTTGGGTAGAGAACTGACTGAAAGACCGCACCAAGAGAGTTGGAGTAAATGACTGTAAACTCTGAATGGTTTCCAGTTGTAAGTGGTATACTGTACTTTAAGGTTTAGTATTGGGCCTGCTATTATTAAACTGATTTATTAATTATATAAAATACCTGATTGATAATGGTGTTTCTAATTTTGCATATGACACCAAGCTATATTGTATAGTGTCAACCATGGAAGATGCTCATGAGTTACAAGCTGACTTTAATAAATGGAGCGTTTGTGCATTTGGGTACTAATAATATGTAGGTATCATAAGTTCTAGGGTGAGTAAATCTAGGAGAGTCACTGGTAGAGAAGGATCTGGGTGTAATTGTAGATCACAGACTAAATAACAGCAATGTAAATCAGCGGCTTCTAAAGCCATCAGGATATTGTCATGTAATAAAAGAAGCAGGGACTCACATGACAGAGACATAATACTATCACTTTATAAAGCTTTAGTGAGACCTTATTTGAAATCAAAGCTAGCCTTGAAATTAAAAAGATACCAAAAAGTGCCACAAAAATGATAAGGTGCATGGAGGATCAAAGTTATGACTCAAGTTGAAACAAACTACAAGTATTTACTCTTAAAAAGAGGTCTTTAAAGGGGGACATGATTAGCTGTACAAGTACATAAATGGTCCATTAAAAATTATGGTCAATAGTATTCCATGTAAAACCCCCGCAAAAAAAAGAGGGCACTCCCTCCGCCTGGCAAAAAGAGTTTCAATCTTTAGGGGTGATAAGAGTTCTTTATCATGAGAACTAATTATCTGTGGAACTGCCCGCATCAGGAGTAGGTCACCTAAATGTGGATAGTTTCAAAAAGGGCACAGATTGCCTTTATCAGATATAAATATATTAAATATTTATGCAAATGTATAAAATTCTTGTTCTGAATATTGATTCAGTCGATTGATACTCGGGATCAGAAGATAAAAATCTGCTCTTTTAGAAAGATTGCTTCATGCATTATGGTGTACCTATTTCCACTGGCAGACATAGACAGAAATGGGCCCCTGTGCAAGAAGAATATATGGGACCTTTGTAGTCCGATAGCTCATCATAATACATCATTTATCATGTTTGTAGGTGAAAATGGGCCCCCTTACCTCTTGAGCCTCTGTGCGTTCGCACAGGTTGCACCAATGATATATCTGCCTCTGCCTGTTTCCCCTTACCTTTATCCTTTCCTACCCCTTGGCTGAATTTTATGCATGTGTGTCTTTTTTAACTCTTACAATTAGAGATATGCTAACTTTTTTCCTAATCGAATTACAAATAGTTAAATACACTGGGATCTGCAAATTTCAGGAAATTCTACTCATCTCTGCTAACTTTGTAACTATGTAACAGTAGCAGAAAGATATACTTATATCTATGGCCGGTCCAAAAGCTGATTTTTTTTTTCTAGATATAGTTTTTCATGTAGATGAGAAATATGCAGAGAAAGTCTACACAAACAGGACCAATAATAATAATTTTTTTATTATACTCATCAGGGGGAGGCCCAATGGGAGTCGCAGGTCCTGGTCCGGCGCCTCCCATCTTCTTGTGATGCCGCCCTACTGCTTGATTCATAGCTCCAGGCATTGCGCCTCTGCGCAGGCATACTTCTCTGCCCTGTTGAGGGCAGATCAAAGTATTGCAGTGCGCAGGTGCTGGGAAAGGTCAGAGAGACCCAACGCCTGCACACTGCAGGAATCTATTCTGCCCTCAACAGGGCAGAGAAGTACAGCTGTGCGGGAGTGCGATGCCAGGGAGCCATGAAGCAAGCAGGATGGCAGCATCGCAAGAAGATGGGAGGTGCCAGAACAGGACCTGTGACACCCATCGGACCGGACCGCCCCCCGGGTGAGTATAATAAAAGCTATTTTTTTTATCTTACAGGTCAGATCAGGGGCTTATCTACAGCATAATAGCATGAAAACACCACCAGCTGCATGTTAATTCAATAAGACTGAAGGAACCAGTTCACACAATGGTGGACTGTCCTAATATAAAAAATTGGAGTCAAAGGTGATTTTATGATGCTACAGCGATCTTGCCAGCGAGATTGCTGTGTGTGACGGGGATCAGCGACCGGCCCCCCTGCCGGTTATCGCTGATCATGCAGCATTGGCCTGGGCTGTTTTCCGATTACTGATCTCCCGCTGGCCAGCGCGCATCGCTGAGTGTGGCAGCGAGAGACCAGCGATCAGTGACGCTGGATGCTGGATTCTAATGTAAACATCGGGTATCCAGGAGCCGCGGCACCTGGATACCCGCTGTTTATCTTGGAAACCGGCGTACCCGCTGGTTTCCAAGGTATACAGCGGGTATCCAGGAGTCGCGCGGCTCTTAGATACCCGATGTTTACCTTGGAAACCAGCGTGTACGACGATTTCCAAGGTAAACAGTGGGTATCCAGGAGCCACGGCTCCTGGATACCCGATGCTTACATTAGAAACCAGTGTCCAGCGTCGCTGATCCTGATCGCTGGGGCTGTCTATGTGACAGCTCACCAGCGATCAGCCTAACGATGTCCCAGCGATCCCATCATGTCGGATCGTTGATGGGATCGCTGGGACATCATTATGTGTAACGGGGGCTTTAGCTTGGGAAACAGCAGGCTACAAAAAGGCGAAGGCTACTTACAACATGAGTGGGAAAAAACAAAGTCGTGGTGGAAGGGGGAATAGGCTTGATGTTCGAAATGTACGTGGATTAGGTGTTGCTGTTAATGAAAGCTCATCTGAACAAACACCATCTTGTCCTATCCAAAGACCACTGACAACATCTGTTACTGGATGGGCTACTCCACTCCCTTTCTTTGGCAGCCGCAGAGCGGTAAACCTTGTAGATGAGGTTCAGAAAGAGCATGTGCTCTAATGGATGGCAAGCGCTGCATCAAGTGGCTTCTCTTCCTTTTCCTCCATCTTAACATCACACACAGTACAATCCTCAGAGGTGGCACCCCAATCACCCTTGTTTCCCCCGTGTCACAAATTTCCAAATGTCCAACTGACTGTGGGGAACCAAAGATGGGCCATTCTGTAGAGCTGTTCACACATTTTATTCCATGAGCACAGAATCCAGAGGAGTAAAGCATCTGCACTGATGCCCAAACTTTTTCATGTTTGATCCGGGGCCAGACGAAATAGCGTCCAAGTAGAATCCTGACCATAGAATCACCAGATGTTAACAACCAAGGGTTGAGGTGATCCTGATGAGACTCAGATACCAAAGGTGCACACGGAATGTACTGTGGTGACAGGGCAGGAAGAGGAGAGTGACTCTCAGGGTAAGGAGTGTGAGAACACAGAGGGTGACAATGAGGTTGTAGATCCCACTTGATGTGTGAACCCAGAGGCACGAAGCTGAGTAGCTCTGCAGAGGAGGTGGAGGAGGAAGAAAACAAGGAGGTTACATTGCTGCTTCCCACATAGACACAAAATGATTCAACCATGACAAGCTCTGCATCCTCAGCCCTAACTCTTGCTGTGGCCAGCACCGTTTACGAGTGTGCAGTTCACAGGGGCGGCAAAAGATTCCTAGCTTGGGCAATTTTTGAGACCACAAAAGATGACCCAACACACGTTATCTGAAAAAATTGGCAAAAAAATTCAGTAGAGGCAAAAATTGCAATAATTGGACAACTACATGCATGTCTTCATGTGGGAATCACACTGCGCTAAAATGCAAACTAGCAGGCCTCGCCAACCACCGGCCATCCCATCAACACCATCTGCTGCTTCTTCCTCCTCCATCACCATGCCATGTTTTCTCACACAGGCCTCCTGCTGCAGAAACTCCACTTGTTTCTCCCCTATGGTTGGGGTGAGTGAAAGCCCGTCAGCTGTTATGGAAGTGGTCATGATTGCTGCTTTTGTGTCACAAAGTACAACAAATCTTTCTCAATCCTCCATAACATCTCCGTCTGCACCTCACTTACAGTTCAGAAGTTTGTCATGTTTTCCCTACTCTACCCTCTCTCAGCACAGCAGCCAGCCCTTGGTTTCACAGTTGTGGTCACATAAAAGAATGTTTCCTCCTACACATGCCAAAGCTCAGAGTGTGAATTCCACCATCTCCAATGTGTTGGCCAAGGATATGCTGTATTTCCCCATGGTGAATAGAGATGGCTTCAGAATGATGATGGCCGTTGCAGTCCCCAAGTACCAGTTACCCAGTCGCCATTACTCCCCTAAAAAAATCTGTGCCTGCACTACACCAGCATGGTGCAAACATCATCACCCATTCCCTGAAGAGATCTATGTCTGCTAGGGTGCATTTTACAACTGGATGAGCAAATGTGGGTGAGGATGTTACATTTCACTGACTGGACACTGGGTGACTCTGGTAGCTGTGGGGGCAGGCCGTCAATTGGCTGCTCTACAAGTCTTTGAATCCCCAAGACTTGTGGAAAAAACCTCTGTATTTAACACTTCCTCCATTGCTACTGGCTCTTCCACCTCCTTTAGGGCCTCCACCTGTGCCCTCAACCTCTCCCTTAATCCGACATGCATTCCAGCAGTGCAATAGAATCATGCCCACTTCCATACTGTGCAGCCATGGCTCACCGCAATCAGTCAGTGTTGAAAGTCATATGTCTTGGAGATCACAGTCACACAGCTCAAAAATTGTGGATAGCTATCCAAGTCGAGTTAGAACAATCGCTGTCTCTGCTAAACATGGAGCCAGTGAAGGCCATGTCGATAACGATGCAAACCCGGTGGCAACCCTCCATCGGGGCAACCTCACACATGTGCTTTGCATGGCTCACTTCCTCATCCTGGTGGTGCAGCAATTTCTCCACCACTTTCCTGACCTGGATGCGCTGTGGTGGAAAGTACTGTCTCTGTGTGCTCACTTCCATCTATCGCACCCCACGGGTAATCAACTTGTATCTCTGCAGAGGTCTTTAGCCTACTGGATAACCATTTGATTTGCAATGTTTCAACACTGTGGAAGTCCAGTCTGCACATGTTGCAGTCAGCAGTAACGAGCTCTGGTGCAGTATGTCTTTTTGCATAGCCTAGGCCAACGCAGTATGGACATGGTGCAAATCACACTTGCAGAGTGGGCACAGATGAAGGACCTATGCACCCTTCTGCACAGTTTTGAACTGGCTACTAAGATGGTTAACGCTGACGATGCTGTCATCAGCATCATTATTCCTGTCATCTACATGCTGGAGCACACTTTGAATAGTCTACATTATAAGGTTGTGGTCCCAGAGGAAGAGATGGAAGCAGAGGAGGATGCAGTAGGGATAACAATATCTCAAATTTCCAGACTGTCATCACACAGGCGGGTGCCTTGGGGCAGTGCTTACAGTGATCGAGGTGGGCTCATGGTACCAGACAAACTGTTAGTGTAGGTGAAGGAGTTGAGAAACAAATGGAGGAGGACGAGGTGATGGACGCGCAAAGGTCAAGAGATGAAGAGGATTATGATCCCCCTGTCTATTTTCCATGGTTGGCAGGAGGGGACAGAGGAAGCAACCTTGAGTGTAAACCAACCACCAACACACCATATTCTTGGATGTCATGGAAGTGCACAACACATGAGCGCCTTCTTGCTACGCTATCTTCAACATGATGCCCGTATTTTTAGGTTAGAAATAGTGCTATCTACTGGGTTCCCACTCACATTACAAGAGTAAATTTACTCACTTGCTTCCCCCCAGGAAAGGGATGCATGCATGCTGGAGTATCAAAACAATCTTGTAGACAATCTTAAGAGTGGTTTTTCCCAAGACAGCAGTGAGGCCCACAGTATGCTTCCCAGTTCTAGACGTCCAACGCCAGGAATGTCAAGGTTTCATCGCCAAAACATTAACAGCAGCACCAGCAGCAGTGTAAGTGGCATAAGTAATTTCTGTGAGTCATTTCACCCATTTTTTAGACCAGCATGTGCATCAACAGAACAGAGTACACGTCTGACACGTTGCAAATGAATGAAGAGCATGGTACAGGAGTATCTTGAGCTCAATGTCGATGCCATCAGGGGGTATTTTTTCCATTATGGTCTTCAAAAATGGAAGAGTGACCTGAGCTCGCCTTTCACACCTTGGAGGTTTTGTCATTCCTGGCAGCCAGCGTTCTCTGAGAACGTGTCTTCAGTGCTGCTGGTTGTGTCCTCATGGAGAAGTATATCCGGACGTCCCCTGAAAGTGTAGACTGCCTAACTTTTCATGAAAATGAACAAGTCATGGATCTCCAATGACTTTTGCACCCCAGTCACCAACTGGGCAGATTAGGTGATGGTGTAGTTTTCAGTGTCATGTATTAATCTCACGGTATTGCAATCTATGCCATCTTTTTGGTGTCTTCTGTGCCTGCTGTTGCTACTGCTGCTGATGTTACAAACAATTTTTTGAAATGTGGAGACTCCAAGTTGGGTATCCATCTGGTGGGTAGTCTGTGGTGGAAGGTGTGTCAGAGACCTATTATATTTCTACTCTGTGGAAATTGATGCCACTTTAGTGGTGTGTGACAATTATTTTTTGAAATGTGGAGACTCCAAGTTTGGTCTCCATCTGGTGCATTGCCTGTGTAAGTAGGGCTCCCAGATAGGCAGGCCTGTACTTACTTTGTCAACTCCCTCTGTTACTTTCCTTATATTTTTCTACCAATATTACTGTATGAAACTGATGTTTATGTGGCTAGAATAAAAAAAAAATTGGAGGCGTTACATGAGGTATCAGGTCTCCCAGCTAAGAAGGTTTTCATGGCTCCCTTAACCACCAGGTCCTCATTGAAACTTCAATTCCATACTGTAAATGCTGGCTCAGACCCTGTCTCATGCATGGCCCATGCCTGACTGCTGCGCCATTATAACATTTCTATTGTGGGTCAATTGATGTCATTTTTTATGGTGTCTTCCCCTAATTTGAGCTTTTTGAGCAGCTTTTTGCCTCCTCTGATGGTGTTATCTATGCCTTTGGTTTTGCCTCCTATTGAATTTAATGAGGTTTGGATATGTTCATCGAACCGTTTGGCGAATATTGATCCGTTCACCGAATCCGAACCAAACCTTGAAAGATTTGCTCCTCTGTACTTGACAGTAGGGAGGGTTAGGGTTAATGTTTGGGACTAGCCTAGATAAAGTGAAGGGACAGACAGTTTCCTGTCAGGATGTCAAATAGAAAACAAAGTTGCACTCTGTAGGACTATAGTATGCAAACATGGCAAATATGAAACTGGAATTGCATTGCTACTCTAGACTAGACTAAAAGGTAAAATGAAGATACTTAGCACATAAATTGGCCAATTCATGTGTGCCCATCGGCCATTGGCAAGGCAACCTTCTTTCCTGGGAACTTAACCTAAATTGATACTTCTCCTGGGCTCGTAGCCTGCATTTATATGGATAATAATAATAATAATCTTTATTTATATAGCGCCAACATATTCCGCAGAGCTGTATGGGTAGGAAGGATCAAGCTATGATTAGAACCACCATAGGCTGATGGGTGGAGTGCTCGGTTAGAATGCCTCAGAAAGGATGTCAGATAGGGCCCAGCATGCAACACAAGCAGGTTTATAGTCTGACTAGTAGGCAGGGCAGCGTGACATTGGTGTTCCTAATGTGAATGGAGGCAGTGGAGATGGAGTAGAGACAAGGAAAGGCAGAGTGAGGTAGTGCAGACGGGTCTTGAGACAGGACGTCTAGCCTAACAGTTCGGCCCTGAATTAACAAGCCGAAGAGGTAATGGATCAATGGACCAGGGAATGTTAGATGAAAAGAGTGCCTCAGGTGGAAGTTCCATAAGAAAATAGAGAAGCTAAGTTACGGCCATACTGGCAATCTAGTTTTTCTAAGGGTAAAAGTATAGGACTCTCACTTATTGGACTGTAGTACTATACTGGGCTATGGTAAAGGCACCGGAACTTGGGGATAGAAGCATTTAAGCCTGGAAGAGGTAGAGAGACCATATGTGAAGATGCTCCATGTTGTAAAGGAAACATTTGTGAAGTTATGCACTCCCTATCATTTGTGAAGTTATGCACTCCCTATCTATTGTACATAATTTTCACCAAGCTATTGTTCAGTAAAAAAACTGTTTATTGTTGACTGGTGGTCTCACTCATTGAACCTCTGAACATTTGGTCCTGGCCAGCTGAAGTCATCTGCATCATGCAGCCTGCAAGGATCCCCCTAGATAAAGTTCACACTGACAGCTAGGACCCCTACCTTCATGTAATGTTCTGGGGCATGAATAACAAGTACCTCGCCCTTGGCTACTGCCCTGCGTAACGTTTAAAGTCTGCAGCTGTCATGGCATGTTGGGAATTATGGTTCCTTTAGAGGAGAATATGATGACTAGAATTTGAAAATTAATTTATTTTAATTATTTTAATTACTTAGTAGAAAAGTCATTATAAACACCTATTCTCAGCATTAGCATGCTGGCCAGCTCTTGCCTTGGACTGTTACTGTCCTCTGAGCTCTCTTAGAAGCTCCATAGCTCTTACTTTGGACTAGTTGCCACCTTGACTCTGTGGATATATTCTAACACAATGGCAGGCAGCAGCTAGAAAATGCAAGAGGAATAGTGGCTTTGGAATGTCATGGAAAAGGTGGGACCTGAGATGGAGGATATTTAGGTGGTCAAATGCTGCTCCTAGACGACAGTTAATAAACTACTAAGTTTCTTATTTACAGGCTGCAGAAGCTATACACTGCCTCTGTCTGTGTACAGTACATCGGGGTATAGGGAGGTGGGTGGTTGGTTTGAGTCTATGTCTGGCACATAGGCCCACCAGATGATTCATTTGTTTCCTTGTGGGTTAGTCTAAGCCTACATTTGACCCACCTGAGTTTCACATAGTATCACAAACATTTTAATAACTTGTAAGTGGTAGACTCAATGAATGCAAGTTTTATGACATATAAATTTCAGCTTTATTATATTGTAATGGACAAGCATGATCTTGAAGCTTGCAAAGTAGATGGTATATGTCTGCACGTTGTCTAAAATAAAGAAAATTGCCATATAGTCAGCATGTACACAAACACCACCCTAAATTCAGCACATTGCTAAATAGATTTGTGATGATTTATTAAGCAGTATAGCTACACATGTAATTAACTGAGACTGACAAACTATAGCATAGAGGACCCAATACAATAAGACGATTGCTAAAAAAAATTGAATCGTCACTAAATTTTTGAGCAGTTTGAAGTTGTGTGAAAATGTAACTTTTGGTGTTTTATGTCAGTCCTGTACAGATTTGCCAAAACGGGCAGAGCATGGATGGAATTATATGGATTTAAAAAACTACAGATATCAGAGAGTTATCAGGAGGGCATCATAGACATGAGATTATTTGAAGATTTCATTAGTATTATTTATAACCAGACTTTATTTTAATCTGAGTTCCTACTGAACTGTATTTATCTCAAGTTATATGTTTTTATTGTGCCCATATATTATCATGGTATAAATATAATTCTAGCTTTAGCATGAGCTAAATATTTTCCACAAGTCTCTAATAATAATAGAATCATCAAAGTATTGTCTTAGTATATAGTATAGTATAACTTTATAACTTACTGTCATTGTCTTCTTAAGGACATATTTGTCCACTGTCTCCTTAAGGACGTACTTGCTGAACTCCCAACTTATTCTACAATTAAAGAAAAGAATTATATAGAATTGGGAACTCTTCCATAGCTTTTTTTTTATTATTATTATTATTATTATTATTATTATTATTATTATTAATATATACCACAACATGGTCGATGGTCTGACGGACTGATTCCTATAATAATAATAATTAAAAAATGTATACATTAGAGAAGCAATACTGGAAATAAATTGTAATAAAATAAACTTTATTTGACTGTAAAATCTACTCACCAGAATGCTTTTAAGTTTTGCTAAAAGATGTTCCTAAAATCAAACAAAAAGTTAAGATACATTTATGCTTACCTTCAATAAAAAAATAATAAGGGTTATACAGTGAAAGCAAGTTGCCCCCTATTACAATTTGGACACTTGCTGAACAGTAAGTGTCCCACTGATGGGAACCGCACCACTCCACAGAATGGGAAACTTTCATCCCAGATACAATATAGCAGATTACATGACCTCCACCGATCAAAAAATTATGACATATACCGTAGACAGGTGATAGATTTTTTTTCATTAAACAATTCCTTTAGTGAGTACCACCCTTATATATTACTTTCCTTCTTATCTTTACTGATTGTTTTGCAAAAAATTATATTAGTTACATTTTCATGCATGTACTGTAAATAGAAAATATTTCTGCCTCACTTACCAGTGTGCCACAAGCAACTTCCATGAACCTGGTGGTAGCTGGAAGTCCATTCTGCAAACAAAATAAGAAAAAAATGTAATATTTATCTAAAAAAAAGTCCATACAAGTGAACTGCTCAATATTTCTCTTGACATACCATGACTCACTTTTACATCCATTTATGAGTTTACGCCAGTTTATAGCAATTAAAAAAAAAGTCACAAATAATTGCACAGGTTATTTTTGGACAAACATTTGAGAATTTTGCCTACATAGCAGATTTGAAACGTGCAAAAAAAAGTTTGAGCTACATTCCCAAATCTGAATACTGTACGATTTTTGTCTTGTCAGACAGCACTTGGACCTATAGTGTAGAATGGATATGGTCACCCGTCCATTAAAATCACGAATCCTCATAAAAAAGTTAAATAAAAATTGTTGAAAACAAAATGACGGATCCTAGAGTGAGATCTGTGAAAATCAGAACACATCCTATTCCGATCTGATTTGCGTCAGGTCTGCCTTAAAAATTGTGTGCCCATCCTTGCTCGTTGCCACAAATCTTACTCTAGTCAAGGAGTTAGACAAACGGGCATTACCATGCCCCATCCCCCCTTCCCTTCCAGTCCTAGTCTGACCCATTTTGGCTTAGCTGGCTGACACTTCTGTGGAAATAACAAAATTTGCAAAATTTATGTGCAAGCTTACATTGCATAAAAATGTTATGCTTTACTCTAGATTTCTGGTGTAACCACTTTGATGAATCAGGGCCTAAGTCTTTTATTTCTACTGTACACTCATTATCTACCCTGGCTTTCTTACCAGCACATCAAAAATGACCAGGGCCACCTTGTCGGCAACAACATCCACATTATCCAGAGTAGTCACCTGTAACATAAGTAAAAAGTGTGCATCAGTTATGTGTATTTGTTTTTGGCAAAATAAGAATAATGCAGAGAATTGAATTTGGCACTGCTAACCCAGTGGCCTTGTTGCCTGTCTCCTTGAATGCTCATAATCCCGCTTGTCACTTAATTCCTACTATTTTGACCATTATGAGTTTTTCCTATCACTGATCTATGCCTTGTCGTCTTGATTTTCTTATTATTAAGATGCTTCTGGGAGTAGTAGTTTAGTAATTATACCATTCTATATGAACAGTCTAACCATTATCCATGAGCAACTTCACTTCAAGGAGAGCATCTTCATGATCTGAAGATTTGTATAAGTGAGAAAAAGGAGATATGAACACCTAATAAGTAAAATAAGGTCTATAAGTTTGGAAAGTAAGGTTTGTATTTGGGTAGAGAACTGACTGAAAGACCGCACCAAGAGAGTTGGAGTAAATGACTGTAAACTCTGAATGGTTTCCAGTTGTAAGTGGTATACTGTACTTTAAGGTTTAGTATTGGGCCTGCTATTATTAAACTGATTTATTAATTATATAAAATACCTGATTGATAATGGTGTTTCTAATTTTGCATATGACACCAAGCTATATTGTATAGTGTCAACCATGGAAGATGCTCATGAGTTACAAGCTGACTTTAATAAATGGAGCGTTTGTGCATTTGGGTACTAATAATATGTAGGTATCATAAGTTCTAGGGTGAGTAAATCTAGGAGAGTCACTGGTAGAGAAGGATCTGGGTGTAATTGTAGATCACAGACTAAATAACAGCAATGTAAATCAGCGGCTTCTAAAGCCATCAGGATATTGTCATGTAATAAAAGAAGCAGGGACTCACATGACAGAGACATAATACTATCACTTTATAAAGCTTTAGTGAGACCTTATTTGAAATCAAAGCTAGCCTTGAAATTAAAAAGATACCAAAAAGTGCCACAAAAATGATAAGGTGCATGGAGGATCAAAGTTATGACTCAAGTTGAAACAAACTACAAGTATTTACTCTTAAAAAGAGGTCTTTAAAGGGGGACATGATTAGCTGTACAAGTACATAAATGGTCCATTAAAAATTATGGTCAATAGTATTCCATGTAAAACCCCCGCAAAAAAAAGAGGGCACTCCCTCCGCCTGGCAAAAAGAGTTTCAATCTTTAGGGGTGATAAGAGTTCTTTATCATGAGAACTAATTATCGGTGGAACTGCCCGCATCAGGAGTAGGTCACCTAAATGTGGATAGTTTCAAAAAGGGCACAGATTGCCTTTATCAGATATAAATATATTAAATATTTATGCAAATGTATAAAATTCTTGTTCTGAATATTGATTCAGTCGATTGATACTCGGGATCAGAAGATAAAAATCTGCTCTTTTAGAAAGATTGCTTCATGCATTATGGTGTACCTATTTCCACTGGCAGACATAGACAGAAATGGGCCCCTGTGCAAGAAGAATATATGGGACCTTTGTAGTCCGATAGCTCATCATAATACATCATTTATCATGTTTGTAGGTGAAAATGGGCCCCTTTACCTCTTGAGCCTCTGTGCGTTCGCACAGGTTGCACCAATGATATATCTGCCTCTGCCTGTTTCCCCTTACCTTTATCCTTTCCTACCCCTTGGCTGAATTTTATGCATGTGTGTCTTTTTTAACTCTTACAATTAGAGATATGCTAACTTTTTTCCTAATCGAATTACAAATAGTTAAATACACTGGGATCTGCAAATTTCAGGAAATTCTACTCATCTCTGCTAACTTTGTAACTATGTAACAGTAGCAGAAAGATATACTTATATCTATGGCCGGTCCAAAAGCTGATTTTTTTTTCTAGATATAGTTTTTCATGTAGATGAGAAATATGCAGAGAAAGTCTACACAAACAGGACCAATAATAATAATTTTTTTCTTTCTATTTTACACTATTTGCCTCTATCTCATGCAGAATTATATGCTACAAGATTACATTAAAGCTTGCAATATTTACCACGTGTGTGCCCAAAAGATCATCCATGGTACAACCAACTTCATTCTAAATTGAGAGAGCTATAGTCAGTACTTTACTATAATACCTTATATATTTTATTTATATTCAATTTAAATTAAAATTTATTATAATATATTATCTGGCAGGACTTTTCAGATTTGGGCCAATTGCTAGATATGTTAACTTTTACTATATTATAAAAGAAAGTTATAAAGTTATGAGAATAATGATTATTTTCCTTGTCAAATATTTTGTAGATTCTTATAACCTAAGAGATCATCTGACAAAAATCAGCATTCACTTTAGTGAGAGAAGAGATGAAGTGTTCAATTTCCCTGTAGCACTATCAGAGGGAAAATTAGGTGCTACACAGTTCTCAATCAAATCAATAAGCTGTTTCGGTAATACAGGACAGGAAATATCCTCCAGCGTTAGATAGACTTTTGAAACTACTCTCTACTTTGGTCTACAGTTGAGGATAGTAAACAAGCGTCTTTCTATATCATTTAATGTTTTAATGTGGTATATGAAAATCAGTTTTCTAACTTATACTTAAGATTTCAATATAAATAGATCTTTAGTACCAAAGATGCTTACCAGAACTACTTTCAACTCATCTAGGAAAGCGGAGTACAACTGCTGGTTCTGGGTTAGCTAAAAAAGACATAAACATAATTACATGTGGATGAACAGTATCTGAATTTGTTTTAATTTCTGTCAATTGTTCAAAGACATTTTGAAACATCACTCAAGTGCCTGACAAATGCATTGTTCCAGAACTTCCACCTGAAGTTGTAATAAAACATTTTATATTTGTGCACATCTTAAAAATTTCAATAGACACAGTGACTGATGGAGAATGGCATCTTGTTCTCATTTGTATGAGATATTTTATATTGCTACATTCTCGAAAAGTAATGAGAGACTTCTATTAAGAATATTTCATTTTTCATGTATATGCAATATCTCTAGTGTCTTCTGTATTTAAAATGTCATTTCCCTAGTGCCAATTTATATGGATATACCTGTGTGGGACATTTATAAAGTTGGAATCCAAAGTGGCCGACTTTAAAATGGCCGCCATGGTCACAACCCATCTTGAAAAGTTTTCCGCCTCCCATATACTAATGTGCCACAAACAAGAAGTTGATATCACCAACCATTCCCATTTAAGATTTCAACAAGATTTCATATGTAACTGAACAACCTCATCCATATTTTTTATTTTCTACTGGTGGGTCCAGGCCACCACTCTGCTTGACCTGACCTTCTACATAACAAAGTGTTACCTTTGCCTGCTGGTATTGGCAAAGAAGATCCCCAAGCTTCACAACAAGTGTAGGAGCCCCATTCTTAAAGAGATAAAACAGAGAGAAAATAGTCAGTGAGTGACTGGCTTCAGCACTGGGACCTCTATCCATCAATACTTCTAATATATACAGTATCTCAATGACACGTTTCTGAGAACTATAGACAACTTCTGTTACATAGAATAGGGGTTGAGTTACAGGTCTGGTTAGCAGCCACTAATATCAACTGATCGATAGGGTGCTGGGTGTCGGACCTCATTGATTTGTTATTGCTGACTTACCATAAGTATTGGTCATCAATATCAAAACAATGAAGCTGTGGGATGATCCCATAAATGTTTTTTAATCATTAGATGTGCTCACGTACTTCCACGAGACTTGTGATGCAGTTTACTGGAACTGTGGCAGAAGATGTATCTAAAATACAAACTTTTTTTAAAATCATATAGGTTTAACTTGCTTATCATTGAAATAAAACTTGCTTGTGTCTGTAGTTACTTGTAATATCCGCCATATCACATGTCCTATTGCCTGTTCCTGTTTATGACATGGAAGAAAATTCCTTTAATCTCTTTTCCCCTTACCCATTTTTGCCATGTCATAGTGCAGCACAGGATAGCTAACAAAAAGATCTAAAATGTAAGGACCCCACTAAACAACTTCTTTTTGCTCAGTTTCTTGCACTGATTCCAAACATGAGTTTGTGAAACAAAGTGGTCTCTAGGATATTGGGTGAGAAACATTCACACTCATCAAGAATTATTCTTTAGCTTTTAGATTTCTGTTTTTTATTTTTTTGTTCTTTTATTAATAACATTAATAAATTTGTTTGTCTTTAAAATAGTTAGCCAGTATCTAATTAAGCAGAATGCCTGAATGTAGAAGCTTCAGTGGTTTATTTAGTGCTGCTTGCTTTTCAATATTAATCAGCATATTAGGTGGTAATTTTAATGGGACTGAGTTAAAACAAGGTACCATGCCCATCAAAAACAAAACAATCTGAAAGCTAATACTAAAGGAAGCAGATCAGTATCCCAAACCTTAAAGTATATTGAAATATCACTAGTCTCATATAGCAATGTGCTGTGGCAGGTGAAACACATAAAATATAGACAATACCTAAAAAGCAGCTGAGAGCCACGAGAAGGAAGGCGGAGGCAATCTTCATGGTGATGCTTTAGGCTAGGAGCTTTGAACCAAACTATTCAAGATCAGAGTAAAACGCTATTGAACTATGTGATATTTATACATAATCTGTTTTTTTTTTATCTCACAAGGACATTTGTTATCTACATTTTTTAGTGACCAAGAAAAACACATTTTGTTTACTGTTAAGTTTCCATTAATTACCTTGGAAAGTGATGTTGATTTATTTTCTGTTATCTACATGTGTTGTTAGTTTACCATACAACTGGCATTTCTTTGTAAGTGGTTATAAATCACCATGCAACCAATCCATTCTAAATGTCAATTACTGGACATGTGAATATAGCCTAAGGGTACCGTTACACTTAGCGACGCACCAGCGATCCTGACAACGATACATCCTGGTAAGGATCGCTGGTGTGTCGCTAAATGGTCGCTAGTAAGCTGTCAAACAGTCAGCTTTACCCACCGACACAGCAGCGATCCAGCGATCCGTATGACGACCTTGGCGATCGTTGGGACCTTGTCACACAGCAGCGATTCTGACTGACGACTCCCGGCTGCTTCCATGATTTCTGAGTCACTAGCGAGGTCGCTCGTCAGTGTCAAACACAGCGATGCGAGCTAGCTAGCGGGACTCCAGCGATCAAAAAATGGCCCAGAACATTCGAGCATGATCAGCGACATCTCAGCAGGGGCCTGGTTGCTGCTATGTGTCACACGTAATGAGATCGCAGGCGAGGTCGCTGTTGCGTCACAAAATCGGTGACGCTTCAGCGATCTCGCTTAGTGTGAAGTACCCCTTAGGCTATGTTCACATGTCCAGTAATCATCAGTGTGAAATGGATCTAACTGTAATCAGTTGCAGACCCAACTTTTTGGACCAGCTAAAAAAAACTGATTTCAACTGAATCCATTTTTTTAACATTGAAGTAGCAAACTGTCAAGTATTCCTTTGTTTGAAACTGATCCAGTAAGCAAAAAATGGATCTATTGTCAATGGAAGAAAAATTGATGGCTATTTAAAGGATCCATTTTCCATAGATTTCAATGTTAAAAAAATGGATCCAGTCGCAATGAGTTTTATTAGCAGAACGAATAAGTTGTGTCTGCACAACTTTTTTTCCTGCTAAAAGAACGAATTGCTGCTGGATCCAATTCAAACTGGACATGTGAACTTAAACTATGTGAATTACTGGACATGTGTACATGGGCAGCATGAATCAGAGCCTGACTGTGCAATTGAAGCCTGGTAAGTCATTCTTTGAAATACCGCAATATTTCAGTAAAACATTTTGAACAGCTAGAGATGCCAACCAAGTCTTAAAGCGAACCTGTCAGCTGTTTTGGTCGCTAAAAGATGCGGCCACTGCCTTTCAGGGCTTATCTACAGCATTCTATAATTCTGTAGATAAGCCCCTGATCCGTCGTGCAAAATAAGAAAAATTACTTTTATTATACTCATCAGGGGGAGGCCCAATGGGAGTCGCAGGTCCTGGTCCGGCGCCTCCCATCTTCTTGTGATGCCGCCCTCCTGCTTGATTCATAGCTCCAGGCATTGCGCTTCTGCGCAGGCATACTTCTCTGCCCTGTTGAGGGCAGATCAAAGTATTGCAGTGCGCAGGTGCTGGGAAAGGTCAGAGAGACCCAACGCCTGCACACTGCAGGAATCTATTCTGCCCTCAACAGGGCAGAGAAGTACAGCTGTGCAGGAGTGCGATGCCAGGGAGCCATGAAGCAAGCAGGATGGCAGCATCGCAAGAAGATGGGAGGTGCCAGAACAGGACCTGTGACACCCATCGGACCGGACCGCCCCCCGGGTGAGTATAATAAAAGCTATTTTTGTTATCTTACAGGTCAGATCAGGGGCTTATCTACAGCATAATAGCATGAAAACACCTCCAGCTGCATGTTAATTCAATAAGACTGAAGGAACCAGTTCACACAATGGTGGACTGTCCTAATATAAAAAATTGGAGTCAAAGGTGATGAAATATGTAAACAACTAACAAACTTTATTAAATATTTAAACATATAAGGTCACTCATAGAGAGTAACAATACATAATACAATCCAAGATCAGTACAAATATGAAAAAAATAAAAAATCCCATTGTGTTAAACCCCCCGGTATTAGTACCCAGGACGTTTGGACGGGGGACCCTCTCATTACTGTCACCTTACCCTGGTAAGCTCCTGTATTACTCACATACCTTTGATGGGAATTTTCCCTGGCGTTACAATGGGTGTCAGCATGGGTTCTAATACCCGTTTCCAGGGTTCACATGACACTGTTATATCATGTGAGCCCTGCAGCCAATAAGCAACCTCTAATTGGCCACATCACTCTCACTTCCATTCAACCAGACTGCCATCTGAAAAAAGTGAAAACAGCTGTTCTCTGATTTCCTTCAGATATCAGTTATGAAAGAAGTGAAAGTAAAGAGGCACATTAGCGGCCTCTGATTGGTTACAGGGCTAACGTGACATCACAACGTCACGTGACTCCAATGCCTATGGTGCAATGGCACTAGCACTGGAAATGAGCACAGACTGTTATTTCACGTGGAGGAATATGGTGATAGAGTGATTGACAAGGGGTTGTCCATATAGTGGACAACCCCTTTAAAACTTTACTAATGCTACCTCCGTTCTCTCTAATATCCTACGATGACAATAAATTGAATTTCCAACATCCACAGTTCTAAGCGTGGCTTAGAGCATATCGATCTAGGCAATCATATGACAGTCCTTAATTTGACTCCTTTCCGCACCCTTACAATATATTATATATCAGATCCTGGTCCTCTTCTTTCAACAGTATAAGGACCCCCATACACAATGATATTTTTATACCCAAGTCTATAAAAATGACAAGGAGGCATCCTCTACGCCTAGAAAAAAGGTTTGATCATAATCACACAAGGGGATTCTTTACTGTTAGAGCAGTGAGGCTATGGAACTGTCTGCCACATGATGTAATGGCTGAGTCAATAAAAAAGTACAAAGAGGGTCCGGATGCCTTTATTAATAAATATAATATTACATTCAACCCTAAACACTATGAAGCTATAAGACAGCTGTTATGTATGAAAGAGTTTCTGACAGACTTCCTGGCATTAGTTTATATTGCAAAAAGCAAAAATATTGGCCTTTTGAAATCCACCAGGCTGGATCCTTCTCTCCCACTGACATAATCTTTCAAGGGACAGCAAGGATGCCCCCAAATATATTAAACTATCGGTGAATTTGACTTTATTGTAATGTTTAGGGATGATTTTACCCTCATTTCTTGCACTTTAAATCTGTGCATCCTAGATGATTGGCTCATTTAGCTTTATCACCATTTTAGTAGTGGCAATTCTGCTAGTTCTCCCACTGATGAGCTGTCTTACCCCATCTCTGCCGTCAATAGACAGTCTTCTGCCTGCACTGTGCATAGCCAGAAAGTGGACAATTAATGATGGGAACATTGGTAGCTAGAGCTCTGGTATAGCGAGTTTTCTATAATAAAAGCTTATCATTGAGAGGAGTAGAGAACAGCAACTGTAAAATCATTGTTTTTTCAAAACTGCAGTAAGAAGCCCCGTAAGTGATACATTGCTGGAATCATGGTCTCTGTGCATACTCTGAGTTGTTCTCATATAGGACAGCAAAAACCTGGTGTCAGATTATTTTTAAAATATGGTTGGTCCATTTTATGAAACAAGTAATTTAGCGTTTTGAGGTAACCATATTTCCTCATAGATTGTATTTGCTTTAGAGCAGGGCTCTTCCTTTATTTTTTTGTATTGTTAATTAGATACTGTGTTTTAATTAGTTAATTGTTAGTGAATTGTTAATTAGTTACTAAACTGATTTAGTTTTTACATATACAACTGAAAAGGAATATTTAGAGACACAAGATCAATCTTATAAAGAAAATATTGTATTACGCAAATCACGTATAAAACCAACACAAAACAAAGACATATTAAAAATGCTAAAAAATCAGCTCAGGAGGGGAGGGGTATACCCACAGAGGTATTAAACAATCCTTCCGATAGACAGCACACCAAAATGGTCTTGAGGCATTAAGTTTTTTCCTGAGTGGTCGAGGCCTAGATAAACAATTGACCATATTACAGTACTTCTGACATTAATTGAACATACTTTCAAAATAATTTTTGGTTTAAAGATCATCATTATTTACAGGAGAGGGGCTTGGCGATGGGGGTAGCATATGCCCCATCTTACACAAACCTTTTTTGGGGATTTTGGGAGTGCGAGTGTATTCAACACGATGAGGAAATATTTTCTGTTTCAGTAATATCATGGATGCGATTTATTGACGATGTTCTGTTCATTTGACAGGGATCCAGGGACCAATTGGCCCGTTTCCTACTACATCTTAATGAAAATGAATGGATTATTAAACTGCCATCTCAGGTAAGGTCAAACTACAATTCATTTCTTAGACCTTGGGAGTACAATGGACCTCAGTGGATTATTACACACCACGATCCACAGGAAAAACAAGTGTTAATGCATTTTTATATGCAAGATCTGCTCACTTTTCTCACATTATTCGAGCTATCCCTACAGGTCAGTTCATCAGGGCAAGACGTATTTGGGATCAAGAAGAAGAATTTGAGAATTGTACTAATGATCTGAAACCTAGATTTGCTCAACGTGGGTATAAGAGGCAATATATAAACAGGGCCTATCAACTTGCAAAAAAAAACTGAATAGACAATCTCTTCCTATTCCAAAGAAAAAAGAAAAATCTTTAGAAGTCACTAGATTTATTACAAATTACCAAAGGTGTAACGGGGACAGGTGAATATTTCAAGTGCCAGGGGCCTGAGCAAGTGGCGGCACAGGCACCTGGCCCTCATAGCGTGCCGGTGTCCCTGTCTGCTCAGGACACCGGCACTTGCCCCGGTGCCAACGCCGACTGCCGGCCCTATCAGCAGCCACGGGAACACTTACCGAGGCTGCAGGGGTCTTTGGGGCTGAAAAATTTGGCTTAGACATGAGTAAATGCAGTATATATATGTATATATATATAAATATAGTGTATATATATATATACAGTATATATATATATATAACATCGCATAGTTTTCAGTTTCTCTGATTTTTCTCTTTATAGGTATATTTTTGAGTAAAATGTAAAATGTAAATTGCTATTTTATTCTATGAACTACTGGCCACATATCTCTGAATTTCCTAGCACTAACTAAATTTCGTCTTTATTTTCAGAAAATGAGAAATGGTCAAAATAACAAAAAAATGCAGTGCTAGTGCGAAGAAAACAAGTTCAAAATCATTTAGAAACAACAATACTAGCTCAGTAAGAGTTCAGAAATCAATATTTTGTGAAATAACTATGATTTGAAATCACAGCTTTCATGTGTCTTGGCATGCTTTCTATCAGTCTTTCACACTGCTTTTGGGTGACCTTATACCACTCCTGGTACCACTCCTGGTACAAAGTTCTTCTTTGTTTGATGGCTTGTGACTATCCATCTTCCTCCTGATTACATTCCAGAGGTTTTCAATGGGGTTCAGTTCTGGAGATTGGGCTGGCCATGACAGGAATTTGATGTGGTGGTCCTTCATCAACACATTGATTGACCTAGCTGTGTAACATGGCACATTGTCCTGCTGGAAAAACCAGTTCAGAGAGTTGGGGAAAATTGCCTGAGCAGAAAGAATCAACTGTTTTTCCAGGATAACCTTGTATGCGGCTTGATTCATACGTCCTTCATAAAAATTACCCTGCCCAATTCCAGCCTTGCTGAAGCATCGCCAGATCATCCCCGATCCTCCACCAAATTTCACAGAAGGAGCAAGACACCGTGGCTTGTACGCCTCTCCAGGTCTCCATCTAGCCATTTGACTACCAGGTGTTGGGCAAAGCTGAAAATTACACTCATCAGAGAAGATTACCTTACTCCAGTCCTCTATGGTCCAATCCTTACAGTCTTTGAAAACTTCAGCCTGGCTCTCCTTTGCTTCTCATTGATGAAAGGCTTTTTTCTAGCTTTACATGACTTGAGATCTGCCTCTAGGAGCCTGTTGCGAACTGTTCTTGCCGTGCATTTCACCCCAGCTGCCATTTGCCATTTTGTAAGTCACTTAATGTTATTCTGCGGTCTCTGAGTGATATTCGAATAAGATGACAGTCATCCCGGTCAGTGGGGAGTCATTTTCACCCTCTGCCGGTCTGTAGCTTTGCTGCTTGACCTTGTTGAAATGGACTGTCATCTTAGAAATTTTAAGGATGGAGGCAACATGATGCTCACTGTATCCCTCTGCTAGTAAATTCAGGATTGAGCCCTTCTTTTCCTCACTCAAGACTTTGCTTTTCAACTCCTTTGGCATGGTTAAAAGTTATTTTTTCATTCCTATTACTTTTGGGATATTACTAGCATTTGTTTTGCCATCCAGCTTGTCCAAGTGTAAGAGGATTGTGAACACCACAGCAGGGTTTTTTATACTTTCCTTCGTTAAATAAGATTTGGTTCAGGTGATCACCTAATCAGAAGCACATAAAGGAAAATGAAGTGTACTCTGGCTGGAATTCAACTGACACTGGAATGGAATGGCTGTCACACATGTAGAAAAGCTGATTTTTATAAAACTGTGCAGTGGTCTCTTAATTTTTGCCAGTGCTATGCATATATATATACAGTGGGAAAAAAAAGTATTTAGTCAGTCAGCAATAGTGCAAGTTCCACCACTTAAAAAGATGAGAGGCGTCTGTAATTTACATCATAGGTAGACCTCAACTATAGGAGACAAACTGAGAAAAAAAAATCCAGAAAATCACATTGTCTGTTTTTTTTTCATTTTATTTGCATATTATGGTGGAAAATAAGTATTTGGTCAGAAACAAAATTTCATCTCAATACTTTGTGATATATCCTTTGTTGGCAATGACAGAGGACAAACGTTTTCTGTAAGTCTTCACAAGGTTGCCACACACTGTTGTTGGTATGCTGGCCCATTCCTCCATGCAGATCTCCTCTAGAGCAGTGATGTTTTTGGCTTTTCGCTTGGCAACATGGACTTTCAACTCCCTCCAAAGGTTTTCTATAGGGTTGAGATCTGGAGACTGGCTAGGCCACTCCAGGACCTTGAAATGCTTCTTACAAAGCCACTCCTTCGTTGCCCTGGCGGTGTGCTTTGGATCATTGTCATGTTAAAAGACCCAGCCACGTTTCATCTTCAATGCCCTTGCTGATGGAAGGAGGTTTGCACTCAAAATCTCACGATACATGGCCCCATTCATTCTTTCATGTACCCGGATCAGTCGTCCTGGCCCCTTTGCAGAGAAACAGCCCCAAAGCATGATGTTTCCACCACCACCATGCTTTACAGTAGGTATGGTGTTTGATGGATGCAACTCAGTATTCTTTTTCCTCCAAACACGACAAGTTGTGTTTCTACCAAACAGTTCCAGTTTGGTTTCATCAGACCATAGGACATTCTCCCAAAACTCCTCTGGATCATCCAAATGCTCTCTAGCAAACTTCAGACGGGCCCGGACATGTACAGGCTTAAGCAGTGGGACACGTCTGGCACTGCAGGATCTGAGTCGATGGTGGCGTAGTGTGTTACTTATGGTAGGCCTTGTTACATTGGTCCCAGCTCTCTGCAGTTCATTCACTAGGTCCCCCCGCGTGGTTCTGGGATTTTTGCTCACCGTTCTTGTGATCATTCTGACCCCACGGGGTGGGATTTTGCGTGGAGCACCAGATCGAGGGAGATTATCAGTGGTCTTGTATGTCTTCCATTTTCTAATTATTGCTCCCACAGTTGATTTCTTCACTCCAAGCTGGTTGGCTATTGCAGATTCAGTCTTCCCAGCCTGGTGCAGGGCTACAATTTTGTTTCTGGTGTCCTTTGACAGCTCTTTGGTCTTCACCATAGTGGAGTTTGGAGTCAGACTGTTTGAGGGTGTGCACAGGTGTCTTTTTATACTGATAACAAGTTTAAACAGGTGCCATTACTACAGGTAATGAGTGGAGGAAAGAGGAGACTCTTAAAGAAGAAGTTACAGGTCTGTGAGAGCCAGAAATCTTGATTGCTTGTTTCTGACCAAATACTTATTTTCCACCATAATATGCAAATAAAATGAAAAAAAACAGACAATGTGATTTTCTGGATTTTTTTTTCTCAGTTTGTCTCCCATAGTTGAGGTCTACCTATGATGTAAATTACAGACGCCTCTCATCTTTTTAAGTGGTGGAACTTGCACTATTGCTGACTGACTAAATACTTTTTTTCCCCACTGTATATACAGTTTTGCTCAAAAGTTTACATTCCCTATCGCTTTCTAGGCCTTTTTTCAGAGAATTTGAATGATAATGGAGCGCCCCGCGGGGCCTGGGGGTACTCGGTAACGGGCCCCTCGACTTCAATGGGAGACGGTGTCACGGCGGTGGCGACCCGGTCCGTGGCCCAGAGGCATCCAGTAATAAAATAGGGGACAGTTGTGTAGTATTTATGTGGTAAACATGAAAATAAAGTTTATAGATGGTTAAATACGAGACGCCACCTGTGGTATTTTGGTCAGAGGTGCGGTGTTGTTCCCCTGAGACTGTTGGTGTGTCGCAGCTGAGGTGAAAATAGCTCTCCACAGGTAGAGCAATAGTCCCAGGGCAAAGATGTTAAATTAATAGTAAAAATGGCTGTGAACGTTGGGGTGCAGAAATTGAGAGAAAGACACAGAGAGGTGCAGTTTCTTTACCTTTTACTGGTAATAGGTTGCAGTCTGGAGTACCACATACAGGTGATGGAATGAGTCCGGCTCGCCTGGAGGCATTCAGGGGATCCACCTTGCCAGGTGGGGATTTAGGTCCTTCCTTCTGCGCTTCGTGTGTGGGTCTGCGCTGTTTATAACTATGCTGCGACCCTCATTTGCATGATGATTTCACTAACCTGTACGGCTGTCAGCATGAGCCTATTCCACGGGTACCGTCCTTTTCACCATCAGCCCCGGGCTCCTTATCTGCTGCCATGCCCTCAGGTGTACAATGTCGCACAGGAATTTACAATTCCCTGTACTTTCAGATCCGGCGATCAGAACATGCAGCTCCTGACCACCAAAGTCTCTGATGTCCCTTTTCTCCCTATTAGCGCTTCGCTCAGGGGTCTGCTATATGCAGTTTTAGCTTTCCCAGAGCCTCTTATCTCTGCTCGTGTCCTTTTCCTCTTGTCAGATCAGCTGCCTGTCTTGAACTCCTCTCAGGTCAGCTCCCTCTCTTGAACTGACAGGATCTTCCAGAAAGATCTTTTTACCTCACATTTCTTAACTGCCTTGTCATTTTCCTCACAGCTCACAGCTGCTCTTGTTTCCATGAAATCCCCCTCAGCTCACTTCTAGCTGACTCACCAACCCCCTCTGCTGGCAAGAATTTATAAGGCATCTCCCTTTTCTGACCTGCAGCAGAAATTGTGATTTAATCTCTGTTACCTGGCATGGGGTCCCTATTCTGCCTCCAAGCATGACTTCACCTCTTAGAGGGAGGCGATGTCACTGTGACAACCAGAATCTGGGGTGTCACAATAACACCAAAGCTTTTTCTCCACTCATGGTTAGTAGTTGGCTGAAGCCATTTATTGTCAAACTACTGTGTTTTCTCTTTTCAAATCATAATGACAACTCAAAACATCCAAATGACCCTGATCAAACGTTCACATACCCTGGTGATTTTGGCCTGGTAACATGCACAGAAGTTGACACAAATGGGTTTGAATGGTGACTAAAGGTAACACCCTCACCTGTGACCTGTTTGCTTGTAATCAGTGTGTGCGCATAAAATCTAAGATTCTGGGATCCAGACAGACTCTTGCATCTTTTCTCCAGCCACTGATGTATAAGGATCCCTGCCAGATGGAATATCAGGGTCCTAGGAGGAAAATAAACTCCCATGAAGTTGACCCATGAAGGGAAGGAATGGGTGGTAAGGAGAGGGGAAGGCTGTGTGGAAAAAGCTAATGAAGCTGCATCACAGTGATACGCGTGGGGCTTTTTCCCCACATCCTTCCCATCTCCTTACCACCCGTTCCTTCATGGGAGTTTATTTTCCTCCTAGGACCCGGATGTTTCATCTAGCAGCAATCCTTATACTAATTTGCGGCTTCTCATGTGGCATGGTTGCATATTCCTTTCTTATGAATTTGTTTTGATTACATAGATATTGTCTAATTCTAAATCAAGAAAAAAGGGCAGCACTACCAAAATAATATAGTAGGTGCAAAACCTATTCAGCAGTGTCCAAACAGCCAAATTAACAAAAGGAAAAAAATAGGCAGCACTCAAATTAAATGTGAAAACAGTGGATACTTTACTGATTCTCAGGCCTTGACAAAGACGGGTCACCGTTGAAACGTTGCCACCTGAGGGTCAGTAAAGTATCCACTGTTTTCACATTTAATTTGAGTGCTGCCTATTTTTTTTCCTTTTATTGTCTAATTCTAGATATTTCCTTCCTGCCATTCTACTTAGTACCACATTTTTAGGATTGCTTTTATAATAGGGATGTTGGGTGTTTCGGAGTTAATCCACCAGTGCGTTATTGCACAGTGTTCAGATTAGTGAGGCATTAATGGGGACGCGCATTTGCCTGTGTTTTTCTATACACTTTATGCTGCCTCCTAATTAGGATTTCAGCACACCGGTTTTCCAATTATTGCATAGCTGCACATGTTTATTCCTTGATGTCATTGTTTGTCATCTATCCTATGCATATATATAGTTTTTGTTACATAACAGCAGTGTTTTCTTGGTGGTATAATTTTTGTGGGATAGGATGTGGTTCACATGTATGTTTTTAAAGTGGTTTTAATTGTAAGTCTAGTTGTGACAATAAAGTATTTTCTATATAAATATTTTGTTTTTACAAACCTCAGTGTAAGTGTGCGCAGTTTTTTATGCATTGGTCTGTTTCCCTCTGGTTTGATACATGAATTTTATGAATGGCACACCTCCCTTCAGTGACATGTACCATGCTCTCCGACACGGATGTCAATGCGAGTGCAGTGCACGGATATTAGCGCCCGACAATGAAGTACTGCTCTTTGGTAATTTTGTGCAGCTGTACCAATATTATATACAGTGGGGAAAAAAGTATTTAGTCAGCCACCAATTGTGCAAGTTCTCTCCCTTAAAAAGATGAGAGAGGCCTGTAATTTACATCATAGGTAGACCACAACTATGAGAGTCAAAATGAGAAAACAAATCCAGACAATCACCTTGTCTCATTTGGCAACATTTATTTTGCAAATTATGATGGAAAATAAGTATTTGGTCATTAACAAAAGTTCATCTCAATATTTTGTTATATATCCTTTGTTGGCAATGACAGAGGTCAAACCATACACCTGACAAATGCTATTGAGAACTCTGCTATTAAAAGTGGAAAGGAAGAACAAAGACGAAAGAATCTAATTAATAAAAATATTGGAGAAAGAGAAACCAATCACAAACTAAAATGTTTCTATACTAATGCACAAAGCATGGGCAACAAACAAGGTGAATTGGAACTACTAACACAGGAAAAGAAATATGATGTCATTGGAATCACTGAAACTTGGTGGGACAATACACATGATTGGAATATAAGACTAGAAGGATACAACTTATTTGCAAGAAACAGACTTGATAAACGAGGAGGGGGTGTCGCATTGTATGTTAGAAACGCGTATATCTGCACAGAGATTGAAGCTTCAGAGACTGGGAGTTCTGTGGAAACTGTTTGGGTAAGAATACAAGGACAGAACAATGGAAAGGACACCATTGTAGGCATTTACTACAGGCCGCCTGTGCAAGCTGAAGATATGGATGAACTCTTTATGCATCAAATGGCCAAGTTCTCCAAAAAATATGACATAGTTGTCATGGGAGATTTCAACTATCCAGACATTTGTTGGGAATCTCTCTCAGGCAAAACTAACAGGTCAAGGAAATTCTTATCCTCTTTTGCTGGCAACTTTATCTTCCAAAAGGTAAGGGAGAAAACAAGGGGAACTGCTACCTTGGATCTAATCCTTACAAACAGGGAGGAAATGGTTGAGGAGGTAAAAGTGGCTGGGACCATAGGAGGTAGCGACCATGCTATTTTAGAATTTTGGATAACTAGAGGTGGAAGACCTGTGAAGACTCAGACGTCAAGGTTAGATTTCAGAAAGGCAGATTTTAAGGGATTCAGAAAGAGAATTGGAGGGATCCAATGGCTGGACATCCTTAAAGACAAAAATGTCCAGGAAGGATGGGAAATCTTGAAAAATGAAATTCTCAAAGCACAGTTGTTAACAATTCCGAAAAGAGGGAAGAATAGGAAGCATTTAAGGAAACCAGGATGGATGAACACAGAACTTAAGCACATGCTAAAAAGGAAGAAAAAAATGTTTATAAAATGGAAAGAGGGAGGCATATCTAAAGAAGAATAAAATGCTGTCTGCAGAACCTGCAGGGCACAAATCAGATTAGCTAAAGCTGAAAATGAATTGAGGCTTGCAAGAGATGTCAAAAGCAATAACAAAGGATTTTGGGGATATGTCAAAAGTAAAAGAAAAGTCAAAGATGCTATAGGATTTTTACAGGATGAAAATGATGAAATGGTAAGACAGGATGTTGAGAAGGCTGAACTTTTAAATTCCTATTTTGCATCTGTTTTCTCTCAGAAAGGAAATGTAACATCAACTGTTCTTCACTGTCCTATTAAGGGAATAGAAGAATCCAGGATATCTATAAACAGAAAGATAGTGAGGAAACACTTAGCTAACCTAAATGAATTCAAGTCTCCAGGTCCAGATGAATTACACCCCAGAGTACTGAAGGAGATAGCAGGAGAAATTTTTGAACCACTCTCCATAATCTTTGAAAATTCTTGGAGAACAGGAGAAGTCCCAGAAGACTGGAGAAGAGCAAATGTTGTTCCTACCTTCAAAAAGGGGAAGAAGGTGGACCCAGGCAACTATAGGCCGGTGAGTCTGACTTCTATACCAGGAAAGATCTTTGAACAAATTATTAAACAACATGTATGTCAATACCTGGATAAGAATGAAGTGATTAAACAGAGTCAGCATGGGTTTGTAACTAATAAGTCATGTCAGACTAACTTAATTTCCTTCTATGACGGTATCACTGATTGGGTGGATCAAGGAAATGCTGTAGATATAGTATATCTTGACTTCAGCAAAGCATTTGACAAAGTATCTCACACAATCCTTATTGAAAAAATGACTAAGTATGGAATGGACAAGGCAACTGTTAGGTGGATTCATAACTGGCTTAGTGATCGGACCCAAAGAGTGGTCATAAATGGCTGCACATCCAGTTGGAAGAATGTCTCAAGTGGGGTACCACAGGGCTCTGTCCTGGGCCCTGTATTGTTCAACATCTTTATCAACGATTTAGATGAAGGAATTGAGGGTAAACTGATTAAATTTGCTGATGACACAAAGCTAGGAGGGATAGCTAACACTAGAGAAGAGAGAGAGGATTCAAAAAGATTTAAATAAACTGGAGAAGTGGGCAGCAACTAACAGAATGGTTTTTAACAGGGAGAAATGCAAAGTACTACATCTGGGCAATAAAAATGAAAAAAGCATATATAGAATGGGAGGAATAGGGCTAAGTGACAGCACATGTGAAAAAGACTTGGGTATACTAATAGATCACAGACTGAATATGAGTCAACAGTGTGATGCAGCAGCAAAAAAGGCAAATGCAATTCTAGGATGTATTAACAGAAGCATACAGTCTAGATCACGTGAAGTCATTATTTCCCTCTACTCCTCTTTGGTCAGACCTCATCTGGAATATTGTGTCCAGTTTTGGGCACCACATTTTAAAAAAGACATCAACAAACTGGAGCAAGTTCAGAAAAGAGCGACCAGAATGGTGACCGGTCTGCAAACCCTGTCTTATGAGGAAAGGTTGCAGGATTTGGGAATGTTTAGTTTGCAAAAGAGAAGACTGAGAGGAGACTTAATAGCTGTCTACAAATATCTAAAGGGCTGTCACATTGTAGAAGGATCAACTTTATTCTCATTTGCACAAGGAAAGACTAGAAGCAATGGGATGAAACTGAATGGGAGGAGACACAGATTAGATATTAGAAAAAACTTTTTGACAGTTAGAGTGATCAATGAGTGGAACAGGCTGCCACGAGAAGTGGTGAGTTCTCCTTCAATGGAAGTCTTCAAACAGAGGCTGGACAGACATCTGACTGGGATGATTTAGCGAATCCTGCTTTGAGCAGGGGGTTGGACCAGATGGCCCAGGAGGTCCCTTCCAACTCTACGATTCTATGATTCTATGATTCTGTAAGTCTTCACAAGGTTGGCACACACTGTTGGTGGTATGTTGGCCCATTCCTCCATGCAGATCTCATTTTCTCATTTTGACTCTCATAGTTGTGGTCTACCTATGATGTCAATTACAGGCCTCTCTCATCTTTTTAAGTGGGTGAATTTGCACAATTGGTGGTTGACATAAATACTTATTTCCCCACTATATATGTGGTTCATTCCCCCCCTCCACTACACTCCCTAATGAAACAGAAGCAAAACGGCATTGGAGTGGTGTGAGGGTGTGCAGTATGTCCCTGCATGAATCTTTATGAGATCAATTCTTCTGTACCCTTCAATCGTATGTCTTGTTAAATTCTTTTATTATTGATATTTGAGTTTTCCAATCATGTGTCGATATTTTTGAAAGATTTCATTAGTCTATCTATGGCACTTATCCTTTGAAAATATTAAATATTTGCACATAGATTATTAACAAATGTGTCATTATTCATTATTATACTGCCATTATTTTCCTGCTTTAATTAATAATATAAATATCAATGATTAGTGTCAATATTACTTAGAGTAGTAATTAATACATAATATTGAATATGTTAAAGATTTTCTTTTTACTATACCTACATGTGTTGCAGATTTATCTATTTGAATGATTATTTAATATCTCTGTTTGCATAGACCTCCCCTTTTGAGGTGTTTTTTATTATTTTTCATGTCTTTGTTTTGTGCTTTATATGTGATTTTTTTTGTAATAAAATATTTCCTTTATAAGATTAATTTTGGGTAGCATCTTCATCTTTGTTATTTGGGATTTACCGTTTTCTTATTATTGGTTTTTTCTTCTGTTTTGTAGAATTTATTCTAGTTTTAACATATGGTCTGAATTAGAGAGTGCAGATGAATTTGTTGGTGCTGTATATAAACATTATTGTTTTTTACCTGCTTCCATCACCATAACATGGAATTATATTTGAATGACAACGCTAGAAAGTTCAGTATGTTTAGTCCATAGGTAAAACAGTTCTACAGCAGCAGAGAAGTTTTCATAAAATTTGTATGTACCTTGAATAGTAAAAAATATATACTGTAAATGTAAAGAACTTGCTCATACAATATATACAAAAGGCAATGATTAGGGATGCATCTCTCTATGAACTCCTGTTTTACTAATTATCGGTCTTTGTAAAAAGGACTTTAATGTAGGTTTGGTATAATTGACTATCACTAAAGGTGGCACTTTAAGTTTGCAGTGTTTGTCCTAACTTTATCATAACACTAATGCAACTTTTTTAAATCAGATATGCACAACTTGTTTCCTTTCAAATGTTTTAGTACTCTGATAAACTAATCTTTACTGGAGAACATAGTGACACAGAACATATAATAGTCCTTGTGATCTGATGATTGATAATGAGACAAAGTCTTAAAGTGAACCTGACAGGTGATGCACGATACACAGGCTGCATGTATCAGACCCTGGCTGTATGATCCCAGCTAGGTATGTTTGACTTTGAAACACTGTGGCATTTCAGAGAGAAACATACTGTATTTTTTGGATTATAAGATGCTCAGGATTATAAGACACACTCCCAGGTTTGAGTAGAAAAATAGGAAAACTTTTTTTAATAAAATGGTGGTGCTTCTTATAATCCATGCATCTTATTGCTTACTGGGGGTGGTGACTGCAGTAAAGCAGGGCCCCAGGGTCACTGCTGGAGGAGGCAGGAGTGGGGTGAGGCTGTGATGTGGGGATCTTCCGATGTGTGGCGCGCAGCTGTGGGTGTCCGGCACTGCGGGGGTGTCCAACAGTGCTGCCCAGTGCTGCTGCGGGTGCCCAGCGGTGCTAAGGGGGTGTCCAGCGCTGCAGAGGTGTCCAGAGGTGCAGCCTGTTGCTGCTGTGAGTGTCTCCGGTGCTAAGGGGGGCTCTGCCGACATTTTATGAATGGCCAGAGTGTTAGGAACGGCGGAACGCACTAAATAAAATAATAATAAAGTGCGTTCGCTGCTCGGGGTCCACCGTGCAGTAGGTGGTATAACTGCTGCTAAGTGGTGGCAGAGAAGCAATAAGGCGGTATGATGCACACGGGTTAAACTTTACCCAGAGTGCATGGAGCGGCCTCTGTTCACACACAGAGGTGCCGCAACAAAAAACATACAAAAAGCTGAACCTGTTAGTGACACAGGCTTCAGGTAGATGCACACACGGCATCTGGTCACAGGAGAAGGACCCAAGACAGAGGAGCTGCGTCCCTCTAGACCTACCATGTGTGCAGTGTCGCTTCTGCGGACCCAAAGGAGGGCTGCAACTGCAGCGCGGCGTAGGACACTGCCGCTCGACGACAAAGCAGAAAGCAAGCGCGATGTTGGACGCTAGCGTAGCGGTAAGGTGAGCACAGTGGCTTAAGACTTGCCACTGATTGGCACTGACTATTAAACTAATTATCCACATGCGTACTATCAGAGGGAGGGGGTTTCAAATGAGTCAGTCACCAGAATCATGCATCCGTCACCATTCACACATAGCAAGTATAGTCTATACTAGCGCATGGAGGAACGGCCATGCGCGCTTTTTATAGCCGTGCGGGACCTTCCAGATCTCCGAGATGGACCAAAGAGATCTGGAACAGGACCTGGGCACATGACTCCCGATCTCCAATGGGAGATCGCCTCATGAGCATGCCCAGTAGGAGCACAGAGGGACTTAGTCTCTGGAGCAGTCTGCTGCAAAGTAATCTCCTCTGCAGTAGAAAGACAGCAGGAGACCGCAGAATGTGAGGCTCTGGATTCCTGCAGAGCAGACGCAGAAACCTGACGCCTAACACAGAGCCCCCCTCAGTTCCTTGGTTTCTTGTGCGGTGGACTCCGGGCAAAATGGCCACCGTAAGCGACGCAAATGGAAATCTCAGCACCAAGATCTCAGGAGATGAAATTTCAGAGCTGAGATCTCATCACCCGAGATCTTGTCATGGCAACTATATGATCAAGGCTATTAACTGGCCGAAACGTCATTTTGCCTGTCGCTTCAGCAATCAATATAAATAAATCTTTACTTGGAGCATAATTTCCAACTTGTACGTGTACAGTAATTCTTTTGAACTATTGTTTATGAGACCACTGACTCCTTTCACTAGCACCGTCATACTAATTTTTAAGTCGAGTGCTAGCCATCGTATCCTTTGAGCCTTTCAAACACATGACATCATCATATGGGCAGTCCAGAATTGTTTAAAGGCATAGTAGTAATCTTAGTGTATGTAAACTTTTGACTTTGCAGTAAGTAATAAAAATGCCTTAAAACATTCTCTCTCTCTCTCATTATTCTTATATTTGGCAAATATTAATAGTTTGGTATTCCTAATTGACCTAAAACGGGAAAGGTTTATTCTGATTTCATGTCAGATATTGAGAAAAACATGCATATGTCTTTTTATATAGTGTATGTAAACTTCTAATCAATTTTTTAATCAATTTTTTAGATATTACCTTTTTTATTAAAGAAGAAAGCATTTGTAGCAAAACATTTTTTAAAAAAGTAGACACCAATGGCTACATTCACTATAGTAGTGGTCACTACAACAAATGGTTAAATAACATTCCTACCAATCAATTTAGCCGGATTAGAAAAACTGTTCACTAGACACTGATTTTAAAGAACAGTCTAATACTTTAAAGAAAAGACTAGAATCAGAGAACATTATTGGAGCCAAAAAAGAAAATAACCAATAACAAGAATTTTTCATTGAATTTTATAACGCAATTCTCCATTGAACATAAAGAAATTCGTAAAATTCTCCATAAGAATTGGCACATATTATTGAACGATCCCATTATAAACAGTATCATTCCTAGAAATCCCGGGATCACATTTCGTAGAGCCCCCACAATTAAGGATCTAATAGCCCCTAGCCGTCTGAGAGCCCAAGCAAGCCCCAATGGTTGTTATACCATGAATTCTACCAAAGGAATTTTTAAATGTGGCACTAAAAACTGCTTATGTTGCTCCAGTATAAATCATAAAGCTGACTTTATAGTTTCTTCTTCTACTAAAGAAAAATTTATGATCCCTTTTTTTCTAAATTGCAACTCTAAGTTTCTTATTTATGTCATTGAGTGTCCCTGTGGTAAGCAGTATGTGGGGAGAACCACATAACCTCTACACCTCAGACTGAACTCCCATCGCCACAATATTAAAAAAGGCTTGCTTACGGTCTGTCCAAGCATTATGCCTTGGTATATGATAAGAATTTTAAATTATTAAAAATCAGCCCTATCAATCATATACCTAAACATGCACCTAACAGATCCATGAAATTAAATAGTAAGGAAGTCTATTGGATCTACAAATTAGGGAGTTTGAAACCACAAGGTCTAAATGAAAAAAACTGAGGTTTTTATCTAGCTAGTGAATTTTTATCTAGATATATATTTATATTCTGTATGTATGGCGCCCCTGAGGCTTCAGTCGCCACAGAGGTACTGCACCTTCTCCTAAGGTGTAGTGCCCCACCATCCAGGTAGGCTGGGAACTCCTTTCCGCATTCCAACACCTGCACCCCACACACAGGATAGTTCAGTGGAGCCACCTAACAGCTTCAGGCTGGGGGTTAGCAGAGCACCCCTCGTGGAACCCTGGCATCGTAACATGAGAGGTGCTGGGGAGGCGGGTGGAGTTAGATATAAAAGAGAGGGAAGAGTGAGAGTTAGTAGTTAGTTGGTTAGAGGAGAGAGAATAGAGAAGATGGGTGTCTGAGGGACGTGCTGCAGCAGGTCCCAGTGATCTGGGCTGCTGGCACGAGAAAGACCAGAGAAAGAGACTGATAAGATTGATAACCTAACCTTCCATGAGAGAGATAGAAGAGATCGGAACAAAGGAGAATAGAAGGACGGTGGGAAGCAGGTTGAGAAAGAGAGATAACCCTTCCAGTCCAGAGGGCGCAAAGGCCGGGGCCCGATCTCCGAGGTTGATTGTTGCCGGACATAAAGATCCAGACACCGGAGGAGTAGTGAGCCGCTAACGCCATGCTCCCATCATAGACTTGGGACACAACAGCAACTGAATAGAGAGCCGGGACGCAGTGAGGAGTCCCCGAAGCAGGCTACAGCTGTCTGTCATACAAGTAAAGACTAGGAACACCTAGAGAGAGGTATTCTAGGGTAACTAAGTACTGGAGTGCTTCGCACCTAAAGGCGCATTGGAGGAGTCGTTCAGTAAGGTACATGTTGGCGGAGTGTGGAAGGGAGAATCCTATCCTGCCTGGAGGTTGGCTGGAGTTCTGACCTGGAGAACACAGTACGGAGGCAGGCAGTTGTGTGAACTGCAAACAGTGAGTAAAGCTTTGGAACCGCATACTCTGGTGTTCTCCAGTTATTCCCGCACCGCTACACCTGAGTACCAGCATCCATACCATTCTGCGCCTCTCCTCATTCATTGCACCTACACTGCCCTGGGACTACAGCTCCACCTGTGGGGAGCTATACCATCTCTTCTGCACCACACCATCAGTCCCAGCGGATCTGTATGCAGCGTTGGCTTACCATCTTACTTGCCAAACACCACGGGTCGCGTCACGAACTACCTAATAAACTTTAACACCATTAACATCACCGCCATTGATATTGGGCGCCCAGGGCCACGGACCGGGTCACTGCTGCTGTGACACATTCCCGCCTCGACACCGGCCCGGTACCGAGTACCCCCACTGCCCTGGGTGTGCGAGGGTGACCCATATGCAATTCTATGTAAAAATTGTCATTTTGTATGTGGTTTTTCTATTTATTAATTTACATTCAATTTGACTGACAGATGTGTAATGGAATAATTGTCACCTGAATGTGCAGTCCCCGCTTTATGATTTTTACATTCATACCTCTATACCTGGTGTACGTTTATTTTCATACCTATATACCTGATTAGTTTTATATTTATTATTATGTATATAATCCTCTGCTTCCTAAGTTTAATTTATAATTATTTCGATAATTATCCCTGAATCTTCTCTGGATGTGTGCATTCGTAGTCTGTACGGTAGTTCCATTTATTGGCATTTTTATGTGGTTTTATCTATTTCTCTATTTATATTCAATTTGATTGATAGATTCATAATATGATAATTTTTTACCTGAATGTGCAGTGACCACTCTATGAATTTTTATTCATACCTTTATACCCAATGTAGTTTTATATTTATACTTATAATTAATTTTCATAATCCTGTGCCTTTTAGGTTTAATGTATATATATTTATTTATGTTTATAATTATCTTTAAATCATCTATGGATGTGTTCACTAGAGTTGAGCGAAACGGGTCGGTCATATTCAAAAGTCGCCGACTTTCGCTGAAGTTGGGTTTCATGAAACGAAATCCGACCATAGCGTAAGGTCGGCCAGGAGGTCGGCAACCAGAGCGCCAAAGTAGCGTTTCAAAAGATGCTTCCAGCACCCTTTTTCAGCCAACGATGGAGGACGCACACTGTGGGCAACGCGATGACATAGGCATCGGTCACCACCATCTTTGAGAAGGGCATGCAAGTGATTGGTTGGCTTTGTGTGGCGTCACAGGGGCTATAAAAGGGCGTGAACCCCGACCGCCATCTTACTTATGCCGATCTTAGCATTAAGGAGAGGTTGCTGCTGCTGATTCAGAAGAAGGGAGAGCGTTAGGCAGGGAAGAAGAACCAAAAAAATTGCTTCTGCTGTTAGCGATTTCCACTTACAACACAACACTTTGTGTGCAGTGACAGGGGAGGCTCTATTTTTGTGCATCAGCTCTGTTGGTTACTAGGCTGCCTTATAAGGCTCCCTGATAGCTGCATTGCTGTTTGCACACTGCTGTGCAAACTGCTTTTTTAAAAGCAAAAATACTTTTCTTCCTCTTTTCTGCACAGTTACCAAGCGTTCATTTTTCCACCCTTTTGTGTGTGCACTGTGCAGCAGTCCTGCTTATTAGGCTGCCTGCATCCATACTTGGACTGAGAGCATCATTGTTAACGTCCTCAAATCTCTAGTGAGATCCAAATTCTCACCAATCCTATAGACACCCTCCACCTTGTCATACACCATCCAATTTCAGTCTGTTACATTGAGGTGTAATCTCTCCTGGGCCAGAGACAATAGTTCTGCATCCTCAAATCTATAGTGAGATTCAAAATCTCACCAATCCTATAGACACCCTCCACCTTGTCATACACCATTCAATTTCAGCCTGTTACATTGAGGTGTAATCTCTACTGGGCCAGAGACAATAGTTCAGCGTCCTCAAATCTCTAGTGAGATTCAAATTCTCACCAATAGTAGATACACCTTCTACCTTCTTTTACCGTACCATATAGCTGGTGGTATTTTTGGTACTTTTTCACAAAAATGAGCAAGTATGGTGGAAGACGCCATGGAAGTGGGCGCGGGTTGCCAGCTGGTCCCGATGGTGGTGGTGGTGTTGCATCTGTTGGTAGTGGCAAAAGCACAATAACACCTAGGGCAGGAGGTGTTGAGCCTGCGTCATCGTCTGGCTCCACAAGGCCTCAAAGGCTCTCCTTTCTGGGATTAGATAAACCACTTTTAAAGCCGGAGCTTCAGGAACAAGTTTTGGCTTACATTGCTGACACAGCCTCCAGCTCTATCGCCTCCTCTTCTGAAGTTTCAAAAAAATAAAAGCACTGAGTCGTCAGTGGAGGCTCCTGGACAGGAACAACACCTTTCCTTGTGTCCTTCACCCCTACCAAAAGTGAAGGATATGGCAGGCCACACTACTGATTACTCCATGGAGCTCTTTTCACATACCATGCCTGGGTTAGCAAGTCAAATCGTGAATTCCCCAGTCCAAGATGAATCTGACATGGAGTGCACTGATGCACAGCCACTGCTAGATTTTTCTGCTGGTACATTAAGTCAGAGCACTACATTGTCCTCGCAGTGTACTGAGGCAGAATCAGACCCTGACGAAACTCAGGTGCCCCATCCCGCATACTATACCACCTTACACGGTGACACAGAGGAAGGTGCACATGAAATTGAAGAGGAGGTGATGGATGACCCAGTTGTTGACCCAGATTGGCATCCATTGGGGGAAGAGGGTGCCGCTGCCAATACTGTAGCTCAGAAGAGGAGGAGGAGGATCCACAGCAGGCAACGACATCGCAACAACTGTTATCTGGCAGGACCGTGGCAGTCCAAAACGTGTTACAAAAACCAAGAGTTGCAGGACAGCTTGGCCAGACGGTCAAATTAGCACAGCGTGCAAGGTCTCAAAATGTCTTCCATAGTAGGAAGAGAGCAGTGTGGCACTTTTTTGAACAAAATCCTAATGATCAGGCAAAAGTTATCTGTAAGAAGTGCGCAAAGACCTTTAGCCAAGGGAAAAATCTGAGAAATTTGAATACCAGGTGCATGCTTAGACATTTAATCACCATGCACTTGCAAGCATGGACGGACTACCAAACCTCACGTACCACATGTGCACCTGCTCCGAATGAAGGTAGTCAGCAAGGCTACAACGCTTCCCTCACTGTAAGCCCACCGGTTAGCACACCACCAGCAGCAAATGTCGAGGTGTCGTCGCAAAGGCAAAGCAGTCATGGAATCACAATGTTATTGCTACGAAAGACTGAATCTAGGCAATCAGCATCACCACCAACACCATCACCATCACCAACCCTCTCTCAGTCCGCCACGTCCACCGCTAGTTCCACAATTTGCAGCTCTCAAGTCCAGCTCATCCTACCAGAGACTCTGAGTAGGACAAGAAAGTACTCATCCTCTCATCCGCGCACACTGGCTTTGAACGCCCACATTGCCAAACTAATCTCGTTAGAGATTATGCCCTACCAGTTGGTTGAAAGCAAAGCTTTCCGCGAGCTCATGGCCTATGCAGTCCCACGCTATGACCTACCCAGTCGGGACTTCTTTTGGCGAAAAGCCATCCCAGCCCTCAACGTGCATGTGAAAGACTGCATTGTCCATGCACTCAAGCAATCAGTGAGTGGAAAGGTGCACCTCACAACAGATGCATGGTCAAGTAGGCATGGCCAGGGCCGTTACGTATCCATCACTGCGCACTGGGTTAATGTGGTGGATGCAGGGTCCACAGGGGACAGCGGCGGTGGGACAGTGCTGCCTAGCCAATGGTATAGGAAACAGTTGGCTGTAGGCGTTTGACCCTCCTCCTCCTCCTCCTCCAGAAGCGAAAGCTCGTCAACAGAGCGCAGTCACACGAGCACTCCATCCGCAGCTGCCAGTGTTGCACACTCGGTGTCCCACTATCGAACAGCTAGTGGCAAGCGTCAGCAGGCTGTGTTGAAGATGATGTGTTTGGGCGACAACAGACACACTGCGGAGGTACTGGCCGACTAATTGCAGCGACAAACTGAGTCATGGCTGGGCAGTCTACATCTTGAGGCAGGCAAGGTAGTTAGTGATAACGGCCAGAATTTTGTGGCAGCCATAAGCCTTTCAAAACTCAGACACAGAATCATAGAATCATAGAATCGTAGAGTTGGAAGGGACCTCCTGGGCCATCTGGTCCAACCCCCTGCTCAAAGCAGGATTCGCTAAATCATCCCAGTCAGATGTCTGTCCAGCCTCTGTTTAAAGACTTCCATTGAAGGAGAACTCACCACTTCTCGTGGCAGCTTGTTCCACTCATTGATCACTCTAACTGTCAAAAAGTTTTTTCTAATATCTAATCTGTGTCTCCTCCCATTCAGTTTCATCCCATTGCTTCTAGTCTTTCCTTGTGCAAATGAGAATAAAGTTGATCCTTCTACAATGTGACAGCCCTTTAGATATTTGTAGACAGCTATTAAGTCTCCTCTCTGTCTTCTCTTTTGCAAACTAAACAATCCCAAATCCTGCAACCTTTCCTCATAAGACAGGGTTTGCAGACCGGTCACCATTCTGGTCGCTCTTTTCTGAACTTGCTCCAGTTTGTTGATGTCTTTTTTAAAATGTGGTGCCCAAAACTGGACACAATATTCCAGATGAGGTCTGACCAAAGAGGAGTAGAGGGAAATAATGACTTCACGTGATCTAGACTGTATGCTTCTGTTAATACATCCTAGAATTGCATTTGCGTTTTTGGCTGCTGCATCACACTGTTGACTCATATTCAGTCTGTGATCTATTAGTATACCAAAGTCTTTTTCACATGTGCTGTTGCTTAGCCCTATTCCTCCCATTCTGTATATGCTTTTTTCATTTTTATTGCCCAGATGTAGTACTTTGCATTTTTCCCTGTTAAAAACCATTCTGTTAGTTGCTGCCCACTTCTCCAGTTTATTTATATCTTTTTGAATTCTCTCTCTCTCTTCTCTAGTATTAGCTATCCCTCCTAGCTTTGTGTCATCAGCAAATTTAATCAGTTTACCCTCAATTCCTTCATCTAAATCGTTGATAAAGATGTTGAACAATACAGGGCCCAGGACAGAGCCCTGTGGTACCCCACTTGAGACATTCTTCCAACTGTATGTGCAGCCATTTACGACCACTCTTTGGGTCCGATCACTAAGCCAGTTATGAATCCACCTAACAGTTGCCTTGTCCATTCCATACTTAGTCATTTTTTCAATAAGGATTGTGTGAGATACTTTGTCAAATGCTTTGCTGAAGTCAAGATATACTATATCTACAGCATTTCCTTGATCCACCCAATCAGTGATTCCGTAATAGAAGGAAATTAAGTTAGTCTGACATGACTTATTAGTTACAAACCCATGCTGACTCTGTTTAATCACTTCATTCTTATCCAGGTATTGACATACATGTTGATTAATAATTTGTTCAAAGATCTTTCCTGGTATAGAAGTCAGACTCACCGGCATATAGTTGCCTGGGTCCACCTTCTTCCCCTTTTTGAAGATAGGAACAACATTTGCTCTTCTCCAGTCTTCTGGGACTTCTGTTCTCCAAGCATTTTCAAAGATTATGGAGAGGGGTTCAAAAATTTCTTCTGCTATCTCTTTCAGTACTCTGGGTTGTAATTCATCTGGACCTGGAGACTTGAATTCATTTAGGTTAGCTAAGCATCTCCTCACTATCTTTCTGTTTATAGATATCCTGGATTCTTCTATTCCCTTAATAGGACAGTGAAGAACAGTTGATGTTACATTTCCTTTCTGAGAGAAAACAGATGCAAAATAGGAATTTAAAAGTTCGGCCTTCTCAACATCCTGTTTTACCATTTCATCATTTTCATCCTGTAAAAATCCTGTAGCATCTTTGACTTTTCTTTTACTTTTGACATATCCCCAAAATCTTTTATTATTGCTTTTGACATCTCTTGCAAGCCTCAATTCATTGTCAGCTTTAGATAATCTGATTTGTGCCCTGCAGGTTCTGCAGACAGCATTTTATTCTTCTTTAGATATGCCTCCCTCTTTCCATTTTATAAACATTTTTTTCTTCCTTTTTAGCCTGGCTCACACCTTGAACCTGGTGGTGTAGTGCTTCCTCAATAATTATCCGGAGTTAACACCCCTGCTCCATAAGGTGCGAAGACTGTGCTTGCACATCCGCCGGTCGCCCGTACACTCCAGTCGTATGCAGAAGCTGCAGCGATTGCTCCACCTTCCCAAGCACCACCTAATTATCGACGTTGCAACAAGGTGGAACTCCACCCTGCACATGGTTCAGAGGCTCTGCAAACAGAGGCAGGCTGTAATTCATTTGTGGGAGGATACACGGGCAGACAGTTTGCAGGCAGACATGGAGTTGTGTGGTTTGCAGTGGTCGAAGCTGAAAGACCTCTGTAAAGTCCTTCAGTGTTTTGAGGAATGCACACGGCTGGTAAGCGCAAACGACGCCATCATAAGCATGAGCATCCCACTTATGTGTCTGCTCATGCAAACTTTGATGCACATTAAGGAGCAGGCGTCTGCAGCCGAGGAGGAAGAGGAGGAGGGAAGCCTTGATGACAGTCAGCCATGGTCTGCTCAGGGAAGTCTCATGGACGAGGTGGAGGAAGAAGAGGAAGAGGAAGGGGAGGAGGATGATGGAGATGATTATTTTGGGGAGGAGGATGCTTCTCAGGGGGCAAGAAAAAATGTTGGCGTGGCAAGGTCAGGTACAGGGTTTGTGCATGACTTGAGGGATGTTGATTTGCCAGAAAGTGCTCCTCCACCCAGCACTCGCAGTGCATCATTGACACCTGGAACATTGGCCCACATGTCTGATTATGCCTTGCAGATCCTAAAAAGGGACCCCCCGCATTGCCAAAATGATGAACGATGATGACTACTGTTTGGCCAGCATCCTGGATCCACGCTATAAAGGCAAATTCCAAAACATCATGCCACAGGAGAACCTTGACCTAATATTGGCTAACAAACAAGCAACTCTGGTAAACCGGTTGGTTGAGGCATTCCTAGCACACAGCGGTGGTGATGTTTTTCCAACAAGCCATAGGGGGAAACATGGAAGAGGTGTTCATGGTGCACACAGCTGAAGTGGCGTTGGACACAGGGGTTTCATGACCATGTTGTGGACTGACTTTTCAAGTACCGCTCACACGTCTGGTAATACTGCATCGATCAAAAGTGACAGGAGGCAGCAGTTGTCAACTATGGTAACAAACTACTTCTCTGTTGTGAGTTCATTTTTCCCTTCACCATTGAGGTCTGATGAACTCCCTCCTCTAGTGAAGGAAGGTAGTGAGACTGATTACCAAACACCTGGGCAGCTAGGTGATGACTGGGTGGCTGGAATTGAGGACTGGATATAAGGCTGCCGACACCCTTCTTCCTGGCTGGTGATTTTCCTGCTGGATTCTTGGAGACCAGTCTGATTCCTGCATCTCAAAGCTAAGTTTTTCTGCTCTGCTTTGTACTCTTCAGTTTTGTTTTTGTTTTGCCTTGTTTTTTGGGAGTTCTGCCATCCCCGGCCGGGGGTGAGCTGAATTCCATTTTTGTCTCTGATCTGTTGATATTTTGCTCTGTCTTCAGAATATACCTGAGTGCTGATATAGTCTTTTGAAGCCTAGCGACTTCAGGGACTGTTTTTCCTATCAGTCGGTTGGCTCATTTTGATAGGGTTTTTGCGGATGGCAGACAGCAGCTTTCCTATCCTGTCCTATGTAGTTAGCTTGGGCCCTATCATTTGCTCAACCTATCTTTCTATCTGTGTTAGTGTTTTCATCTTGCTTCACCGTCATTATATGTTGGGGGCTGCCTATTGCTTTGGGGTCTGCTCTGGGGCAGTTTAGTTTTTCCCCTTTCTGTCTTTAGGCTATATAGTTCTCCTGCTGTGATCGAGGGGTCTAGGGCACCGTAGGAACCCCCCACGGCTACTGCTAGTTGTTGTGGATAGGTTCAGGGGTCTGCAATCCGATAGCTGCCAACCTCTCTGGTTTTTCTGGACTTAGCTAGTATTTTGTTTTTTCCTCCTTCGGTGACTCATCATAACACTTCTCCTCCCATATCGATGTTCTCCCTCACCGATCATTCCCCTTTGACTATTGGGCCAGTAAACTTGACAACTGGCCTGAATTGGCACAATATGCCTAACTGGAGCTTGCTTGCCCTGCTGCTAGTGTGTTATCTGAACGAGTCTTCAGTGCTACTGGATCAATCCTGACAGAAAAAAGGACATGTCTGTCGACCCAAAATGTTGATGATCTAACCTTCATTAAAATAAACCATACATGGGTTTCAAAGGATTTTGTCCCACCCTCCCCTGCTGACATGTAGGTTGCCAGAAAAATGGCTTGCTTTTGTCCTCCTCTTCCGCTGACTTCTCCAATTACTCCATTTGCAGCTGCTGAATGTCCAATATCAACATATGCCAATTTTTCCACCTCCCTAACTGGGCTGCCTCCCCCCACAGGGCCAGGGTCACCACATGGCGCACACACCCGTGCGAGTGCCATTGCCCTGGACAGGTGGGTGGGCACACTCTTTGGCAACGGCACTGGCACAAGATCCCTCATAGTAGAATCAAGTGTCTCTGATGGTGGGGGTGCACACCCGCCGTCAGACACACCGGCGTACTATGAGGGGCCCCGTGCCAGTGCCGTCGCCAACGAGTGGGCCCCCCCTGCTTGCTCAGGATCACAGCACTTGCAAAGTTGAAATACTTACCTCTCCCTGCTCCACCGCCGTGACGTCTTCCGCGTTTCCTGACAGTGACTTTCTGGTCAGAGAGCACGATGACATCACGTCTGTACGCCCTCTGCCTAAACAGTCCAAGTGCAGTGAGATGGAAGATGGGGACGACAAGGAGTCCAGACTAGTACAGGGATTCCCTAGCGAGGAGACTTATTTAATTGTTTTCAATGTTGGGACAGCTATTTTTGGGGAGCACTATACTCTGGAGAATGATATATGAGGCCCACCATACACTGGAACATTGCAAAGGTGGACATCAGACACTGGAGCAGCATTTACAGGGCCCATTATGCACTGGAGCATTAGAAATGGGGCCTATTATATATGGAGCATTATTTGGGCTCATAACACAGTGGAGCTTCATCCATGGGGACCAACATATACTGTAGCATTATGTGGAGGTCATCATATACTGTTTCAAACATTATATGGGACCAATGATTCTATATGGAGAAATATATGGGCCTCATTACTCTGTATAGCGCACTATGCGGTGGCCATAATACTGTATGGAGTAATATACTGTCCGTTTTTGGAGCTATTGGAGAATTTAAAATGGATATCAGTCATGAGATGTAAGAAGTGAAGTATTTTTCATTGTACTATACCGCTATGTCTCTGCCGTATCAGAGGATCATGAATTGTGGCAAGTGTTAAAGGAGCCCATTGACACTCTTTGGCCCTGGGCCCACGAAAATCTGGAGCCAGCCCTGCCCCCCCCACAACTTTAGCCAAATAACCCCCAGTTTTCAATGCCTAACTATTATTATAAGGTAAATTAAGGTTGGCAAGCTTAAGTAATAAGAATTGAAGTTTTTGGCATTAAAATGGGCACTGAAGGTGTGTTTCCTGTCCTCCACTCCCTGCCAACCTTGGTTCCCCATTGACTTGCATTGGGTTTCATGTTTCCGTCGGCCTTTGACTTTTCACGATAATCGGCCGATTTTGTTCGACCCGACTTTTGAGAAAGTCGGGTTTCATGAAACCCGACTCGACCCAAAAAAAGGCAAAGTCGTTCATCTCTAGTGTTCACTCATAGTCTTTGCGGTAATTCCACATATTTTTTATAAAAAAATCCTTCCTCCACGTCCCCCTATGTAATAAACTCCTTATGTCGGCATAGTCTGGTTTTGCCCTTGGGAGGAATCACTTTCACTCCCTTTTTTTAAACAAATTATCTCTGTTACAATTGTGTCCTGAAAAAGTTCTTTTCTCCTCCTTAAACTGAGTCCTGGGAGATGTGACTAATTATGCTGGCCTCACGGGGAGGAATAACCCCGACGGACATAAGTAACTCCATCCTCTTTCACTCTGCCTCTCTTCGCATACTGCTGATTCCTAGCAATTAGTAAGCAGTACACAAATTCACCCCCATTCCTCTGTAATTGAAAGACTATAATGCGTCTCGTGCTGCATACAAAAAACTTTCTTTGATCCTCAGATCAGTGATGCAATATATTCATTTGGTCCGCTTGTCATGCGCTTTACTGAGAGCCACAGCTGGCTGCTAAACAGCTTTCCGTGTATTGCTACACCTTAGATCGTTTTATAATATATATATTTTTTAACCCACTCTTGTAAAAATAATTATATATTTATTAAATCATCACAGTTCAACTTAAATTATGTTATGTTTTTTTATTGACAAAGAATTAAAATTATGTTTTTGTTTCACTTTTTCTATAAAGATTGCAATGTTTTGTTCTGTGAAAAAGTAGCCTACTGGTTCCACATGATACTACAATCCAGAAAAAAGAGGAAGTATAAATAACACTGTAGAAGAACATGCAGTTAGCTAAAAACAGCGTTTATTAAGTCAAATAAAATACATACTCATTGTATGGATCACAAAAGGTATACATAAATACAGTGTGCACAATGGAACCACCAACAAAGGTATCACATGGACAAAAGTGCAGGGAAAATTTTACTATCATATGATTTTATTCTGGTGCACTGAATGATTATCTGCAAGACAATACTGACAATATATAATGTATAGTTACACCAATGCACCCCCCTTGAATATGTAAATATTAAACAATATTACCCCCTATTGAAGAAGCTCACGCGAAACGCGCGTCGGGGAACGGTTGCCACCCACAGGTCAGGTATTCACATTGAGCTGCCATGTATATTTAACTGTTTCAGCTGTGCTTTTGCACTTTTCCACATAGCGATATGTCTTTTCCATGGTAGGAGACTTTCTGACTTTGTGACTTGTCTTCTATGCACTGCCACTAGGCTATATAATATCTTTATCTTATTGCAGTTTGCACTTAGCACTTAGCACTTTTGGATGAAGATAGATATATAATTCTTATAACCCTTTTTTTTTTTTTTTACAGGTTCTTGTCCATTCAAGTAGACATCCGGTCTTTACTTTTTTTTTTCTCCTCTTTTTTCTGTTTTCTTTTTCTCTGGTAAAACCGTAAACCGAACTTGAATTGTTAACTACGTGATGTCATTGAACTTTGACACTACGTCATCTGACTTGTTGGCGCTCATTTTTTTGAAATCCAGCGTCCTCTCAAAACTATTTATGTCTGTGATACCTGTATGTACTGTGTGGTATTTCCTGATGAAGGGGGCATGAGACCCCTGAAACGCGTTGAATAAAACCACTGCAATTGTACAGCATTCTCCTGGAATTTGTCTCATCGGCAGCGCGGAATATAACTACGAATTCCCTTTGGATATATCTATTCTGATTTCATGTCAGATATTGAAAAAAACATGCATATGTCTTTTTATATAGTGTATGTAAACTTCTAGTTTCAAATGTAAAATCCAAGATTCCAGGGCACCAGAGAAAATATGAATAAAACATAACCTTTAGTGCATTATTTCTTTATTAAAATTCACACGGTAAAGTACAATTGAGGTAGATGAGTGAAGCAATATTTCAGCCCCCAAAAAGACCTTTTTCAAGCCAGAAGTGTAATAAAAATTACAGTTATGAAGTGCAGAGTACTCGAATGTGATTTTTTCTATAGAAAAGGGAAAATAGACTCCACCTCTTCCTTACATTCCAAGCCTCTCCCTGCTGTCATGATAATTATCTATTCACCAAAACAAATAAAGCATTAAAGCTACTCAAAACAATGCAAAAAAATTGTACTCATGAAACACATAATTGCTGTATTAAAAAGACAAAATGAAAATGGAGTTACGTTCATACCAAAATGCAAATACCTTGGGAAGCAAACTCTCATAATAATAACTCATGAGCGCATGATATATGTCACATTTAAACACATCCAGATGAGCCTTAGTGCTATAGATCATCCAGTCGCATCCCCATGGAAAATCCCCCAAGATCTAACGCTTAGGCTAAGTGCACACGTACCGGAAATCTCGCGGAAATTACCGCGAGAATTCCGGAATTCCAGTCCGCGGGAAAATCGCATTTTAAATTCCCGCGATTTTCCCGCGGAAAAACTAGCATTTTGCAAGCGTATTTAGCTTGCAAAATGCTAGCGTTCTCCCAGCGATCTGTAGCATCGCTTGGAGAACTGATTGACAGGTTGGTCACACTCGTCAAACACAGTGTTTGACGAGTGTGACCAACTTTTTACTACTGAGGCCGCCTATGCAGCATCAGTAGTAAAAGATAGAATGTAAACAAAAATAAAAAATAGTGTTATTCTCACCCTCCGACGTCCCGCGCATCCGTTCCCAGTAATCCTTTGCGAAAATGCCCGCGATGACGTCAGTTCTCGCGGGATCGCGATGTCTCGCGGTAATTCGCGATGACGTCGCGCGAATGACCGCGAGACTTCGCGATCCCGCGAGAAGGGACGTCATCGCGAGCATTTTCGCAAAGGACTACTGGGAACGGGAGCGTGGAGAGAGGCGGGAAGGCTGCGCGGGACGCCGGAAGGTGAGAATAACAATATTTTTTATTTTTAAATTCTATTTTTTACAGGGATATGGTACCCAAAGCCCGGAGGACAGTCTTCTCTCCTCCGGACCGTGGGTACCATCCGCAATTGTTCTGCTTACTTTCCGCATGGTGTGCACAGCCACATGCGGGAAATAAGCGGAACAATGCATTCCTATGGGTGCGGGATCGCCGCGATTCCGCAAATTAATGAGCATGCTGTGGTTTTTACCGCGAAGCGATTCCGCCACGGTAAAAACCGCAGCATTAGCACAGCATTGCGGAATCCCATAGGAATGCATGGGATGCTTATTTTTCGCGTTTTCGCAGCAAAATCGCAAGGTTAAAACCGCCGCGGAATCGCGAAAAAAATGCCACGTGTGAACTCAGCCTTAGTGCTTGCAGATGTACTACAGGTTCCAGATCCTCATAATTGACTCTGAATGTAGACGCTATTACTATCTAATCCAAGTGCAGGGGTAAGGGTCAGGGAATAAGGTTAACATCATCCAATTGGACATAATAAGAAATGGCTCAGAACAGTGTTAGATATCCTAAATACATGTATGGATTAGTATTATGTTGCTATATGCAACAATGAGGTGCAATATGACTTCATGCCACGAGACTCCAGTCACATGGCTGTGTAAGAGTGGATTGGCAGGTTCTCAACTAAATGAAAATGAAAGGAAAAATGGGGTGGCGTCTCATCATACCACACGATGGCATCAGACCATGTGATCCCGCTCACATGGCTATGTAGGAGTGGACCGATAGGTCATTGTCTAAAAAAATACAAGGAGCGACATCTCATCATACCACATGATAACAGTCATGTGATAGTGCCAGGCTGTGTTAGTAAGTCATGTGATCATGATCTCACATGGTCATATGACATATAGTTATACAGTGTCATAGCTTATGTACAGCTGTAATATCTATAAGGCACCGCCATGTCACAGTCCGCTGCTGACACTAGTCAGCAGCACGGACCACTTGCTTTATGATCTAAGTGGCTGTTCCCATCACCCTTAGCACTCATGCTGGCTCCTTTTAGGGGATCATCAGCAACATCACCCCACAGCATGACATGGCTGAGTTCTCCTGTACCACAAGACAGATTATCATCATACACCATATTATAGTTCACATAATCAATAGTGATGCGTGAGCGTGCTCGTTGCTGCTCATTAATCGCTTGAGCATCAGTGTGCACACGATGCATACAGCCAGACTTTTTTGGCTATCAATAGCATCGCTATTTTGCTTCTGCAGTGGTGAGAAAATTTTCCTGCTATAGTAATCCTGCAATTTTTTTTAAGCATGGAAATGTTACTGTATTTTTTGGACTATAAGACGCACTTTTTTACTCCCAAAATGTGGAGGAAAATGGGGGGTGCGTCTTATAGTCCGGATGTACTGGCTCTGGATGTGGTGGGGAAGCTGCATCCGCGGAGCAGCGAGGCACAAAAGGCTGGAGCCAGCGGCTGCGACTAACTCCTCTTCCCGCTGCTAAAGAGAAATGAATATTCACTGCATCCCACACTCATTTCTCTTTAATAGCATCTTGGTAAGATTGGCCCCCAACCCAGGTCCTGGTATGCATGGCCCTGTCCTTATGATTGGCCCCCACCCACTCCCATCCTGGTATGCATGGCCCAATCAGAAAACATAAAAAAAAAAAATTTCACTTAACTTCCTGGTGCTCCCTCGCAGTATCTTGTTCAGATGCCAACAGCTTCTTTATGCTTGTAAGTAGCACATGGCAGAGAAGTGAATATTCATTTCTCTTAAGTAGCGGCACAGTGACAGCCCGGCAGCTTGCATACCAGGATAGGGATGGGGTCATGCATACTAGGATGAGATGGGGGCTCTGCATACCAGAATAGGGATAGGGCCATGTTTACCAGGATAGGGATGGGGCCATGCATACTAGGATAAGATGGGGTCCCTGCATACCATGTTATGGATGGGTTCATGCATACTATGATGAGATGGGGCCTTGCATACCAGGATAGGGGTGGGGCCATGCATACTAGGATGAGATGGGGGGCTCTGAATACCAGAATAAGGATGGGACCATGTATACCAGGATAGGGATGGGGCCATGCATACTAGGACGAAATGGTGACACTGCATACCAGGATAGGGATGGGACCATGCATACTAGGATAAGATGGGGTCCTTGCATACCATGTTAAGGATGGGGACATGCATACCAGGATAGGGGTGGGGCCATGCATACTAGGATGAGATGGGGGCCTTGCATACCAGGATAGGGATGGGGCCATGCATACTAGGATGAGATGGGGGCTCTGCATACCAGGGTAGGGATGGGGCCATGCATACTAGGATAGGGATGAGGGCAATAATTCCTGCCAGGATAGGGATGAGGGGGCCATGACACCAGGATAGGGATGATGGGGCATGCATACCAGGATAGGGACTAGGAGGTCATGTGTATCAGGATAGGGATGAGGGGACCATAAATACCAGGGTAGGGGATATTAAGTACAGAATTGACCACATTTTTTGCTTAAATTTTTTCCCTAATTTCCTCCTCTAAAACTTAGGTGCATCTTATGGTTTGGTGCATCTTATAGTCCAAAAAGTACGATATATGACATTTATACTGCAGCAGTTGTGTATCAAAATAAAAAAGCCAGACTTGGTTAGAAATAGCATTGCTATAATGTTAATAGGGGCTGAGCAAATTGAGATGGAGCAAGAAACTATTCAGAGTGATACTACAGGGCCAAGCCCATCTTATCTTCTCAATGCAGATTTGGTAATAATCATGAGTAGGAACAGGAGGTGGTTGCCAGCACTACTAACTGCACTGTACACACCACCTTCATCCTGTCTGTTCAACGTGGATGGCCTTAAAATGAGGAGGAGAAGGAGGATAAGGAGTAAAATGAAGACAAAGAGGAGAAGATGGACAGTCATCCTCTTGGTGGGGATAGGGAAATCTTGGCTGTTGGTGGTCTGGCACACATGGCTGAGTTTATGTTCTGTTGTCTTTCCCGTGACTTTCGCGTTATACGCATTTTGGCCACCACTAATTACTGGTTGGTTACCATTCTAGACCCATGTGTCAAGGAGAACTTTACATCTCTTCTTCCCATGGCAGAGAGGCATAATAAAGTGTTGCAGTACCAAAAGGCCCTAGTTGAAGAAGTAGTAAAAATATTCCCATATGACAACGGTGGCGGCAGAGGTCACAGTTCCTTGGACAACCAAGGAGTAGAGATGAGGGAGACACACACTAGATGCAGCAGTGGCAGGGGAAAACTCTCAAAGGTCTAGGACAGTTTTCTTAGAACCTCCCATCAGCCAGGCTCTGATGTGTAGATTACTCTGACAAGGAGGGAAAAGATTTGGAAGATGCTGAAGGAGTACCTTACCGACCATACCAGCATCCTCTGTGATTCCTCTGTGCCTTACAACTATTGGGTATCCAAGCAAGACACTTGGCATGAACTGTGTCTCTACGCCTTAGAAGCCCTGGTCTGCCCTGCTGCTGTGTCAGAGTGGGTTTTTAGTGCCGGAGTGCCGTGAGTATTGTAACTGATAGGTGCATTTGCCTGTCATCTGAAAATGCTGACAGGCTGACTCTTTTCAAAGTGAATAACAACAATGCTTGAACTTACATAAAAAAATTGCCTAATGAAGAGATCCAAAACATAAAAATTAAAATATAAATGCTTTATTAATCAATATTATTTTGTTAAAAGAAGGGGGTACAGTTGTAAAAACACACAGAAATAAAATACAGTACAAGAACGTCCTAACCAGGGGGATACTGGGCTACAATGTATGATGTGCTAAGTTACAAGCCCATGTAAGAATTATAATTATTTAAAGCCAAATGCTAGAAAATACAAAGCAAATGAGTCAACAGCAACATCAAAGCATAGCTAATTTTGGCAATATGTACTATTCACCATTTATATATGATATACAGTATAGTTCTGTCAGCTCAGTCTTTTCTTATCCAGCTATTTAGCTTTGATGTTGCTGTTCACTCATTTATTTTGTAGTTTCTAGCATTTGACTTTAAATAATTATAATTCTTACATGGGCTTGTAACTTAGCACATCATACATTGTAGCCCAGCGTCCCCCTGGTTAGGGTGTTCTTGTACGGTATTTTATTTCTGTGTATTTTTACAACTGTACCCCGTTTTTTAACAAAATAATATTAATTAACAAAGTAGTTATATTTTATTTTTTATGTTTTGGATCTCTTCATTTGGCAAATTTTTTTATGTAAGTCCAAACATTGTTGTTATTATCTGATTTGAAGTGCCAATCACTGCTATTTTTTGGACAATTTAGGATTTACCATGTCACTACCATATCCATAGGATGATCATGCTATCTTGCTATAAATTTTTTAAAGTTGTTAATGATGCCCGCATTAAGAATGTTGAGAGGCCTGCCTCTAACATTCTTTGATATATATGCATATCCCACAGGGGTAAATGTTTTTCAGCTCATGCAATTAGTCCATGTGCAGCACCAGTCTAGGATACCCATTCCTTGATAATGGGACAGATGCTCCCTGAGGCCCTCTACTACTTATCTTCAAATTCATAGCGGAGTTAGTGATGAGTGAGTGTTTTCGTTACTATTTGCACGGATAGTACAGTATTCGGGTTACTCGTTACATTGCAAGTATTTGTATACTCGCCTCGCTATATTCGGATGTCCTGCCCTGCAGTTTTGGTGCCTCCTTTGCAGCCAATAAACATGCTGGGCTTCTTAACCAATCACAGTAATACCACAGACATCTTGGTTGTGGCATTACTGTGATTGGATGGCCGCCCAGCATCATGGGGTCTATTTAAGCTCTGCTGCCGCCATTTTGCTCACATTGCATCCGAAGTCCGCGTTCTACAAGCATAAGGAGAGATCGCTCAACTGATATGGAGAATCTTTAGTCCTCTTGATAACACAATAGCCCTTTTCAGGGCTACCTGTAGTGTACACTACTAGGTCAGTGTAGAGTAGGGAGAGAGAGATACTCGAGCAGGGGCAGTTTAAAGAAGCTGGTCACTAGCTCCATAATACCACCAAAAAAAAGCTCTTTCCAGAGCTGAAGACACACAACAAAGTCAGAGTACAGGGATGGAGCGATTGTGTGTCAGGTAGGGAGAGGGTAAAGTGTTCTTCCAGTGTCGATCTTAAAACAGCTCTTGTTAGAGGCAAAGCAATATTTTTCCAGCTCACAGAGTACTAGCAATTTGTGCTGCCTTTTTTTTTTAAAGCATCTGTCTATTTTTCCGGCTGTTTTTGTGGTCACAGCCTGCCTTCTGTTGTCTACATCAGTCCACTGAAAAAGGCAGTTAGTGTCCTATGCAAAGCAGTAGTCCAAACATTTCCTACTGCCTGCTGTTGAATGAAACAGTTGTCGTGTGACAGTAGATTTGTTCCAGTGTGTCAGAATTAGTTTGGGCACTGTGAGTTAGGAGATGCAATATACATTGCATTGTATACCGATGATTCATAAATGTGCTTTGGTGCCATCTACTGGCCAATGTGTGTATATGAAAGCTAAGTGATTATTCGCCTCACCAAAAAATGGCTGGGAGAAGCCTCCCAGCTCTGGGGCTCTCATACTTCCTGAACACTGATACAAACCAGTTCTGGGTGGTTCAAGCTGCCTAAGGAAAGTAGAGGAAGCAGACACTACTGCTCCCAGGATTGTTTTTTTCCATGCCAGTCCACGCTGGGAGAACATCTCTCTCCTCATATTCTCCTCCACAAAGGAGTGAAGCCTATTCTTGTCAGGAGAGATAACGCTGCACATGGGCTCTCCTGCATGCTGGTTATCCTGTTTGCTTCTACCTAGGACCAGATCCACGAGGCTGCCACGCTTCAGGCTTTGTTTAACCTAACCCCTGCAAAAGTGAATGGTAGGCTCAAAACTGTGAATACTTCCACACTTTAGTGTGTTTCCAGAGAGAGACAATCTGTGAAGGTCCCTACATCAGTGTAATATTTCTTGGACTGCCCATAGCATTACCTCTAATAGCAAGGGAAGAAAACACTGCTCCCCTGAGAGGCCATAACCTCATTTGTCTCATAAGGAGAGAGCAATTACTTTAATATGCACAATATACAGTACTATGAACTTAGCCTTTAAGAAAGAGACTGTACCCCATTACCTCATTCAGTAAAACTGTTACATTTACAAGCTCACCTGCGTGACTGGCTGCTTGAACTTGCACCAACACCACAGGCGCTCCAAAACCTGCACCCAGACACCACCACAATAGTGAATATCTTGAATCAATATATTGGAAAAGAAATGCTAGTGTGTGGAGAAGAGAGACCAAGTGATTGAATAAAGATCAAGTCAAAGATAAAAATAGTCATAAAGGTATGAGAATGCTTATTGGAATAGTGGGGTCTCACTCTCCTGAATGGCATGCCTCCCCAATGCGCATTTTGGCCCCCTGACCAAGGCAACAGTAGTTCCAGTCAAATATGGTGGATGTTCAAAGATATTTTGTGGTTGTTTTGCTGCCTCTGGCAATGGGTGCCTTAAGGCTGTGTGCACACGCTGCGGAAAAGGTGCGGATTCATCCGCGCGGATTTTGTACAATCCGCAGGTGAAACCGCAGGTCAAAAGACCTGCGGTTTTACCTGCGGATTGCTCTGCGGTTTTGCCCTGCGGTTTTTCATCTCCTCAATGGAGGAGATGGCAAACCGCAGGAGAATCCGCAGAAAGAATTGACATGTCAATTCTTTCTGCGGATTGAAAACCGCAGATAATCCGCGCGGAAAATTCCGCACCGTCTGCACTGCGGTTTTTGATTCCCATAGGGAATCATTGTACTGTACACCGCAGCAGAAACTGCTGCGGGTCCGCAGCGGCCAAAACCGCTGCGGAACCGCAGCAAAATCCGCAGCGTGTGCACACAGCCTAACTGTTTGCAAGGCATCATGAAATGTCAAGATTGCCAAAAGGATTTAGGGTTGCAATGTAGTGTTCAGTGTCAAAAAGCTGGGTGTGCATCCTAGGTCATGGGTCTTTCAACAGGACAATGACTCCAAACATACTTCAAGAAGCCCCCAGAAATAGAAACAAAAGCACTGGGGAGATCAGAAGTGGCAATTCCAGCTCCAGTAGCAGGAAGTATCCCACCACTACCGCTTATATATAGATGCTGCAGTGAAACTGCAAATGGGACACATTAGATCAGTTAAATTTGCTTGCTTTAATTAAGCAGAGATCACCATAAAAAACACACATTTGTCAATGAGTGTATGGAAAAAGTAGCAGTAGGATTATAATTTACAGTATAAGGCGATAATCCCTGACTAGATGGCTGTAATACGCTATCCCTATTGCCACACCTCACCCTAGACAAATTGCAGATAAGAGCAGTATTACTGGATAATATAGAAGGGATTTAAACTGGCTCTGAAAAGATTTTTTCTTGCATGTGGTAGCAACATACTCTGGAGGAACGCAAGCAACACTGCCAGATTTGATGAATTTCTGAGTCCAGATCGTCGTAAAAACATGAATCTGTCAATAAATGTATGGAAAAAAGCAGCAGTAAGGATTATAATTTATGAGGCAATAATTCCTTACTACTTGAATGGCGGATAAGAGTTGTAATATTAGAGAATAGAATCTATTTGAATTAGTACTGAAAAAAAGGACTATTATTTTATCAACCCTGCATGGGAATATAGTGAAGTATTTCCCATCTACTCAGCCTGAAATGGAGACCAGGATTTTCTGTACTTATTGTACAAAGTCTCCAGTCCAAGCTGTGAAATCCTGTATGCAGTGTGAGAACTCCTTGTATGATGAACATCTCACAGCCCACAACAAGACACTAGATCATATATTAATAGAACCCACCCTCAACTAGAAGGTGTAACCTTGGAAAAGCATTTTTCTCACCCCTAATAAGTGGGTCTTCTACACTGGTAAAGCATATGAACTAAGTGCAAGAGATGCCAAAAATTAGAAGGAGGCACTCCGATTAGTGATGAGCGAGTACCATAATATTCGTAATCGCTAATGAGTAACGAGTACTTTGTAAAAATCGTGTATTCATTCCAAATACCGCAGTGGTCCCCAACTTTTATGACCAAGAGAGCCATATTCAGCTCTGAGAGCGGGTCGCGAGCCACATCAGCTCCTGCCCCTTTACAGTATTGGCAACCAAAGCACCCATTACGGGTATAATGATAACTAAAGCTTTTCCACGGAAATCATTCCGAAGGAGTATACCTAGATCCAGAGGTTTCCACAATACCCCCATTCAGTATTCTCCCATCCAGCACTCCAAACACACTGTCACATCCATCTTCAAGCGCCACCTCTCACGGCGGTGGCACCCTGGATTGTTTCAGCGGCCTCTTAGCACTGCAGCCCCTTGCAGATACTGCTCCAGACAGCGCGCTCTCTCTCCCTAAGGCCTGCTTCATCCAGTCACATTGTATCCAGCCCCTTTGATAGACTCGAGCTCCAGTCATTACAAAGTAAACAGGATTTCATTCCTGCCTTAGGATATCTATTACCCTACGTTATCTCTTACAGTCTACTCTAAAGAAACAAAAAGACCTTTCTGATGAAGGTCCGTTGTTAGACCGAAAACGTTCATATGTTATGAGTCTATTTTTGTCTGGATGCACAATAAAGAAAAAATTGCTTCTCCGATTTTGAGTGCCAAGTAATTTTGTATATATCATTGATGATTGACCCAGCAGATTTGAAAACATGCTCTGACATCACACTAGCAGCTGGGCAGGCCAGCACTTCCAAAGCGTATATGGAGAGATCCGGCCAAGTGTTGAGCTTGGACACCCAATAATTAAAGGGAGCTGAAGCGTCATAAGGGATGCACGTATGGTCACTTAAGTACCCCTTGACCATGTTCTGCAACTTCTCCCTGCTTGGCATTGTTACAGGCACCGATATCCCTTACTGTTGTGCTGGTTTATTGAAAATTACCCAATTTGTGCACATTTTCCCCCCACCTCTGTTGGACCTAGTGTTCATGTCTTTCCCCATTATCCCTTGGTGTTGAAGGCAGTCACTACCTCTGCTACCAGCATTGTTTGAGTGTGATGTATTCAGCAACTGATTTACAATGGCTCTCTTGAACGATTCCATTGTAAAACTCTTTGGTAACTCCAAGAGGAGAGAAGAAAATTTCTCCTTGTACCGTGAATCAAGAAAGGTGGCAAACCAGTATTGGTTGTTGGACAAAATGTGCATCACGCAAGGGTCTTGCCACTGACACTTACACATGAAATGTGCCATGTGAGCCAAAGCTGCAAAAAGGCAAGTGGTCTGTGTCCCCAACAGTAGGAACAGTACCCATCCTTTCCTCACACTGACTTGCCTGCTCCTCCTCCACCTCCTCCTTTCCAGCCCATCCAGGCTGTACAGACATCAAACTTGGGTTGTATGTCCCATCTATATCATTAGGAGTCCACTCAGTATCACATAAAAACATGTCTTCTCTCTCCTCATCCTCATCATCTACCTCCTCATCACCTAATTTTGCCTCAGAATATTGGTTGGGCTGGATAGTATCACCCATTGGGAAATCTGGCTCCATACCAACATGCTGGGCACCCAAAGCTTCCTCTTTGAGATTATGCAGTGATTGTTTCAAGAGACACAGCAGCGAGATGGTTACGCTGATAATAGCCTGATCACCAATCACGAGGTGGGTGCAGTCCTCAAAGTTCTCAAGAACCTCACAAATGTCAACGATCCACACCCACTCGACAGTTGTAATGTGTGGTGGCTGACTCTCAGTCTGATGGGCATGTTGAAGCTGATATTCAGCTACTGTCCTCTGCTGCTCACTATTCCTCGCCAACATATGATAGGTTGAGTTCCACTGTGTGGACTAATGTGGACAGCAGAAGTCAGGCTTTGACCACAAAAAACAGTGGGGAAAATGGCCTGGTGCATGCTTAGTAGCAGGCAGTAGGAAATGTTTGAACTACTGCTTTGTGTATGACACTATCTGCCTTTTTCGGTGGACTAATGTGGACAGCAGAAGGTAGGCTGTGAACACAAAAACAGCAGGGAAAATGGCCTGGTGTGTGTGAAACAGCCTATCCTAAGCTCTAAACATGTGCACAGAAGAGGTTAACACTCACAGCAGCATTGGTATCTCAGTCCATTCCCGGGGGCCCCTGAAGCTTTGCAAGATGGTGTGCACTTCTTCCTGGAAGCTCTGTGCAATGTGATCTTTTCCTTGTGTGCAAGTTCAATGATGCTCCTAGAAATGGTGGATACCTCCTCTTGGTTCCTTTCTTGTCTTTTCTTCGTGGCTCCTCACGGCAAGACAGGAAAGACACCTTTTAATCCCCAGAATAGTTTACAAAGTCACAGTCGCAGACTAAATCTCCTTTTCCTCACAGCTCCAGGGAGGCACATCTCATTCCTGCAGAAATCTCGGGTCTCTCCTATACACAGAAAAGCAGCCCTCCCCTCTCTAGTCTGGCAGAGGAAACCAAACAGCCTTGTCTCTTAAAGTGGCAGCTTGTCTCTACTGTCCATAGCAATGCCACCCCCTTACATGTCTCCCTACTTAAAGATGGTGTTCCTCGACCATCACAGCATCAAGGTTGCAGTGGAATAGAGACAATTGCAATGTGGAACAGCACCTATAAGGGAAAAAGAAGAAACAAGCAGAGAAACAGACAGAGACCTGTTGTGAATTATCTTACTTCTGAGTTCGGGCTCCCTCTGGTGGTTACTGTGGGTAGTGGAGCTGGCCGGATTGACAGAGGTCTGCCACCTGACGATGATGATTGGAAATCTGGGGTTACTGATTGGGAGTATTTAAGTGAGCAGGCTTCCCTCAATTGTTGCTGGTGATTAGTTCTTCCTGTGCAACTTGAGGTCTGCTGTCTCCTGCCTGATCCTGCATTTTTCAGTTGTTCATTTGCTAATCCTTTGCTTCTGATCTGGTTTTGCCACTTTCTGCTTTGCTGTGCGGGTTCAGCGTGCTCCCTGCTGGGGCTGTGCTGGACCCCGCTCCATATGTTACAGCTTGTGTCAGTTTGTTCATTCCCCTGTTATATTAGTCTCTTTTGCTTTGCTGCCAGTTTACACCAGAATGCTGATATAGTGGGGGAGAGGTCGTGAGACCTCAGTGTTTTTTGTACATCAGACGTGTTGGATTTTTTAGGGCTTTTGCCTGATTGCAGACAGTGTCTTTCCTTTCCTATCCTATCTAGACAGCTTGGGCCCCATCATTTGCTCAGTCTATTTTCTGCCTGTGTTTGTCCCTCATCTGGTCTCACCGACAGTATATGTTTGGGGGCTATCTAACATACTGTAGTAACATAGTAACATAGTTATTAAGGTTGAAGGGAGACTTTAAGTCCATCTAGTTCAACCCATATCCTATCCTAACTTGCCCTAACATGTTGATCCAGATGAAGGCAAAAAACCCCATGTGGCAAACAGTAAGCTTCACATTGGGGAAAAAAATTCCTTCCTGACTCCACATACGGCAATCAGACTAGCTCCCTGGATCAACGCAATATTAAGGAAACCAGTGTATATACCCTATAATATTATACTTTTCAAGAAAGGCATCCAGTCCCTCCTTAAATTTTAGTAGGGAATCACTCATTACAACATCATATGGCAGAGAGTTCCATAGTCTCACTGCTCTTACAGTAAAGAATCCGCGTCTGTGAGTATGCTTAAACCTTCTTTCCTCCAGACGTAGAGGATGCCCCCTTGTCCCCGTCACAGGTCTAAGAGTAAAAAGATCATTAGAAAGGTCTTTGTACTGTCCCCGCATATATTTATACATTGTAATAAGATCACCCCTAAGCCTTCGATTCTCCAAACTAAATAACCACAAGTGTAATAACCTGTCTTGGTATTGCAGACCTCCTAGTTCCCTAATAACCTTGGTCGCTCTTCTCTGCACCGGCTCCAGTTCAGCTATGTCTTTCTTATACACCGGAGACCAGAACTGTACACAGTATTCTAAGTGTGGTCGCACTAGTGACTTATATAGAGGTAAAATTATGTTCTCCTCATGAGCATCTATGCCTCTTTTAATGCATCCCATTATTTTATTTGCCTTTGCGCAGCTGCCTGACACTGGCCGCTAAATGTGAGTTTGTCGTCCACCCATAAACCCAGGTGACTGTTTTGCCCAGTGTTTTACAATTAAGCACATAATTATACATCTTGTTCGTTGTACCCAAGTGCATGACCTTACATTTATCCCCATTAAAGCTCATTTGCCATTTATCAGGCCAAGCTTCTAGTTTACATAAATCCTCCTGTAATATAAAATTGTCCTCCTCTGTATTGATTACCCTGCAGAGTTTAGTGTCATCTGCAAATATTGAAATTCTACTCTCTATGCCCCCTACAAGGTCATTAATAAATATGTTAAAAAGAAGCGGGCCCAAAACTGACCCCTGTGGTACACCACTGCTAACCGTGACCCAGTCTGAGTGTGCTCCATTAATAACCACCCTTTGTTTCCTATCCCTGAGCCAGCTCTTAACCCACCTACACATATTTTCCCCTATCCCCATTGTTCTCATTTTATGTATCAACCTTTTGTGTGGCACCGTATCAAAAGCTTTTGAAAAGTCCATGTACACCACTTCCACTGCATTCCCTTGGTCCAGTCCGGAACTTACCTCTTCATAAAAGCTTATCAGATTAGTCTGACAGGAACGGTCCCTTGTAAGCCCATGTTGATATTGGGTCATAAGGTTATTCTTCTCCAGATACTCCAGTATAGTATCTCTTAGAAAACCCTCCAGGATTTTACCCACAGTTGAAGTTAAACTTACTGGCCTATAATTTCCAAGTTCAGTTTTTGTCCCCTTTTTGAATATTGGCACCACATTTGCTATACGCCAGTCCTGTGGTGCCAACCCTGACCCTGTTATTATGGAATCTTTAAAGATTAAAAATAATGGTCTATCTATGACTGTGCTTAATTCCTGCAGTACTCGGGGGTGTATCCCATCCGGGCCCGGGGATTTGTCAATTTTAGTGATTTTTAGACGCCGCCGTACTTCCTGCTGGGTTAAGCAGGTGACATTTAACGGAGAATTTTTATCCCTGATCATGTTATCCGTCATGGGATTTTCTTGTGTAAATACTGATGAAAAAAAGTCATTTAGCATATTGGCTTTTTCCTCATCCTCATCCACCATTTCACCTAGACTATTTTTAAGGGGGCCAACACTATCATTTTTTAGTTTCTTACTATTTATGTAGTTAAAGAATATTTTGGGATTATTTTTACTTTCTCTGGCAATGAGTCTCTCTGTCTCAATCTTTGCTGTATTGATTTGCTTTTTACAGAATTGCTAATGCTAATAAACGTCTCCCATTTTCTTTGTGTATTTTTATGTCTCGGGATATCGTCCCAGTTAATTGCACCAAGATCATCCGTTGGAAATTTGCCTTCCTGAAGTTTAGTGTCCTTGTAACCCCTCTACTACACATCTTATTAAAGGATACATGAAAACTTATTAATTTGTGATCACTATTACTCAAGTGACCCTCAACCCTTACATTTGATATGCGGTCTGGCCTGTTGGTTAATATTAGGTCTAGCAGTGCCCCGCCTCTTGTTGGGTCCTGAACCAGTTGTGAAAGGTAATTGTCTCTCATAGTAGTCAAAAACCTATTACCTTTGCTGGAACTGCAGGTTTCGGTTACCCAATGTATTTCAGGGTAGTTGAAGTCCCCCATAATAATGACTTCTCCTTGAGTCGCAGCTTCATCTATTTGCTTTATGAGGATATTCTCTGTTGCTTCCATTATTTTTGGAGACTTATAACAAACCCCTATCAGTAATTTATTATTTTTCCCCCCTCCCCTTATCTCTACCCACAGGGACTCTACATTTTCATTAGATTCATATATATTATCACGAAGGATGGGTTTTAAGGATGATTTTACGTATAAACACACAACTCCACCTCGCTTATTTGTTCGGTCATTTCTGAACAGACTATAGCCCTGTAAATTAACCGCCCAGTCATGGCTCTCATCCATCTCATCTCATCTATTTCTTTGGGGTTCTACTCTGGGGTAGTTTAGATTTCACCTTACTTGCTTTAGGCCTAGTTAGCTCTCCGGCTGTGTCGAGGCGTCTAGGGCATCATAGGTACGCTCCACAGCTACTGTTAGTTGTGTTGTTAGGATTAGGGGTCTACAATTCACTATGTGACCAACCTTTCAGGTTTCCTGGTGGCCTAGCCTTTTCCTACCATCCTCCTCAGTGACCTGTTCATAACAGAGAACACTGTTCTATGTACCGGGCTGGTGGAACCCCAGCAGTAGACCTCTGGGCTCTCCGGATGTCTTGACTATCTTCCAGAGGAACAATTGCTGCAGGAGTTGTAGTAGGCTCTTGTCTGGACTCATCGTCACGTGGCGGCAGTGGTACCTCCAGAAGATTACCATCTCTGTCCGGCTGAGGGCCCTACAGGGTTTCAGGGCCAATCCACCATTCATCATTGATTTCACCAGCAGGCAAGACAGGATCAGGAGGTGGAGTATCACTCTCAGGCGGCAATGGTACAGGAGGGGCCTCAGACCGGCATGGCCATAGCATATTCCTGTGGAGCACTCTAGGGGCGGACGCCCCATTCTCAACCTACACCTTGTAGACTGGACTGTCAGCATACACTCGCTCGATGACTTTGTAAGGCTGTACTTCCCATCTCTCGCTTAGTTTACCCTTGGGGCATTTCTCTCTGACTAATAGTCGGTACCCGGTCCGGAGCGGTATCTCTTGGATCGGTTTATGGCCAGTATGTTCTTTGTCCTGTAGCTGCTGACCCACCAACCGCCGTATTGTTTGCAGTCGTTTCCGATGTCCTTTCACCCATGAAGTGACATTTCGCTCCATCAGCTCCTCTTGCTGTTCCAATTTCAGTTCAATGATCTCTCGTCCAGCTCTTCCAAACAGCAGCAGATAGTGGGGGTAACCCGTGGTGCCATGGACCCGATTGTTGTAGGTGCAGACCAACTCTGGCAGGAAATCTGGCCAGCATGCCTCCTTGTCCTCTTCCAATGTCCTCAGCATTTGAAGTAAGGTCCAGTTGAAGTGTTCACATGCTCTGTTGCCTTGAGGATGGTAAGGGGTGGTCCGGGATCGCTCGATGCCATACACTCGGATGAAGTCTTGACAGATGGCCCATGCCGCCGACTCGGCAGTCTGAGCTCTCATCGGGGTGACTACCACAAACTTGGAGAAATGGTCGGTCACCACCAAACAGTACTGTGGCCCCCCGGGCTGAGGGTTCCACGAGGAGATAGTCGATCATCAGGACTTCTAGCGGTTCCTTAGTATGTATGGTCTGGTTGGGTGCCCTTTATTCAATACTCTTAATGAGGTCGCATACCCGACATTGCCGGCAAACCTCTTCCACCACGGACTCCAACCGGGGGCAGTACACATGTCGCTGTAACCACTGGTAGGTCTTTGTGGACCCGAAGTGGGCTCCGACTTCGTGGGCATCTTTAGCCACTTCTTGGGCCATTCCTCCTGGGATGACCACCTGCCACCTTACTTCAGTATCTTACGGCTGTTGCCTCTTGCGATATAGCACCGATTCTCACACCTCCAGCCTATCCCACTGGTGTAAGACACTCTTCATCTCAGCGTCCAGACTATCTCTCTCTTGTTTGCCTGGCTTCCGCTTCTGCACTAACCAGCATTTCATCTGTCTCAGCCCTCCGTCTTCATCTTGAACATTTCCCCACTCTTCATTAGTTCTCCCCAAAGATCGGGGTAGTGCGCAGGCCTCCCTACTTGACTGGACCGCAACCACTGGGGTCTTGAACTTACGGAAGTCTAGGGTTTCTTCCTCTTCGAGTTGTTCATCGAGATCCGACACTGGAGTTTCCACCGTCACTCGTTACAGGCCATCAGCATTTGCATTTTCAGTAGCAGAGCGATAATGGATGGTAAAGTCAAACTTGGCCAGGCGAGCCACCCACCGTTGTTCTAAGGCCCCCAATTTAGCATTCTCAAGGTGGGCCAGGGGATTATTGTCCGTTCGAACTTGAATCTTGGTCCCTGACAGGAATCCTGCAAACTCTCTGTCATGGCCCACACGAGGGCCAGGAGCTCTAATCGGAAAGAGCTGTAATTATGGGGGTTTCTTTCACTGTCTCGCAGGGACCTACTGCCATACCCAATGACTCTCTCATGTCCATCCTGTAATTAGGAAAGCACTGCACTGGATCAATGAAGGCTACCCTCTGTGTACAAAAGGAGCGGTTGATCGAAATCTGCGTAGGCCAAAATCGGGGATGAAGTAAGAGCATTCATTATAGTCTGGAAGGCCTCATCTCACCTCTGGTCCCAGGGGATGCACTGGGTCTTCGGCACTCCAGCGGTCCCCCTCAGCAGTTCATTCAGAGGACCTGCCACCTTTGCGAAATCTTTGACAAACCGTCGGTAGTACCCAGCGAGTCCAAGGAAGCCCTGAAGTTCCCGCATGGTTCGAGGAACTGGCCACTTCTGGATAGCAGCCACTTTTTCTGGTGAAGGCAGAACTCCATCTTGTGACACTATGTGGCCCAGGTACTCGATCTCTCTCTTGAAGAGGTGGCACTTCTTTGGCTTCACCTTCAGGTTATGAGCCCGCAGTCTTCCGAGTACCTGTCCAAGCTGGGCATGATGGTTTTCGAAGAAGGCAGAGAAAACAATGATGTCATCCAGGTAGATCAGGGTAGCCTCAAAGTTTAAGTCTCCCAAGCACTTTTCCATCAGCCATTGAAACGTGCACGGAGCATTGGAGAGTCTGAAGGGCATCCGGTTAAACTTGAACAATCCCATAGGGAGGATGAAGGCAGTTTTTTCCTTGTCTTTCTCGGCCAAGGCCACTTGCCAGTATCCGCTTGTTAGGTCCAAGGTGGAGAAGTACTTGGCTTTCCCCAACGCTGTCAAGGATTCCTCGATGCAGGGTAACGGATGAGTCTCGCACAGTGCAGGCATTGAGTTTCCTGTAATCTACACAAAACCGGATGGTCCCATCCTTCCTCTTGACGAGCACCATCGTTGCCACCCAAGGGCTCTGACTACTCTGCACTACTCCTGAATCCAGCATCTGCCTCAGTAATATCTTCACCTCTTGGTACATCTTGGGTGGGATTTGCCGGTATCATTCTCGAATTGGACAAGTGTCCCAGGTCGACATCTCGTGTGTGATCGCTTCGGTACTGCCAAAATCTTCGGTGTGACGGATGATTGCGGCCTGATTTTCCCACAGCATAGCTTCTATCGCTCGCACATGCTCAGGGCCAAGAGCCTTCACATCCACTTCCATTTGGTCAAGGATGTTTCGCCCATTCCACTCTGGGGATGGCTTCTCTTTGGGCCCCACAGCGACTGCCAGGGTCCACCCAGCACCTTTGATCGGCAATAAAGACATCTCTTTCTGACTCACCACTTCGCCCTTGTGTAGGTACACCCGGGCCAGATCTGTCCCGCGTGGCAAGGTGACTTCCCCGGGGCCCACGTTCAAAGCTCTTATGGGGACGTGTCCTTGCTGGACCACAGCTATTGTATGAGCTATCATGACTTCTTAGTTCGCTCCTCCACCTACCACAGGCTGAACTATCACCTGCAGCCTGTCAAGGTTGCGATGAGTCCCCACTAGAAGGTGTAATATACTTTCTCGCTTGGGAGGCAGGATTACAGACTCCTTCCCAGGGGCCCTGATGATCCCTACTGCCTGATAAGACAGCACACTCTTCTGCGTCCCACAGACGCGGATCAATCGCTGAAGGGCTTCTTGAGTAGTCTTGTGTGTGGCAGCCTTCTTCCAATAACTGGGTCCCCATTTGGTGAACATTATCTGATCGAATTCTCGTAGGATATTCATTCCCAGTACTACAGGCACATCTTTGTTGTGAGTTCATTTTTCCCTTCACCGTTGAGGTCTGATGAACTCCCTCCACTGGTGAAGGAAGGTAGTGAGGCTGATTACCAAACACCTGGGCAGCTAGATGATGACTGGGTGGCTGGAATTGAGGACTGGATATAAGGCAGCCGACGCCCTTCTGCCTTGCTGGTGATCCTGCTGGATTCTTGGAGACCAGTCTGATTCCTGCGTCTCAAAGCTAAGTTTTTTTGCTCTGCTTTGTGCACTTCAGATTTGTTTTTGTTTTGCCTTGTTTTTTGGGAGTTCTGCCATCCCCGGCCGGGGGTGAGCTGAACTCCATTTTTGTCTCTGATCTGTTGATCTTTTGCTCTGTCTTCAGAATATACCTGAGTGCTGATATAGTCTTTTGAAGCCTAGCGACTTCAGGGCCTGTTTTTTCCTATCAGTCGGTTGGCACATTTTGGATAGGGTTTTTGCGGATGGCAGACAGCGGCTTTCCTATCCTGTCCTATTTAGTTAGCTTGGGCCCCATCATTTGCTCAACCTATCTTTCTATCTGTGTTAGTGTTTTCATCTTGCTTCACCGTCATTATATGTTGGGGGCTGCCTATTGCTTTGGGGTCTGCTCTGGGGCAGTTTAGTTTTTCCCCTTTCTGTCTTTAGGCTATGTAGTTCTCGGGCTGTGATCGAGGGGTCTAGGGCACCTTAGGAACCCCCCACGGCTACTGCTAGTTGTTGTGGATAGGTTCAGGGGTCTGCAATCCGATAGCTGCCAACCTCTCTAGTTTTTCTGGACTTAGCTAGTATTTTGTTTTTTCCTCCTTCGGTGACTCATCATAACACATCTTCTTTGATGGGCTCAGGGACTAGCAGGATCCCTTTCTTTCCTACTTCTTGCCCACAGATTCGAATATTCATCCACACAACCTTTGTGACCGGGATCGGCTGTTGATTGGCAGCAAACAACAGGATGAATGTCTCCTTCTCTGGCTTAGCCAGGGCCTGAAAATGCTGTTTGAAATATGATTCTGGCATCGTTGTCACTTGTGAACCGGTATCTATCAAGCAATCCACTGGAACGCCCTCAAATTCAGCACGCAGGATGGGACTCCCAGCAATTAAGTGTTCATTACGATAAGAAGCGGCCTCTCTTCTTGCTTCCCCCACAGAGTGCCACGTTAATGCGGGGGTTGGTAGTTTAACGGCAGCTGTTGCTGGCTTTGAGCATAATTCCGGCAGTCCCTGGCAAGGTGCCCTTGTCCTCCACATTCCCAGCATTGGATGCCTCCTCTTTGCTGAGGGGCACCCTAAGCCTGTCTTCATGCCTCTGATGCCTGGTGGGGGGGAGCTTGCACCCACTGACCCCTTAAAGGTCGGGCCGAAGGATGGTTATATGAGTGCGTTGAGTCAGACTGTTGTTTCCCATTCTTTGCTCCATCCGGGTTAATTTAACTTGCATACTGACAAGAAACCGCTGCAAGTCGTGCACTACCTGGACCAGCGCCTCCTGATGATTTGGGTCCCCTCTGGTATTGGCACCCTGGACACGCATCACACCAGATGTGTAACTGTCTTCCTTGCTTCGGGCTACTGCTTCTGCCAGGATTTGACGGAATGAAAGAGTTGGATCTACACGGACCCGTTCTGACAGCACTCTTCTCAAGGATGTGCTATGCAGTCCCCGAATGAATTATTCCCGGAGTATCCAGTCTGTGGAACCCATGCCACTGAGCCCATCCGTCTCTTTCCTTTGCACTTCTGCCAAGACTTCTTGCAGTGCTGTCGCATAGTGAGAGATCCCTTCTTCTTCCTGCTGCAGTCTAGAGAAAAATTTGTCACGAAGGTGTCCCGCGCTAGCAGTTTCGCTGTAGATCTCTTCCAGGAATTTCACTAGCTCCTTCAAGGTACTACGGGTGAGTTCTGCCTGTAGACAGATGTTTTTACGGGTCTCTCCCTCCAAGGCAGTCAATGCAATGTCCACTTCAAGGTCTGTGCTGATGTTATAAATCTTCAGGGTGCTCTGCAGCCGGGACACAAAATCAGACAGGGGCATATTATTGCCTTCAAATTTTGGAAGCACACTAAATATGGTGCCCATAGGGAGTGTCCTTGCAGGGGTTCCACAAATGGCCACAGCATCCCCACTAACACTAGCACTATCGCCGTTGCCGCCTGCTGCCTGCATCTTGGTGACAGTAACCCTGCTCGCAGAGCCACTTGAAGCAATGGCCGGGGGACCACCACAATGCAGGGAGACTACGGTACACAAGATGAGGTGCAAACAACGAAGGTTTAATTTATTTACAGGCAAGGAATGCAGTGTTAGGAAAGTGTAAACAGGGGTATGCAATGACATAAAACAATTTACAAAAGTGATATTCTCTAGCTGGGCCGTACAAATGGCACGGAGCACCAACTATTACAGATCAGTGTATTTTTCAAAAGGCAAAACAGTACAATAAAGTACAGTATGCTGCTACTCTAACTATAGCCTGACTGGCCGCTGCTACTCCAGCCACATGGGTACCATGCTCTGTCTATTGCAGCCTATCCTAAGCCCTAAACATGTGCGCAGAAGAGGTTAACACTCACAGTAGCATTGGTATCTCAGTCCATTCCCGGGGGCCCCTGAAGCTTTGCAAGATGGTGCGCACTTCTTCCTGGAAGCTCTGTGCAATGTGATCTTTTCCTTGTGTGCAAGTTCAATGATGCTCCTAGGAACGAAGGATTCCTCCTTTGGGTTCCTTTCTTGTCTTTTCTTCTTGGCTCCTCACGACAAGACAGGAAAGCCACCTTTTAATCCCCAGAATAGTTTACAAAGTCACAGTCGCAGACTAAACCTTCTTTTCCTCACAGCTCCAGGGAGGCACGTCTCCTTCCTGCAGAAATCTCGGGTCTCTCCTACACACAGAAAAGCAGCCCCTCCCCTCTCTAGTCTGGCAGAGGAAACCAAACAGCCTTTACAGCAGGGAAGCGCAGAATGTCCCACTGCTCTAACCAAGGGGGTGCTGTCTCTTAAAGTGGCAGTTTGTCTCTACTGTCCATAGCAATGCCACCCCCTTACATGTGCTTAGTAGCAGGCAGTAGGAAATGCTTGAACTACTGCTTTGCGTAGGACGCTAAGGGGTACTTCACACTAAGCAAGATCGCTAACGAGATCGCTGATGTATCACCGATTTTGTGACGCATCAGTGATCTCACCAGCGATCTCGCTGTGTGTGTGGCTCGCATCAGCGACCTGCCCCTCCCGCTGGGTATCGCTGATCATGTAGGAATGTCCTGGGTCATTTTTTGATCATTGGTCTCCCACTGGCCAGCATGCATCGCTGTGTGTGGCAGCAGGAGACCAACGATCAGCAAGCTCCCTCCCAGCGCTGTAAGCAGACGCTGGGATCTGGTATCCAAGGTAAATAGCGGGTAACTAAGCGCGCGTATCCTCTAGTTACTCGCTGTGTACCCTGGATACCAGCGTGCTCGCGCTGGGAGCTGGTATCCAAGGTAAACAGCGGGTAACTAAGCTGGTGAGTCTGCCTGTTTGAAAGCTCACTAGTGATCATGTAGCGACGCACCAGCGATCCTGACCAGGTCGTATCATTGTCGGGATCGCTAGTGCGTCGTTTAGTGTAACGGGACCCTAACTGTCTTTTTCAGTGGACTAATGTGGACAGCAGAAGGCAGACTGTGACCACAAAAACAGAGGGGGAAAATGGCCTGGTGCGTGCTTGGCAGCAGGTGAAAATGTGTGGACTACTGCTTTGTGTAGGACACTATCCACCTTTTCAAGTGGACTAATGTGGAAAGCAGAAAGCAGGCTGTGACCACAAAAAACAGTGGGCAAATGGCCTGGTGCTTACTTGTTAGCAGTAGAATGAGTACCGGGATACCACAATGCTAACTGATCTGCAGCCAGTTAATGGCCTCAGCATGTCACTGATTGGCTGGCTGAAGCTCTGTTGATGTGATGTTTGTGTTTTCAAAACATTTTTGGGAATGATTTGAATGACGCTTAAAAAAAGAAATAAACAAGTTGTTACGGGCTAGCGGAACGCACCAAGTAATAATAAGGTGGTAATGAGGTGCATTCGCAGCCCGGAGTCCACCGTGCAGAGATGTTAACTGCTGCTCGGTAATGGTGGAAGCTATATGGCGGTTTAATAGAAGAACTCACACGGGTTAACGTCACCCGGTGTGTACTGAGGCGGACTCTTACCTCACAGAATCGCAATACCGCAGAATATAAATGCCGTAGCCTGTTAAGCTCACAGAGCTCAGCAAAGTTGGTGCTTAGTGAAAAGTCACAGAACTCTGCCCCAAAGACACAGGGTCAGAGTTCCTTTAGACTAGCTAAGTGCGTGGTGTCGCACCAGCAATCACCACTAAATAGGCGCTGGCTACCGTGGAGTGCGGACCAAGTGCACAGTGGCGTACTGGCAAGCCACTACTCGGTGCTGATGCTCATTCTTGACTCAGCCTCCTACCTGCACTCTCAGCCTAGGCACTAACTGGCAAGGCTGAACAACACATGTGTACCAAGGGTAGGGGTTTCATAATGAGTCATTTACCTGAGACATACATGCATACAACACTCACTCCACATGGTCTATGCTAGCGCATGGTCGTGCGGCCGCGCGATCCTTCTATTACCGCAGCCTTCCGGGACCTTCCTGAGGGCCCAATCCGAGCTGCTTAAGGACCTAAGCATGTGACCTCCGACCTCCAATGAGAGGCCGTCTCGCGGGCATGCTCAGTAGGCTTCAAGAAGGGCTTTGTCCCCAGGGCTGTTTGCTGCTGGCTAGTGCGGATTGCTATAGCTGAACCAGAGGTGGCAGCAGCAACCAACCTGACAGCACTAGCCTGAGCAAGACGCTGGGATCGACTTCTCTGCTGAGCAGCTCCCTCTGTGGTTGGGACTGAATGGGAGACTGCATAAGGCAAGGCTCAGGATTCCTCCTGTGCAGAGGGAGAAACCCGACGCCTAACATTACCCTCCTCCTAGGGCCCCCTCCCCCTTGAGCCTCGCTACGCTCAAAGGCTGCAATGAGCAGAAGAGCCCGAATGTTCTCCACAGGTTCCCAGGTCCTATACTCCAGGCCATGACTCTTCCAGTCCACCAGATAATATTTTTTGGCACGTACCACCTTGCACCCCACAATGGCATTCACCTCAAAATCTTCCGAGAATGAGCCTGATGTCCCGGTAAATGACTCAGAAAACTGGGACATGTGGACGGGCTTAAGGAGGGACACGTGGAAAGTGTCGGTAATACCCAGGCGTGGAGGAAGAGCCAGACTGTAGACCACCGGATTGACCTGTTCGAGGAACTTGAAGGGATCTATAAAGCAAGGTGCCAACTTAGTGGACTCAACCAGCAGCCTGATGTTACGAGTGGAGAGCCACACTAAGTCGCCGGGGACTTAAGTCGGAGCCAGGCGCCGGTGTGCATCGGCGGAGGCCCTCATTCTCTCCATGGAGGCCCGGATGGCATCCTGAGTGCGGTCCCAAATGTCGCATGCCTCCACCGCCCAGTCTGCCACCCTAGAATCGGTGGACGACATGGGCATGGGCAAAGGGGCGCACGGATATTGGACGTAATTAAGGAGGAATGGGGTCTGACCAGTGGAGTCGGCAACAGCGTTGTTCAGAGCGAACTCCGCCCACGGTAGGAAGGATGCTCAGTCATCCTGTCTGGCCGAGACAAAAAGTCGTAGGTATTATTATTATTATTTATTTATATAGCACCATTGATTCCATCGTGCTGTACATGAGAAGATATGTGACCAAGTATGTGACCAGGGTCTGGTTGGCCCTCTCTACCAACCCGTTCGTCTCGGGATGATAGGCTGAGGAGAGATTTAGCTCAATGCTGAGCAAGCTACAGAGTCTCTCCAGAATCGAGACGCAAACTGGGGACCCCAGTCACTGACAATCTTGTCCGGCATACTGTGTAGGTGGAAGACATGCTTAACAAACAACGCTGCCAAGGCCCATGCAGAGGGTAGGTGTGAAAGAGACACCAGGTGTACCATTTTGGAGAAATGGTCAGTGTCCACCCAAATGACAGTGCTGCCATGGGACTTGGGTAAACACACCACAAAGTCCATACCGACCATCTCCAAGGGCCTGTCCGCCACTGGCAAAGGGTAGAGTAACCCAGCGGGCCGTTGCCAAGGAGATTTATTCTTGGTGCAGGAGACGCATGCCTGAATATAGTCTCTGACGTCACGGGCCATATGCAGCCACAAGTACGTCCATGCCAGGAGCTCCAAAGTTCGCTTTGTGTCAAAATGTCCCTCCACTTTGGAGGAGTGAGCCCAAGGGAGAACCTCCGGTCGCAGATGGGCAGGAACGAATGTCTTCCCCGGAGGTACCACCTTGAGGGAGACCAGAGCCATGGTCCTCAGAATCTCGGGAGGAACAATCAGCCGAGGTTCTTCCTCCTACTCCTATGACACCACAGAGCAGGAGAGAGCATCAGCCCGGATGTTCTCCTCACCGGAAAGAAAATGGAGGGTAAAATGGTACCGGGAAAAGAACAGGGACCATCTAGCCTGGCGAGAATTTAGCCGCTGAGCTGTCTGTACTTTAAATAAACCAAGTTTTTATGGTCGTTAAACACTTGGAAGTGGAACCGAGCCCCCTCCAGGAGGTGTCTCCACTCCGAGAAGGCCAACTTCATGGCTAGCAACTCCCTGTCCCTAATGGAATAGTTCCTCTCCGCCGGTGAAAAGGTCTTTGAGAAGAAGAAGCAAGGGTGCTTCCGACCTTGAGAGTCCTTCTGAAAGAGGACGGCTCCGGCACCGACAGAAGAGGCATCCACTTCCATGATGAAGGGTTTATCTACATTGGGGCAATGTAGAATAGGAGCGCTAGCAAAATGGGACTTGATGGAGGAGAATGCCTTGGAGACCTGTTCCGACCACAACTTGGGATTTGCTCGCTCCTTTCTTATTGAGGGCAACTAATGGAGCTACCAACATGGAGAAGTGGGGAATGAACTGGTGATAGTAGTTAACGAACCTCATAAAGTGCTGCACCCCTTTGAGAGAGTGGGGTTCTTGCCAGTCCATTACCACCTGCAGCTTAGCAGGATCCATAGCCAAATCCTGGGCATAAATGATATAACCCAGGAAAGGCAAGGACTCCTGCTCAAACAGGCACTTCTCCAACTTGGCATAGAGGGAGTTTGCCCGTAAACAGTTGAAGACTTTGCAAACTTCTCTCCGGTCCATATCTGGAGAGAAGATGAGGATATCATCCAGATAGACAACCATCGAGGTGGAGAGCATATCCCGAAAGATGTCGTCTACAAAGTCTTGAAAGACGGCAGAAGCATTGCAGAGCCCGAAGGGCATGACGAAGTACTCATAATGGCCATCCCTAGTGTTAAAAGCCATATTCCATTCGTCCCCCCCACGCATGCAGATCAGGTTATAAGCCCCGCAGATCTAGTTTAGAAAAAACCCTCGCTCCCCTTAGCCTATAAAACAGTTCCGATATCAGGGGCAAGGGGTATTTATTCTTAATGGTGGTGGCGTTAAGACCCCTGTAATCGAGGCAGGGACGTAGTTCTCCGTTCTTCTTTTGAATGAAGAAGAATCCCGCCCCGCTGGTGACATCGACTTCCTAATGAATCCCCTTGCCAGATTCTCCCTGATGTATTGAGACATGGCCTCTGTCTCCGAGAGAGATAGGGGATAGACCTGACCACGGGGAGGCTCAGCACCCGTCAAGAGATAAATAGGACAGACATAGGGGCGGTGTTTCGGAAGGGTCTCCGCCGCCTTCTTGGAGAACACATCTGCATACTGTTGATAGTGTTTGGGGAGAGAGGAAAGATCTGCGGGGACCACAGTGAAGGCAACCCGAACACACTCCCTCTGACATCTACCCTCACAGGATTTACTCCATCCCAGAATTCTCCCTGAGGACCACTCAATATGAGGGGAGTGGTAGAGCAGCCAGGGGACCCCTAAAAGGACCTGATCGAAACCCTCGGGCATGATGAGGAGGGATATCATCTCCTGATGGGATGGAGACACTGAGAGTACCAACGGGGTGGTCTTGTGGGTGATCTGAGAGAGTAGTGTCGAGCCGTTCATTCACCACTCTGATGGTGACTGGCTTCGGTAACATGACCTGAGGAATTGCGAGCCGTTGGGTAAAAGCAGATAACATAAAATTGCCCTTTGCCCTGGAATCCACGCAAACCTCCACCGCTAGAGTGGAAGGACCAAACTCAAGCATCCCCTTAAAGGACAACTTGGAGGAAAATGCCGCTGTGTCCAGTAGGCCTCCTCCAATAACCACTGGACGCGAGCGTTTCCCCGGCTGCTGTTGGCACCTGTTGGCAAGGTGACCAGACTGTTGGCAAAGATGGCAAACCACGGGTGCTCGATCGGAAGATTCCAGAGGTTTGGCGAAGGTGTGAGCCAGCCGAAACCTCTGCCTACACTGGGCTCGCTCCAACCTTTGCTCATTAAAATGAAGGTCTAAAGGGGTGGAGACGGTGATAAGCTCCTCCAATGTGACTGGAACCTCCCTGGTGGCCAGAGCGCCATTCACATGGTCATCCAGGCATCTCCAGAACACCGGAACGAGAACCTTAGCCGACCATTCCAGCTCTGAAACCTGAGTCCAGATGGCATAATGGCTGACCAAGGACAAGCCCTGTGACAATGCCAGCAGCTGGAGTGCCATATCATGGGTGACTAGTGGTCCCAGAAAGACCTGCTTCAGAGTAGGCAAGAACTGCAAGGCACTCTGCACCACATGATTGCCACGCTTCCAATGCGGTGTGGCCCACTCCAAAGCCCTGCCCGAAAGGAGGGAAATAACAAATCCCACCTTAGCCCGCTTGGAGGGGAATCGTGTAGCCAGCAGCTCTAGCTGTATAGCGCACTGGCTCACTAAACCCCTACAAGAAGCACTATCGCCCGAGAACTTCTTGGGCAGCGGAAGGCGGGACAAAGTCGGAGCAGGGATGGCAGTGGACACATGGGAGGCAGCCTCCGGTGCTACCTGAACAGCGACTGCGGTAACGTCCACAGCTGAAGTTGAATGCTCGAGAGCCGCCAATGTGCCCTCCAGCTGCTGGATGTACCAGTGGATTCACTGCTTGTCCGCCATTACTAGCCAGACTATGGAGCTAGTATAATGTTACAGGCTAGCGGAACGCACCAAGTAATAAAAAGTGGTAATGAGGTGCGTTCGCAGCCCGGAGTCCACCGTTGCAGAGATATTAACTGCTGCTTGGTAATGGCAGAAGCTATATGGTGGTTTAATAGAAGAACTCACACGGGTTAACATCACCCAGTGTGTACTGAGGCAGACTCTGTTACCTCACAGAATCGCAATACCGCAGAATATAAATGCCGTAGCCTGTTATGCTCACAGAGCTCGGCAAAGTGGGTACTTAGTGAAAAGTCACAGAACTCTGCCCCAAAGACACAGGGTCATAGTTCCTCTTGACAAGCTAAGTGCGTGGCGTCGCACCAGCGATCACCACTAAATAGGCGGTGGCTACCGTGGAGTGCGGACCAAGTGCACAGTGGCATACTGGCAAGCCACTACTTGGCGCTGATGCTAGTCCCTGACTCAGCCTCCTGCCTGCACTCTCAGCCTAGGCATTAACTGGCAAGGCTGAACAACACATGCGTACCAAGGGTAGGAGTTTCATAATGAGTCATTCACCTGAGACATACAGTACATACGTGAATACAACACTCACTCCACATGGTCTATACTAGTGCACGGTCGTGGGGCCGTGTGGTCCTTTTATAACTGCAGCCTTCCGGGACCTTCCTGATGGCCCAATCTGAGCTGCTTGAGGACCTAAGCATGTGACCTCCAACCTCCAGTGAGAGGCCGTCCCACGGGCATGCTCAGTAGGCTGCAAGAAGGACTTAGTCCCCAGGGCTGCTCGCTGCTGGCTTGTGATATAGAAGAGTTAATGGTTTGCTTTATATCCCTTTTAATTGCCTTTAAGACTTCAATTGCCTTTTGCCTATTATTGCTAGAATTATTCTTATGTAGACTATTAGTCTCAGTTTTCAAGGAAACTATACTTGTTATCATATTTGTTCTCAATAGTCAGTAACAACATGTTCTGGGTACATTGTAAACATGGTATAACCCTGAAGGTGATGGTGAGGGCTACATGAGCTCCATAGAATTACATATTGTTGTAAATGGTATAAAAGATTGCCTTGAATTTCATTACATCAGATAAAGTGATTTGACCACGGCTCGTGTGTGTTGAGTCTCTTTGTCTCCAAGTGCTTGTGAATTAAGGGCGAAAACTCCTAATCCGGACTCACTGGTGATCTGGCATATCTGCCACATGGTCAGAACAAAAAGCAGCTACAACAGTTTTGACGCCAAACGGGAACCGTGGAAACCAGCCTATTCAGAATCCGTATGTGGGAGCTTCCTGGGAGGTTGAATAGGCAGAATCCAGGCTGCAGCAAGTTAGAACATTTATTCTTACATTGATTCTGCGTCTGCAACCTCTCTAAGGATGTCTACATATCTCTGGGTAAGACTGTACAACACGGTTCAAAAGAACCCACATCACCAGTGAGTGGTGAGTATGTCCGTATGAGAGTTGAATAATAGAGTAATAAGATAATAATTGTCATCTGTTTTATCTGTCAATCTGTTCTGGCAATATACTAATATACTAACTGGTGTACTGTGTAGCACAAAGCCTGGGATAGACTCTGTGCAGTGTTTTGGCAGTAAATCATATGAGGCTGTATTTTGTATAGGGCTGTGGTTTTTGTTTGTTCTGGTCTTTGTTGATTCTTGTTGTTTAAAAAGTTGTCTTTGGTGTTTTCAGAGTGTCAGTGTGCACTGCTGTAGGTTAAGTTGTCAAATCCTAAGTGCAAGATAGGCAGGCTGTGTGAATCCTTGTATGTATTTCTATGAGAACCTCTGAATGAGATGAAATAGGAGTAATTGAGCATAAGGGATTTTTGTTATCTTCTCTATGTAAAATCAAATGACCACTGAAAAGTGAAAGAGTAGGAAAGGAAAGGGAAAAAAAAATCCCTGAATGAGCACGCATGAATGAATTTGATGAATTTGCACCATTCTGTGAAGATTGCACTGGAGTTCTAGGGGTACTGACTCAAGGGGCAGAGCCCTACAGAATTTTTTCATGGACTCCTAATATTGTTACCTTTCCAGTTCTTGTGCAAGGTCCAGGACGGGTACTTTACAGATATTTCAAACTATATCTGAGATTGAATGAATTGAGTAATGATATAGCTCGTGTTATATGTGGTATGACATTGGAAAGTTTTCTGGAATCATTTGGCCAGGCAAGGGCAGGCGTGGATACTCACATTATACAGTTATCTGCTCTTACAGTGGAATCCCGTGATTTTGAGGGTTTTTGCAGAAATTGATTTTGATTAAGTCTGAAGAGCTACGGCATTCTGTTACTTTATGAAGGACACTACATTCTGATGGGAGGGGGAATGATGCCGCTGCGCAGTTTCTCTTCTCTCTTCTCGCTCCTCTCGTCTTATCTCTGTTGAGTGACTAATAGGAGGGGGCACGGAGCTGCGTTCAAGATTCTCTTATGGTTATTCTATATGATGCAGTTCACACTTGTCAGACAGCATACATGGATGATGGAATGAAATACCATAAAAATATCTGGCACTATATGATTCAGTTCACACTTGTCAGACAGCATACATGGATGATGGAATGAAATACCTGTGTGAAGAAGAGAAGAGAGGAACATCAGCTTCAATGCATTGTCTAACTGCAAAACACTTGATCCTGTTGCACTTAATATCTGTTGCACGCGTAAGCCCCTTTTTCCGGCTCCTCTTCATCTTCTCGTCCCCTTACTATCGGGGTCCCGCAGGGCTCAGTCCTAGGCCCCCTCCTCTTCTCTTTATACACTGCCCCTATTGAACAAACAATCAGCAGATTTGGGTTCCAGTATCATCTCTATGCTGATGACACCCAATTATACACTTCTTCCCCTGACATCACCCCTACCCTAATTCAAAATACCAAGGATTGTCTGTCTGCTGTCTCTAGCATCATGTCCTCCCTCTATCTGAAACTAAATCTCTCTAAAACTGAACTTCTTGTGTTTCTCCCCTCTACTAACCTCACTCTGCCTAACATCGAAATAACACTGGAGGGTTCAACCATAACTCCCAAGCAGCATGCCCGCTGTCTTGGGGTCATATTCGACACTGAACTTTCATTTACTCCGTACATCCGATCACTCAGTCGCTCTTGTCACCTGCATCTTAAAAACATCTCCAGAATCCGACCTTTTCTCACCTTTGAAACTGCTAAGACTCTTACTGTCGCTCTTATTCATTCTCGTCTGGACTACTGCAACTCTCTTCTGATCGGTCTCCCTCTTACCAAACTTTCTCCTCTCCAATCCATCTTGAATGCGGCAGCCAGGGTCATATTTCTGTCCAGCCGCTTCACCGATGCCTCCATCTTGTGCCAGTCATTACACTGGCTACCTATTCGCTACAGGGTCCAGTATAAACTCATCTCTCTCACCCACAAAGCTCTCCACTGTTCTGCACCGCCTTATATCTCCTCTCTCATCTCTGTCTATCGCCCTACACGTGCCCTCCGTTCTACAAATGACCTAAGACTAACATCCCCCGTAATCCGAACCTCGCACCTCCGTCTCCAAGACTTCTCTCGTGCTGCTCCAGATCTCTGGAATGCACTTCCCCAGACGATCAGACTGATACCTAGCCCTGACCTATTCAAGCGCGCTTTGAAAACCCATCTCTTCAAAGAAGCCTATCACATCAACTACTCAGCAAGCTAACTTTGCCCTGTTCCCTCCTTCCAAATATTATTCTGAATCTGCACCCTACTACTCATCTGTCTCCACACCCTTCATGCACATGATAACTGCACTTGATACTTGTCTATTGCACTTAAACACACGGGCTGATGACCGGATCATGCAGCTTTATATGAAAATCCCTATTATAATTGCCAGACCTGAATTAACAAGCATTTCTCACCTACTGTGTCCCCCCATTTCCTTGTAGATTGTAAGCTTGCGAGCAGGGACCTCACTCCTAATGTCATTGTTTGAATTGTCTTAACTTGTATTGAATTTATTGTCTGTACATGTCCCCGCTTAATTGTAAAGTGCTGCGGAATATGTTGGCGCTATATAAATAAAAATTATTATTATTATTATTATGGTTCTGTCCTTGGTGAAATACTCGCTATTATATTTGTGCATTTTAAAGCAACAGTACTTAATTGAAGTGGAATGAAAGTTTGTAAGTTGAAGTTGAAAGTAAAATATGGTGCCTAATTTAGAAGGAAATTGTAAGTGATTGTTTGGTCATTAATGTGTTTGAACCTGCTTCTAGTTGTGTGATTGATTTGTATAGCAAATTGTGGATCAACAAAGGAGGTAGCCGACTGTATGGCTGATAAAGTAGGTTAGAGGCCTATCACACCTGGGCCTTCTTACTTTAGTCAGAGGGTTTTTTTGTTGTGGGTGAGAGGTGAGGGCAAGGAGCCTTCTGGATACACCTTGGCAAGCTCACTCTGACTTGCTATGTGTGGGCTGTAAGACAGAGGTCCAGACACACAGAAGGGCATTTCAGAAGAAATATGAGCTTTCTAAGTTGAAGCAGCCTTCCCACAATCCATGGAGCTGGGCTGGAAGGAAAAAGGCCTATTCCTATTCTAGCCAGCTGATCTAATGGGTGAGAGGCAGAGAGCCTTCTCGTTACATCCTGTAGGTCTACTGGGTGAGAGGCAAGGAGCCTTCCGGCTACACCTTGGCAGGCTCGCTCTGACTTGCTACGTGTGGCCGCTAGAGTTGAGCGAAACGGGTCGAAAAATTTCAAAAGTCGCCGACTTTTGGCAAAGTCGGGTTTCATGAAACGAAACCCGACCCTAGGATGAGGTCGGCCACGAGGTCGGCGACTTACGCACCAAAGTCGCGTTTCAAAAGTTTGTTTTGCGCTCTTTTACAGCCAATCAGGATCCACGGACACTGTGGGCAACGTGATGACATAGGCACGGGTCACCACCATCTTTCAGAAGGGCATGCAAGTGATTGGCTTGCTTTGGTGGGCGTCACAGGGGGTATAAAAGGGCGTGCACGCCGACCGCCATGTTACTCATGCTGATCTCAAAATAGGGAGAGCTGCTGCTGCTGATGATTTTGTAGGGAGAGCGTTAGGCAGGGAAGAAGACACCAAAAACTGCTTCTGCTGCTAGCGATTTTGCCTGTACAACACACCAGTCACTGTGTGTGCATTGCAAGGGGAGGCTATATAGTGGTGTATCAGTGGTGTTGGTTGTTGGGCTGCCTTCTAAGGCTTCCTGACATTCCTGCATTGCTGTTTACCCACTGCTCCGCAAACTGCTTTTTTAAAAGCAATCCCAATTTTTTTTTTGTCCTGCTGAGAAGAAAAAAAAACTGCTTCTGCTGCTAGCGATTTTGCCTGTACAACACACCAGTCACTGTGTGTGCAGTGCAAGGGGAGGCTATATAGTGGTGTATCAGTGGTGTTGGTTGTTGGGCTGCCTTCTAAGGCTTCCTGACATTCCTGCATTGCTGTTTACCCACTGCTCCGCAAACTGCTTTTTTAAAAGCAATCCCAATTTTTTTTTTGTCCTGCTGAGAAGAAAAAAAAACTGCTTCTGCTGCTAGCGATTTTGCCTGTACAACACATCAGTCACTGTGTGTGCAGTGCAAGGGGAGGCTATATAGTGGTGTATCAGTGGTGTTGGTTGTTGGGCTGCCTTCTAAGGCTTCCTGACATTCCTGCATTGCTGTTTACCCACTGCTCCGCAAACTGCTTTTTTAAAAGCAATCCCAATTTATTTTTTTGTCCTGCTGAGAAGAAGAAAAAAACTGCTTCTGCTGCTAGCGATTTTGCCTGTACAACACATCAGTCACTGTGTGTGCAGTGCAAGGGGAGGCTATATAGTGGTGTATCAGTGGTGTTGGTTGTTGGGCTGCCTTCTAAGGCTTCCTGACATTCCTGCATTGCTGTTTACCCACTGCTCCGCAAACTGCTTTTTTAAAAGCAATCCCAATTTTTTTTTTTGTCCTGCTGAGAAGAAAAAAAAACTGCTTCTGCCGCTAGCGATTTTGCCTGTACAACACATCAGTCACTGTGTGTGCAGTGCAAGGGGAGGCTATATAGTGGTGTATCAGTGGTGTTGGTTGTTGGGCTGCCTTCTAAGGCTTCCTGACATTCCTGCATTGCTGTTTACCCACTGCTCCGCAAACTGCTTTTTTAAAAGCAATCCCAATTTTTTTTTTTGTCCTGCTGAGAAGAAAAAAAAACTGCTTCTGCTGCTAGCGATTTTGCCTGTACAACACATCAGTCACTGTGTGTGCAGTGCAAGGGGAGGCTATATAGTGGTGTATCAGTGGTGTTGGTTGTTGGGCTGCCTTCTAAGGCTTCCTGACATTCCTGCATTGCTGTTTACCCACTGCTCCGCAAACTGCTTTTTTAAAAGCAATCCCAATTTTTTTTTTGTCCTGCTGAGGTACTGAGCGTGCATTTTTTCACACCATACAGCGGTGTACGCTCCTCACACAGTACTGTGTAACGGCTGTTATCACAGCCACAGTGAAGCTATCAGTGTGTCACTCTGTGAGAATAAAACGAGGACATGTTCCGTTCTTACAGACCTGCACTCTAGGGAGATTCCTATTCTGCCCAATTCTACATACACCTTGTAGTTTGTGATACACTAGCCAATTTCTGCCTGTGACATAGCGCTGTGATATTCAGTGGGCCTCACACAATCCATAAGTGTCCAGTGTCCACAAGTGTGTGCAGAAATTCAAAATCTCCCTTATCCTCTAGTCACTTTGGCCACAGCTGTGCCATCGAGCCTGTGACAGAGCGCTCAGATATTCAGTGGGCCTCACACAATCCAAAAGTGTCCAGTGTCCACAAGTGTCTGCTGAAATTCAAAATCTCCCTTATCCTCTAGTCACTTTTGTCACAGCTGTGCCATCGAGCCTGTGACATAGCGCTCAGATATCAGTGGGCCTCACACAATCCAAAAGTGTCCAGTGTCCACAAGTGTCTGTTGAAATTCAAAATCTCCCTTATCCTCTAGTCACTTTTGTCACAGCTGTGCCATCGAGCCTGTCACATAGCGCTCAGATATTCATTGGGCCTCACACAATCCAAAAGTGTCCAGTGTCCACAAGTGTCTGCAGAAATTCAAAATCTCCCTTATCCTCTCGTCACTTTTGTCACAGTTGTGCCATCGAGCCTGTCACATAGCGCTCAGATATTCATTGGGCCTCACACAATCCATAAGTGTCCAGTGTCCACAAGTGTCTGCTGAAATTCAAAATCTCCCTTATCCTCTAGTCACTTTTGTCACAGCTGTGCCATCGAGCCTGTGACATAGCGCTCAGATATCAGTGGGCCTCACACAATCCAAAAGTGTCCAGTGTCCACAAGTGTCTGCTGAAATTCAAAATCTCCCTTATCCTCTAGTCACTTTTGTCACAGCTGTGCCATCGAGCCTGTGACATAGCGCTCAGATATCAGTGGGCCTCACACAATCCAAAAATGTCCAGTGTCCACAAGTGTCTGCTGAAATTCAAAATCTCCCTTATCCTCTAGTCACTTTGGTCACAGCTGTGCCATCGAGCCTGTGACATAGCGCTCAGATATCAGTGGGCCTCACACAATCCAAAAGTGTCCAGTGTCCACAAGTGTCTGCAGAAATTCAAAATCTCCCTTATCCTCTCGTCACTTTTGTCACAGCTGTGCCATCGAGCCTGTCACATAGCGCTCAGATATTCATTGGGCCTCACACAATCCAGAAGTGTCCAGTGTCCACAAGTGTCTGCTGAAATTCAAAATCTCCCTTATCCTCTCGTCACTTTTGTCACAGCTGTGCCATCAAGCCTGTGACATAGCGCTCAGATATCAGTGGGCCTCACACAATCCAGAAGTGTCCAGTGTCCACAAGTGTCTGCAGAAATTCAAAATCTCCCTTATCCTCTCGTCACTTTTGTCACAGCTGTGCCATCGAGCCTGTCACATAGCGTTCAGATATACATTGGGCCTCACACAATCCAAAAGTGTCCAGTGTCCACAAGTGTCTGCTGAAATTCAAAATCTCCCTTATCCTCTAGTCACTTTTGTTACAGCTGTGCCATCGAGCCTGTGACATAGCGCTCAGATATCAGTGGGCCTCACACAATCCAAAAGTGTCCAGTGTCCACAAGTGTCTGCTGAAATTCAAAATCTCCCTTATCCTCTAGTCACTTTTGTCACAGCTGTGCCATCGAGCCTGTGACATAGCGCTCAGATATCAGTGGGCCTCACACAATCCAAAAGTGTCCAGTGTCCACAAGTGTCTGCTGAAATTCAAAATCTCCCTTATCCTCTAGTCACTTTGGTCACAGCTGTGCCATCGAGCCTGTGACATAGCGCTCAGATATCAGTGGGCCTCACACAATCCAAAAGTGTCCAGTGTCCACAAGTGTCTGCAGAAATTCAAAATCTCCCTTATCCTCTCGTCACTTTTGTCACAGCTGTGCCATCGAGCCTGTCACATAGCGCTCAGATATTCATTGGGCCTCACACAATCCAAAAGTGTCCAGTGTCCACAAGTGTCTGCTGAAATTCAAAATCTCCCTTATCCTCTAGTCACTTTTGTCACAGCTGTGCCATCGAGCCTGTGACATAGCGCTCAGATATCAGTGGGCCTCACACAATCCAAAAGTGTCCAGTGTCCACAAGTGTCTGCAGAAATTCAAAATCTCCCTTATCCTTTCGTCACTTTTGTCACAGCTGTGCCATCGAGCCTGTCACATAGCGCTCAGATATTCATTGGGCCTCACACAATCCAAAAGTGTCCAGTGTCCACAAGTGTCTGCTGAAATTCAAAATCTCCGTTATCCTCTAGTCACTTTAGTCACAGCTGTGCCATCGAGCCTGTGACATAGCGCTCAGATATCAGTGGGCCTCACACAATCCAAAAGTGTCCAGTGTCCACAAGTGTCTGCAGAAATTCAAAATCTCCCTTATCCTCTCGTCACTTTTGTCACAGCTGTGCCATCGAGCCTGTCACATAGCGCTCAGATATTCATTGGGCCTCACACAATCCAAAAGTGTCCAGTGTCCACAAGTGTCTGCTGAAATTCAAAATCTCCCTTATCCTCTAGTCACTTTTGTCACAGCTGTGCCATCGAGCCTGTGACATAGCGCTCAGATATCAATGGGCCTCACACAATCCAAAAGTGTCCAGTGTCCACAAGTGTCTGCTGAAATTCAAAATCTCCCTTATCCTCTAGTCACTTTTGTCACAGCTGTGCCATCGAGCCTGTGACATAGCGCTCAGATATCAGTGGGCCTCACACAATCCAAAAGTGTCCAGTGTCCACAAGTGTCTGCAGAAATTCAAAATCTCCCTTATCCTCTCGTCACTTTTGTCACAGCTGTGCCATCGAGCCTGTCACATAGCGCTCAGATATTCATTGGGCCTCACACAATCCAAAAGTGTCCAGAGTCCACAAGTGTCTGCTGAAATTCAAAATCTCCCTTATCCTCTAGTCACTTTTGTCACAGCTGTGCCATCGAGCCTGTGACATAGCGCTCAGATATCAGTGGGCCTCACACAATCCAAAAGTGTCCAGTGTCCACAAGTGTCTGCTGAAATTCAAAATCTCCCTTATCCTCTAGTCACTTTTGTCACAGCTGTGCCATCGAACCTGTGACATAGCGCTCAGATATCAGTGGGCCTCACACAATCCAAAAGTGTCCAGTGTCCACAAGTGTCTGCAGAAATTCAAAATCTCCCTTATCTTCTCGTCACTTTTGTCACAGCTGTGCCATCGAGCCTGTCACATAGCGCTCAGATATTCATTGGGCCTCACACAATCCAAAAGTGTCCAGTGTCCACAAGTGTCTGCTGAAATTCAAAATCTCCCTTATCCTCTAGTCACTTTTGTCACAGCTGTGCCATCGAGCCTGTGACATAGCGCTCAGATATCAGTGGGCCTCACACAATCCAAAAGTGTCCAGTGTCCACAAGTGTCTGCTGAAATTCAAAATCTCCCTTATCCTCTAGTCACTTTTGTCACAGCTGTGCCATCGAGCCTGTGACATAGCGCTCAGATATCAGTGGGCCTCACACAATCCAAAAGTGTCCAGTGTCCACAAGTGTCTGCTGAAATTCAAAATCTCCCTTATCCTCTAGTCACTTTGGTCACAGCTGTGCCATCGAGCCTGTCACATAGCGCTCAGATATCAGTGGGCCTCACACAATCCAAAAGTGTCCAGTGTCCACAAGTGTCTGCAGAAATTCAAAATCTCCCTTATCCTCTTGTCACTTTTGTCACAGCTGTGCCATCGAGCCTGTCACATAGCGCTCAGATATTCATTGGGCCTCACACAATCCAAAAGTGTCCAGTGTCCACAAGTGTCTGCTGAAATTCAAAATCTCCCTTATCCTCTAGTCACTTTTGTCACAGCTGTGCCATCGAGCCTGTGACATAGCGCTCAGATATCAGTGGGCCTCACACAATCCAAAAGTGTCCAGTGTCCACAAGTGTCTGCAGAAATTCAAAATCTCCCTTATCCTCTCGTCACTTTTGTCACAGCTGTGCCATCGAGCCTGTCACATAGCGCTCAGATATTCATTGGGCCTCACACAATCCAAAAGTGTCCAGTGTCCACAAGTGTCTGCTGAAATTCAAAATCTCACTTATCCTCTAGTCACTTTTGTCACAGCTGTGCCATCGAGCCTGTGACATAGCGCTCAGATATTCATTGGGCCTCACACAATCCAAAAGTGTCCAGTGTCCAAAAGTGTGTGCAGAAATTCAAAATCTCCCTTATCCTCTAGTCACTTTGGTCACAGCTGTGCCATCGAGCCTGTGACAGAGCGCTCAGATATTCAGTGGGCCTCACACAATCCAAAAGTGTACAGTGTCCACAAGTGTGTGCAGAAATTCAAAATCTCCCTTATCCTCTAGTCACTTTGGTCACAGCTGTGCCATCGAGCCTGTGACAGAGCGCTCAGATATTCAGTGGGCCTCACACAATCCAAAAGTGTCCAGTGTCCACAAGTGTCTGCAGAAATTCAAAATCTCCCCTGTCCTATAGACACCTTGTACCTTGTTTTACATTACTATATAGTTTGTTGGATTTTGTCTACATTTCTACCAAAAATGAGGAAGGCTGGTGGAAGAGGCCGTGGAATTGGGCGGGGGTTGGCAGCTGGTAATGATGGTGTTGGTGGTGGATCTGATGGTAGTGGCAAGAGCAAAATAGAACCGAATGCAGGAGGTGTTGAGCCTGCGTCATCGTCTGGCTACATAAGGCCTCGAACGCTTAGTTTTCTAGGAGTTGGCAAACCGCTTTTAAAGCCAGAGCATGAGGAAAAAGTTTTGTCTTACATTGCTGACTCAGCCTCCAGCTCTATCACCTCCTCTTCTTCAGTTGTAAAAAGTAAAAGCACTGAGTCGTCATTGGAGGCTCATGTTCATGAACCACACCTTTCCTTGTGTCCTTCACCCCAACCAAGATTGAAGGATGAAGCAGGCCATACTACTGATTACTCCATGGAGCTGTTTTCACATACCATGCCTGGATTATCAAGTGAAATGGTGAATTACCCAGGCCAAGATGAATCTGACATGGAGTGCACTGATGCACAGCCGCTGATGGATGATTCTCCGGGTACATTCACTCAGAGCACTACATTGTCCTCGCAGTGTACAGAGCCAGATTCTGACCCTGATGAGACTCAGGTGCCCCTTCCCGCACACTATACCACCATACACGGTGACACAGAGGAAGGTGCACATGACATAGAAGAGGAGGTGATGGATGACCCAGTTGTTGACCCAGATTGGCATCCATTGGGGGAAGAGGGTGCTGCTTCCAATAGCTCAGATGAGGAGCATCCACAGCAGACATCGACATCGCAACAGCTGTTATCTGGCAGGCCCGGAGCACTCCAAAGACAGGTTCCAAACATCAAAAGAGTTGCTGGACAGCTTGTCCAGAGGGTCAAAAGATCACAGTGTGCTAGGCCGCAAAATGTCTGCCAAAGTAGGAAGAGTGCAGTGTGGCACTTTTTTGAACAAAATCCTCATGATCAGGCCAAGGTTATCTGTAAGAAGTGCGCAAAGACCTTTAACCGAGGGAAAAATCTGAAAAATTTGAATACTAGTTGCATGCTTAGACATTTAACCAGCATGCACTTGCAAGCGTGGACACAACACCAAACATCAAGTGCCACATGTGCAACTGATCACAACGAAGGTAGTCAGCATCGCTACATTGTTTCCCCCACTGTAAGCCCACCTGTTAGCACAGCAGCAAATGTTGAGGTGTCGTTGCAAGGCCACAGCAGTCAGGGAATCCCACTGTTATATCAACGAAAGACTTGATTCTAGGCCATCAGAAAGAACACCAACTCCATCACCATCATCAACCCTCTCTCAGTCCGCCCTGTCCACCGCTACTTCCACCATATGCAGCTCTCAAGTCCAGCTAACCCTCCCAGACACTATGAGTAGGTCAAGAAAGTACTCAGTCTCTCATCCGCGTACACTGGGTTTGAACGCCCACATTGCCAAACTAATCTCGTTTGAGATGATGCCCTTTCTGTTGGTGGAAAGCGCAGCTTTCCGCGAACTCATGGCCTATGCAGTACCACGCTATGACCTATCCAGTCGCCACTTCTTCTCTCGCAAAGCCATCCCAGCCCTCCACCATCATGTGAAAGACCGCATTGTCCATGCACTCAAGCAGTCAGTGAGCGGAAAGGTGCACCTCACAACTGATGCATGGTCCAGTCGGCATGGCCAGGACCGTTACGTGTCCATCACTGCGCACTGGGTTAATGTGGTGGATGCAGGGTCCACAGGGGACAGCGGTGGTGGGACAGTGCTGCCTAGCCCACGGTATAGGAAACAGTTGGCTGTAGGCGTTCGACCCTCCTCCTCCTCCTCCAGAAGCGAAAGCTCGTCCACAGAGCGCAGTCGTACGAGCACTCCATCTGCAGCTGCCACTGTTGCACACGAGGTGTCCCCCTATCGAGCAGCTAGTGGAAAGCGTCAGCAGGCAGTGTTGCAGATGATGTGTTTGGGCGACAGACACACCGCCGAGGTGCTGGCCGAGTACTTTCAGCGACAAACTGAGTCATGGCTGGGCAGTGTACATCTTGAGGCAGGCAAGGTAGTTAGTGATAACGGGCGTAATTTTGTGGCAGCCATAGCCCTTTCAAAACTCAGCCACATACCTTGCTTGGCTCACACCTTGAACCTGGTGGTGCAGTGCTTCCTCAAAAATTATCCGGAGTTAACAGCCCTGCTCCAGAAGGTGCGAAGACTGTGCGCGCACATGCGCCGGTCGCCTGTACACTCCGTTCGTATGCAGAAGCTGCAGCGATTGCTCCACCTTCCCAACCACCGCCTCATTATCGACATTGCAACAAGGTGGAACTCCACCCTGCACATGGTGGAGCGGCTGTGCGAGCAGAGGCAGGCCATAATGCATTTGTGGGAGGATACACGGCCAGGCACTTTGAGAGCAGACATGGAGTTGACCGGTGTGCAGTGGTCGAAGCTGAAAGACCTCTGTAAAGTCCTTCAGTGTTTTGAGGAATGCAAACGGCTGGTAAGTGCAGACGACGCCATCCTAAGCATGAGCATCCCACTTATGCGTCTGCTCATGCAAACTTTGACGCACCTTAAGGAGCAGGCTTCTGCAGCCAATGTTGATGAGGAGGAAGAGGAGGAGGGAATCCTTGATGACATTCAGCCATTGTCTGCTCAGGGACCTCTCCTGGACGAGGTGGAGGAAGAAGAGGAGGAGGAGGAGGATGATGGGGATGATTACTTAGGGGAGGAGGATGCATATCGTGGGGCAAGTGAAAATGTTGGCGTGGCAAGGTCTGGTACAGGGTTTGTGCGTGACTGGAGGGATGTGGATTTGCCAGAAAGTGCTCCTTCAACCAGCACTCGCAGTGCATCATTGACACCGGGAACATTGGCCCACATGTCAGATTATGCCTTGCAGATCCTAAAAAGGGACCCCCGCATTGCCAAAATGATGAACGATGACGACTACTGGTTGGCCAGCATCCTGGATCCACGCTATAAAGGCAAATTACAAAACATCATGCCACAGGAGAACCTTGACCTAATATTGGCTAATAAACAAGCAACTCTGGTAAATCGGTTGCTTGAGGCATTCCCAGCACACAGCAGCGGTGATGGTTCTCACACGAGCCGTACGGGCCGGGGGCAGCTTGGCAGAGGTGTTCATGGTGCACACAGCAGAAGTGGCGTTGGAGACAGGGGTTTCATGACAATGTTGTGGACTGATTTTTCAAGTACCGCTCACACAACTGGTAATACTGCATCGATGGAAAGTGACAGGAGACAGCAGTTGTCAACTATGGTTACAAACTACTTTTCCTTCCATATCGATGTTCTCCCACACAGGTCATTCCCCTTTGACTATTGGGCCGCTAAACTGGACACCTGGCCTGAATTGGCACAATATGCCTTACAGGAGCTCGCTTGCCCAGCTGCAAGTCTGCTATCGGAAAGAGTCTTCAGTGCAGCTGGATCAATCCTGACAGAAAAAAGGACCCGTCTGTCAACCCAAAATGTGGATGATCTAACCTTCATTAAAATGAACCACGCAAGGGTTTCCAAGGATTTTGTCCCATCTTCCCCTGATGACACATAGGGTGACAGAAAAATGGCTTGCTTTGGTCCACCTCTTCCTGGGACTTGACCTATTTCACCTTTTGCATCAGCTGAATGTCCAACATCAACATATGCCACTTTCTAAAACTCCCTAACTGTGCTGCCTCCCCCCCCATGGCCGGGGTCACCACCTAGCGCACGACACCGTGCGAGTGCCGTTGCCCTGGACAGGTGGGTAGGCCGACTCTTGGGCGTGGGCACTTGCACAGGGTCCTTCATAGTGCAATCAAGTGTCTCTGACGGTGGTGGTGCACACCCGCCGTCAGACACACCGCCGTACTATGAGGGGCCCAGTGCCAGTACCGACGCCCACGAGTGGGCCCCCTTGCTTGGGCAGGGCCCCAGCATTTGCAATCTTTACCTCTCCCTTCTCCTCCGCTGTGTAGTCTGGGCCGTCAAATCCATACTGTGCCTGACACCGTCTGAGCCTGCCTCCTGATGTATAGACATATATTTTGAATGTGTACGCTATCCATACATGTTATCCGGGGAAACGGTACCCTTTCTAACCTTTGTGCAATCACGTGCAATCCATACTGGGCCTAACACCGTCTGAGCCTGCCTCCTGATGTATAGACATATATTTTGAATGTGTACGCTATCCATACATGTTATCCGGGGATACGGTACCCTTTCTAACCTTTGTGCAATCACGTGCAATCCATACTGGGCCTAACACCGTCTGAGCCTGCCTCCTGATGTATAGACATATATTTTGAATGTGTACGCTATCCATACATGTTATCCGGGGATACGGTACCCTTTCTAACCTTTGTGCAATCACGTGCAATCCATACTGGGCCTAACACCGTCTGAGCCTGCCTCCTGATGTATAGACATATATTTTGAATGTGTACGCTATCCATACATGTTATCTGGGGATACGGTACCCTTTCTAACCTTTGTGCAATCACGTGCAATCCATACTGGGCCTAACACCGTCTGAGCCTGCCTCCTGATGTATAGACATATGTTTTGAATGTGTACGCTATCCATACATGTTATCTGGGGATACGGTACCCTTTCTCACCTTTGTGCAATCACGTGTAATCCATACTGGGCGTGAGAACGGCTGGCGAGCTGTTAAGCAAGCTACAGCACCTGTGGTTTGCACACGTAAGTTTTTCATTTTTTCAGGAATGACGGTTAGGCCTAATTCCGGAAGTGCGGTTGACCTGCACTTACTGGGAAATCATTGTTCGCGGGTAATAATTGTAATCAGTGATCCCCATCACTAACGTTGTTCAGCGGGTTATCTGCACCTGTAAGCGACAAACGCTGGCCTTTTCAGTGTAGCGCACATGCAGCCACGGACATGTAAGGGCATGACACACCAGTTATTGGCCAATCTCATGTGCCAGAGCCTCACGTGTCCCTCTAGTAAGCCAGACTCGGACCGCGGGGCATGACGGAGTCTCGTTCGTTAACGGAATTAAGCTTGCAATGTGTGCATCTGTTCTGTAGCTGGCATGGTTGAGGTTTCCCAGGTGGAGTCGAATTTAACCGTAGGCTCCACTCCTGGTGGTGCCCTTCTGGACATTCCTTTAAGGTTCAGCTTTGCAACCATACTGCCCACGTAAAACAAACACTTTGCCTTCATGAACGCTGTTTGGAGGGTCATGACGCGTGGGAATAACGCCGCCCAATCAGTTAACCTGCTAGAGAGATCCTTCGTTGCTCCCAAGCATGACATCACACTCCCTAGGAAGAAGGTAATGCCACTGTGGCGACCGTACTCCTGGGGGCGACACAAGTGCACTGATGCCCAGCCACTGCTCGATGAATCTGCTGGTACATTGACCCAGACCACTACATTCCCCTCGCACGCTACACGACCTGAATCTGACCCTGATGAAACTCAGGTTACCCTTCCCATATACAGTTCCATCTTACACGGTGACAAAGAGGAAGCTGCAGATGAAAGTGCAGGTTCGGCCCACCCGCCATCAGACACACCACCGTACTATCAGGGGCCCTGTTCCAGTGCCGTCGCCAACGAGTGGGCCCCCCCTGCTTGCTCAGGATCACAGCACTTGCAAAGTTGAAATACTGTGCAGTGAGATGGAAGATGGGGACGACGAGGAGTCCAGACAAGTACAGGGATTCCCTAGCGAGGAGACTTATTTGATTGTTTTCAATGTTGGGACAGCAATTATTTTTGGGGAGCACTATACTCTGGAGAATGATAGATGGGGCCCACCATACACTGGAACATTCCAAAGGTGGACATCAGACACTGGAGCAGCATTTACAGGGCCCATTATACACTAGAGCATTAGAAATGGGGCCCATTATGTTTGGAGCATTATTTGGGCCCATAAGACAGTGGAGCTTCATCCATGGGGACCAACATATACTGTAGCATTATGTGGAGCTCATCATATACTGTTTCAAACATTATATGGGACCAATGATTCTGTATGGAGAAATAGATGGGCCTCGTCATGAGATGTAAAAAGTGAAGTATTTTTCATTGTACTATACCGCTATTTCTCTGCCGTATCGGAGCATGATGAGTTGTGGTATGTGTTAAAAGGGCGCTCTTTCGCCCAGGGCACATGAAAACCTGGAGCCAGCCCCCCCCCCCCCACAGTCTGTAGCCAAATAACCCCCATTTTTCAGTGCGTAACTTGTATTATGAAGTTAATAAAGGTTGACAAGCTTAAGAAAGAAGAATTGATGCTTTTGGCATTCAAATGGGCACTGTAGGTGTGTTTCCTGTCCTCCTCTCACTGCCGACTTTTATTCCCCATTGACTTACATTGGGTTTCGTGTTTCGGGACGACCCCGACTTTTCCCTATAATCGGACGATCTTGCTCGACCCGACTTTTGGAAAAGTCGTGTTTCACGAAACGAAACTCGACCTTTAAAAAACAAAAGTCGCTCAACTCTAGTGGCCGCCCATAGATAAGGTTAGGCACACTAGAAGGGCATTTCAGAATAAAGGTGAGCTGTCGGCAGAAAAAGGTTGAAGCCATGGGCAACTTTTTCTGTCTACGGTGGGTGCTCCCAATGTGATCCAAGACAGCTATGCAGATTGTAAAAGACAGAGAAGGAAAGGAAGCAGTGAAAGATGTGGGACCAATATTGAAAAAGGCAAAAATGCCAGAGTGTGGATGTTTGGATGTACAAAAAGGCACAGACAAGGGAAGAAAATAGCAAGTGACTAAATGATGTTTGAGAATGTGCAGCAGTATAGAAGGTGTATTATGAATGTTTGGAATGACAAAATTTAACCAGAGACTCAGACAAAACAGATGGACTTGAAAACACTGTGATCAGACTCAGACAACCCCAGACTGAATAGCTACTTGTGTGACCTGTGCTACTGACCTAAGCGAGTTGCGCTAAATCCTGTCCAGACAAGATCATATGTAGTGACATAATAGTGTGGATAGTGGGTAGTGGGGACATTGACCTTTGAGGAGTGAGTTGACAGTAGACATCAGATGACCAACCACATCAGGACCTAGAAGGGCGAATAGAATAAGAAAGATGCAGGTGTATTATCCCTGGAGCCCCTCTGACCAGTTGGCTATGCTAAAGCAATTGCCTGACCCTGAAAACCAGCCATTTCCGTTTTACAGACAAATAAAGGAAATACAGCAGACATATAAGTGTACCTGGGCAGACCTAGAGAGGTTGGTGAGTTTAATGGCAGGTGACGCACTAGAACGTATAATTAAGAGACCCCCACAGATGTGGCAAAGAATCAGGCTTGGGGCATGGATGATAAATCTGCACGGTCTGGGGAGACATACTGTGAATCACTAAAACAATGGGCTATAGTGAAACAATCAGAGCAGTCCGTACTCCTGACTAATGTGACACAGCAAAAAGGAGAGAGTGTAGAGATGTACTTTGGACAGTTACAACTGAAATGGGCAGACTTGTGGTACATTTGCATAAACCCACTTGAATACTGGTGAATGCATTCATTGACAGTATGAACAAAGACTTACGAGATGCAGTACAGACAGCCAGACCTCAATGGAGATATGTAGATCCGAAAGACCTCCTTGAGGTAGCTAAAGTAGTTGAGCAAACAAGGACAATAAGACAACCTGTCATGTATGCTGGAACACAAGGAAAACAGCGGAGATGCAATAAGGGACGTAGAAACAGTGAGGTGCTGCAATTGTGGTACTTACAAAACTTATTGTTAGTGACAATACCCCTATGAATTTACTGTCATGATTAAATTGAGGAAAAAAAAAAAAGGAACCACTCCTCCTTGTTTAAAGCAATACCCCTTGAGCCAAGCCAAATCAATGGCCCGAGCAGAGATATTAGAGAGTATGCTAAGGCAGGGGTTCTAGTGCAAAGATCTTCCCCCCACAGCACCCCTTTGTATCCCATTAGGGAAAAAGGACTCAAGGGTTTGCTGACACTTACAGAAAGGTTCATAACTTAAGGGCTATTAATGATGTTACAGAGAGTGTGACCTCAATCGTCCCTAACCGACACACAATACTGTCACAGATCCCAGTGATGTCAAAATGTTTCACAGTCATTGATTTGGCAAATGCATTTTTCTCTGTACCACTGCACCCTGACTGTCAGTATCTTTTTCCTTTACTCATAAAGATAAACAATATTGTTGGACAGTCCTCCCACAAAGGGGGAAAGAAATCCCCTGCCATATATTCAGCAGCGATGGCAGGGATCCTTGAGTAGTGGCAATCACCTCATCCGCAGATTGTACTATTACAGTATGTGGATGACCCCTTGCTGTTGTGCCCGGACCAGATGTCCTGCAGGGAAACCACAGGTTCCTTGCTATGTTTTTTCTTTTTAGCAGAAAAGGGTTGCAAGGTCTCACGTGACAAATTACAGTATTGTATTGCAAACAAAAGGTGACATTTTTGGGACATTGTATTGCCAAAGGTACCAGACACCTGACAGAAGACAGGAGACAGGCAATTCAAAATCTCCCACTACACAGGTCACATCAGCATCTACGCACTTTCCTAGGCTTAGTGACCTACTGAAGGCCTTGGATAAGGCCCGCATCACAAATGATGCAACCACTTTATGACGGTTTTGTCATCAGACCCCTATGATCTCACTCCTTTGACAATTTATTCCCACATGACATCCATTCCATACTCGTACAAGTTCAACCAAAACATCTGTCTATGTCCAGACAGCTCCGACTTGAATGTGTTCTACTAATTCCTGAGTATGTCACCCTCAAAAGATGTAAAGTTCTGAGTCCAGCCACCCTCCTGCCTGTGGATTCAGAAAAAGGGGGAATTAGTGACCGTATTAGCAAGTGAGGAAGAATACTTTCACCTGACGCATGAACATGACTGCATAGAACTGATGAGTCAGGAGACAGTTGGGTTTGCACATGTTCATAAAAAAAAACAAAAAAACACCTGTTCCTAATGCAGATTTTGGGTTTTTTTTGTAGATGGCTCCAGATACCACCAGGATGGACGAATCTACACTGGATATGCAGTAGTATCCTCACATGAGGTAATCTGAGCTGAACCACTCCCTCCTCAAATGTCGGCACAGGAGGCAGAGTTGAAGGCACTCACTGAGGCATGTAGAGCGGCTGCAGGTAAAGTCGCTAATATTTACACAGATTCGAATTATGCATGGGGAATAGCCCATGATTTTGGCTCTATCTGGAGAAGCAGAGCGTTCCTTACATCAGCCGGTAAGCCCATTAGAAATGCAGAGCTGGTGAAACAATTAATGGAGGCATTGATGTTACCAGTCCAGGTTGGCATTGTCAAGGTAAAAACACACCCAAAAGGTGACTCCGTGCAGGTAAAGGGCAACAGAAGGGCTGACGAGGCTGCTAAAGTAGCAGCAAGACGGCCTAGAGAGCAGTGGACGGTGGCGGGGCGTCAGCGTACTCTAGCCACACTGAGGATAGATGTTCAGAAATCTCTCTAGCAACAGGCTGCCCAAACATAGAAGGTACACCGGGGGAGACTGGGAGCTGAGCTGAACTCAAACGGAGTATGGGAGAATAAGGATAAGTTGTGCCTACCGAAGTCCCTGTTCCTAATCGTGGCGCAAGCAACACGTGGCCCCACTCACGCCTCAAAAAGTCACATGTGTGCCATGGTAGATGCCTTCTGGATCGCTCCTGGTTTCAGTTACGCAGCCGCGAAACTTGTACAATTATGCCTCATCTGTGCACAGCACAACCCAGGTAAAACAGTAAAAGTCCCTAAGAAAGCGACACCTAGGCCTCTCTACCCATTTCAGAGACTGCAGATTGACAACATACAGCTACCAAGGTAGGAGTGTATGCAAATATCCTAGTATGTGTAGATCTCTTCTCTGGTTGGCCGGAAGCCTATCCAGTAAAATATGCAAATGCTAAAACGACTGCAGACAAACTGATGAAAGAACTGATCTGCAGATATGGTGTCCCAGAAACCATAGAAAGCGATAGGGGTACACACTTCACGGGAGAAATAATGAGGGAAGTCATGCAGGCCCTGGGTGTACAGGAAGCATTTCATACACCATATAGGCCACAAAGTAGTGGGAAAGTGGAAAGACTAAATGGGACACTTAAACTGAAAATTCAAAAGGCCATGGCAGACACAGGAAAGAGCTGGGTAGAGTGCTTGCCTCTTGCACTCTTTTCAGTCAGACACACTCCAAATAGAAAGACAGGCTTGTCTCCCTTTGAAGTCCTGTTTGGTAGTGCACCAAAGACTGGTCTGTACTTCCCACAGGTGCTACAAATGCAACACGGTTCTATGACAGCCTATGTCCAGGCCTTGCAGGAAAGACTTAATGTGGTGCATAAACATGTGTTCTCATCCATTCCAGATCCTAATGCAGTGCAGATGTGCTTCAGCTGAATCCAGGTGATTGGGTGGTTATACGCAGACACGTGAGAAGGAGCCTGGACCCACGATTTGACGGCCCCTTCCAGGTCCAGCTGACCACATCCACCTCAGTAAAACTTGAGGGAAAGCCCACCTGGATCCACGCCAGTCACTGCAAGAAGGTCCGGTCAACAGTAGAATGACTGTACTCCTCATCACCTTGCTGGCAGTGACAGGGTTACTTGCACTCTACAGAGACACAGGATAAACTCTTAAATGCTGACTGGGACAGCAAATTTATTCGGCAATCATGCTCTTCTCATAAAGGACATGGAAGGACAGAAACCGAAGGACTGTTGGATCTGTACACACAGCCCAGTATCTGCGAGAACAATGCCGTACTTAGCCTTACCTTTGGAACCATGGGAGGTATTAACCCCACACTGCATACATAATGAGACTTGGAATCAATCTAGGTTTTGGGGAAAAGATGTGCCCCGTGATATATCTGCCTCATTGGCTATAATCGGATGGGCCGCTAATCCCTGGTTTCAGTTTAATATAACGCGGCTCTCTCTGCGGTTGGGACTAAATGGGGGACTGCAGAAGGCAAGGTTTGGGATTCCTCCTGTGCAGAGGGAGAAACCCGATGCCTAACACAAGCCTTTAATTTTTTTTTTGTTAACTCACTGCACAGAGTAAATTACATGTTAACTTTTGTGTGCAGGCTGATAAAATTGCAGAGCTACCCAATTTTTTTTTAGCTTCTTATAAAGATTTTTCAACAAAAAATTATTTTTCAAAAGAAATTATTGGAACCCTAATTTTTCAGTTTAAAGCTGTGTGAGAGCTTCTTTGAGTTCTGTTTTTTTATTGGTAACAGTTTGTTTACATATGATTGATTAATTCACTTTTTTATTTTTTGTGAGAATGGATGAACAAATAGATGGGGAAAGAATCTTGTTATTTTGATCAAAAAGGTTTCTCCAGCGTTATTTACATACACAATTAGAAGTGAGTGGTTCTGATGACCTGCTGTCAAAGCATACCTACCTGAAAGCTGTCATCTATCCCTTCAGGTATCTGTAGATGTGATGTCATTAACGCTGCTCACCTTCCAATGTGGAAGTAAGCATCCCCAAACAAATCATTTAATATACCAGGGGTGTCATTTATGTCTCATGTGGTTGACCATAATATTTTTGCCTTTGAATAGAACACTACCAGCATGTCCTGAGTTTCTGCAGCTCATAGGGCATGCTGAGAGTTATAGTTCACTTCAGGGCTAGAGAGTGATTTTCTTTTGATCTAGTGACATGGGAGTGGAGTGGACACATTGCTTTAACTTTTTGAACTACAATATAGTAAAGCTTTCCTCTGACACTTGCTTTCTTTTTAATTACAACTCTGATGCTTACTTCTGACAGTGCTCCGTGTGCTCATTTTAACGCTGCATACCTATGCATGATCTTGTTGCTGCAATACACAGAGGAAGTGGGTGGGCTGTCATCCTCATGTAACATGTGGAGGCAGGGACAGGGGCAGCACGCTATGCCATTATTGTGCTGCCCTGCTGATTTCTGCAGAGCTAATGATAGCTGGTGTGCTAGCTGCTGTAGAAAGCAATGCAACAACTACTGGCACAATGTAAAGGACAGTAAATCAGTCAGACTACTACAGGGATTGGCCAATCTGACATTTTCCAGAATTGCCAGATGGTTTGTTCGGCCCTGCTTCTTACCCAAAGAGTCATAAGTAGCTATATTATTTTCAGTTGTGACTTTCTTCTAGGCTAATATTAAAGATTTACAATTGTTATGACAAAGAAGTCCTGCCACTTCTGAAGATTGAACTGCTCAATTAGAATTATAGAATTATATACACTGCTCAAAAATATAAAGGGGACACTAAAATATCACATCCTAGATATCACTGAATTAAATATTCCAGTTGCAAATCTTTATTCATTACATAGTGGAATGCTTTGAGAATAAAACATAAAAATGATCAACATAAATCAAAATTAATATCCAATGGAGGTCTGGATTTGGGATAATTCTCAAAATCAAAGTGGAAAATCAGAATAACAGGCTGATCTAACTTCATTGGAAATGCCTCAAGACAAAGAAATGATGCTCAGAAGTATGTGTGGCCTCAATGTGCCTATCTGTCCTCCCTACAAAGCCTAGGTATGCTCCTGATGAAACGTTGGATGTTCTCCTGAGGGGTCACCTGCCCGAACTGCATTAAAGCATTAGTCAACTCCTGAACAGTATGTGGTGCAACATGGCATTAGTGGATGGAGCAAGACATGATATACAGTGGGGAAAAAAAGTATTTAGTCAGTCAGCAATAGTGCAAGTTCCACCACTTAAAAAGATGAGAGGCGTCTGTAATTTACATCATAGGTAGACCTCAACTATGGGAGACAAACTGAGAAAAAAAAATCCAGAAAATCACATTGTCTGTTTTTTTTTCATTTTATTTGCATATTATGGTGGAAAATAAGTATTTGGTCAGAAACAAAATTTCATCTCAATACTTTGTGATATATCCTTTGTTGGCAATGACAGAGGTCAAACGTTTTCTGTAAGTCTTCACAAGGTTGCCACACACTGTTGTTGGTATGTTGGCCCATTCCTCCATGCAGATCTCCTCTAGAGCAGTGATGTTTTTGGCTTTTCGCTTGGTAACACGGACTTTCAACTCCCTCCAAATGTTTTCTATAGGGTTGAGATCTGGAGACTGGCTAGGCCACTCCAGGACCTTGAAATGCTTCTTACGAAGCCACTCCTTCGTTGCCCTGGAGGTGTGCTTTGGATCATTGTCATGTTGAAAGACCCAGCCACGTTTCATCTTCAATGCCCTTGCTGATGGAAGGAGGTTTGCACTCAAAATCTCACGATACATGGCCCCATTCATTCTTTCATGTACCCGGATCAGTCGTCCTGGCCCCTTTGCAGAGAAACAGCCCCAAAGCATGATGTTTCCACCACCATGCTTTACAGTAGGTATGGTGTTTGATGGATGCAACTCAGTATTCTTTTTCCTCCAAACACGACAAGTTGTGTTTCTACCAAACAGTTCCAGTTTGGTTTCATCAGACCATAGGACATTCTCCCAAAACTCCTCTGGATCATCCAAATGCTCTCTAGCAAACTTCAGACGGGCCCAGACATGTACAGGCTTAAGCAGTGGGACACGTCTGGCACTGCAGGATCTGAGTCCATGGTGGCGTAGTGTGTTACTTATGGTAGGCCTTGTTACATTGGTCCCAGCTCTCTGCAGTTCATTCACTAGGTCCCCCCCCGCGTGGTTCTGGGATTTTTGCTCACCGTTCTTGTGATCATTCTGACCCCACGGGGTGGGATTTTGCGTGGAGAACCAGATCGAGGGAGATTATCAGTGGTCTTGTATGTCTTCCATTTTCTAATTATTGCTCCCACAGTTGATTTCTTCACTCCAAGCTGGTTGGCTATTGCAGATTCAGTCTTCCCAGCCTGGTGCAGGGCTACAATTTTGTTTCTGGTGTCCTTTGACAGCTCTTTGGTCTTCACCATAGTGGGGTTTGGAGTCAGACTGTTTGAGGGTGTGCACAGGTGTCTTTTTATACTGATAACAAGTTTAAACAGGTGCCATTACTACAGGTAATGAGTGGAGGAAAGAGGAGACTCTTAAAGAAGAAGTTACAGGTCTGTGAGAGCCAGAAATCTTGATTGCTTGTTTCTGACCACATACTTATTTTCCACCATAATATGCAAATAAAATGAAAAAAAAAACAGACAATGTGATTTTCTGGATTTTTTTTTCTCAGTTTGTCTCCCATAGTTGAGGTCTACCTATGATGTAAATTACAGACGCCTCTCATCTTTTTAAGTGGTGGAACTTGCACTATTGCTGACTGACTAAATACTTTTTTTCCCCACTGTACCTGATATGATTGACTGGATTCAGGCCTGGGGAATGGACAGGCCAGTCCATAGCATCAATGTCTTTATCATGTAGGAACTGCTGCAGCACTTTATCCACATGAGGCCTAGCATTGTCATGCATCAGAAGGAACCCAGGCCCACTGCACCTGCATATAGTCTCACAAAGGGTCTGAGGATCTTATCCAAGTGCCTAATGGCAGTCAAGGTACCTTTGGATAGCACATGGAGGGCTGTGTGGCCCTGCAAAGAAATGCCTCCCCACACCATTACTAACTCACTGCGAAACCAATCATGCTGGAGGATGTTGCCGGCAGCAGATCATTCTCCACGGCTTCTCCAGACTCTGTCACGTCTGTCACATGTGCTCAATGTGAATCTGCTCTTATTCATGAAGAGCAAATAACGCCAATGTCGAATATGCCAATCTTGGTGTTCTCAGGCAAATGCCAATCGCTCTATATGGTGTTAGGCTGTAAGCACAACTCCCACTTGTGGACACTGGGCCCTCTTACCACCTTCATGGAATGGAATCTGTTTCTGACAGTTTGAGCACACACATGGATGTTAGTGACCTGCTGGAGGTCATTTTGCAAGGCTCTGGCACTACTCCTCCTGTTCCTCCCTGCACAAAGGAGGAGGCAGTGGTCCTGCTGATGGGTTGCTGCCCTCCTATGGCCCCATCCACATGCCCTGGTTTACAAGCCTGCCTCCTGGTATCTGCTCCATATTCTGGACACTGTACTGACAGACACAGTTACCCTTATTGCTACAGCTCGTAATGATGTGCCATCCTGGATGAGCTGCACTACCTGAACAACTTCTGTGGGTTGTAGACACTGCCTCATGCTGCTATACTGTACCTTTAGTGGTTAAAGCAATGATAAAATGCAAAATTGACCAAAAAAATAGCCAAAAAGTATAAGAATAGAGAAATGGTCTATGGTCACCCCCTGCAGAACTACTCATTTATAGGAGTTGTCTTGCTAATTGCCTATCATTTCTACCTGTTGTCTGTTCCATTTGCACAACAGCAGGTGAAATTGATTCACAATCAGTGTTGCTTGATAACAGGACAGATTGACTTCACAGAAGTGTGATTGTCTTGGAGGTATGTTGTGTTGTTTAATTGTTTAATTATTTTTGAGCAGTGTATGTAAATAATTTTTTTTTTTATTATTTTTTTTCCTTAGCATTTTCTGCCATTGTAGAAGTTAATAAAGAAAAATCACACAAGGATTTTTGCTAAGAATGACTTTATTGTAGAAGATTACATCAATGCAAGTATATTGTGGATGTGAGCAGGCCATATTGATGTTAAGGCTTTGCTTTCAAAGCATGTAGAGATAGTGAAATGATTTTCTCAGCATTTGATTATGACTCTTTCTGCAAAAAAATAAGAAAAGTTGTCATTATGGATTCCCATTAATACAAAGGTAAATTTCCCAAATACTTTACTAAAATCTTTCTTGCCTTGATCAGTAATCAGTTGTCATCATATTGTTGTTAAAGCAAAGTTGTCTGTGCTCATTTAGTGTAAAGAGTGAAAGTAATATTAATCATGAATATCCCTATTTTTAACGGATGAAATAAACGGAAGTTTTGTTCAAGTACCAATCCTTTTCTGTTTTTACTCAAATTTGATCCACCTTGAATTGATTCGCTCATCCATAGCAAAAAATAGTAATGATATATTTGACTTTTTTGGTATATCTACAAGTGTGGAAACTTAAGTGGAACCCATGCCTTTTTAGACGAATGTGGCCACTAATGTTAGACTTATTTTGATGTCAAAATCATGGAATATTGAAGGACTCCATTGTAAGTCCATCAGATGTCATCATACTGTGACTCTGGTAAAGAGACAGGTCTTCTGCAATAAATGGGAGCCGAGTTACAGATGTGAGCAGATTCTTTGTTTGTCTTGTGTCCTCTTTTGCACTTAATGTCTAACATTGGAAACATTCTGCCAAGTACCTACCTACAAGAATGTTTCATAATCCACCTATAAATGAAAACTATTACGTTCAGCTCTGTTGCCTTCACACGATTGGAATTTTGTCTATAGAAATATAATCGTCTTGATACAGGGATGGCGTGTAGCTTTTATAAACAATTTTATTGCAATTAGCTGGAGGAACTATTTCTCTAATGAAACTTTACTTCCAAGTCCAGAAGTATCTTTTATGTTTTGCTTGTTTTCAAAGTTGACTATGTGGATGTACGTAGATCACTGTGAGTCACCTTGAGGGTGCATGCACAGATCTGTATGTAATGTCCGAGTGCTGTCCGATTTTTCTCAGTCAGCACTCAAACCCATATAGTATCACTTATCCATTCACATATCCATAAAAATCATGCATTTGAGAAAACACTAAGAGTATATCTTATGATTCAATGTTGTGGATCAGAATAGGATGCACTCAGTGGGTCCGTGTGCTCTCCCCAAAAAAACCTATATATATAGGTCAACACACCAACATTCACATTGCTCTGTGTTCCCAGAGTTTTTTTTGCTGATGATACCTTTTTTCTAGCACTCACTGCTATAGGAGAAAAGTAGTTAACCAGACATTCAAATAAGTAGTAATAATGTAACAAATAGTCAAACTAGATCTTCCAGAGCATATTTTTCTTAGTTCTGACACACACATGGGGTGTCATCTAATTGATCGTATGGAAAGGGGTAGTATTTTTGAGACAACCTCTGTAATGTATTTCTAAGCATAAATTTTGTTAATTAAAAGATACTTACAGAATGACTGTATTTGATGCAGTCAAGACAAAACGTTGGATTTATTGTTTCTTCGGTAGATTTGCTACGATGTTTGAAATGACTTTCTGTAAAAAATAATAAATTTACAAATATGTTAGTAGAATAGTAAATGTATATGCGTGTCGAATACATTTCAATGGTTAACATAAATCTCAGACTAGGACACAATGAACCAGCAGAAAAATAGGACATGTACCTGCAATTTATTTCAGCTGCTAAAAAGTGTGTTAATGGAAATTACATGAATTCTGACATAGAGCAAACAGTGATGCTTGAAAGTTTGTGGAACCCTTTCCGAATTTTACATATTTTAGCATAAATTTGACCTAAAACTACTTCAAATCGGCATAAACGTCCTAAAATTAGATAAAGAGAACCAAAAAGAATAAATGAGTTAAAAATATGAGGGATATCATATAACCCTCATATTTTTTGCTATCAGATATTTTCAAGGTGAAATTTGAATCGGGTGAAGAATAGGGATCTACCAAAGTCTGATCTTCACAACTTGTTTATGGAAGTATATCATAACACAAGTGAGATTTCCAGAACCTGGAAAAAGAGGTGTTGGAAAAGGTTCCAAAACTATCACTCAAGAGTTTGGACTTCACCAATCCACAATCAGACAGATTGTGCACAAATGGAGAAAATTCAAGACCATTATTTCCCTCTTGAAAAGTGGCTAAACCAACAAAGAGCATGCCAAGAACGAGGTTTTTTTTATGCCAACCAAAGATTTCTCTCATTTTACCTAATATTAATGTTCATGAGTCTATAATCAGGAGGATACTGAAGAACAATTTTGTGTATGTTAGAATTGCAAGGAGAAAGCCACTGCTTTCTAAAAAGAACATTGATGCTCATCTGAATTTTGCTAAAGAGCATCTGCACAAGGCAGAAGGCTATTGGATCAAAGTTTTGTGGATGAATGAGACCGAAGTACAGCTTTTTTGTTTAAATGAGTCAAACGTCATATTTGAAGAAAGAAAAGCACTACATTACAGCATAAAAGTCTCATACTCTCTGGGAAACATGGTGTTTGTAGTACAATAATTTAGGCCTGTTTTTCTTCATCTGTGCTAGGACGGCTTGCCATAATTGATGGAGCAATTAATTCTGAATTATGACAGCAGATTATAAAGTAAAACATCAGGACATCTGTCCATAAGCTGAATCTCTAGAGAACATGTGCTTGGCAGCAAAACAACTACCCAAATCACGCAAGTTGTTTTATAAAATAATGGTTAAAGAAAAATGACATAAAAGCTTTGAAACAGCCAAGTCAAAGTTCTAACGTTAATGTTATAGAAATGTTGCAGAAGGATTGGAAGTGAGCAATGCATAATAAAAAAAAAGCACCAACATAGATTTGAAGCTGTTTTGTAGGGAGGAGTGTGCTAAAATTTCTACAGGCTGATAAACAAAATGAACCAACAAAACCAGATGCTAAAAGAATAGGTTCAGATACTTTTGCCATTTAGAGACATGTGATATTAAATCATTTTCCTCAAAAAGTCTAATATTTTGTTACATTTGTTTTATTTGGTTCGCTTTATCTACCTTTAGGACTGTGTGAAAAAATCTAATTGAGTTTTAGACTTTTATGAAAAATTCTGAAGGTCTCGCAAAGCAATACTTTGAGCGAAAATAACTAGAGGTCCATTGAAGAAATGTCATTGTTAGAATTGTAGAAAAGTTAATGCTTTGATGTCAGCTCGTTAGTAATCTTAGTGTCATTAAATTGCCAATTCATGACAAATAAAAACCTCTCTTTTCTAGATACTGCATATATTGTGTGATTTGCTATTTGTTGTGCTCTATACATTTTTTCACCTTTGCCTTAAAGGGAATCTGTCAGCAGAAAAATTGCGATTAATCTGAAGATGCAGGGATAATCTGCAGGTTAACAGTATTACTAACCTTCCTGGTACCTGCACTTAGCCAAACACTGCAGGGAGAAAATGAACTTTATTCTCTCTGGCGGCTTTTGGTTTCAATCATGGACTGATTCGCGCTGAGAAAACAGAGCGGTGGCTGTACCCGCGCCTCCATTCCTGTCGGACACTCCCTTTGCATCAGGGACGGTTATCAGTCAGGGCTGGGGGCACGGTTACAGCCGCCCCTCTGTATTCTCAGAGCGATGACTGAACCAGCGCCGGCCCACGTGGCTGAAATCAAATGCTGAAATCAAATGCTGCTAGGGAGAATAAAATTAATTTTCTCAAAGCAGTGTTTGGCTATGTGCTGACGCTGGAAAGGTTAATAATGCCATTAACCTGCAGATTAACTCCATATCTGCAGCATTTTTTATGGTGCCAGGATCCCTTTAAACTGTCATTGTATCACAATATGATGCAGCTCTTGCACTATATGGTTTTTGGCTTTATTATTTACATGACAGAGGAAAGTATATATAAATTTAAGGTATAAGAAAAGTTATATAATTTCATACCAGTACTTTGTCCAGTTCAGACATCACTTCTTCCTATTAATGCAGACAACAAGAAATTTTATTGAAATAATATCTTACAATTGTCAACCAAATTACTTTAGGGATTTTCTAGAATATGACGCACAAGGTTCGATTTATCTGAAGAAACAGAACCATCACCATATACTGTATGATCTGAATTGATCCATTTCAATGCAAATCCTTTTTTTAAGCATGTACAACCTTTTTAAAATTAATTTTGCAGTGGAAACATTTAGGATAACCTTTTATGGAAGCCTAAACGTTTCAAATAAATAAAAGTAGCTATCACAAGGGTTCAGTAGCAAAGTATATGTGTAATCTGAGTAATTTAGTAGAGTTTTATGTAGACTAGGTGTACTTTATTATTTAAAATGCTTTAAGGTCTTGATCTTTATATAGAACAATCTAGCTTAGACAGTCTTTAGTACTTCTGCATTTGTTGATCTTCCATTAAACTAAATGTTTGACTCTGATGGTGGGTAAGAAACCTGTCATACATAAATATTGAAAAAAAGTCACCTGGATTAATTACATTTCTTTTATATAAATTCACATTAGGTTCTGCACAAATAATATTTCTTGACCTCATAGAAGACTTACCATAACTCCACATGAGACGCCTTGGATGTCACCAATAAGGTTTTTTTCTTGCTAAGAGTATAAAAAGTAATAAATTGTTAAAAAGTGTCCTGTTTGTCTATTTAAAAGTAAATATACGGTCTAATAAACTTCCATGTCCTATGTGCTGTGACATTCATGCCATAATATGTACAGAGCTATTGAATACATTCACACATTGTCTTAATTGTTACCATATATGTGAATAGAAGGTAATATTGAATATATGATGAATGGTGATGAATGTTCCTCATAGGATAATCCCTTTAAAGGGAATCTGTCACCGGAAGTTGCAGGCCTATGTAAATGGCCTGGGTCCAGTCCGATGGGCGGTGTTTCTTATTTCTCCACTCCATCTGTGGCCCCGTCTGCGCTCTTCTCCAGTAATTTTCTCCATCGTTTGCGCATGCGCAAAGCAATATTGCTTCGCGCATGCACAATATGCTTTGCCCAACTGCGGGCAAAGCCGAAAATCATTACTGCGCATGCACAGGTACACTATGTCCTGGAAATATTTTGCTGTGTTCCGGGACATAGCGTACCGGCGCATGCGCAGTAATGATTTTCGGCTTTGCCCACAGTTGGGCAAAGCATACTGCGCGTGCGTGAAGCAAGATTGCTTTGCGCACGCGCGAACGATGAGGAATAATACCATAGAAGAGGGCAGATGGCGGACAGGGATAGGGTGGAGAAAAAAGAAGAAACACCGCCCATCGGACCGGACCCAGGCCATTTACATAGGCCTGCAACTTCCGGTGACAGATTCCCTTTAAATGTTAAATATTGTATTCTGCATAGTAACACTTTAACTATTGGACTGTTATTCGACATTTTCTGAAAACTGGTCAAGTCAGTAGATTGCCACAGGCATTATACACGAAAGACATTGATACTTACCAAAATCTCACCCAAGTAAGGAACATCATCCTAAAATAAGTATAAAAATTATTATAATTAATAGACTTTATGATCTATGTAAATAGATTTTTACAAATAAATATCAGTTATTATTATAAAAAAATATATTTTTGTCCATTGGCTTTGTCTGGAATTGAAATTCGTTCACTTTAATTGATACATTATCTGACAGCCTATGCTTCTGCTAGACACATCATGGCAATTACGGTATGTAACCAGAAAACAAAAAATCAAGTAGCTGAATTTCCACTGTCTTATCATTATTTCCAACATTGTTTGTCCGGTGTAGACCAAAATGGCATTTTCAGTCAACTTTCATGTAACTTTTTGGGACCTGAAGATTGTTATTTTTTTATTTCTACAAGACTATTGCATGAAATTTTCAATGATGGGGTAGAATAGCTTATGTAATTAAATTATCCTGTAGGAATCCATATCCAATAAGTTTAATGATGGCCACACACATTGGATAGCTGTGAGTTAGTGTTACTCTGGAAAACAGCTATGTTTCTTGATCCTTTACCCAAACCACATTCGTGTTCATCTTAGTTGAGTATGAATTAGTTTTCAGTAAGAACAGGAGTATGTCAATGACAGGTACTTTACACAGTGGCTTTTCTCCTGCAGAACAAACATATTGGGCTGCCACACCACGGCCGCAGGCCCTGACGCAGCCCCCACTGGTTCCGGCTCCCCTGCTGCTGCCATCCCGGTCCCTGGCGGCTTCCACGCCGCAGTCTCGCCTGCCCTGGTCCTCACCGCGGCTCTCCCGTTACTCTTACCCTGCACTCCCTCCTGCCCGGTATCTTCTGCTCCAAACAGGTGCGCGCCCCTGCCCGGCTTCCTGCTCCTCGACGGGTGCGCATCCACACTGAAGTCTGGAGCGCGCGCACCCTCCTCAACTTGCACCAGCTAGGGTCATGACCCAGAAGTCCCTGATCAGATGCCCTATGTCAGGCTGTCTCTTCCTCCTGACGGTGCCTGGTGATTACTTGAGCCCTGCTTGTGATCCTGGCCCCCTTGTCTCTGTGGTGCGCACCCCCGCTCCCAACCTGTCCTCAGCTAATAGTGCTTCTCCTCTGTTCTCTTTCTTAGGATCTGGAGATCCGAGGCTCTGTTCCGCCCCGTCCTGGCCTCCCAGCTGTGCATCCAGTCCGTGTCTGCTGCCTGACGTTCCACCCGTGTTCCTGATCTGTCCGCCTGCCGTGTTCCTTTCCTAGGGCGATTACCTGCCGATCTCTCCTGTGTTCCGTCGGGTCTCCTAGGCCCGCTCCCTGGGTACCAGCTGCCGTGGTGATAGTTACCTGCGGGCCTGCCCCAAACACTCCCTGTATAGGGGTGGTCCACCTGGTCAGCTCACCCGTGGGAGGTTCGTTGCCACGGTCCAGCGGGTCCACTCCCGGAGTACTACCAAAGTCTCACATGGGCAATTTCAATTTTCTCCCCTGATGTTTGCCCCATACACATTAGATGGAAGGCTGGTCACGCCTAAATTGCCTGGCTTGGCTGATATACATCCTATGTTAGGGATGCATAACTCCACTCCTCAAAGGTAACCAACAGTGCATGTTTTCGGGATTTCTTTAGTATTGCACAGGTGATGATTCCAACTCCTTGTGCAATGCTAAGGAATTCCTGAAAACATGTGCTGTTGGTGACCTTTGAGGACTGTAGTTATGCACTCCTGTCCTATGTGTACTGGCTGGGTTAAAGGTCCATGTACAGGTGAGGCTAGGCTCACATTGCGTTAATGCAGTCCGTTCAATGCATAGCACTGCATTAACGCTACTGTCATATTGTGATCGCATTTACCGATCACGCTAGCGCAGCTTCCCTATCTGTGCTAGCAGTGATGGACCCACGGACGCTGCAAACTGCGTTTGAGGGTCCGTCATAGAATGACGACGCATCGCAAATGCATGCCGATTATGACATGCGTTGGCAATGCGCTCGTCTATTGCAGTCTATGGGTTCGTTAACGTATCCATTACATAGCGTTAATGCTGCTGTGTAACTGATGCGTTAAACGCTGCCCAAAAACGCAATGTGAACCCAGCCTTAGACTAAAGTTGACTAAAAGGGGACCTCCTGACTAACATGACAAATGATGTAGGAGATAAAGGGTCCGGCCTGTTGCAATTCAACAGTCAATCCTTTCATTCTCTTTTTTTCCTCTATTTTTCCAAAGGAGTCTGGCAGTGGCTCTCTAATAGAGAACACAGGCAGACTTGGCCGAATTTACTATTCATGGGAAATCAGAAGAGATAGTTTTCAATCAAACAGTCAACAGCTACCTAATGTATGTGTACTTTGCAGTTCACGCTAACTGGTTTAAATAACAGACTGATTCTTTAAAAAAAACTTCTAACCATGAGATAATACCGTACATACAATATAAATTGGAAAAGTACGCAAAGAAGCAGATGTGGCTGTGTTCTACTCACCAGGACTTTTGTCACTTTTGCAATTAATCCATCCTAAGTTTGAATAAAGAAATAATGTATAAGAGTGGAAATGTGCAAAATTTGAGTTAATAAAAACAAATATAGGGGGTAGTATTATGACATACAAATAAACTATTTTGCTATTTAACTATTGGAACCGCTCAAACAAAATATCAATTCTATATATGCAGGGTTTGTTCAGCTGGCTATATTTTTGGTTAGTGTACTGTCCATGCGTACAGCAGACAATAACCGGCACACGGAGTCACATCCAGAATATGCACACATTGCTGGGTTGAGTTTTACCATGGCATCTAATAGTTGACATTAAGTCCACATAAGTCAACATGAGGCTTGGTTCACATACTGTAGGTTTGCATTTTGGTAGAGTGAAAAAAAGGGGGTCCAGCTTAGGCTGTCTCCAATCCCCACAATGTGGCTTTAGTGAAATTGCACAGGATGTGAATTATAATTACACACTTGTATAAAAGAGGGAAAAGTTTACAAGTGTATGCCATTTATCACTTATTCTAACTCCTCTGCCTGTGTCTCTAAAACTTTAATTTCTTGCTATCTTAAATAAATATTAGAACTGAAGAAACACTACAAATAAAATAAATAATATATAAAAGAATTATAGCTAAATTGTTTATATGTCAAGTTTAATACCCACGATAAGTATATCTGGAGATCTATTTCACCTGCTTTGCTGCATGATTATCGATTTCTAAATATGTCATAGGTTCTTTTGTTATATATTTTTTTTAATAAAAGATTACAATTCTGTGAAGACAAAATCAATTAGTTCTAACATAGCAGATGCTCTTACCACAAAGCCAAACAGATTTTTGGCAACTTGATCTCCAATCTGTTCAGCATTTTGAAGTGTGGGTGTCTGTAACATAAAAAATTATTAAGAATGACCAATATCACAAGAATTTGTTACTGGTAGTATTTTTCTTCATATTATTTTAATCATGAAAATAAACGCTAAATTTTCACAAGCAAATAACCTACTGCAGTGACCTCCTTCAGTTTCTACCAAGCCTGTGCCCAGGGGAATAAATTTTGGGTAATGAAACCCTACACGGTGATGGTCTATGACAATTATATTAACAGATAACTATGGAGGGGAGATCTGGTTGTCATGCTTCCAGACTTTCCTAAAAAGTATAGAAAAGGTGGATAGAAGGTCAGCCCTTTATTTGCTTTGATGAGTGGATATATTGAATAGCTTTCCTATGCTTTTTGTTAAATGAAGGCTGACATTGTCCTTATAGCAGTTTGTGGAAAATAAGCAAAATATAAGTTACAAATTAAAACCATTATATACAAGAATAGTATTAATATGTTTCTATTCCATGTGCTGCTTTAATAATAATTCATATATGTATGAATAGTCATTACCACTTTTGTGCCAAGAATGTTATCAATGGTGCATCCAACTTTACCCTGAAAACAAAGAAAGTTTCTTAGTATTCAAGTAATGTCGAAATATATATTGATGTTCAGCTCACATTATAATTTCTTTTTGATTTTTAGACTGGTTAACTTTAGTATTATACACCTCAGGTCTTCCACTTACCAAAGGGGGGATAATAGTCTTGTGAGAAGTACAGACATGTACAACATTAACCCTTCAAAAATTGTGTTAAGTAATACAAGTCATGTCACTATACCAATTAAGTAAAATCTCAATGAAAAAATGTACCTGTTAGGTAGACAGGCATTTTAAATTTTGGAGCCTATCAGTATCAGGTAGCCAATGGATATTAGTCATTGGAAGCATCCATCACAGCCATTTAGTAAAAGAAAATGAATATTAAACCGTTACATTTTTTTACTTTTGGAACCTATGGTAAATGAAAGGCCAATGGGAATTATGAGATTTATGATGGAGACTTCATTTGGACGCAGATACTTTTTTCATGTTGATTTGACATTTTGCACTACACATCTGGGGATATGTTGGGCATTTAGTCAAGGAAGGACTGTGTTGTGACTTGTTCAATAATATACTAGGGAACAAAGTACTAAATAGCTATAATGATGACAATGATTGGTTAGTAGATGTGAAAAGCTATGGTTAACACCAAAGAGTACATTCTCGAAAGCAGAATGTTCTCCTCTAATCACTGCAGCAAAAGTGACAACAGAAAGTTCAACCTTATTAGTTGTCATCTATATGTAACCTTCTCAGTAAACTTTGGCTTTTTCTAGAGTGAAAATGCTGATAAAGTGATGATCTGAGAAGCTTCAACGGGTTTAATGAATATGGCTCAAATCTTGGTTGTCTCACTAAGCTCTGAAATTTTGTGGTTTATTAATATATAACCATTTTTACATTTTGAGATGATGTCCAATAGTTAAACTAAAAACTTACTAGCTCTTTATGACTATTTCACTTGATAATAAAATAAACACAAAGAGTAAATGGTCATAAATCATACCAGAAGGACATTCACTTCCTCCAGGAAAGCTTGGAACAAGACTGCATTGCTACTGGCCTAGAAAGTTGCAAGAATTAATATTATGCAGTGAAGAAACAAATACATTAAATGTATTATATACAAACATTAGCTATTGACAGTTTTTATAGGCAAAATTTCAATCATGAAAACTATGTTTAGACAAGGTGCTCATATACCTTCACTAGCCGTTGATATACAGTATTTACAGGCCAAAACCAGTATTTTTTTTTAACTATTGGCCCCGATTCATCAAAACAATTGTGTCAGAATTCTGTCACAGATTGCTTTGAGAAGTCATAACATTTTTGTGTAGCCTATATTTGTGAATTCTTTTTGCCACAGTTATCATTTTCTCCCAGCTCTTGAAAATGGACGGAGTGGGTGAAGGACAAGGTACGGTGGTGGCATGACATAACAGCTCCTCTAATTAATGTGGCATTTTCTATGCCAGACAGGTCACTCCAGTCCGGGGGAACTCAAGTAAAATTTCTGGAGTGACGCACAGAGCCTCTAAATGAATCAGAACTCCTACATGCTCCCTTGTCAAGACTTGCAAGAAAATTGCAAGTCTTGATACAATGGAATGAAACTGAATGAGAGGAGACACAGATTAGATATTAGAAAAAGCTTTTGACAGTTAGAGTGATCAATGAGTGAAACAGGCTGCCACGTGAGGTGGTGAGTTTTCCTTCAATGGAAATTTTCAAGCAGAGGCTGGACAGGCATTTGTCTGGGATGATTTAGTGAATCCTGCATTGAGCAAGGGGTTGGGCCAGATGACCCAGGAGGTCCCTTCCTAGTCTACCATTCTATGATTCTGTGAATCGGCTCCATTAACTTTTTGCGCAATGGTGATCTCAAATTGTTTTCACTAAATACAGTATGTAAACTCAAAACTGGACACTAATTATGAAACAGCTATGTTACATGAGGACTCTTGACAAATAAGGGATTCATATTCATTAGGATTTTTCAAAAATGATATAAAACATATGATTAGTATCTTTAGTGCTACATTTAGCTTGTTTTACCTGTGCAATCTTGTATTTACATAGGAGGGTAGACAGGGTCTGGAGAAGGACTGGAGCATCATCCTGACAAAAAAATGTTGCTGTAAGCATTAATATATATATATATATATATATACTAAATGAAACATTTATCATATTTCAAATAACAGAATACCATTTAATCTAAATATAGATAGGACATGTATTCTTAATTCTAGGTATAACAGAAAGCAAAAAACACAAATATCCTGAACTAAAAGTAAAAAATATACTGCAATTCTAGGTATGTAAAGTTAGAACGAGTTCATGCTGTATGACCAGAATCGGTGGTCGATAATACCCTGTTTAGACAAGTTGCATTTTCCTTGCACACAGAACAATCGGTAATACTTCTTTGTGAGCATAGACTCCCATTGTTCTCATCACCCCATGTTCTGTTTACAAAGGATGATCTGCTGCTGAGAAAAAAGCAAACTTAATAATTTCATCTGAAGAGGGATCATTTTGCTTGTTTGTTGGATTATTGGCAGTGTATTTACACAAATTATCAGAAAACTAGCCTTCCTAGAAACGCTCATTCACAATAATAGGCCAGTGTAAATGCACATTTAAGGCCCTGTTACACATAACGATGTCCCAGTGATCCCACCAACGATCCGACATGATGGGATCGCTGGGACATCGTTAGGCTGATCACTGGTGAGCTGTCACATAGACAGTCCCTCCAGCGATCAGGACCAGCGAGCAAGCTGGTATCCAACGTAAACATCAGGTTTCTAAGAGCCGCGCGGCCGCTGCCACACACAGCGATGCGCGCTGGCCAGCGGGAGACCAGCGATGAAAAAATGGCCCAGGACGATCCAGCACGATCAGCGATACCCGGCGGGGGGGCCGGTCGCTGCTGGATGTCACACGCAGCGATATCGCTGGAGAGATCGCTAATGTGTCACAAAATCAGCGATCTCGCCAGCGATATCGCTGTGTGTAACAGGGCCTTTAGTCTCCTTGTTTATTAAAGTTTATAATTCTTGTAGCATGGATGTAGTCAATTATTCTCTAATTGTTTTTTTTTCACTAAATCAGAACTAAGCTGTAACATCAATATCTAAACTAGCCCCCACTACCTCTTCATCTGTTGCTAGGTATTGCCACTCTTTCATTGCAGACAATAAGAGGCAACAAAAGAGCAGTTCTATTTAAACTTCAAGCAGCTCTTTCTAGTTGCCAGTTATAATTTTCTACTACCCTGGTCAGTTGCTTTGTCTGTTCCGAGAATCCTGTATCTCCTGGTGTTTGCTTCCTGACCTTGATTCATTATTTCTGTTTACACCACTGCCTCATGATTTTGTCACTGACTTTGACTTCCTTGTAATAACCCAGCATGACGGACTCATTGTTGGCTTACTTCACCAGCCAGCAGTCATTCCATGGACATAACCCAGGAATCCCAGCATAAATCTAGATCTCTGTATAGGGTTAAATGGTGAAGGCCAGAGATCTCCTGGTATCTTCTAAATGGAGTGGCTTATCTCTGGAAGCCCTATTAAAAGTCGTCAGACTATTACAAACAGGACTTCATTACAACGTCTTATCCACAGAATGTTTTGTTACAACTAAAATATATTAGTTAAACTTATATAAGCAGTTTGACAATGGGAAGACTCTGCTTTATACATCTCATGAGAAAGCTACAACATGGTTTTGATACTATATTTCAATATTGTGTGGTCCATTACAAATTGTCTTCTAAACTTGTTATCACTATATAGATATAGATAGATAGACAGACAGACAGACAGACAGACAGATAGATAGATAGATAGATAGATAGATAGATAGATAGATATACTTGTATATCTATCTATATTTCTGTTTTGCTTTTATCAATATTCAGGGACACATGCATAGTAAGTAAATAGTAATTGTAATGTAATGGGGTAAGTGTGACAGATTACTGAGCACAGCTGGGTAGATTAAGGCCCAATACTAGCTGATAATTCAAATAGAGAACAGCCATTTGCTAGTATTTCGATGAGTTAAAATCTATACATCTTGGACAAAGGAAGTTGGAGGAGTAAAGTTTTTTATTGGGTACAAATCTGATGTCAGGAGACAGGAGTACATATGGTTTTTCACAAGGTTTTCAGATATGACAATTTTTAGGGAAGATTTTATGTGGTTTTAACAAGGTTGTGATGTGGATTTGAAGAGGGTTTTAAAGCATTTGTTTTCTTATATGCGTTCTTTTCAGTCTTTTCAGTTGATAATGGATATTTTTTATTCAAAGTGAGGTCTTCAAAACCTTGTAAAAAAACATGCAAATAGACCTCACTGTATAAACAGCAATGAGAATTTACCTTTGACATCAATTGGAGAAGTATTTGAAGAATATTTGTAGTGGAATTTGTTTTGGATTTTGAAGTCTACACGTTGTTGATATGGATAATGTCACATGGACTAAATACTATTTTTACAGTATTGTGATATTGCTCAAAGTGTTATTCTCATAATCACATTTTTTTCACAATGCATAATAAATGTATATTTATTGTTTATATAAAGATTAAACACAGCCTTTGTATCTTTTTCATCTCCATCTGTCGCTGTTTGCATCTGGTTTCTTACAGCTGACAAATAACTGACAAATTCCTATTTTCAAGCTAAATTTCCCAGCAGCACTTCTCCTTAGTTCTTCTAGAATTTAGCTTATACTTCTAAGCACTCCTTGCTCTGGCACAATACTTTCCCTGACTGATTATATCTTCTGCCAGTATAGCTTCTATAAGGCAATAGAGCTGCCTGTGTGATATTAAATACATTTTTAGCTTATTTATAGAAGAGCTTAATGTCCAACATTCCTGCTCAAATTAGCTTGTAATTACTAAGCAAGGCAGAGATGTGTTTGTTGCCTGCTGCTGAGAGATTAGTGATGTAAAGTGCAAATGCTGCTGTTTATGCACATGGCTGAGGATTATCTTCTGCCATGTGCATAAACAAAGCAGCATTTGGAGTTTAATGTTGATGACTTCTCAGCAGACTACAAAAAGCTCAACCTCTCTAAGCCCCTCTATATACTGCCATATCACACAATTTAGCCCCCTGTATACACAGCCCTATCCTTCAGTATATTTCTTCTATCCCGTTTTATCTTTTATCTTCTTTTACTTGTACATATTGTCCCACTCTGCAATATATTTCTCCTTTCAACCCAATCCTGCATTATATCTCTTCTTTCAGCCACCTCTATGTGGACCCCTTTTCTACAGTATGATCTCCTTTCAGCCTCTCTATAGACAGCCTGATTTTAAAATTATATCTCCCCTAACACCACACACCAGTACATTGATCCTCACATCTCCTCTATATACATCCCAATCCTGCAGTATATCTCTGCTTTCAACCCATTTATATATATGTCCTCATCCTGCAATGTGTCTTCTTTCAACTACTCTATATGCAGCCCCATCTTGCAATATATATTTTTTAGGTCTTTGCGGTATATAAACCTTACAGATCTATAAAGCAGTATATCACTCCTCTAAAGGCCCCGTCTCACTAAGCGACTTACCAGCGATCCCGACACCGATATCAAGGTGTCAGGATCGCTAGTAAGTCGCTATGTGATCGCTGGTGAGCTGTCACACAGACAGCTTCACCAGCGATCAGCACAGCGATGCCGAGCGCCCGGCATCGCTGGCCATCCTGTAAAAAATAGAATCAAAATAAAAAATATTGTTATTCTCACCATCCGATGTCCCGCGCAGTCTTCCGGCCTCTCTCCACGCTCCGGTCCCAGTGATCCTTTGCATGAATGACCGCGAGATGTCACGGTCTCGCGGGATAACAAAGTCTCGCGGTCATTCGTGCAAAGGATCACTGGGACCGGAGCGTGGAGAGAGGCGGGATGGCTGAACGGGACATCGGAAGGTGAGAATAACTATATTTTTTATTTTTTTTATTATTTTTTACACCTGATCGCTGGTCTCCCGCTGTCACACACAGCGATGCATGCTGGCCAGCGGGAGACCAGCGACCAAAGAAATGTCCAGAGACTTCTTGCAGCGATCAGCGATACCGTCAGGGGGGCGCTCGCTGATCGCTGTCACACACAGCAATCTCGCTGGTGAGATCGCTGTTACGTCACAAAAGTTCTGACTCAGCAGCGATCTCGCTACCGAGATTGCTTAGTGAGACGGGGCCTTAAGTCCCTCTGTACACATCCCCACTCCGCAGTATATCACTCCTCTCAGCCCCCTCTATACACAGTCCCATCCTGCAGTGTATCTCTCTTTCCAGCCCACTCTATGCACAATACCATCCTACAGGAGAATCCCACCGGAGTATATCTCTTCCAGAATTGAGCCAGAGCAGAGCTATGCTGGCAGCTGAGAGAGACTACACTACTAAGACTTCATCAGGACCATTTCAGTGACAGCCTGCAGAGACATCGTTTAAAGGCTATTTGTGAAAATTTGAGTAGATTTAAAACTGAGTTATTTTGGAACAAATGAATAAATATATGTTTAAATTATGATTAGAACACATTTAGAATTTTGGAACTAACAGTTTAAAAACTTTGCCTTGCATTAATTGATGTAAAAATATACTACTAATAGTATATAGGATTAAAACTCAAACAGACTTAACATTATAACCACACTGCACTAGTAATCTTACCTGGAAGAGTTGCTCAAGGCAGTTACCTTGTGGTAGAGATGCAGCCTCTGTACAAGATTATTATAAAAACCATAAAAGCATTAACAAAATGTACTAAGTATTCTTAAACAGCATTTTAATCTTGTAATTAAAACATTAGCTTTGCTAGTTTTTGATATGCAAAGCAAGGATGTGTATATCAGTGTTATGCTGCTGTGCTGAAAAAATGTATTAGAATTCCTGCTTATAATTCCATTGCTAAAGGTACTGTCACACTTAGCGATGTACCAGCGATCCCGACCAGCGATATGACGCGGTAAGGATCGCTGGTACATCACTAAGTGGTCGCTAGTGAGCTGCCACACAGGCAAATCTCACCAGCGACATCGCTGGGGACGGGGGTCGCTACTTACCTGTCACACCAGGCGATCCTGCGTCCTCCCGCCCGCGTCCTCGCGTCGCTCGTCGTCACAGCAGGAAGCGCCACAGGAAGCTGACGACGAGAAACAGTCCTGAACGTTCTCGTGCGATCAACGATAACCAGCGGGGGAGCGGGTCGTAGGTAAGTATCAGACACAGCGATATCGCTAGCAATATCGCTATAACGTCACAAGTTATAGCAATATTGCTAGCGATATCGCTTAGTGTGACAGTACCTTTAGAATCAAAAAGTAGAGAATTTACACAAGAGGGATAGAATAGATCATGGGAGAAAAATCGCATTTTGTCCTAAGGCCAATTTTGAGCTTTAGTATAGGATCCACCACTGTTCTATCTGTGCCTCGAGTCTCAAAAAATTGTATCTGGGAGCTATTTATGCGGGTTCTTTGTTGCTCTCAATTTTTGGAGACCTTGGGTTTCCCAAGCAGAATTGTTTAGTTTGTTTCCAATACATTGATAAAGGAGGTTCACTGCTCTTACACAACAGTCTCGGAAGCTTTTTTAGAGAATTGCTTTGGATTGTATGTAAATATATGAAATATTTTGGCTAAAATAATATTAAATACATTAAATTGAATATTTCCAACTCACCCTGCAAGCCGCATAGAGCAGCAAGAATAAAAACAACAGCGATTTTCATTTTGCTGGTTGACTCCGTCTAACACTCCAAATGGAATAGCAGGATACGGTAATGTGAAGCAACGTCTTTTTATAGGACATATAATTCAAAGGTCACAAATCACAATAGTTGACTATGCCAATTGCATCAATGTCCTGCTGGAAAAGGACACAGATTTTACTTAGATTATTTTGCATTGTACTTTTGATAAGCAAAGCCCTATCATGTCATTAGTGTTACAGTTATTTGTTTTATCCAAGTTGTGAAATATAAATCTTTGCTTTCACAAGGTTATGTGTTTATATTTTAAGCACAAGTTGATTAGCTCAATCTCTATACAGCAATCTTATTTGCCTTCCACTTTTGAATTGTACACGTGTCCATAGTCCTTCAACTGTTCCAAATACCTGTTAAGCATGATTCATTTATGATTTTATGCCACACAAATATCGTGGTTTGGGGGGTACCATTTTTTAAGACATTCATATTTTGCATCAAACTTACTGCAGATTTAACCAATTGCGCCCCAAAATGTTACGTGTCAAGTACAAAAAATAAAAATCCTCAGAATTCATTGAAATTGATGCTGAAAATTATTTTCCTTTTTTTGCTTTAGCATGCAAGTGGTTTTTTTTTTTTGCTTTTTTAAAGGAAAAAAAACTAACATTTCTTTGCACATTGTTATGGACTCTTTACCATGTTGAAGCTTGTAAGTACCCGAAAAAATAGAATTTTTTGAATCATAGACTTCATGGGCCACCATTCTGCTTTGTACTTCTCCTTCTGATCCTTTTTTGGCTTTTTCTGATACCTTCTTTGTCCCTTGTTAAGTTGCATCAGTTTCTACACTGTTCTTACATGTAATAGTATATATTTGCATGCCACAGTATCATAAAGTTGGTACCTACTTACAATAAATAGCTCAGATCGCTTTTGTTTATCCATTTAGGTGCCACTGTCTCTAACTGCAGCATATACCGTGAATGGCTCCATAGACATGCGCAACCATCACTTTCCACACAAGGCAATTCCAGGGTTACAGTATAACGTGTATAGCTGGGCTTCATATGTGATCATATGTGATCATTACTTCTCTAAACACTGTAATACAAAAGTATTGCAGTGTTTAATACAACCAATATAACTAGATCAGGCTATTATAAGTTGAAGTCCACTAGGGGTATTAAAAATGTCAAAAGTAGTTGAGGAGAAAAAAAAGAAAAAAAAATATAAAGCCAACAAAAAAGCAAAAAAATCAATAAAAGTTTACATCACCCCGTCTTTTCCTAGTATGCAAAAAAATCCCCTCTTCAATGTATTTGCTTAACTCTACTTTATCGCACATTTACTGTAGGAACCCATTATTTTCCTTATTGCACCTTATTAGAGGTTAGTGCTTTTCTATACAGCTCACTCAATCATTATTAAGTGACTCTGTTTATTCAACACGTCTCCCGATTTCCTGAACTCGTTGGAAGTAGTATCAGGGGATTTTGATAATCAAGTGCATTATTATTATTATTTTATTATTATTATGCATTTACTGTATATAGCGCCATTTATTCCATGGCGCTTTACATTTGAAAAGGGTAATATAGACAAGTACAATAAACATGTGCAAGACAAGGGATACAAAAGTGCAGGAGAGAGGACCCTGCCCGCGAGGGCTCACAGTCTACAGGTGCATTTCATATATATGGCTTTACATTGCACCAGTCACTTTATTTATTCACATTACTCTATTTTATACACTTTGTTATCCATCCATTATTCTTCATATGGGTTCACATACTTATATATATGTTTCCATACCATCCTTATGGTTTAATCATGGACTATGATTTGTACTTTGGCATTTTATCTTAATAAAGGATATGTATCCTTTTCACATTGTCATGGGTTCTTCTGTACTCACATTGCCACTGGACTTTGCATGTCACCGCATTCATGCTGGCAGTACTCATGCACTGTTTTCCCAGACTTCGGCAAACTTCCGGAAATGCAAGCGCACCGACCGCTTTCGTTCCACGCTTGCGTGTCACCATGCATATTCCAGGAAGGCACGCGGTACGAAGGGCATGGAATCAGCAATATGCGTCAATGAGCTGACATGTCTCTCGGGTGTGACGTCCACTCACACAGGCTGCGCACTCGCATTAATAGATCACCACCCCTCACCTGGCCATGCCCCTAGAAGAATCCAGTGGTGAAACGCATGTTGGGGTGAGAGGACGGTATTCAGGGCTCTTGTTCATAAGGTGAATCGGTTTCCTATTATTTGCGGGCACAGCCCCCTATCAATTGCGGACACTTCTTATTCTATCTGTGGCTGTTTGGCAAGTTATTTCTCACTAGTAGATATTACCATACAAACTGATGGGCTTAATATTGGGTACATGTTGTCATTATCACAGGTAGAAAGCAAAATGGGTTTCAGTTTTCCACTTGCACTCCTGCTATTTCTTGATATGTATTAATTACACCTTCATTTATCATGTTTTAGAGCGAGGTGTTGGATTTAGTCCTCAATTTTGAGGTAGCTACTAAGCAAAGAATACTGTTATATACAGTATGATGCAGTAGATACTTTATTGAGGCTCTCTAAGCTTGTTGTTATTTGATAAACAGTGGGGAAAAAAGCATTTAGTCAGCCACCAATTGTGAAAGTTCTCTCACTTGAAAAGATGAGAGAGGCTTGTAATTGGCATCATAGGTAGACCACAACTATGAGAGTCAAAATGAGGAAACAAATCCCGGAAATCACCTTGTCTGATTTGGAAAGATTTATTTTGCAAATTATGGAGGAAAATAAGTATTTTGTCTTTAAAAAAGTTCATCTCAATATTTTGTTATATATCCTTTGTTGGCAAAGACAGGTCAAATATTTTCTGTAAGTCTTCCCAAGGTTGGCACACACTGTTGGTGGAATGTTGGCCCATTCCAAATGCAGATCTCCTCTAGAGCAGTGATGTTTTGGGTCTGTCGCTGGATAACATGAACTTTCAAATGCCTCCAAAGGTTTCCTATGGGGTTGAGATCTAGAATCTGGCTAGGCCACTCCAGGACCTTCATATGCTCTTATGAAGCCACTCCTTCATTGCCCTGGCGGTGTGCTTGGGATCATTACCATGCTGAAAGACCTATCCACATTTCATCTTCAATGCCCTTACTGATGGAAGGAGGTTTGCACTCAAAATCTCACAATACATGGCCCCATTCATTCCTTCATGTACATGGATCAGTCATCCTGGTCCCTTTGCAGAGAAACAGCCCCAAAGCAAGATGTTGCCATTCCCATGCTTCACAGTAGATATGATGTTCTTTGGATGCAACTCAGCATTCTGTCTCCATCTAACAGTACAAGTTTTGTTTTTACCAAACAGTTCTACTTTGGTTTCATCAGACCATATGACATTCTCTCAATACTCTTCTGGATAATCCAAATGCTCTCTAGCAAACTTTAGATGGGCCCGGACATATACTGGCTTAAGCAGGGGGACACGTCAGACACTGCAGGATCTGAGTCCCTGGTGACATAGTGTGTTACTGATGGTTGTAGCCTTTGTTATGGTGGTCCTAGCTCTATGCAGGTCATTCACTAGGTCCCCCCATGTGCTTTTGGGATTTTTGTTCACCGTTCTTGTGATCATTTTGACCCCACGGGGTGAGATCTTGCATGGAGCCCCTGATCAAGGGAGATTATCAGTGGTCTTGTATGTCTTCCATTTTCTTATTATTGATCCCACAGTTGATTTCATCACACCAAGCTGCTTGCCTGTTGCAGATTCAGGCTTCCCAGCCTGGTGCAGGGCTACAATTTTGTTTCTGGTGTCCTTCAACAGCTCTTTGGTCTTCACCATAGTGAAGTTTGGAATGTGACTGTTTGAGGTTGTGAAGAGGTGTCTTTTATACTGATAACAAGTTCAAACAGGTGCTATTACTACAGGTAATGGTAATGAGTGGAGGACAGAGGAGCCTCTTAAAGAAGAAGTTACAGGTTTGTGAGAGACAGAAATCTTGCATGTTTTTAGGTGACCAAATACTTATTTTCCACTATATTTTGCAAAATATATCATGCCAAATCAGACAAGGTGATTTTCTGGATTTGTTTTCTCATTTTGACTCTCATAGTTGTGGTCTACCTAAGATGTCAAATACAGGCCTCGCTCATCTTTTTAAGTCGGAGAACTTTCACAATTGGTGGCTGACTAAATACTTTTTTCCCCACTGTATGTAGGTTATTTTACCAGATTTGCTAGTAAGTGATTCATTTCTACTCAGCATTCACATACCATACCTTTATGGAGTGTTAGTTTTGGGCAGCCTGTACCATCCTTTATGTGAGGTGCAGTGTTTTGTTTTTTTTAATCTTGCATTTTAATCTTTATGAATAAAAGTTCATTTTAATTTATGGATCTCTTTATTCTCTCTTTGTACTTTCAATGGGATATGTGCATTGTCTTAACCCCTTCCTGACATCAGACGTACTATCCCGTCCATGGGACCTGGGCCCCTATGCGTGGTGAGCGCCGCTGATCGCGGCCAGGTGTCAGCTGATTATCACAGCTGACACCCGGCACTATGTGTCAGGGGCGTCACGGACCGCCCCCGACACGTTAACCCCTTGCACATCGCAATCAAACATGATCGCGGTGTACCGGGGGTTAAAGGGAAGCATCGGCAGGGAGGGGGCTCCCTCCGTGCTTCCCTGAGCCCCCCACGGCAGCACAATGTGCAGCGCTGCTGCCGGGGGCTCCTTTCCTGCAGGCCCCCGAATCCAAGATGGCGACGGGGGCCTTCGGGGGCCTGCAGGAAGCTGGCTTCCTCAGTGCCTGCAAAGCGCAGGCATGAGGAAGCCTTGTGCACTGCCTGTGACAGATCGCTGATCTGTCACAGTGATCTGTGATGTGACAGATCAGCAATCTGTCACAGGACAGTGATGTCCCACCTGGGACTATTTAATAAAGTAAAAAAAAATAAAAAAAGTGTTAAAATAATTTTTAAAAAATCGCCAAATAAATTACAAAAAAAAAAAATATATATTCCTCCAAATAAATCCATTTTTTGAAAATAAAAAAAAAACAATAAAAGTACACATATTAGGTATCGCCACGTCGTAAAGACCCGCCCTATAAAAATGTCCCATTAGTTAACCCCTTTAGCGAACCCCTTAAAAAATAAAAATAAAAAACGAAGCAAAAAATAATGATTTATTATCATACCGCCAAACAAAAAGTGTAATAACACGCGATCAAAAAGACGCATATAAATATCCATGGTACCCCTGAAAACGTCATCTTGTCCCGCAAAAAACGAGCTGTGACACAGCATCATCAGTGAAAAAATAAAAAAGTTATAGCTCGCAGAATAAAGCGATACAAAAATAATTATTTTTTATATAAAATAGTTTTCATTGCATAAAACCGACAAAACATAAAAAAACGACCTTAATGAGGTATCGCTGTAACCGTACTGACCCGAAGAATAAAACTCCTTTATCAATTTTACCGCACGTGGAACGGTGTAAACGCACCCCCCCAAAAGAAATTCATGAAACGCTCGTTTTTGTTCATTCTGCGTCCCAAAAATCGGAATAAAAAGCGATCAAAAAATGTCACTTGCCCGAAAATGGTACCAATAAAAACATCAACTCGTCCCGCAAAAAATAAGACCTCACATGACTCAGTGGGTCAAAATACGGAAAAATTATAGCTCTCAATATGTGGTGATGCAAAAACTATTTTTACAATAAAAAGCGTTTTTTAGCGTGCGACAGCCGCCAAACATAAAAACCTCCATAACTAGTAAATCAAACCCCCCGTTATCACCCCCTAGTTAGGGAAAAATAATAAAATAAAAAAAAGTATTTATTTCCATTTTTCCATTACGGTTAGGGTTAGGGTTAGGGTTAGGGCTAGGGCTAGGGCTAAGGTTAGGGCTAGGGTTAGGGCTAGGGCTGAGATTAGGGTTAGGGGTGTGTTGGGGTTCGGGTTGGAGTTAGAATTGGGGGTTTCACTGTTTGGGCACATCAGGGGCTCTCCAAATACAACATGGCGTCTGATTTCAATTCTAGCCAATTCTGAGTTGAAAAAGTCAAATGGTGCTCCTTCCCTTCCAAGCTCTGACATGAGCCCAAACAGTGTTTTACCCCCACATGTAGGGTATCAGCCTACTCAGGACAAATTGCAAAACAATTTTTGGGGTCCAATTTCTCCTGTTACCCTTAGGAAAATAAAAAATTGGGGGCAAAAATATCATTTTTGTGGAAAAAAATGATTTTTTTATTTTCACGTCCGAGCGTTATAAACTTCTGTGAAGCACTTAGGGGTTCAAAGTGCTCACCACACATCTAGATAAGTTCCGTAGGGGGTCTAGTGTCCAAAATGGGGTCACTTGTGGGAAGTTTCAATAGTTTAGGTACATCAGTGGTTCTCCAAACGCACATGACACCCGCAGACCATTCCATCTGCATTCCAAAACGTCACTGCTTCCCTTCTGAGCCCCGACGTGTGTCCATACAGTAGTTTTCTCCCACATATGGGGTGTCAGCGTACTCATGACAAATTGGACAACAACTTTTGGGGTCCAATTTCTCCTGTTACCCTTGGGAAAATGAAAAAATTGGGGACTAATTGATCAAGTTTGTGGAAAAAATACGATTTTTTTATTTTCATGCCCGGGCATTATAAACTTCTGTGAAGCCGTTGGGGGTTCAAAGTGCTCACCACACATCTAGATAAGTTCCTTAGGGGGTATCGTTTCCAAAATGGGGTTATTTGTGGGGGGTTTCCACTGTTTAGGTACATTAGGGGCTCTCCAAAGGCAACATGACACCCGCAGAACATTCCCTCAAAGTCTGCATTCCAAAACGTCACTACTTCCCTTCTGAACCCCGATGTGTGTCCATACAGTAGTTTTCTCCCACATATGGGGTGTCAGCGTACTCAGGACAAATTGGACAACAACTTTTGGGGTTCAATTTCTCCTGTTACCCTTGGGAAAATAAAAAAATTGGGGACTAATTGATCATGTTTGTGGAAAAAATACGATTTTTTTATTTTCATGCCCGGGCATTATAAACTTCTGTGAAGCCCTTGGGGGTTCAAAGTGCTCACCTCACATCTAGATAAGTTCCTTAGGGGGTCTAGTTTTCAAAATGGGGTCATTTGTGGGGGGTTTCCACTGTTTAGGTACATTAGGGGCTCTCCAAAGGCAACATGACACCCGCAGACCATTCCATCAAAGTCTGCATTCCAAAACGTCACTACTTCCCTTCCGAGCCCCGACATGTGCCCATACAGTAGTTTTCTCCCACATATGGGGTATCAGCATACTCAGGACAAATTGGACAACAACTTTTGGGGTCCAATTTCTCCCGGTACCCTTGGGAAAATAAAAAAATGGTGACTATAAGATCATGTTTGTGGAAAAAATATGAATTTTTTATTTTCACGCCGGGCGTTATAAACTTCTGTGAAGCACTGGGGGTTCAAAGTGCTCACCACACATCTAGATAAGTTCCTTGGGGGGTCTAGTTTACAAAATGGTGTCATTTGTGGGGGATTTCCACTGTTTAGGTACATCAGGGGTTTTCCAATCGCGACATGGTGTCTGATCTCAATTCCAGCCAAAAACGTCAAATGGTGCTGCTTCCCTTCCGAGCTGTGCCATGCGCCCAAATAGTGGTCTACCCCCACATGTGGGGTATCAGCGTACTCAGGACAAATTGCACAATAACTTTTAGGGTCCTGTTACCCTTGGAAAAATAAGAATTGAGGGTGAAAAGATCATTTTTGTGGAAAAAATATGATTTTTTAATTGTATGGCTTTATGTTATAAACTTCTGTGAAGCCCTTGGGGGTTCAAAGTTCTCACCACACATCTAGATAAGTTGCTTAGGGGGTCTAGTTTCCAAAATGGTGTCATTTGTGGGGGGTTTCCACTGTTTTGGTACATCAGGGGTTTTAGATTCGCAACATGGTGTCCGATCTCAATTCCAGCCAAAAATGTCAAATGGCGCTGCTTCCCTCCGAGCTCTGCCATGCGCCCAAATAGTGGTTTACCCCCACATGTGGGGTATCAGCATACTCAGGACAAATTGCACAATAACTTTTAGGGTCCTGTTACCCTTGGAAAAATAAGAATTGAGGGTGAAATGATCATTTTTGTGGAAAAAATATGATTTTTTAATTGTACGGCTTTATGTTATAAACTTCTGTGAAGCCCTTGGGGGTTCAAAGTTCTCACCACACATCTAGATAAGTTCCTTAGGGGGTCTAGTTTCCAAAATGGTGTCATTTTTGGGGGGTTTCCACTGTTTTGGTACATCAGGGGTTTTCCAATTGCGACATGGTGTCCGATCTCAGTTCCAGCCAAAAACGTCAAATGGCGCTGCTTCCCTTCCGAGCTCTGCCATGTGCCCAAATAGTGGTTTACCCCCACATGTGGGGTATCAGCATACTCAGGACAACTTGCACAATAACTTTTAGGGTCCTGTTACCCTTGGGAAAATAAAAATTGGGGTGAAAAGATCATTTTTGTGGAAAAAATATGATTTTTTAATTGTACCGCTGTACGTTATAAACTTCTGTAAAGCCCTTGTGGGTTTAAAGTTCTCACCACATATCTAGATAAGTTCCTTGGGGGGTCTAGTTTCCAAAATGGGGTCACTTGTAGGGGGTTTCCACTGTTTAGGTACATCAGGGACTCTCCAAACGTGACATGGTGTCCGATCTGAATTCCAGACAATTTTGCATTGAAAAAGTCAACCGGCGCTCCTTCCATTCTGAGCTCTGCCATGCGCCGAAACAGTCGTTCCCCCCCACATATCAGGTATCAGCGTACTCAGGACAAATTGCACAATAACTTTTGCAGTCCAATTTCTCCTGTTACCCTTGGTAAAATAAAAAAAATTGAACCTGAAGTATTTTTTTTGTGAAAAAAGTTAGATGTTCATTTTTTTTAAAATATTCAAAAAAATTCCTGTGACGCACCTAAAGGGTTAATAAACTTCTTGAATGTGGTTTTGAGCACCTTAAGGGGTGCAGTTTTTAGAATGGTGTCACATTTGGGTATTTTCTATCATATAGACCCCTCAAAGTGGCTTCAAATGTGATGTGGTCCGTAAAAATAAAATGGTGTTGTAAAAATGAGAAATCGCTGGTCAACTTTTAACCCTTATAACTTCCTAACAAAAAAAATTTTGGTTCCAAAATTGTGCTTATGTAAAGTAAACATTTGGAAAATGTTAGTTATCAAGTTTTTTGGGTGCCATATCTCTGTGATTTAAGGGCATAAAAATTCAAAGTTGGAAAATTGCAAAATATTCAAAATTTTTGCCAAATTTCCGTTTTTCTCACAAATAAACGCAAGTTATTTGAATGAAATTTTACCACTAACATGAAGTACAATATGTCACGAGAAAACAAAGTCAGAATCACTGGGATCCATGGAAGCGTTCCAGAGTTATGACCTCATAAAGGTACAGTGGTCAGAATTGTAAAAATTGGCCCGGTCATGAACGTGCAAACCACCCTTGGGGGTGAAGGGGTTAAAGAACTTGCCTACAGAGTTGTGAAGTGTGACTGTCAATTGTTCCATTGAACGGACATATTTTATTGGTGTATATAGCTCAGAAACAGGAATAGAAGCATTCTTTTTCCAAAACAGGGAGTTCAACTGGCAGTGTTCTGTCTCCGACATCTAATTCACAACCTTTGACTGTCTATTTAATATTTCCAATGATGTATTGAGAATATATAGGATGTTCAGTTTTCTATAGATTATATTGTTTTCATTGTTTCTGGCTCCATCTAGTGGCCAGAGTCATAACTGCAGTGTATTGTAGCTTACTTTCACTTTGCATCTTTCCCTCCGTTCACAATGTATACTGGGAATGTTGCAAGGCACCCTGGTAAGTTTACAAAGGATCATGGTTAGTCCAGCCCCTATTTTCCCTCCAGTTCTCCATTTTCTCTCAGCCTGTGTAGGGAGGAGGACCCCCACAGAGTGTCCGGGCCGGAACCAAGGGGACCGCCATCTGAGTTCCTAAGGAAACAGTACCCGGGGGACAGAGGAGGAGAGTGGACTGTTGAGAGTGACAGGACAGCAAGGGGAGGGGCGAGTATAACAGGGGCAGGGAGCGCGCAGAGGAGGCAGTTGGTGATATGTCAGACATGGAGCAGCAGATAGAGGAGGCATGAGAGAGCGGGAAGGACACTGACAGTTCAGAGAAGAGACCAGCAGCAGAGGGTAGATACACAGTGGCCCTCAGGAAAGAGGCGCCGAGCTTACCGACAGGGGACTGTCTCTTCACCCCAATCCCGGGTTACGATCTGCCCCCGGTCATCCTCGGCCGTTACCGCTGAGCTCGAGCCCTCAAATGACAGAGAAAACTGACGGCACATCTAGAACTAGTCTGAATAGGTGCATACCAAAAAACAGCTTCCATATCAAATAAAGAAATGGTTGCACTCAATTGCATTAAGGCATATCAAATCTGAAATATATGAAGTACGAATAGCATAATGGCTTTTGTAATCTAGAAAAAACATATGAGATACTTAGCACAAAATTTGGACAGAAGATGTGAGCCCATTCATCAATGTCAAGGTGATCTCATTGAACGAGTCCCTATTCTAACAGCTCGAGCCCTCCCCGGCCTGTCCGCTCCCACTCCCAGCTGCTGCCATTCCCCTTCAGCCCGCGGTTGCGGCTTGCCCGCTGCCACCCGCGGACTCTGCTGGTTCACGTCAGCCCGTGGTTGCGGCCTGTCTATCACCGCACACAGCTGCCTTCACCCCGCTGCAGCTGGCAGTTGGGTCCTGTTCCTCTTCAACAGAGACACTCTGCACACAGCCCCAGACTGTGCGCCTGGCCAGTAAACCGCCACTCTTGAGCACTGCAACACAACCCAGCTTGGGGACAGGAGTCCCATTGAACTCGCTAAAAACGCAACCCCTCTGTTACAACAAGGGGTTACTCCATCTCAGGACTCCATCAGGGCCTGTTGTGCCCCAACTCCTCCTGGGCACTGGGGCGCCCGAAGACTATTCCAAATCTTCAGCAGCTGGGCCCAGCGGCTGCTACGCCAAGGCAGCCTCATCAAAGACGCCACAGCAGCCTCATCAAAGATGCCAAAGCAGCTTCATCAACGACGCAGCTTCCACAGAGGCGCCGAGGGACGTCAGGATGGATAAGTGACATTTTAGAGTATAAGGACCCGTAGACGGCCATACCGTGGCCCCATAGTAACCGGCCTCAGCCGGGTTAGTTGTGCTATTTTCAAATAATGTTTGGTTGTACTGAGTCCCAGCGAGGGCAACTGTTGTTACCCCTTTTTGGTTGCTTAGCATAGCCCTAGCGGCTTTAAATTATAAAACGTTTGCTTTTCAAAATTCAACCAGTCTTGCGTCTCGTCACTGCATCCTGAAAACCTGCTGTTACCTACACCTGCATCCTGGAAGCATCTCATTTCTCTTCTCCCTCTGTGACATCATCGCTGGTATGTAATCACACTTCTTATATCTAATTTCTGTCTCAGATCAGCCTGCTCAGTTAGTTTCCCCCTCCTCAGCTAGTAGTGCAGATATTGATTCTTAATGTATTATGAATATGTATCCCTGATGTACCCTTTATTGATTCAGTGTATGTATATGTTTTATTTGTAGTTCCACCGCATCAATATACCACAGCGTTCAATAAAACACAGATTCAACCTATAGTCTCCTTATTGGACCTCGGTATAGCAGTTTAGCTGCCTGTATAAGCTACCTGAAGTCTGCTTCAATTAGTGAGGACAGAACAGGGAGATTGCAGTCTTTAAGTCTTTAATAGTAGGAGGAGAAGCCTGGCCCTAGATTTATCCAAATCCTAGGGGGAACATTTAGTAGATATGTAGGTTTGTACTTGCATCTAAAGATATGTATTCCCAGAACCCCTCCCACAAGATCCTCTACTTCCTTCTAAAACAAATCTATTTAAACGGCAAGTCCAGAAGATATGATAGAGAAATCCATTTCCAGCAATACATCCCCAGGAGGCCTCTGATATCGTAGGATTAAACTTAAAAAAATAGCTTGGGATTATGGTACCATGTAATAAGTATTTTAATTTGCTTTTCTTTATATAGCGTGTTAATGGAAGATTTAAAGGTTTTAAACCATATCACTTGCCATAACATGACAAGGCAGTTCTCCCTCCAACCAACCCTCCCATCTCATCATATAGGAACTAGCTATTGAACAAGTTCTATGCCCAGGTGGCAGGTATTTTTATTGGTACATTTATACAGTATCTTTAATAAAATGACGCCAGAGAGTGCAGTATGTGCATGCACTAACTCCGGAGCCATTTTATTGAAGTATATGTACTACAACGTTAACATAGCAGTGCACATGCACCAGTAATAGGGATAGTGGCGATGGACAAAGTGTGCGCACTTCTATGTTCACATTGTAGTGGAATTGTTCAATAAAATGGAGCCGGAGTCAACTATGCGGATAAAGGTAAATTATGAACGCTACATAAATCATTAAATGTTTTTGTTTTCCTCATGAAGGGATCAACTACAGGTGCTTCTCACAAAATTAGAATATCATCAAAAAGTTCATTTATTTCAGTTCTTCAATACAAAAAGTGAATCTCATATATTATGTAGAGTCATTACAAACAGAGTGATCTATTTCAAGTGTTTATTTCACTTAATGTTGATTATGGCTTACAACCAATGAAAAACCAAAATCCATTATCTCAGTAAAGATAATCCCAGAAGGCAGTCATTTACACACTCCACAGGGAGGGTAAGCCACAAAAGTTCATTACTGCAGAAGCTGTCTGTTCACAGAGTGCTGTAACCAAGCATATTAATGGAAAGTTGAGTGGAAGGAAAAAGTGTGGTAGAAAAAGGTGCACAAGCAACTGCAGCTTGGAAAGGATTGTCAAGAAAAGGCCATTCAAAAATTTGGACGAGATTCACAAGGAGTGGACTGCTGCTGGAGTCATTGCTTCAAGAGCCACCACACCCAGACAAATCCAGGACATGGGCTACAAGTGTCGCATTCCTTGTGTCAAGCCACTCATGACCAATAGACAATGCTAGAAATGTCTTACCTGGGCCAAGGAGAAAAAGAACTGGACTGTTGCTCAGTCTTCCAAGGTATTGTTTTCAGATGAAAAGTAAATTTTGCATTTCAGTTGGAAATCAAGGTCCCAGAGTCTGGAGGAAGAGTTGAGAGGCACACAATCCAAGTTGCTTGAGGTCTAGTGTGAAGCATCCACATTCAGTGATGGTTTGGGGAGCCATGTCATCTGCTGGTGTAGATCCACTGTGTTTTATCAAGTCAGCAATGCCATCTGCCAGGAATCTTTAGAGCACTTCATGCTTCCCTCTGCCGACAAGCTTTTTGGAGATGGAAGTTTCATTCTCCATCAGGACTTGGCACCTGTCCACACTGCCAAAAGTACCAATACCTGGTTTAAAAACAACAGTATCACTGTGTTTTCACCTTCATGACCAAGCGAATTTTTACAATTCTGACCACTGTCACTTTAAGAGGTAATAACTCTGGAATGCTTAAATGGATCATGGTCATTCTGAGATTGTTTTCTTGTAACATATTGTACTTTATGGTAGTGGTAAAAGTTATTTGATATGACTTGCATTTATTTGTGAAAAAAACAGAAATCTGGCGAAAATTTTGAAATGTTGCACTTTTCAAACTTTTAATTTTTATGCCCTTAAATCAGAAAGTCATATCACACAAAATAGTTAATAAATAACATTTCCCACATGTCTACTTTACATCACCACAATTTTGGAAATATTTTTTTTTTAGGAAGTTATAACGGTTAAAAGTTGACCAGCGATTTGTCATTTTTACAACAAAATTTGCAAAACCATTTTTATTAGGTACCACTTCACATTTGAAGTGACTTTTAGGGGCCTATATGACAGAAAATACCAGAAATATGACACTATTCTAAAAAATGCACCCCTCAAGGTACTCCAAACCACATTCCAAAAGTTTATTAACACTTCAGGTGCTTCACAGGAATTTTTGGAATGTGGAATGAAAAAATAAACATTTACTTTTCTTTTACAAAAATTTCCCTTTAGACCCTTTTTTTTTTGCTTTCGCAAGGGTAACAGGAGAAAATCGACCATACATTTTGTTGTGCAATTTCTCCTGAGCATGCCGATACCCCATATGTGGGGGAAATTTCAGAGCCTTTGTGCTACCAGTAACGTGGAAGCCCCTTATATTTCCATTAACAGATGACAAATCTGAATGGAGACTTGCTTTTTTTGTGGATTGAGCAGAAGCTTTTATTGGGAACATTTTACATAAAGTTTGGGATCACAGCAAGGTAGCAGTTACTCTGGACTCCGTCTGGCCTCTGTTGGGCAGCTTTCTTCTTTTCAGAAGTGCACAAAACTGTGGCTTGTCGGCACTGTTATGCAATCCTAAAAAGATGGACACCCCCGGATCACAGGTGCTATGGCGTCCACAGTGCCTCCATCTGCCTCATTATAGGGAATTTTCCGTCATGATTCTGTCTGAACCACGTATTTCAGAAATTTACACAGAAACCCCGATGTAACCGCTCAGTGTAGAGGGTATGATAAATGCGCGCCGAGCCTTACTGCAATCTTTGGGAGTCAGAATGAAAAAATCAACAGCATGTGAAGAGTTGGTCTTATTTATTTTTTATACCGTTCCTCGTGCGGTATAAATGATTAGGTGTTAGGGTTTACGGATCGCACCAAATATAAATTATGAGGAAATGCGATAGCAACCCGGGGTCCACCGTGCGGTGATGGAGGAACCACAGCTAATAAACAATAGCGGAGCGATGCTGCATGCAAGCACCATAAACACACGGAGTTAAAGGTCACTCCGTTTAAAAAGAGTGCAAAAGTACCCGCTCGGTTGTTCCACAGAGCGGTACATTGACGGAGCACTCAAAGCTATACCCTGTTAGACTTCACAGGAGTATAGTAAATAATGACGCTAGTTGGGGTCCCTATAGTTACCTCCCCAGGAAAGTCTAGGCTGGTGGTTGTGTGGTGCCCTGCATCTTTATCCCCCACAAAAGGGTTAAATATGTACTGTTTTGTATGTGTTTTGTGATCAGTGGGAGTTATGCTTTCTCTGCTAGAGACCACAAGACACACACACACAATTTACCTCACTCCCTTACTTGTCTGAAGCTTAGAGCATTACAGACATACCCTAACTGGGAGGGGGAGGAGTCTAGAGTTGTTTCAGTGAACAAGAAGGAGGAAGGACGCTCTTGGAAGAATGTTTTCCCTCCAAAATACTGCAACAACCTAGGATCAGTGAAGGATAGTGCAAGTGGGAACTTGAGCTGCTTCACAAAGGATTCAAGCTGCAAATTGCTGAAGGAGAAATACACAGTGAGTAGAAGCTATACTAGAAGTTCCAAACCCTGGGAAGCCTTGGTCCCTGAAGGGATTAGAATAGCAGGAAGCTTACACTAAGTCACAGCAGAGAGAAGGATAACTCCCATCCTCCAGAGCAGACTGTATCCTGGTGAGAGTTGTAATATCTCCTCTGAACTGCACCTGAACTACAGTAAATGATAAAGTGACTTTCCTTGTCTCCTGCCTTATTACTCCATGCCTTCTACTTCCACCACAATCTCTGGGGGTCAGCTCTGGTTGGAGAGGGTTAAACATCTGCACTGCCATCACCATCTACTCCCCCAGGGATCATCTGCAGTGCCGGCTATACTACAATCGAACACTCCAACTGGCGTCATGACTCACTACATAAACTTTATCCCTAATCAATACTCCCCTTTTACATGACCGCCTGGGGCCATGGACCGGGTCACTGCCACTGTGACACATCCCTTTAAGATGACTGGCCCGGTACCGAGTATCCCACGGCCCCTGGGACGCATCAGTTGAGCTTGCTCTGACACTCAGTTGTGCTAAACAGCACATGCGACTTAGGAGGCCCTGAGTCAGATGCTAAGCCAAGCTGGAGTTACCACCCTACACTGCCTGCCTAGACACACAATTGCAGTGCTAGAGGTGGCACGAGTGCACTCAGAGTGGTAACGTGTCCACTGCCACACATAAAGCATAGAGGATCTTAGCGCACCGATGTGCGACCCCAAAGCCCCTTTTATATGCTCCGCTTAAGTCCAGCCAGACAGGACCTTGCTCCTGGACCAATCTGGAACTGCCACATCACCTGAGCAGCTGACAACCAACCACAAATGAGAGGTCGCCACCTCACGAGCATGCTCAGTAGAGTGATTTCTGGACTTAGCCTCCGGAGCATCTGTTAGCCACTGCTTATGGCTGATTACCATGGATCTGAGCAAGACGCTGAAACTGATGTCTTTGCTGACCATCCTACACTGTGGCCAGAGCAGAATGGGAGACTGCAGAGGCAGACAAGACTTGGGATCTACCCTGTGCAATGGGAGAATCCCGGCACCTAACATTAGGCGTCTTTATTCTTTGGGTCGGTGCGATAACAGATTTACAGTATGTCAGGTCTTTATGTTTTGCTGCTGTCACTCTCTAAAAGACGCTTTTTATTGCGAAAACTAGTTTTTGCATCACCATATTTTGAGAGCTATAATTTTTCAATATTTTGGCCGACAGAGTCATGTGAGGGCTTTTTTTTTCGGGATGAGTTGATGTTTCTATTGGTACCATTTTGGGCACATGGAATTTTTTTATCGCTTTCTATTCTGATTTTTGAGAGACAGAATGAACAAAAACCAGCAATTCAGGAATTTGTTTTTTTTTTTATACTGTTCCGCATGTGGTAAAATTGGCAAGGCAGCTTTATTCTTTGGGTCAGTATGATTACAGATATACCTCATTTATATAGTTTTTTTATGTTTTGGCACGTTTACACATTAAAAACTATTTCAAAGAAACAATAATTATTTTGCATCGCTTTGTTCTGAGAGCTATAACTTTTTTATTTTTCTGCTGATGGAGCTCTATCATGGCTTGTTTTTTGTGGGACAAAATGACATTTTCAGCGATATCACGTTTGTTTATATCCGTCTTTTTTATCACGTTTTATTGCATTTTTTGTTCAGTGGTATGATGAAAGTGCATTGCTTTTGCTTCATTTTTATTTATTTTTTATGGTGTTCACTGAAGGGATTAACTAGTGGGACTGGTTTATAGAGTGAGTCCTTACAGATGCGGCAATATCAAATATGTGTACTTTTATTATTTTTTTATTTACATAAATGTATTTATTGGTAAAAAATTTTTTGCATTATTTGGGGATTTTTAAGAAAAATATTTTTACACATTATAATATTTTTTTAAAACTTTATTACATTGTCCCAGTATGGGACAATACTATTTTACAGCAGATCACTGATTTGACAGTGCACACCAGAGTATCAGAATAGCAATCTGACAGGCAGGGAAGGAGGCATGCAAGCCACCTTCCCTGCAGGACCCTGCAGGACCCCGCGGCCACCTTGATGCCGGGGTCTCTATGGAGATCACCAGAACAACGCGATCACATCACGTTGTTCTGGTGGGAGCGTGTAGGGAAGGATGCTGACACCCGCGCGCGATCACCACGACGCTCAGCGTGAGGCTGTGCAATCGTGCCGCTGTACTAGTATTGTTTAGGGTACAAAGTCACCTCCCACAGAGCAGTACTGGTATGGCGAAGGTCACAAAGGGGTTAAAATCATTTTTCAAGCTGGTGTTATAAAGTATTCTAATTTACTGAGATAATGACTTTTGGGTTTTCATTGGCTGTAAGCTATAATCATCAACATTAGCAGAAATAAACACTTGAAATAGATCTCTCTGCTTGTAATGACTGTATATTATATATGAGTTTCACTTTTTGTACTGAAGAACTTAAAGAAATTAACTTTTTTGAGGATATTCTAATTTTGTGAGAAGCACCTGTATATCTTTGAAGCAAAAGAGTCCCACTCTTATACAATAGCTAGTCACAAATATTGTAAGGCTCTCTGGGAGTTGTGGAGTAAATAAGATTTGGGTTAAGAGGGATGCATGGGTGGCCAGCTGGCATTTTTTCTGCATTTGTACCAGATGTCACTGGAGAAAACTATAGTGCTCAGGAAGGCACAGAAGGAAATGTCATATGTGATACCGAAAACCAATGAACTAGGAAGGGGAAGAACAATCTACAATGTTTTTATTTCTGCCCATTTGTTAAAAGCATAAACGGTTGACCATGAACAAAAATGGCACAACTGGGCTGCTGGGTAATGTTAGAGAAAGAAATTCCACCTTACAACTTACAAGCATACATGACCGAGTTGCGAAGACAACGTTTGCCAGAATGCCAGAGTAAGTTCAGGAGCGAAGCTTGAAACTTCTTCAAGGTTGATGAAGTGATTTTTGTTGGTTGATAAACTAAAATAAATAGAGAAACTTAAGGAACAGAAATTTTGACTGTTACTATTTTACCTAGACAGGAGATATGGAAAGATGAAAAGCAGTTTTAGCAGTAAGTCAACTTCTCATATGTAGGGTGGAAGGTTTGCTTGGAACAGAACATTGTCCTTGGATGTTATATTGATTCCTAGATATTACAATGACCTCTCTAGGCAGTTGTAAATGTAAGATATTTTTAAGGGTTGAAGTCTAGAATCCAGTATAATAAGGGATAGAGCTTTCATTTTATTAATGCTGAATTTGAAGCCAGATAACTTACTGTATTTGTCAAGGGTTGAGTGTAAATTAGGAAGGGAGGTCTCAGGGTTTATTACTTTAAGCATCACATCGTATGCAAAAAGCGATAGTTTAAAGTCTCAGTCTCAGTCTTATATTCCTTTTATGTCTGGATTATTTCTATCTTGGGTTGCCATAGATTCTATGCTGAATACATAAGCAGTGGGTTTAGTGTGCAGCCTTGATGGGTATCATTGCTGATTGGTAAATTGGCAGAATGAACATGAGGTAAGCAGGCAATTGACCTTTGCATTGAGTATAGCCTTCTCAACGCCATTAGGAAAGGTCCAAAGAGACTGAAATGGTTTAATGTGTGGAACACAAAGCAATTCAACTGGTCAAAGGCCTTTTCTGCATCTAGACCCAATAGGACAGCTTCTTTGTTGCCTTTATTACCGTATATACTCGTGTATAAGCCGACCCCCCTGATTTTGCCACAAAAAACTGGGAAAACTTATTGACTTGTGTATAAGCCGGGGGTGGAAACCATAGACTATGCCCCCATATGCTGCTCCATAGTTTATGCCCCCATATGCTGCTCCATAGAATATGCCCCCATATGCTGCTCCATAGATTATGTCCCCATATGCTTCTCCATAGTTTATGCCCCCATATGCTGCTCCATAGAATATGCCCCATATGCTGCTCCATAGAAGATTGCCCCATATGCTGCCCCATAGACTATGCCCCCATATACTGCTCCATAGACTATGCCCTCATATACTGCTCCATAGACTATGCCCCCATATACTGCTCCATAGACTATGCCCCCATTTGCTGCCCCATAGACTATGCCCCCATATGCTGCCCCATAGAATTTGCCCCATATGCTTCTCCATAGTTTATGCCCCCCATATGCTGCCCCATAGACTATGCCCCCATATACTGCTCCATAGACTATGCCCTCATATACTGATCCATATACTATGCCCCCATATACTGCTCCATATACTATGCCCCCATATGCTGCCCCATAGAATATGCCCCCATATGCTGCTACATAGAATATGCCCAATATGCAGCTCCATAGACTATGCCCCCATACACTGCTCCATAGACTATGTCACCATATACTGCTCCATAGACTATGCCCCCATATACTGCTCCATAGACTATGCCCCCATATACTGCTCCATAGACTATGCCCCCATATACTGCTCCATAGAATATACCCCCATATGCTGCCCCATAGAATTTGCCCCATATGCTGCTCCATAGACTATGCCCCCATATGCTGCTCTATAGAATATGCCCCCATATGCAACTCCATAGAATATGCCCCCATATGCTGCAAGAAAAAAAAAGCCATACTCTCCTGGGTCCATCACCGCTGTCTGATGCTTCTTGTGTCAGTGACTGTTCAGCCAGCAGAGGGGCGGTGCGCACTAACCACGTCACTGCGCACCCTGCTGCCTAAGCGTCACTAACACAGGATGCAGCAGAGACAGCGGTGAGCAGCGATTGACCGGGGGACAGGTGAATATCGCTATACTCACCCATCCTGCCGCGGTCTCTGCAGCCTCGCTTGCTTCTCCACTGTCTCCCTTCCCTTCCTGTCTTCAGCGGTCACATGGTATCGCTCATTACCACTCATGAATATGCGCATATTCATGAGTGTCAATGCAAGAAAGCGGACGGCACCGCTGTTACCGTGCTAAGGTCCGCCAGTCAGCCATTTGACACACTCTCCTTCACATCTCCGACGTGACATGTAATTCAGTGTCAATAAACATTCATCATTATCCCGCAGAGTGCGACCTTTTTCTCTTGGAAACTATATTCATGAGTGTAATGAGCGGTACCACGTGACTGCTGAAGACAGGAAGGGAGACAGTGGAGAAGCGATGCTGCAGAGAACGCGGCAGGACTGGTAAGTATGATCTCTGACACCCCCGCTCCCCCTCCTCCGCCAACCCCCAGGTATATGACCCGTGTATAAGCCGAGAGGGGGACTTTCAGCCCAAAAAAATGGGCTGAAAATCTCGGCTTATACACGAGTATATACGGTAGCTACATCCACCAGATCCACCAATCACCTAGTATTATCTTCAGTTTGGCAAAAGTGAACAAATCCAACTTGGCCTTCGTGGACCAGATTGGGAAATCAAATGTTCAGACGTTCTGCTAACTGTTTAGTAGGAATCTTCAGATCTGAGTTTAACAGGCTTATGGAGCGGTAACTTGGGAATTCAGATAGGTCTTGCTGTAATAAATGATTAAAACAGCATGTCTGGGACAGCTCCTCCGTTCATAAAGCAATTAAATAATGAAATCATACGTAGGGATAATATATCTTGTTAGGTTTTATAGTATATGTTGGTTAGTCCACATGGCCCAGGTGACTTGGCAAGCTCTTTATAATTGCCCACAGCTCTTCCACTGTCAGCATCTGGTTTAAACAATCTGAAGCCTCCTGACACAATCTAGGAAGAAAAGAGGATAGGTGTTCTTCCATAATCCTGTTCTCATCTGCCAGGGATGACGATAAAGCAGATGGGAGAGAATAAAAAGATGACTAGTAGTCACAGAAAATCTGCAGTATTTTAATGGGATTGTAAACAGGTCACAATTTGCAACACGCAGATATAAGCAAAGAGGAAGTAGTCAATGTAACTGTTTATTTCCCTAAGGTGGGAATGGGAATGAGTGGTTTAACAGAAAGAATATGAAACATAAAACAGTATACTGTGTGGTGTAGTGACCACTGTGTCCGCTAGGGGGCGCTATGTGGGTATCCCAGGATGGGTGGAGTGCCCTCACTCACCAGGGCCGTGGGGTACTCGGTACCGGGCCGGTTTATCTTCTCAACGGGGGTTGTCACGGCAGCAGTGACCCGGTCCGTGGCCCTGGGGCTCCATTGTAAAAGGGGTTGTTTCAGTGTGCTTATGATGGTGAAAGTTTATAAGTGATTAGTGACGCCACCTGTGGTGTTTGGCAACTGTTAAGCCGACGCTGCAGACAGATCCTCTGGGACAGATGGTGTAGTGCAGCAATTATGTTATAGCCCTCCACAGGCAGGGCTGTAGTCCCAGGGCAGTGTAGGTTAAGTGACACTTAGATGGTGTAATGTCGGGCACAGGAGGGATGTAGTAGTGTCGGGCAGGCTGGCACAGGAATAAGTGGAGGGCATGTAGTTCCAAAGCTTTACTCACAGTCTGTTGTGGTACAGGTGCCCGCATCCGTGCCGTGTCCTCCGGGTCAGGAGCTCAGCCAACTTCCAGGCAAGATGAAGTATTCCCTTCCAACACTCCGCCAACATATGTGCCTTTTCTGAACGTCTCCCTCTTAGCGCCTTTGGGTGAAGTACTCACAGTACTGAGATACACTGGAGTTCCTCCTGTCAGATGTTCCTAAGAATCCTACTTTTACGGCAGACAGTTGTAGCCTACTTCAGGGACTCCTTCTACCTTGTCCCAGCTCACACACGTTGCTGTTGTGCCCCCAAGTCTGGTGTGGGAATAAAGTGGTCACTACTTCTATTCCTCCGGTGTCTGCTGCAGGACCATTAGTATCCATACAACCTCGGGGACCAGACCCCGGCCTTGCGCTTAGAACTTGGGAGGGGTTCTCCTCTAACCCTGGTCCTTGTTCTCTTATTCTCCTCACGTTCCGCATCAATCCTTCCTTTCTTATGGAGAGTCAGGCTTTCTATCAATGTTCCTTTCTTGTGCCAGCGGACCAGATCACTGAGGTCGGCTGCAGCACTTCCTTCCTCCATCCCACTCAGGGGATATCCTTTCACAGACTGACCTTGTCAGACTCCTGTGACTAACTAACTGAATCCTAAACTCTTCCCGCTCTTTTAGTGCAGACCAAACTCCACCCACCTCCCAGCACGCTTTGTGTTCCAAGCAGGGAACCACCAAAGGGTGCTTTGCTACACTACTATATTGTGTGGGATGCAGGTGTTGGAGTGTGGTCAGGTATCTCCACCATACCTGGATAGTGGGGCACCACACCTCAGGAGGAGGTGTAGTACCTTTGTGGCGACTGAACCCTCAGGGGCGCCACACAGGCGTATAGGCATGTCCAGTGTGGTAATAGGAGGAGGATGCTAAATAACCGTTATGTATCCCAAGGTGGGTGGCCTTGGGGTGAAGGCTTGGTTATGTGTTGATCAGCAGAGGTGCTGCTGAGGTTTCTGGTACAATGTGTCAGAGAAGCCTTCAGGTGACTGGTGAGATTGGTGGAACCAGTCACCTACCAACCCACCCAGGGGCGGGTGTCTAAAATGCCAATAGTAAAGTGTATGTGTGTGAATGGTTGTAGGACCTGCGATGAGGTCATAGCCAAGGATCCGGTGGGTGTGGCTACCGACCATATAAGTTGACCAGGATAGGTCACATGAGTGAATGCTTGCACCTGGTTGGTCCGTATGGAAGGTCTCTTCAGGCCGACTGCTGGGAGGTGTGGCTGCCTTCCAGGACAGCACATGTGGACGCTGTGTATAATGGCTGCGTGTGTCTGACAGTTCCAGGAGGGAACAGACGTCTGCAGTGTGAAGCAGCTAAGAGGTAACCCGAACACGGGAGAGTATAACTGAGAGACTGTATAGCCTATTGGCTGGATGAAGCACAGCCTGTGTGGCCAAAGGGCTAAGGGGAGCAGAGCTCCATTATGAAGATACCCAGTTGTCTGCTGTAAGACTGTTGCTTGCTGCTTTGGTTTATGATGATGAATAAACCGCATGGACTATGTTGATGTTTAATGAAAAACCCGTGCCGGACCTGGTTATTTGGCTGCACAGCGAGTATCCCCAACCCGAATAACAAGTGCTACCTTACAACTGTTAATACACTATGAAATATACAATGTTGGTTACTGCACACTAGGATTTTTATAATAAATTCTCTATATTATCTAGCTAATATTCTATGCAGGAAGTGACCACAAACTTATAGATTTCTATCACAATGTTCCCTTCTCTTCTATTATTCCCTAGTGAGGGTCTCAGGTTGGTCCCACTAGGCTACAAGTCCTTCCAACAAAGTCAAGCAATACTCTCTTAGCCTTTGTCACACTGACCGGTCCCTGTTCCATCTGTTGCAGTACCCCAGATTTTAGCCTTTACCGTACACCAGTTCTGGAAGAAATGGCCCGGCTCCCTCATGCCTGTGCTTCACTGCCACTGACGTCCACTTCCGGGTCTAGGTCCCCATCTGGTCTTTGGTGATTGACCTTCAACGGGCGATAATTAAGCCTGGAAGAACGAGGGATGTGGCCCGAATCTTGAGCGGCGCAGGCTTGTTCTCGGATCTTGCCTGACGAGGATCTGGAACTCAGGCCTTGACTGGTGTAGTCTGGTGCATGGACCTTGACCGGCATTGTTTGGACCCTGCTCACGGGAACACTGTGACACATTGATTCAGGCCTCCTGGCTGATTACGGGATCTTGGCTTCAGTGTCCCCCTTCACAGACGTCTTGCTCGTCTCACCCATTGGTGCCAAATATCCTCCCACCTTACTGCTCTGGCCATTTGTAATGGAGAACTGCATCATTAGGGCCACTTGACCTAGTGTTCCGTCTAGACCCTTTCTCTCCGAAACTCTTCCTCTTCCAGTTGGTTCCACAGGGTTCTGCTTGGACAGCAGGTGGCAGTCTCTGGACACAAAAGCTGCATAGCACTGGTGAATCTCATTTTTTGTGGCACACCCTCTTAGGCTGTGTGCACACGCTGCGGAATTTGCTGCGGTTCCGCAGCGGTTTTGGCCGCTGCGGACCCGCAGCAGTTTTTGCTGCGGTGTACAGTACCATGATTCCCTATGGGAATCAAAAACCGCAATGCAGACAGTGCGGAATTTTCCGCGCGGATTATCTGCGGTTTTCAATCCGCAGAAAGAATTGACATGTCAATTCTTTCTGCGGATTCTGCTGCGGTTTGCCATCTCCTCCATTGAGGAGATGTAAAACCGCAGGGCAAAACCGCAGAGCAATCCGCAGGTAAAACCGCAGGTATTTTGACCTGCGGTTTCACCTGCGGATTTTACAAAATCCGCGCGGATGAATCCGCACCTAATCCGCAGCGTGTGCACACAGCCTTACAGAATCACAGTGCAGCATTCCTGCTGAATCTTTGATTCCATAGGGGATGGCGCTGACTGTTCGTTCTCCTATTTTTTTAATAACATAGTGTGAGATTTATTGCTATATTTGTAATAAAGCTGTGGGAGTAGCCTAGTAGTTTTTCAAATTTCACCAAGGAAAGGCTTTTTAATTGGGCTCTAAGATCAATCACTTGAGGAGTTGCTTAGTGTGGTGGACAATTAATTCTTCTTAAGATCATTTCTGTTCTTATTCACGTAACATATTTTTTTAATTTGGAGCCATTTTATGGTTGAGAAGAGGTTGCTATACATTCTTCTCTAAATACGGTTTGAGGGGGCTGTGGAGGCATTGAAATAGTGGAAGCATCAGAAATATTTAGTGTTTTTCCTAATTCTTAGACCTAATTATGTAGGTCTTTGAGTTTCTTAACTCCTCCTTTAGTGGCTTGATATAAGTAAAATTCACTTTCTGGACACTTTGGTATTCATGGACACCACTGGACATATGATGACAGACTTATACACCAAACCTAAAGACCGAAATGGTCTTTTACATTATCATAGTCTTCATCCCACAACTATGATTCAGTCTGTCTTCAAATCACAATTCCAACGGGTGAGGCGTAACATGAGTTATCTCACTCTGCAAAATCAGAGATTAAAGGAGATAAGCAAGAAGTTCTCTGAAAGGGGCTATCCCTTGGACCTTTTTTAAAAATCCTCTGATCCCTCCACACCTACTCCATGTGCCCGTCCAGTGAGTGACCACATTCCCTTTGTACATACTTACATCTGTTTACCTGTATTTTACATAAAATCATCCGCAAGCATTGGAACATACTTCACACAGCATATCTTTCTGTAAGAGAATTCCAAAAATCCTTTCTTCCATGCTTCAAAAGTGCACCTAATATTAGAGATACACTTGTACTTGCACATTTTGGTACTGCATGTGGTCAGACTAGAAAAAGATTTCTACAAACCCTCAAAACTGGCACTTTCCCATATCTTCAATGCCACTAATGTAGTAACGTATTACGAGGTAACCTGTTACACCATCCATACACAGGAAAAAAAATATACCATCAGAGATTACACCACCAGTGACTCCTCGTAAGTCATCTATTTCATTAAAAGCCCATGAGGGCTTCTGTATATAATACTCATAAAGAGACTTTTATGAACCCATTTAGACTGGGAACTGTACAGTAGATGATTATGAGCCAAAGCTCTTGTCCCTTCATGAGCACATCCAAGATAAGGCACCTCCCCATTTCCAACTCAATAATTAGTTGGCATACTACATCTGCGTCTTTAAAAAGAGCTGCCACCCCGCTATATGGCTCCACCACAAGAGATCAGTTGGAGGGCCAATGGGTCCACTCCCTCCTTGCTTTCTTCAAGGGTAAGAGATCTGTCAACCTGGTCTCTCACGAAAACAAAATTTCGGTGTCAAGGCGACCGAGAAAATGAAAGGCCATTTACTTCATGCTGGGTGATCCGACTGGACAATAAGCTTTTTCCCACTCCTCTGCACAGTATGCTCACAATTTTCAGAGGAAGACATCCCATGCTTCATATTCACAAACATTTCTTACCCCTATCAGGCACACCCTGGCCTTGGAGCTACCCCCACATCTGCTACCTCCAGTGCAGGAGTCCCAGCATCCCCCGGAGTCCCAGAGACCTTGTATTTGACACCCGGCACCACTCCTTCCGCCTCTTGCTCCCTATCCAAAGAAAAGGGGAGGACCTCTCTGAGCATGGTACTGTTTAGTGAAGTCCATCGGAGGCACGGTGGTTGATCCGTTCTGGTCCATGATAGGTTTTTCCAAGGGGTCTCATTCCAAGGACTGGTTCCAGGGCTCCCTTGCTCTCCCTCTGTTATTTTTTTCCCGTTAATATTTTTCCTATTTCTTTTCTTTTTGCATTTGCCACTTTTCCTTCTCCTCATCCAGACTTTCACAGGACGAGGACTGGGAAGCTACGGCATCATTTTCTCTGACCAACCTCCTGACAAGATCGTCCAGTTCACCATCCGGAACCTCAGCTGCAAGCTCACCTGGGCTAGGATCCAGGGGTAGGTACATAGCCCTTTCTCCTTTTCCCTCTCCCTCTGGTGTTCTTCTTGCCAGCTTACCCTGGAAAGTAGCATCTTGCTTTTCACTGGTCCCTTGCTACCCTTGCCTCTGCTAGTCCCTTCACTGGCTGGATTTGACTCCTCTTCCTGACACAAATCCCACGGATTCAGGCCCGCATTGGCATAGGAGCAGAGAGAGTGACTAAACTGGTGGTCTAGATCCCCATACAGGTTACACCAAATATTAACACAAGATGAAGCAAGGTGACCCATTCTCCCACATATGACACACTTTGCCACCTTACACCCTGTGCTGAAGTCGGAGGGAGTACCACACTTGTGGCAAAGCTTATGTTGCTCCTGGTAGAAAACCAGGATTCAGTCTCTCCCCCAATATGTTAAGGTAGGAATGTGAGTAACTGAGTTGCCTGAAACCTTTAACTTAACCATAAAGGTCCAGGCTTCTGACCAAATCATGCTTATCCAAGTTTATCCTTGGGACCTAGACCACTTCCCTGAAGCGGCTGATCCAGGTCATGGTGTCCATACCAGAAAGTGACTCATTAGTGGTTAACACAGTCACTTTCTTTACCAAATTTTGGCAGAAGATTGCTTCAGTCACAAAATCCCGCCACTCAGGGCGACTTTGTGTCAGCTCATACTGAGATCAAAAGAGCTTGAAACCCTCGTGCCTCACAAATCTGACGTCAAAGTAGGTGGTAACATAGGGATAGATGAAAGCATGGATGCCATGTGCCTTGAAACCTGCCTTCAGAAGGAGCTCTACTACTTTCTCCCTAGAAGGACATGCTTCATTGCTTACCCACAAAAGGCGGGCCACATTCCTATGTGTAACTTCTGACATTCTGTTGACAGAGACCAAGCAGTCTTAGCCCCTTTCTTTCGGAAGGCAGATAAGCCATGTCTTTATATCATCTTTCAAGATGTGGTTTTAATCCATAAAATTGGTTACATTGATATATGCGGAAGTGCAGGTGTCAGTGAAGTTATTTCATGAACAATGAGACCTGCTGGACTATGGCCATTTCATGCCTTGCTGGCACTTCTACTGGACCTGCAGTGATGGATTCATCACCCCTCGCCCTTCAAGACCTCGAGGAAGCGCTGTTGCAAGTCACCATCTCCAAGATGGTCAAGGGCCTATTACTACTCCCATATGGCATGGGGTGGTGGTCAGAAGGGATAGCGGCATTTCCAGAAGTGACAGGCTGAGCGAAAACACCCCTTGCATGGTGAGGGTGAGGTGAATGGCTTCAGAGGAACACCATGGCTACCCTGCCTGATCAACCAATGCACCCAAGGCAATGCACAAGGTCACTCAGAAGAGGGGAGAGGGCATGGTGACCTATGTGGCGCCATGCCCTGGATCTTTTAGCCCCCAATTTTTTTATTTTCACAAGGGTAACAGGAGAAATTGGACCCCAAATTTTGTTATACACTGGTATCCCATATGTGGGAGAAAACTATTGTTTGGGCACACGGTGGGGCTCGGAAGGGAAGTAGTGACGTTTTGGAATGCAGACTTTGATGGAATAGTCTGCGGGAGTCATGTTGCGTTTGCAGAGCCCCTGATGTGCCTAAACAGTAGAAACCTCCCACAAGTGACCCCATTTTGGAAACTAAACCACCCAAGGAACTTATCTAGATGTGTAGTGAGCACTTTGAAACCCCAAGTGTTTCACTAAAGTTTGTAATGTAGAGCCGTGAAAATAAAAAATCATTTTTTTTCTACAAAAATGATCGTTCAGCATCCAATTTTTTATTTTCTCAAGGGTAACAGGAGAAAATGTATTCCAAAAGTTGATGTGCAATTTGTCCTGAGTACGCTGGTACCCAATATGTCAGAGAAAACTACTGTTTGGCCACACGGTCGGGCTCGGAAGGGAAGTAGTGATGTTTTGGAACACATCTCTAACCCTAATCCCAATTATAACCCTAACCCTAACCACATCCCTAACACTAACACAACCCTAACCACAACCATAACCCTAATCCCAACCCTAACCCTAGCCCCAACCCTAATTTTAGCCTCAATCCTAACCCAATCTTTAGCCCCAACCCTAACCCTAACTTTAGCCTAACACTAGCCATAACTTTAGGCTAACCCTTACTTTAGCCTAACCCTATCCCTAACTTTAGCCTAACAATAACCCTATCTGTAGCTCAACAATAACCCTAACTTTAGCCTAACCCTAACCCTAACTTTAGCCTAACAATAACCCTAATTTTAGCCTTACAGTAACCCTAACCCTTACAGTAACCCTAACCCTTACAGTAACCTTAACCCTAACAGTAACCCTAACTTTAGCCTAACAGTAAAACTAACAGTAGCACTAACTTTAGCCTAACAGTAACCCTAACCCTTACAGTAACCCTAACCATAACAGTAACCCTAACTGTTGTGAGTTCATTCTCTGGTTAACCAGTTGTGAGTTCCCCTTCTGGACTCCCTCTGGTGGTGGCGGGAGGTGGTGCGGCTGGTTTGATCGGTGGAGATCTGCCGCCTGAGAATGAGGATGATGATTGGATCTCAGGATTCTCAGATTGGATTTAAGACAGCCGACGCCCTATTCAGTTGCTGGTGATTCCTTCTGGCTTGTCAGCTCTTGGTTTTCAGCTCTGTTCCAGTCATCTAGGGCTGGGTTTTTCTGCTAATGTTCACACTTGATTTTGTTGGTCTATTCAGTTTTTTGTTTGGTCTGCCAGCCCAGGCTGGGGGCTGAGCTGAATTTCCACTCTTATTTATTAGTATTTTGTCAATTGGCTTTTTGTCCCTTACTAGTTCGGTCTCTTTTTGCTCTGTCTCAGAATATTCCAGAGTGCTGATATAGTGGGAGAAGTCTAGTGACTTCAGGGTTAATTTTGCTATCAGAAGTGTTGGACATTATTTTTGCAGGGTTTTTTGCAGGTTGCAGACAGTGACTTGCCTTTCCTGTCTAGTTAGTTTGGGCCCCATCATTTGCTCAGCCTATTTTCCTGCCTGTGTTTGTGCCTTCATCTTATTTCACCGTCAATACATGTGCGGGGGCTATCTATTCCTTTGGGGTCTGCTCTGGGGCAGTTAGTTTTCCCTTTTCTTGCTTTAGGCTTATGTAGTCCTCCGGCCATGACGAGGCGTCTAGGAACATCGTAGGCACGCTCCACGGCTACTACTAGTTGTGTGGTAAGATCAGGGATCTGCAATCTGCATAGTTACCAACTTCTCTGGTTTTCTGTGGCTTAGCTTGTTTTGTTTTTTTTCTTCTCAGTGACCCATTCATAACACCTAACTTTAGCCTACCACTAACCCTAACTATAGTACTAACCCTAATCCTATCAGTAACCCTAACAGTAAACCTAACTATAGCACTAACCCTAACTATAGCACTAACCCAAACCTGCCGTATCTGTTTTATTACATTATGACAAGATCGCTGACTGGCACAGCTCTTGCCAGCAGCACTTGTCACACTGTTTCTCCTCTAATCTCTCACTGACAGGATATCAGAGGAGAAACAGCATTACTATGAGGCAGATCACTGGGAAAGTTCATTGCTACAACAAACTTTCTGAGTGCTCTCTCTCATTGGCTGGTGTGATGCTGACGTCATTAGGACCTGAAACAATAAGGTCACAATGAAGTCGGGGGTCACAGGAAGCGTTGTGCGCCGGGATCCCCTCGTTATAAGGTACGTGAGGGTACTGATAAGCACAAAATTGCCGACCGTAGAAAAATGGCACTGCACAAAGCCCAGCAAGCGCGGACGTTTATCTACCGTTGGCGGTCGGGAAGCGGTTAAAGAATCTGGAAATGTTTAGCTTGCAAAATAGAAGGCTAAGAGGAGACTTCATAGCTGTCCTCACATATTTGAAGGGATGTCACAGTGCAGAGGAGTCATCTTTATTTTCTTTTGCACGTGGAAACATGAGAAGCAATGGGATGAAACTGAAAGGGAGAAGATACAGATTATATATTAGAAAAAACTTTTTGACAGTGAGGGTGGCGAATAAGTGGAACAGGTTGCCACAAGAAGTAGTGAGTAGTCATGAACAAACCCGAACTGTAAAATTTGTGATTTGGGCTGGACTCTTACATCCATGCACAGACCCCAAACATGGACTATTCCCTGGAAGTCTGTCATAATGTTTCGCCAGCTGACAGGTTTCTCCAGTGAAATAATTCTTCTTGAAAGGCTGCTGCACAGCCAAAGAACAAGCTTTTGCACTGTGCACTGTGTGCACTTCCGGAGCCATCACAGCCATGCCAAGTACTGGCATGGCTGTGATTGGCCAGTGCACAATGTGACCCTACTTGTATAGAGGCCAAGTCACGTGTTGAAAGGACAGTCTATTCCTTGTGCACTGTTAGTGTGGTTCTGTATGTAATATCAGCCTCATGTTGTGTGCCATATAAGCTTCGTACTCTGTGTCTGTAAAGCCTGCTACTGTGTGCCATAGCAGTGTTGTGTAGATTACCTTAACCCCTTAAGGACCAAGCCACTTTGTAGGTTAATGACAAGGCCTTAATTTTTAAATCGGACCACTGTCACTTTATGTGGTTATAACTCTGGAACGCTTCAATGGATCCCACTGATTCTAATATTGTTCTTTCGTCACATATGGTACTTCATGTTAGTTGTAAAATTTCTTCAATATGGTTTGCGTTTATTTATGAAAAAAGCGAAATATGGTGAATATTTTTAAAATTTTGTGATTTTCAAACTTTTAATTTTTATGCCCCTAAATCAGAGAGATATGTCACAAAAAATAGTTAATAAGTAACATTTCCCGCATGTTTAGTTTACATCAGCACAATTTTGGAACCAAATTTCTTTTTGTTAGGAAGTTAAAAGGGTTAAAAGTTGACCAGTGATTTCTCATTTTTCCAACAAAATTTGCAAAACCATTTTTTTAGGGACCAGCTCCCGTTTGAAGTCACTTTGAGGGGTCAATATGACAGAAAATACCCAAAAGTGACACCATTCTAAAAACTGCACCCCTCAAGGTGTTCAAAACCACATTCAAGAAATGTATTAACCCTTTAGGTACTTCACAAGAATTGAAGCAATGTGGAAGGAAAAAATGAACATTTAACTTTTTTTCCCCAAAAGTTTTCTTTGGACACAATTTTTTTTATTTTGTCAAGGGTATCAGGAGAAAGTGAACCACAATATTTGTTGTGCAAGTTCACTTGAGTACACCAATACCCCATGTGTGGAGAAAGACCAATCTTTAGGCGCACGGCAGTGCTAAGAAGGGAAGGAGCATCACTTGAGATTTTGAATGTCAAATTGGCTGGAATCGAGAGCGGATGCCATGTCGCGTTTGGAGAGCCCTTGATGTACCTAAACAGTGTAAACCCCAATAGTGACCACATTTTGGAAACTAGACCTCCCAAGGAACTTATCTAAATGTGTGGTGAGCACTTTGAACCCCCAAAGTCTTCACAGAAGGTTATAACGTTGAGCCGTAAAATTAAAAAATCATATTTTTTCTACAAAAATTATCTTTTCACCCCCAATTTTTATTTTCCCAAGGGTAAAAGGACCCCAAAAGTAATTGTGTAATTTGTCCTGAGTACGCTGATACCCCATATATGGGGACAAACCAATGTTTTGGTGCATGGCAGAGCTCGGAAGGGAACGAGCACCTTTTGACTTTTTTGGCTGGAATAGAGATCGGACGCCATGTCACGTTTGGAGAGAGTCTCTGATGTGCCTAAACAGTGAAAACCCCCCACAAGTGACACCATTTTGGAAACTAGACCTGCTTATGTAGATGTGTGGTGAGCACTTTGATCCCCCAAGTGCTTCACAGAAGTTTATAACGGTAGAGCTTGGAAGGGAAGGAGCGCCATTTTGTAATGCAGAATTTGATGGAATGGTCTGCGGGCGTCATGTTGCGTTTGCAGAGCCCCTGATGTGCCTAAACAGTAGAAAACCCCCCACAAATGACCCCATTTTGGAAACTAGACCCCCCAAGGAGCTTATCTAGATGTGTAGTGAGCACTTAGAACCCTCAAGTTCTTCACAGAAGTTTATAAAGTAGAGTTTTGAAAATTTAAAAATCATATTTTTTTTCCACAAAAATGATTTTTAATGAGCTATAATTTTTCCATATTTCGGCCGACAGAGTCATGTGGGGGCTTGATTTTTGCGGGACGAGCTGATGTTTTTATTGGTACCATTTTCGGGCCCATAACTTTTTTTGATCACTTTCTATTACAATTTTTGTGGAGGCAAAATGTACAAAAACCAGCATTTCATGAATTGTTTTTTTTTTTGTCATTTCGCGTGTGGTAAAATTGGTAAGGCAGCTTTATTCTTTGGGGCACTATGATCACAACAATACCTCATTTTTTTTTTATGTTTTGGCGTTTTTTACACAATAAAAACTTTTATAACAAAATAATTATTTTTGCATCACATTATTCTGAGAGCTATAACTTTTTTATTTTTCCACTGATGGAGCTGTATGGTAGCTCGTCTTTTGCGGGACATGATGGTGCTTTCAGTGATACTATATCTACCACTATTTGTTTTTTTATCACGTTTTATTACACATTTTTCAAGCGGTATGGTGACACCACTTGGAAAAAGTATAATTTGCTACTTTTTTGTGTTTTTTTACCGCGTTCACTGAAGGGGTTAACTAGGGTGACAATTTTATAGATGGGATTTTTACGGACGTGGCGATCCCAAACATGTGTATTTTTTTTTTTTTTTTACATAAACATGTGTATTTTTTAGGTGATTTTTTTATTTTTATTATTTTTCAATATTTTTTTAACATTTTTTTTTTAAAAAATGTTTCTTTTTTACCTTGTCTCTTTATGGGACTTTCACTTTTGTTGCAGTTATAATACATTGCAATGCTGGAGCATTGCAATGTAATATACCCTATGGAGAAAGCTTCTGAGACCATGCTGTGAGCATGGTCTCAGAGGTTTTCCGTAGCTGGATGACCTGGAGGTTGTCATGGCAACCCCAGGTCATCATGGCTGAGATCGGGCCCCGTGATTGCATCGCGTAGATGCCAATCTGAGGCAGAGGAAGTCCCCTGCCCTCTGCCTACCCCTGAATGCTGCGATCACACTCAATTGCAGCACTCAGGGGGTTAACAGCGAGTGGCGGCGCGGACGGCGCTCCTGGCTGTAAGTGCCAGAAGCTCAGCCACAGCATCTCCTGCCCGATCGTGCTGTGATCAGTCACTCATATTGACTGATCGATCGCAGCATTCTGGGTGCAGGGGTCCCTGCATCCCTTGCTGTGCCTTTCAGCTGTCTATGACAGCTGTCGGCAGTGAACTACTACTATGTGTTTACACGCAGTGGTAGTTCAAAGGCATGAAGGGCGTAGCCCTTCATGGTGAGGGAAGTTACATCCTGCCATGACGGGTTATCCCCGTCAATGGATGTTAAAGGCCTAAGCAGGTTTATTTTACAAGTGAACTTCATTGTTTCAAAAGTGGTTTCCCTGTCTAAGCTTGTTATTATAGTACTTACATGTATTACACTTAGTGTTGAGCATTCCGATACTGCAAATATCGGGTATCGGCCGATATTCGCTGTATCGGAATTCCGATACCGAGTACCGATATTTCTTCAATATCGGATATCGGAATCGGAAGTTCCCATAATGCAAAGAGCCACTGCTGTGGCTCTGATTGGCTGCCGAAATGACATCAACATGATGCGCGGTCTGTGCGCATCATGATGTGCCGTCAGTTCGGGACATCCGGGGGGTCTGTACCGGCCTGCCCGGGTGTCTGTGCCGGCCTGCCTGGGGGTCTGTACCGGCCTGCCCGGGGTGTCTGTAATGGCCTGCCAGGGTGTCTGTATCGACCTGCCCGGGGGTCTGTACCGGCCTGCCGGGGGTCTGTGCCGACTGTCCGGGGGTCTGTGCAGGCTGCGGGGGTCTGTGCAGGCATCGTCCGATGGGACTACAAGTCCCATCGGGCAATGCCTGCTACCATGATGGTGATTGACACCTTAGCCAATGATGGGACAGTAGTAGTCCCATCATCCGGCCTATGTGTTGAATGTAAAAAAAAAAAATACATACTACATACATGCTACATGCATGCAACATACATACATACTACATATATACCACATGCATGCAACATGCATACTACATATATACTACATGCATGCAACATACATACTACATATATACCACATGCATGCAACATGCATACTACATATATACCACATACATACTACATGCATGCAACATACATACAACATATATACTACATGCATGCAACATGCATACTACATATACACTACATGCATGCAACATACTTATATACTACATGCAACATGCATACTACATGCATGCAACATACATACATACTACATATATACCACATGCATCCAACATGCAAACTACATATATACCACATATATACTACATGCATACTACATGTATACCACATGCATGCAACATACATATATACAACATATATACTACATGCAACATACATAATACAGATATACTACATGCATGCAACATACATACAACATATATGCTACATGCATGCAACATACATACAACATATATACTACATGCATGCAACATGCATACTACATATATACTACATGCATGCAACATACATATATACTACATGTAACATGCATACTACATATATACTACATGCATGCAACATAAAATACATGCTACATATATACCACATGCATGCAACATACATATATACAACATATAAACTACATGCAACATACATACTACATATATACTACATGCATGCAACAAAAATACATACAACATATATACTACATGCATGCAACATGCATACTACATATATGCTACATGCATGCAACATATACATACTACATGCAACATGCATACTACATATATACTACATGCATGCAACATACATACTACATGCATGCAACATACATACTACATATATACCACATGCATGCAACATGCAAACTACATATATACCACATATATACTACATGCATCCTACAAATATACCACATGCATGCAACATACATATATACAACATATATACTACATGCAGCATACATACTACATATATACTACATGCATGCAACATACATATATACTACATGCAACATACATACTAAATATATACTACATGCATGCAACATACATACTACATACATACTACATGGATACTACATATATACCACATGCATGCAACATACATATATACAACATGCATGCTCCATATAAACCACATATATACTACATGGATGCAACATACATACAACATATATACTACACGCATGCAACATGCATACTACATATAAACTACATGCATGCAACATACATATATACTACATATATACTACATGCAACATGCACACTACATACATACTACAGGCATGAAACATACATACATACTACATATAAACCACATGCATGCAACATGCATACTACATATATATATACCACATATGTACTACATGCATGCAACATACATACATACAACATATATACTACATGCATGCAACATGCATACTACATATATACTACATGCATGCAACATGCATACTACATATATACTACATGCATGCAACATACATACTACATATATACCACATACATGCCACATGCATACTACATATATACCACATATGTACTACATGCATGCAACATACATACATACAACATATATACTACATGCATGCAACATACATACAACATATATACTACATGCATGCAACATACATACATACTACATATACACCACATGCATGCAACATGCAAACTACATATATACCACATATATACTACATGCATACTACATATATACCACTTGCAGGCAACATACATATATACAACATATATACTACATGCAACATGCATACTACATATATACTACAGGCATGCAACATACATACTACATATATTCCACATGCATGCAACATGCAAACTACATATATACCACATATATACCACATGCATACTACATATATACCACATGCATGCAACATACATATATACAACATATATACTACATGCAACATACACACCTACATATATACCACATGCATGCAACATACATATATACTACATGCAACATGCATACTACATATATACCAAATATATACTACATGCACGCAACATACATATATACTACATACATATATACTACATGCAACATACATACTACATATATACTACATGCATGCAACATACATACTACATACATACTACATATATACTACATGCATACTACATATATACCACATGCATGCAACATACATATATACAACATATATACTACATGCATGCAGCATACATACTACATATATACCACATATATACTACATGCATGCAACATACATACAACATATGTACTACATGCATGCAACATGCATACTACATATATACCACATATATACTACGTGCATGCAACATACATATGTGCTACATATATGCTACATGCAACATGCATACTACATACATACTACATGCATGAAACATACATACATACTACATATATACCACATATATACTACATGCATGCAACATACATACATACAACAAATATACTACATGCATGCAACATGCATACTACATTTATACAACATATATACTACATGCATGCAACATACATATATACAACATATATACTACATGCAACATACATACTACTTATATGCTACATGCATGCAACATACATATATACTACATATATACTACATGCAACATACATACTACGTACATACTACATATATACCACATGCATGCAACATGCATACTACATATATACTACATGCATGCAACATACATATATACTACATACAATACATTCATACAATACATACATATAGACATACAGTACATATAACATAGAGTACATACTCACCATCACTTGTCACTTTGATCCCCGAAGCCATTGTCATCTTTGGAATAAATATTAAAATAACAAACCACCAATATACTTACCCCTGATCTGCAGAAGTTCACGAGTGTCCCACGACGATCTTGCGTGGAGAACAGCAGCATCAGCTGATGCTACCGTTCTCTACGGGCTCCAGGAATCCACTGTCGGGAGGTAGGTATCCTTCCGCACTGTATTCCTCCGCCACTGTAAAAAAAAATTCCCTAGTCTCACTTTATGGCAAAAGTTGCGTGGGGTAAGTATATTGGTGGTTTGTTATTTTAACATTTATTCCAAAGATGACAATGGCTTCGGGGATCAAAGTGACAAGTGATGGTGAGTATGTACTCTATGTTATATGTACTGTATGTCTATATGTATGCATTGTATGAATGTATTGTATGCAGTATATATGTATGTTGCATGCATGTAGTATATATGTAGTATATATGTAGTATGCATGTTGCATGCATGTGGTATATATGTAGTATGTATGTATGTATGTTGCATGCATGTAGTATATATGTATGTTGCATGCATGTAGTATATATGTAGTATGCATGTTGCATGCATGTGGTATATATGTAGTATGTATGTAGTATGTATGTTGCATGTAGTATATATGTATGATATATGCATGTTGAATGCATGTAGTATATATGTGGTATATATGTATTATATATGTATGTTGCATGCATGTAGTATATATGTGGTATATATGTAGTATGCATGTTGCATGCATGTAGTATATATGTTGTATATATGTATGTTGCATGCATGTGGTATATATGTAGTATGCATGTAGTATATATGTGGTATATATGCAGTATGTATGTATGTTGCATGCATGCAGTATATATGTAGTATGCATGTTGCATGCATGTTGTATATATGTAGTATGTATGTTGCATGTGGTATATATGTAGTATATATGTATGTTGCATGCATGTAGTATATATGTAGTATGCATGTTGCATGCATGTGGTATATATGTAGTATGTATGTAGTATGTATGTTGCATGTAGTATATATGTATTATATATGTATGTTGCATGCATGTAGTATATATGTGGTATATATGTATTATATATGTATGTTGCATGCATGTAGTATATATGTGGTATATATGTAGTATGCATGTTGCATGTATGTAGTATATATGTTGTATATATGTATGTTGCATGCATGTGGTATATATCTAGTATGCATGTAGTATGTATGTATGTATGTTGCATGCATGTAGTATATATGTAGTATGTATGTTGCATGTAGTATATATGTAGTATATATGTATGTTGCATGCATGTAGTATATATGTAGTATGTATGTTGCATGTAGTATATATGTTGTGTATATGTATGTTGCATGCATGTAGTATATATGTTGTATATATGTAGTATGCATGTTGCATGCATGTAGTATATATGTTTTATGTATGCATGTAGTATATATGTGGTATATATGTAGTATGCATGTTTCATGTAGTATATATGTATGTTACATGCATGTAGTATATCTGTGGTGTATATGTAGTATGCATGTTGCATGGATGTGGTATATATGTAGTATGTATGTATGTTGCATGCATGTAGTATATATGTGGTATATATGTAGTATGCATGTTGCACGCATGTGGTATATATGTAGTATGTAGCATGCATGTAGTATATATGTAGTATGCATGTAGTATATATGTATGTTGCATGCATGTAGTATATATGTGGTATATATGCAGTATGCATGTTGCATGCATGCGGTATATATGTAGTATATATGTAGTATGTATGTTGCATGCATGTAGTATATATGTAGTATGTATGTTGCATGTAGTATATATGCAGTATATATGTATGTTGCATGCATGTAGTATATATGTAGTATGTATGTATGTTGCATGCATGTAGCATATATGTAGTATCTATGTTGCATGTAGTATATATGTAGTATGCTTGTTGCATGCATGTGGTATATATGTAGTATGTATGTAGTATGTATGTTGCATGCGTGTAGTATATATGTAGTATGTATGTTGCATGTAGTATGCATGTTGCATGCATGTAGTATATATGTATGTTGCATGCATGTAGTATATATGTAGTATGCATGTTGCATGTAGTATATATGTAGTATGCATGTTGCATGCATGTGGTATATATGTAGTATGTATGTTGCATGCATGTAGTATATATGTAGTATGCATGTTGCATGCATGTAGTATATATGTAGTATGTATGTTGCATGCATGTAGTATATATGTTGCATGTAGTATATATGTAGTATGCATGTTGCATGCATGTAGCATATATGTTTCATGCATGTAGTATATATGTAGTATGCATGTTGCATGCACGTGGTATATATAGTGTGTATGTATGTTGCATGCATGTAGTATATATGTAGTATATATGCAGTGTGCATGTTGCATGCATGTAGTATATGTAGTATGTATGTAATATGTATGTTGCATGTATGTAGCATGTATGTAGTATGTATGTAGCATGTAGTATGTACAGTCATGGCCAAAAGTATTGACACCCCTGCAATTCTGTCAGATAATATTCAGTTTCTTCCTGAAAATGATTGCAAACACAAATTCTTTGGTATTATTATCTTCATTTAATTTGTCTTAAATGAAAAAACACAAAAGAGAATGAAGCAAAAAGCAAAACATTGATCATTTCACACAAAACTCCAAAAATGGGCTGGACAAAAGTATTGGCACCCTCAGCCTAATACTTGGTTGCACAACCTTTAGCCAAAATAACTGCGACCAACCGCTTCCGGTAACCATCAATGAGTTTCTTACAATGCTCTGCTGGAATTTTAGACCATTCTTCTTTGGCAAACTACTCCAGGTCCCTGATATTTGAAGGGTGCCTTCTCCAAATTGCCATTTTTAGATCTCTCCACAGGTGTTCTATGGGATTCAGGTCTGGACTCATTGCTGGCCACCTTAGATGTCTCCAGTGCTTTCTCTCAAACCATTTTCTAGTGCTTTTTGAAGTGTGTTTTGGGTCATTGTCCTGCTCGAAGACCCATGACCTCTGAGGGAGACCCAGCTTTCTCACACTGGGCCCTACATTATGCTGCAAAATTTGTTGGTAGTCTTCAGACTTCATAATGCCATGCACACGGTCAAGCAGACCAGTGCCAGAGGCAGCAAAGCAACCCCAAAACATCAGGGAACCTCCGCCATGTTTGACTGTAGGGACCGTGTACTTTTCTTTGAATGCCTCTTTTTTCTCCTGTAAACTCTATGTTGATGCTTTTGCCCTAAAAGCTCTACTTTTGTCTCATCTGACCAGAGAACATTCTTCCAAAATGTTTTAGGCCTTTTCAGGTAAGTTTTGGCAAACTCCAGCCTGGCTTTTTTATGTCTCGGGGTAAGAAGTGGAGTCTTCCTGGGTCTCCTACCATACAGTCCCTTTTCATTCAGACGCCGACGGATTGTACGGGTTGACACCGTTGTACCCTCGGACTGCAGGGCAGCTTGAACTTGTTTGGATGTTAGTGGAGGTTCTTTATCCAACATCCGCACAATCTTGCGTTGAAATCTCTTGTCAATTTTTCTTTTCCAGCCACATCTAGGGAGGTTAGCCACAGTGCCATGGGCTTTAAACTTCTTGATGACACTGTGCACGGTAGACACAGGAACATTCAGGTCTTTTGAGATTGACTTGTAGCCTTGAAATTGCTTATGCTTCCTCACAATTTGGTTTCTCAAGTTCTCAGACAGTTCTTTGGTCTTCTTTCTTTTCTCCATGCTCAATGTGGTACACACAAGGACACAGGACAGAGGTTGAGTCAACTTTAATCCATGTTAACTGGCTGCAAGAGTGATTTAGTTATTGCCAACACCTGTTAGGTGCCACAGGTAAGTTACAGGTGCTGTTAATTACATAAATTAGAGAAGCATCACATGATTTTTCAAACAGTGCCAATACTTTTGTCCACCCTCTTTGTTATGTTTGGTATGGAATTATATCCAATTTGGCTTTAGGACAATTCTTTTTGTGTTTTTTCATTTAAGACAAATTAAATGAAGATAATACCAAAGAATTTGTGTTTGCAATCATTTTCAGGAAGAAACTGAGTATTATCTGACAGAATTGCAGGGGTGTCAATACTTTTGGCCATGACTGTATGTAGTATTTATGTAGTATGTATGTATGTTGTATGAATGTAGTATATATGTAATATGTATGTAGCATGTATGTAGTATGTATGTTGCATGTATGTAGCATGTAGTATGTTTGTAGTATGTATGTAGCATGTAGTATGTATGTAGTATGTATGTAGCATGTAGTATGTATGTAGTATGTATTTTTTTTTTTGTACATTCAACACATTAGCCGGATGATGGGACTACTACTGTCCCATCATTGGCTAATGTGTCAATCACCGTCATGGTAGCAGGCATCGCCCGATGGGACTTGTAGTCCCATCGGACGATCCTGCACAGACCCCCGCAGCCTGCACAGACCCCCGGACAGTCGGTACAGACCACCGGCAGGCCGGAACAGCCCCCCGGCAGGCCGGCACAGACCCCCGGCAGGCCGGTACAGACCCCCGCAGCCTGCACAGACCCCCGGACAGTCGGCACAGACCACCGGCAGGCCGGCACAGCCCCCCGGCAGGCCGGTACAGACCCCCGCAGCCTGCTCAGACCCCCGGACAGTCGGTACAGACCCCCGGCAGGCCGGTACAGACCCCCGGCAGTCCGCACAGACCCCGTGCAGTCGGCACAGACCCCCGGAAGGTCTGTACACCCCCCCGAGAGGCTGTACAAGGACAGAAAAGGGTTTTTCTTATTCCGATACCGGAAGTCCCATAGACTTGAATGGGACTTCCGGTATCGGAATCGACGATACCCGATACTTTTTTTGTATCGGGCCGATACCATCCGATCCGATATTTTAGGGTATCGGATGGTATCGCTCAACACTAGTTACACTGATACATCACGGGCCCTATGCATGAAATGAAAGACTAAAATACAACGTGGAGACTTAATCAGAGCAGTTTTATTTACATTCAGAACAGGTTTAAGAGGAACAAATTACCATTTTCCACAGAAATCTCAGACTTTTACTTATAGAAATATTGGATAAATAACATTTTAACATTATATATAGAAACATTTCTAATTTTATAAAAGTGCATTTTTTTGCATTGAAAACTTCGTGAGTTTGCTTTATGCAATTCTTATGTATTGTAAAACTGTAATATGCTATTGGTGCATGAGGGCAGGACTTTTGGTAGGGTCTATGGCTTGGCCCCCCCAGGCCTGCCTCCGATGTCTGAGGCTTCGGTGTCCCAGATCAGAGATCATAATACCTGCTTTGAATAGTGAAGGAGAAGAAAGCCAACCCTGAAAAAACATCCAAGGTGGGAACGCCCGTCATGCCGAAAACAGTCTGCTAGATCCAGGCCTAGCAGACCAGCACTGATGGGTTTGTGGATGCCAGGAGGGGGCTGGCCTGAAGGAAGGTCTTTTTTTTCTGGTGGGTTGGAAGTTGTCCTGTCGGTTGCTTTTTTGGACTGAACGTTTCCAAAACAACCAAAATTGGACTATGCATCTCTTGGGAGATGGAAGTTCAGTCCTCTGTTGCAGAAGCAAAGTACAGGCTGGGCCATGTATATGGATACAACTAAATAAAATGGGAATGGCTGGTGATATCAACTTCCTGTTTGTGGCACATTAGTATATGGGAGGGGGGAAGACTTTTTAAGATGGGTGGTGACCATGGCAGCCATTTAGAAGTTGGACATTTTGGATTCAACTTTATTTTTTCCAGTGGGAAGAGGGTCATGTGACACATCAAACTTATTGAGACTTTCACAAGAAAAACAATGGTGTGCTTGGTTTTAACGTAACTTTATTCTTTCATAAGTTATGTACAAGTTTCTCTTTGTTTACAGCCATTGACATGTCGTAGAGGTTAAAACGTGAGGATAGAAATTATGTTGATGTCTGGTGAACGCAGTACCCGGGTCATTGCAGAAGATTTCAATGCAAGACACCCTACACAAGAAAACTGTCACCGTATCCATTTTATTTAGGTGTTTCCATATAAATGGCCCACCCAAAAAAGTTTGCCTCATCATTGAGCTTAATGTTCTGTGTAAACTGAGGGTCCTGTGCCAATTATTGTTTTGCCCATTCTGCAAATTCAGCACACCGATCTGGCATCAGTTGAACATCCCTTTGGAGGATATTAGTTACTCACAAATGGCACCCTTAAAAAATCCAGTTGCTGCAGCACCTCAACGAGGATGACCCAGATAGGCATGCTGAATTTGCAGAATGGGAGTTCCGAATTGTTTTAGTGAGAAACTCTGGTAGTGATGGCCGGAAGGTTTAAATAAATATCGCCAGCCTGGACTGGTGATATATATCCCCACCTCACTGGGAGCGCCTCACTAACTTGTCCCTATAAGGGAAGCCTTTCCAGCGACTATTTGCCCTCTGTGCAGTTCCCTGACTGACCTGGAGCAAGTGGTGGGCCAGAGAGCCGATCCCTGTGGGTCCTTCTCTCCCCTCCCCCCGAGGTGAGTGAAGTTGATGCCCCCCTCCCCTGTGAGATTACTCACAGATACGGATGCCCCCCCTCTAAGCATAACCCCCCCATCGGACGGACGCCCCCCTCTAAGCATAACCCTTATCGGACGGACGCCCCCTCTAAGCATAAACCCCCCATCAGACAGATGCCCCCCTCTCTAAGCATAACCCCCATCGGACAAATGCCCCCCCCTTTAAGCATAGCCCCCCCATCAGACAGACGCCCCCCTAAGCATAAACCCCCCTATCGGACGGATGCCCCCCCAGAAAATGCACCCCCCCATTGGGTGGATGCCCCCATCTAAGCAAAAACCCCCATCGGACTCACACGCCCCTTTCTAAGCATAAACCCCCTCCTCGGACGGACGCACCCTCTAAGAATAAATCTTCCCCCATCGGACAGACACCCCCTCTAAGCATAACCCCCTATTGGACGGACACCCTCCTTTGGATGGACGCCCCCTCTAAGCATAACTCCCCCATCGGACAGACGCCCCCCTAAGCATCAACCCCCCTGTGAGGGATTGCAAAGGTGAAGGGGGTGTCAACTTTGCTCACCTCAGGGGAGGGAAGGACCCAGCAGGAATCAGCTCTCTGGCGTCATCCCTTGCCCCAGGTCGCCGTAAAGGCTTCCCTTATAGGTACGAATTATTGAGGCACTCCCAGTGAGGAGGGATATACATCCTATATAAACCTCCCAGCTGTCACTATCGGAGTTCCTCACTAAAACAGTACGGTATTCTGCCACCAGTTCCTCGTTCGACATAGCCCCGTTCGACAGCAGGCTTATATCAGGTCAGAAACCAACTCTGGGGTAGCGTATAATACAACCAACCGAGTGTGCGGACATGGAGATTAGAGAATCTAGATAAAAGAGCAGCTCAAGATTAATTTTATATTTACTCGCCAAAAAGGTGCACTAGAAATATACAGGTATAATATATATATATATACTAGCTGAAGAGCCCGGCGCTGACCGGGCATAGTAACTAACTGTGGTTAGTTATAGAAAATTATAATTATCCTCCATCCCATAGTCCCGTGCCCATATACCCATCATACATATCCACGATCCCATAGGCCCGTGCCCATATACCCATCATACATATCCTCCATCCCAAAGTCGAGTGCCCATATACCCATCACACATCCTCCATCCCATAGTCCCATGCCCATATACCCATCATACATATTCTCCATCCCATAGTCCCATGCCCATATACCCATCATACATATTCGCCATCCCATAGTCGAGTGCCCATATACCCATCACACATCTTTCATCTCATAGTCCCGTGCCCATATACCCATCATACATATCCTCCATCCCATAGTCAAGTGCCCATATACCCATCATACATATCCGCCATCTCATAGTCCCGTGCCCATATACCCGTCATACATATCCTCCATCCTATAGTCCAGTGCCTGTATACCCATCACACATCCTCCATCCCATAATCCCGTGCCCATATACCCGTCAAACATATCCTCTATTCCAAAGTCCAGTGCCCATATACCCATCACACATCTTCCATCCCATAGTCCTGTACCCATATACATATCCGCCATCCCATAGTCTCGTGCCCATATACCCGTCATACATATCCTCCATTCCATAGTCCAGTGCCCATATACCCATCACACATCCTCCATCCCATAGTCCCGTTCCCATATACCCATCATATATATCCTCCATCCCATAGTCCCGTGCCCATATACATATCCTCCATCCCATAGTGCCGTTCCCATATACCCATCATACATATCCTCCATCCCATAGTCCGGTGCCCATATACTCATCACACATCCTCCATCTCATAGTCAACCATTATAACATCATAATGACATCATAATGAGCGGCGGCGGGGCTTGCAACCTTTGATGGCATCAGCATCGCCATGGCAACCATTGTGACATCATAATGAGGGGCGGGGCTTGGCGCGCACACACTGCTTCCCCAGTATGCAAATAAGGGCATTGTGACATCACAATGAGGGGCGGGGCTTGACGCGCACACACTTTTTCCCCGAGTATGTAGATAGGGGCAAAATTTTTTTATTGAATTGGAACACGCGGGGTTAAAATTTCGCCTCACAAAATAGCTTAGGACGCTCTCGGGGTCCAGACGTGTGACTGTGCCAAATTTTGTGGCTGTAGCTGCGACGGTGCAGATGCCTATCCCGGACATACAAACAAACATACACACACACACACATACACACTTTGAGCTTTATATATTATATATATATATATATATATATATATATACACACACATACATACATACATGTGTATATACACACATACATACATCTATATACACATACATACATGTATACACATACATATACACACAAACACACACGTATGCAGTCAAGAGTGTAGTACAAGGGTAGGGTATAGATAGGCTGCAATTACCGTGTTATGTAGCACATGTCCACAGGAAGGCGCTGATGGATCACAGGTCCAAATCTTAGTTACAGGCTTTCCTGGCTGTGTTAGCTAACATATCCTCCTGCCAGTAAAAAACTAAGCGTAAAATGAGGAGCTGCCAATTATCTCCTAGGCTGCTCCTCCCACACTCTGCGCCCACCCCTGGGCTTGTGTAGGCTCTCCCCCTCCCATATCTGAGAATACGATTTTCGGTCTATAACCGTGTAGGCTCATAACTTTCCGCCCGTAGCTCCAAATGGAATAGAAGCAGTGCCACTGGCTTTGGCTGGATTTTATCTGTGCAGGGAGGCCAAATATGCCTACCGTAGGTAATTCCTGGTAGCTATTCTTTATAATTCAATAACGCAGAGTGCTACAGGTGGCTGCCAGGCACATGGGGGAAGGAATGCCATTTGCGATTATGTGCTCGGCTAATCTCAGAGATATTGCATTATGTGATTATAGGTCATTTTCCAGATTTAATTCCTCAGAGCCTGCTGTGACTTATAGTGCCACGCTGTCACCATGTGCTTGAATCAGACAAAAAGAATCCAGTTTGCCTGTAGCTGCAGGAGAGTTCACATCCTGGAGCTAATTGATGGGGACCGAGCGTCAAAGGGTTTGTTCCTGGATTTTAATTAAAAATAAACATTGATCCTGGGGAAGGAATGACAAGGGAGGGGGCTGAGTGGTCTAAAGCAAGTGTTTTTGGGCCAAACACATCTTGATGGTTAATTCCATCAGAAATCAAAATTATATTTTCCCATATCTCACACCTCCCCCCCTTTAGAGGGTGCTAGGGGACATCACATTCCTGTGTTCCCCTGAGGGCACTCCCCCAATTTCTCCTTGGTCCTGAGGGTGGGCCAGGATGCAATGGCATCCACTTTCCCAGGCTCTGGCTTCAGAACCACCCTGTATACTCGGTGACCCAAGTAGAACACCTTGCTTATGCCCAGCTGGTACTTTTCCGGCTTGATGGTCAGTCCTGCCTGAGGATCTGCTTAAGCTCCTGCATCAGAGGCTCTAGATCAGGGGTGGGGAACGTCCGGCCCACGGGCCATATATGGCCTGCCATATCATTTGATCAGGCCCGCAGCTGCTCCAGAGCCGCGATCGGGTACCTTGCTGCAGGAGCCAGAGGAGCAGAGGAGCACTCTTGCTCTGCTTCCTAGCCCCGCCCACTGGATACCGCTCACTGATACGTGCACGAACTGACGGGGACTGAGCACACCCCGCTGGACCCCAGCGGCCCCCGCACACTGATACTAATGAAGAGGACGAGTAACCGCGCATCAGAGTGTGAGCTGCGCTGGACTGGTCTGCGGCCTGCCTCCCCGGCCTGCCTTCTTCATCACCCCAGCCTGCCATCTTCATCACCCCCGTCACCGGTGCGGTGATGACCGTGTGCTGCTGTGTGTGCGGTGCGGGGCCTGGGGGCCATCCAGGAGTCACTGTGTTCAACACCAGGTCAGTATGTGCTGCCTAATTATTATTATTATTATTATTATTTATTGTTATAGCGCCATTTATTCCATGGCGCTTTACATGTAAGGAGGAGTATACATAAAAACAAGTACAATAATCTTAAACAATACAAGTCATAACTGGTACAGGAGGAGAGAGGACCCTGCCCGCGAGGGCTCACAATCTTCAAGGGATGGGTGATAATACAGTAGGCGAGGGTAGAGCTGGTCGTGCAGCGGTTTGGTCGATCGGTGGTTACTGCAGGTTGTAGGCTTGTCGGAAGAGGTGGGTCTTCAGGCTCTTTTTGAAGGTTTCGATGGTAGGTGAGAGTCTGATATGTTGTGGTAGAGAGTTCCAGAGTAGGGGTGATGCGCGAGAGAAATCTTGTATGCGATTGTGGGAAGAGGAGATAAGAGGGGAGTAGAGAAGGAGATCTTGTGAGGATCGGAGGTTGCGTGCGGGAAAGTACCGGGAGACGAGGTCACAGAAGTATGGAGGAGACAGGTTGTGGATGGCTTTGTATGTCATGGTTAGGGTTTTGTAATGGAGTCTCTGGGCAATTGGGAGCCAGTGAAGGGATTGACAGAGGGGAGAAGCTGGGGAATAGCGGGGGGACAGGTGGATTAGTCGGGCAGCAGAGTTTAGAATAGATTGGAGGGGTGCGAGAATGTTTGAGGGGAGGCCACAGAGCATGAGGTTGCAGTAGTCAAGGCGAGAGATGATGAGGGCATGGACTAGGGTTTTTGCAGATTCTAGGGTGAGGAATAGAGTTGAGCGAAACGGGTCGAAAAAATTCAAAAGTTGCCGACTTTTGGCAAAGTCGGGTTTCATGAAACGAAACCCGACCCTAGGATGAGGTCGGCCACGAGGTCGGCGACTTACGCGCCAAAGTCGCGTTTCAAAAGTTTGTTTTGCGCTCTTTTTCAGCCAATCAGGATCCACAGACACTGTGGGCAACGTGATGACATAGGCACGGGTCACCACCATCTTTCAGAAGGGCATGCAAGTGATTGGCTTGCTTTGGTGGGCGTCACAGGGGGTATAAAAGGGCGTGCACGCCGACCTCCATCTTACTTCTGCCGATCTTAGTATAGGGAGAGGTTGCTGCTGATTCTGCAGGGAGAGCGTTAGGCAGGGAAGAAGACAAAAAAACTGCTTCTGCTGCTAGCGATTTGGCCTGCACAACACACAAGTCACTGTGTGTGCAGTGCAAGGGGAGGCTATATTGTGGTGTATCAGTGGTGTTGGTTGTTGGGCTGCCTTTTAAGGCTTCCTGACACGCTGGCATTGCTGTTTACCGACTGCTCCGCAAACTGCTTTTTTAAAAGCAATCCAATCTCCCTTATCCTCTCGTCGCTTTGGTCACAGGCAGCTGTGCCATCGAGCGTGTCACATAGCGCTCAGATATCAGTGGGCCTCACACCATCCACAAGTGTCCAGTGTCCAAAAGTGTACGCAGAGATTCAAAATCTCCATTATCCACTCGTCACTTTGGTCACAGGCAGCTGTGCCATCGAGCGTGTCACATAGCGCTCAGATATCAGTGGGCCTCACACCATCCACAAGTGTCCAGTGTCCAAAAGTGTACGCAGAGATTCAAAATCTCCATTATCCTCTCGTCACTTTGGTCACAGGCAGCTGTGCCATCGAGCGTGTCACATAGCGCTCAGATATCAGTGGGCCTCACACCATCCACAAGTGTCCAGTGTCCAAAAGTGTACGCAGAGATTCAAAATCTCCATTATCCTCTCGTCACTTTGGTCACAGGCAGCTGTGCCATCGAGCGTGTCACATAGCACTCAGATATCAGTGGGCCTCACACCATCCACAAGTGTCCAGTGTCCAAAAGTGTACGCAGAGATTCAAAATCTCCATTATCCTCTCGTCACTTTGGTCACAGGCAGCTGTGCCATCGAGCGTGTCACATAGCGCTCAGATATCAGTGGGCCTCACACCATCCACAAGTGTCCAGTGTCCAAAAGTGTACGCAGAGATTCAAAATCTCCATTATCCTCTCGTCACTTTGGTCACAGGCAGCTGTGCCATCGAGCGTGTCACATAGCGCTCAGATATCAGTGGGCCTCACACCATCCACAAGTGTCCAGTGTCCAAAACTGTACGCAGAGATTCAAAATCTCCATTATCCTCTCGTCACTTTGGTCACAGGCAGCTGTGCCATCGAGCGTGTCACATAGCGCTCAGATATCAGTGGGCCTCACACCATCCACAAGTGTCCAGTGTCCAAAAGTGTATGCAGAGATTCAAAATCTCCATTATCCTCTCGTCACTTTGGTCACAGGCAGCTGTGCCATCGAGCGTGTCACATAGCGCTCAGATATCAGTGGGCCTCACACCATCCACAAGTGTCCAGTGTCCAAAAGTGTACGCAGAGATTCAAAATCTCCATTATCCTCTCGTCACTTTGGTCACAGGCAGCTGTGCCATCGAGCGTGTCACATAGCGCTCAGATATCAGTGGGCCTCACACCATCCACAAGTGTCCAGTGTCCAAAAGTGTACGCAGAGATTCAAAATCTCCATTATCCTCTCGTCACTTTGGTCACAGGCAGCTGTGCCATCGAGCGTGTCACATAGCGCTCAGATATCAGTGGGCCTCACACCATCCACAAGTGTCCAGTGTCCAAAAGTGTACGCAGAGATTCAAAATCTCCATTATCCTCTCGTCACTTTGGTCACAGGCAGCTGTGCCATCGAGCGTGTCACATAGCGCTCAGATATCAGTGGGCCTCACACCATCCACAAGTGTCCAGTGTCCAAAAGTGTACGCAGAGATTCAGAATCTCCATTATCCTCTCGTCACTTTGGTCACAGGCAGCTGTGCCATCGAGCGTGTCACATAGCGCTCAGATATCAGTGGGCCTCACACCATCCACAAGTGTCCAGTGTCCAAAAGTGTACGCAGAGATTCAAAATCTCCATTATCCTCTCGTCACTTTGGTCACAGGCAGCTGTGCCATCGAGCGTGTCACATAGCGCTCAGATATCAGTGGGCCTCACACCATCCACAAGTGTCCAGTGTCCAAAATTGTACGCAGAGATTCAAAATCTCCATTATCCTCTCGTCACTTTGGTCACAGGCAGCTGTGCCATCGAGCGTGTCACATAGCGCTCAGATATCAGTGGGCCTCACACCATCCACAAGTGTCCAGTGTCCAAAAGTGTACCCAGAGATTCAAAATCTCCATTATCCTCTCGTCACTTTGGTCACAGGCAGCTGTGCCATCGAGCGTGTCACATAGCGCTCAGATATCAGTGGGCCTCACACCATCCACAAGTGTCCAGTGTCCAAAAGTGTACGCAGAGATTCAAAATCTCCATGATCCTCTCGTCACTTTGGTCACAGGCAGCTGTGCCATCGAGCGTGTCACATAGCGCTCAGATATCAGTGGGCCTCACACCATCCACAAGTGTCCAGTGTCCAAAAGTGTACGCAGAGATTCAAAATCTCCATTATCCTCTCGTCACTTTGGTCACAGGCAGCTGTGCCATCGAGCGTGTCACATAGCGCTCAGATATCAGTGGGCCTCACACCATCCACAAGTGTCCAGTGTCCAAAAGTGTACGCAGAGATTCAAAATCTCCATTATCCTCTCGTCACTTTGGTCACAGGCAGCTGTGCCATCGAGCGTGTCACATAGCGCTCAGATATCAGTGGGCCTCACACCATCCACAAGTGTCCAGTGTCCAAAAGTGTACGCAGAGATTCAAAATCTCCATTATCCTCTCGTCACTTTGGTCACAGGCAGCTGTGCCATTGAGCGTGTCACATAGCGCTCAGATATCAGTGGGCCTCACACCATCCACAAGTGTCCAGTGTCCAAAAGTGTACGCAGAGATTCAAAATCTCCATTATCCTCTCGTCACTTTGGTCACAGGCAGCTGTGCCATCGAGCGTGTCACATAGCGCTCAGATATCAGTGGGCCTCACACCATCCACAAGTGTCCAGTGTCCAAAAGTGTACGCAGAGATTCAAAATCTCCATTATCCTCTAGTCACTTTGGTCACAGGGAGCTGTGCCATCGAGCGTGTCACATAGCGCTCAGATATCAGTGGGCCTCACACCATCCACAATTGTCCAGTGTCCAAAAGTGTACGCAGAGATTCAAAATCTCCATTATCCTCTCGTCACTTTGGTCACAGGCAGCTGTGCCATCGAGCGTGTCACATAGCGCTCAGATATCAGTGGGCCTCACACCATTCACAAGTGTCCAGTGTCCAAAAGTGTACGCAGAGATTCAAAATCTCCATTATCCTCTCGTCACTTTGGTCACAGGCAGCTGTGCCATCGAGCGTGTCACATAGCGCTCAGATATCAGTGGGCCTCACACCATCCACAAGTGTCCAGTGTCCAAAAGTGTACGCAGAGATTCAAAATCTCCATTATCCTCTCGTCACTTTGGCACAGGCAGCTGTGCCATCGAGCGTGTCACATAGCGCTCAGATATCAGTGGGCCTCACACCATCCACAAGTGTCCAGTGTCCAAAAGTTTACGCAGAGATTCAAAATCTCCATTATCCTCTCGTCACTTTGGTCACAGGCAGCTGTGCCATCGAGCGTGTCACATAGCGCTCAGATATCAGTGGGCCTCACACAATCCACAAGTGTCCAGTGTCCAAAAGTGTACGCAGAGATTCAAAATCTCCATTATCCTCTCGTCACTTTGGTCACAGGCAGCTGTGCCATCGAGCGTGTCACATAGCGCTCAGATATCAGTGGGCCTCACACAATCCACAAGTGTCCACTGTCCACAAGTGTGTGCAGAAATTCTAAAACTCCCCTGTCCTATAGACACCTTGTACCTTGTTTTACATTACTATATAGTTTGTTGGATTTTGTCTACATTTCTACCAAAAATGAGGAAGGCTGGTGGAAGAGGCCGTGGAATTGGGAGGGGGTTGGCAGCTGGTAATGATGGTGTTGGTGGTGGATCTGATGGTAGTGGCAAGAGCAAAATAGGACCGAATGCAGGAGGTGCTGACCCTGCGTCATCGTCTGGCTACATAAGGCCTCGAACGCTTAGTTTTCTAGGAGTTGGCAAACCGCTTTTAAAGGCAGAGCATCAGGAAAAAGTTTTGTCTTACATTGCTGACTCAGCCTCCAGCTCTATCGCCTCCTCTTCTTCAGTTGTAAAAAGTAAAAGCACTGAGTCGTCATTGGAGGCTCATGTTCATGAACCACACCTTTCCTTGTGTCCTTCACCCCAACCAAGATTGAAGGATGACGCAGGCCATACTACTGATTACTCCATGGAGCTGTTTTAACATACCATGCCTGGATTATCAAGTGAAATGGTGAATTACCCAGGCCAAGATGAATCTGACATGGAGTGCACTGATGCACAGCCGCTGATGGATGATTCTGCTGGTACATTCACTCAGAGCACTACATTGTCCTCGCAGTGTACAGAGCCAGATTCTGACCCTGATGAGACTCAGGTGCCCCTTCCCGCACACTATACCACCATACACGGTGACACAGAGGAAGGTGCACATGACATAGAAGAGGAGGTGATGGATGACCCAGTTGTTGACCCAGATTGGCATCCATTGGGGGAAGAGGGTGCTGCTTCCAATAGCTCAGATGAGGAGCATCCACAGCAGACATCGACATCGCAACAGCTGTTATCTGGCAGGCCCGGAGCACTCCAAAGACAGGTTCCAAACATCAAAAGAGTTGCTGGACAGCTTGTCCAGAGGGTCAAAAGATCACAGCGTGCTAGGCCGCAAAATGTCTGCCAAAGTAGGAAGAGTGCAGTGTGGCACTTTTTTGAACAAAATCCTCATGATCAGGCCAAGGTTATCTGTAAGAAGTGCGCAAAGACCTTTAGCCGAGGGAAAAATCTGAAAAATTTGAATACCAGTTGCATGCTTAGACATTTAACCAGCATGCACTTGCAAGCGTGGACACAACACCAAACCTCAAGTGCCACATGTGCAACTGATCACAACGAAGGTAGTCAGCAGCGCTACATTGTTTCCCCCACTGTAAGCCCACCGGTTAGCACAGCAGCAAATGTTGAGGTGTCGTTGCAAGGCCACAGCAGTCAGGGAATCCCACTGTTATATCAACGAAAGACTGATTCTAGGCCATCAGAAAGAACACCAACTCCATCACCATCATCAACCCTCTCTCAGTCCGCCCTGTCCACCGCTACTTCCACCATATGCAGCTCTCAAGTCCAGCTCACCCTCCCAGACACTATGAGTAGGTCAAGAAAGTACTCAGTCTCTCATCCGCGTACACTGGGTTTGAACGCCCACATTGCCAAACTAATCTCGTTTGAGATGATGCCCTTTCGGTTGGTGGAAAGCACAGCTTTCCGCGAACTCATGGCCTATGCAGTACCACGCTATGACCTACCCAGTCGCCACTTCTTCTCTCGCAAAGCCATCCCAGCCCTCCACCATCATGTGAAAGACCGCATTGTCCATGCACTCAAGCAGTCATTGAGCGGAAAGGTGCACCTCACAACTGATGCATGGTCCAGTCGGCATGGCCAGGGCCGTTACGTGTCCATCACTGCGCACTGGGTTAATGTGGTGGATGCAGGGTCCACAGGGGACATCGGTGGTGGGACAGTGCTGCCTAGCCCACGGTATAGGAAACAGTTGGCTGTAGGCGTTCGACCCTCCTCCTCCTCCTCCAGAAGCGAAAGCTCGTCCACAGAGCGCAGTCGTACGAGCACTCCATCTGCAGCTGCCACTGTTGCACACGATGTGTCCCCCTATCGAGCAGCTGGTGGAAAGCGTCAGCAGGCTGTGTTGCAGATGATGTGTTTGGGCGACAGACACACCGCCGAGGTGCTGGCCGAGTACTTGAAGCGACAAACTGAGTCATGGCTGGGCAGTGTACATCTTGAGGCAGGCAAGGTAGTTAGTGATAACGGCCGTAATTTTGTGGCAGCCATAGCCCTTTCAAAACTCAGCCACATACCTTGCTTGGCTCACACCTTGAACCTGGTGGTGCAGTGCTTCCTCAAAAATTATCCGGAGTTAACAGCCCTGCTCCAGAAGGTGCGAAGACTGTGCGCGCACATCCGCCGGTCGCCTGTACACTCCGTTCGTATGCAGAAGCTGCAGCGATTGCTCCACCTTCCCAACCACCGCCTCATTATCGACATTGCAACAAGGTGGAACTCCACCCTGCACATGGTGGAGCGGCTGTGCGAGCAGAGGCAGGCCATAATGCATTTGTGGGAGGATACACAGCCAGGCACTTTGAGAGCAGACATGGAGTTGACAGGCGTGCAGTGGTCGAAGCTGAAAGACCTTTGTAAAGTCCTTCAGTGTTTTGAGGAATGCACATGGCTGGTAAGCGCAGACGACGCCTTCCTAAGCATGAGCATCCCACTTATGCGTCTACTCATGCAAACTTTGACGCACCTTAAGGAGCAGGCGTCTGCAGCCAATGTTGATGAGGAGGAAGAGGAGGAGGGAATCCTTGATGACATTCAGCCATTGTCTGCTCAGGGACCTCTCCTGGACGAGGTGGAGGAAGAAGAGGAGGAGGAGGAGGAGGATGATGGGGATGATTACTTAGGGGAGGATGATGCATCTCGTGGGGCAAGTGAAAATGTTGGCGTGGCAAGGTCTGGTACAGGGTTTGTGCGTGACTGGAGGGATGTGGATTTGCCAGAAAGTGCTCCTCCACCCAGCACTCGCAGTGCATCATTGACACCGGGAACATTGGCCCACATGTCAGATTATGCCTTGCGGATCCTAAAAAGGGACCCCCGCATTGCCAAAATGATGAACGATGACGACTACTGGTTGGCCAGCATCCTGGATCCACGCTATAAAGGCAAATTACAAAACATCATGCCACAGGAGAACCTTGACCTAATATTGGCTAATAAACAAGCAACTCTGGTAAATCGGTTGCTTGAGGCATTCCCAGCACACAGCAGCGGTGATGGTTCTCACAAGAGCCGTACGGGCCGGGGGCAGCTTGGCAGAGTTGTTCGTGGTGCACACAGCAGAAGTGGCGTTGGAGACAGGGGTTTCATGACAATGTTGTGGACTGATTTTTCAAATACCGCTCACACAACTGGTAATACTGCATCGATGGAAAGTGACAGGAGACAGCAGTTGTCAACTATGGTTACAAACTACTTTTCCTCCCATATCGATGTTCTCCCACACAGGTCATTCCCCTTTGACTATTGGGCCGCTAAACTGGACACCTGGCCTGAATTGGCCCAATATGCCTTACAGGAGCTCGCTTGCCCAGCTGCAAGTGTGCTATCGGAAAGAGTCTTCAGTGCAGCTGGATCAATCCTGACAGAAAAAAGGACCCGTCTGTCAACCCAAAATGTGGATGATCTAACCTTCATTAAAATGAACCACGCATGGGTTTCCAAGGATTTTGTCCCACCTTCCCCTGATGACACATAGGGTGACAGAAAAATGGCTTGCTTTGGTCCACCTCTTCCTGGTACTTCACCTATTTCGCCTTTTGCATCAGCTGAATGTCCAACATCAACATATGCCACTTTCTAAAACTCCATAACTGTGTTGCCTCCCCCCCCATGGCCGGGGTCACCACCTACCGCACGACACCGTGCGAGTGCCGTTGCCCTGGACAGGTGGGTAGGCCGACTCTTGGGCGCGGGCACTGGCACAGGGTCCCTCATAGTGCAATCAAGTGTCTCTGACGGTGGTGGTGCACACCCGCCGTCAGACACACCGCTGTACTATGAGGGGCCCAGTGCCAGTACCGACGCCCACGAGTGGGCCCCCCTTGCTTGGCCAGGGCCCCAGCATTTGCAATCTTTACCTCTCCCTGCTCCTCCGCTGTGTAATCTGGGCCGTCAAATCCATACTGTGCCTGACACCGTCTGAGCCTGCCTCCTGAGACATATATTTTGAATGTGTACGCTATCCATACATGTTATCCAGGGATACGGTACCCTTTCTAACCTTTGTGCAATGACGTGCAATCCATACTGGGCCTAACACCGTCTGAGCCTGCCTCATGCTGTATAGACATATATTTTGAATGTGTACGCTATCCATACATGTTATCCGGGGATACGGTACCCCTTCTAACCTTTGTGCAATGACGTGCAATCCATACTGGGCCTAACACCGTCTGAGCCTGCCTCATGCTGTATAGACATATATTTTGAATGTGTACGCTATCCATACATGTTATCCGGGGATACGGTACCCTTTCTAACCTTTGTGCAATGACGTGCAATCCATACTGGGCCTAACACCGTCTGAGCCTGCCTCATGCTGTATAGACATATATTTTGAATGTGTACGCTATCCATACATGTTATCCGGGGATACGGTACCCTTTCTAACCTTTGTGCAATGACGTGCAATCCATACTGGGCCTAACACCGTCTGAGCCTGCCTCATGCTGTATAGACATATATTTTGAATGTGTACGCTATCCATACATGTTATCCGGGGATACGGTACCCTTTCTAACCTTTGTGCAATGACGTGCAATCCATACTGGGCCTAACACCGTCTGAGCCTGCCTCATGCTGTATAGACATATATTTTGAATGTGTACGCTATCCATACATGTTATCCGGGGATACGGTACCCTTTCTAACCTTTGTGCAATGACGTGCAATCCATACTGGGCCTAACACCGTCTGAGCCTGCCTCATGCTGTATAGACATATATTTTGAATGTGTACGCTATCCATACATGTTATCCGGGGATACGGTACCCTTTCTAACCTTTGTGCAATGACGTGCAATCCATACTGGGCCTAACACCGTCTGAGCCTGCCTCATGCTGTATAGACATATATTTTGAATGTGTACGCTATCCATACATGTTATCCGGGGATACGGTACCCCTTCTAACCTTTGTGCAATGACGTGCAATCCATACTGGGCCTAACACCGTCTGAGCCTGCCTCATGCTGTATAGACATATATTTTGAATGTGTACGCTATCCATACATGTTATCCGGGGATACGGTACCCTTTCTAACCTTTGTGCAATGACGTGCAATCCATACTGGGCCTAACACCGTCTGAGCCTGCCTCATGCTGTATAGACATATATTTTGAATGTGTACGCTATCCATACATGTTATCCGGGGATACGGTACCCTTTCTAACCTTTGTGCAATGACGTGCAATCCATATTGGGCCTAACACCGTCTGAGCCTGCCTCATGCTGTATAGACATATATTTTGAATGTGTACGCTATCCATACATGTTATCCGGGGATACGGTACCCTTTCTAACCTTTGTGCAATGACGTGCAATCCATACTGGGCCTAACACCATCTGAGCCTGCCTCATGCTGTATAGACATATATTTTGAATGTGTACGCTATCCATACATGTTATCCGGGGATACGGTACCCTTTCTAACCTTTGTGCAATGACGTGCAATCCATACTGGGCCTAACACCGTCTGAGCCTGCCTCATGCTGTATAGACATATATTTTGAATGTGTACGCTATCCATACATGTTATCCGGGGATACGGTACCCTTTCTAACCTTTGTGCAATGACGTGCAATCCATACTGGGCCTAACACCGTCTGAGCCTGCCTCATGCTGTATAGACATATATTTTGAATGTGTACGCTATCCATACATGTTATCCAGGGATACGGTACCCTTTCTAACCTTTGTGCAATCACGTGCAATCCATACTGGGCGTGAGAACGGCTGGCGAGCTGTTAAGCAAGCTACAGCACCTGTCCAGACAAGTACAGGGATTCCCTAGCGAGGAGACTTATTTGATTGTTTTCAATGTTGGGACAGCAATTTTTGGGGAGCACTATACTCTGGAGAATGATAGATGGGGCCCACCATACACTGGAACATTCCAAAGGTGGACATCAGACACTGGAGCAGCATTTACAGGGCCCATTATACACTAGAGCATTAGAAATGGGGCCCATTATGTTTGGAGCATTATTTGGGCCCATAAGACAGTGGAGCTTCATCCATGGGGACCAACATATACTGTAGCATTATGTGGAGCTCATCATATACTGTTTCAAACATTATATGGGACCAATGATTTTGTATGGAGAAATAGATGGGCCTCGTCATGAGATGTAAAAAGTGAGGTATTTTTCATTGTACTATACCGCTATTTCTCTGCCGTATCGGAGCATGATGAGTTGTGGTATGTGTTAAAGGGGCGCTCTTTCGCCCAGGGCACATGAAAACCTGCAGCCAGCCCTCCCCCCCCACAAATTTAGCCAAATAACCCCCATTTTTCAGTGCGTAACTTGTATTATGAAGTTAATTAAGGTTGAGAAGCTTAAGTAAGAAGAATTGATGCTTTTGGCATTCAAATGGGCACTGTAGGTGTGTTTCCTGTCCTCCTCTCACTGCCGACTTTTATTCCCCATTGACTTACATTGGGTTTCGTGTTTTGGGACGACCCCGACTTTTCCCTATAATCGGACGATCTTGCTCGACCCGACTTTTGGAAAAGTCGGGTTTCACGAAACGAAACGCGACCCTAAAAAACCAAAAGTCGCTCAACTCTAGTGAGGAATGAACGGATTCGTGAAATATTTTTGAGTTGAAGTCAGCAGGAAGTGGAAAGGGCTTGGATATGTGGTTTGAAGGAGAGATCAGCATCAAGGATTACTCCGAGGCAGCGAGCTTGTGGGACTAGGGAGAGTGGGCAGTCATTTACTGTAATTGATAGGTTCGTAGGGGGGTCACGTGAGATGGGGGAAAGATGATGAATTCTGTTTTGTCCATGTTGAGTTTCAGAAATCTAGCGGAGAAGAAGGATGAAATAGTGGACAGACATTGAGGGATTCTGTTTAGTAGGGAGGTGATATCTGGTCCAGAGATGTAGATCTGTGTGTCATCAGCGTAAAGATGATACTGAAAGCCATGAGATTCTATGAGCTGTCCTAGGCCAAAGGTGTAAATAGAGAACAGCAGGGGCCCAAGGACTGAACCTTGTGGGACTCCGACAGATAGGGGGCGAGGTGAGGAGGTGGTGTGTGAGTGGGAGACGCTGAATGTCCGGTCTGTTAGGTATGATGAGATCCAGGATAGGGCCCAGTCTGTGATGCCGAGGGATGAGAGGGTCTGTAATAATAGGGAATGGTCCACTGTGTCAAAGGCAGCCGACAGGTCCAGGAGGAGGAGGACAGAGTAGTGTCGCTTGCTCTTGGCGGTTAAGAGGTCATTGGTGACCTTAGTAAGGGCAGTTTCAGTGGAGTGGTGTGACCGGAAGCCAGATTGTAAGCGGTCGAAGAGGGAGCAAGAAGAGAGATGGGAGGACAGTTCAAGGTAGACGTGTTGTTCCAGTAGCTTGGAGGCGTAGGGGAGAATTGATATAGGGCGATAGCTAGATACAGAGGATGGGTCAAGAGAGGGCTTTTTGAGGATAGGTGTGATGGAGGAATGTTTAAAGCTTGAGGAGAAAACACCACTTGTTAGTGATAGGTTGAAGAGATGGGTTAGGGTTGGGATGAAGACTGTGGTGAGGTTTGGTATGAAGTGGGATGGGATCGAGTCGAGTGCACAGGTGGTGAGATGTGATCTTGAGAGTAGAGTGGAGAGTCGATCTTCTGTAATGGTGGAGAAGTTGGTTTTGAAGGTGGAGGGCTGGGAAGTCGGGAGGAAGGGCTCTGGGGGTTGTTGACCAAAACGGTCCCTGATGTTATCAATTTTCTGCTTGAAAAATGAGGCAAAGTCTTCAGCTGAGATGAGTGGGGAGGGAGGAGGTGCTGGGGGGCGGAGGAGAGAATTGAAGGTGTTGAATAACTGTTTAGGGTTGTGAGACAGGGAGGATATGAGAGATGAGAAGTAGGTTTGTTTAGCTGTGGCGAGTGTGGTCTTGAAAGTAGTGAGGGACTGTTTGAATGCGATGAAGTGCTCGTTGGAGTGGGATCTTTTCCATCTGCGCTCAGCAGCCCTGGAAGCTCGCCTCAGCTCTTTGGTCAGGCTGGTGTGCCAGGGCTGTCTGTTGATTTTGCGAGTTTTGGTATGTGTAAGTGGGGCAGCGGATTCCAAAGCTACAGCTATTGTGGTGTTATATAGAGCAGCAGCGTCATCTGCATTGTGTAAGGAACTTATATCTGTGAGAGGGAGGAGGGATTCAGAGAATGAGTGTAGGTCAAGGTGTTTAAGATTCCTGCGAGGGTGTGAAAGTTTGTGGGGTGGGGATTGTAGACATGGAGTGAAGAGGGAAGAGAATGTGAGCAGGTGGTGGTCAGAGAGAGGAAGAGGTGAGTTAGAGAGGTTAGATAGGGAGCAGAGGTGGGTGAAGATGAGGTCCAGTGTGTGGCCATCTTTATGGGTGGATGTAGAAGACCATTGAGTGAGGCCGAAGGAGGAAGTGAGAGATAGAAGTTTAGTGGCAGCTGAGAGGGAAGTGTCAATGGGGATGTTGAAGTCGCCCATGATGATAGTAGGGATGTCCGCGGAAAGGAAATGAAGTAACCAGGTGGTGAAGTGGTCAAAGAAGGTGGTGGCTGGCCCTGGGGGGCGGTAGATGACAGCCAGTTGGAGGTTGGAGGGGGAGTAGATGCGCACAGAGTGCACCTCAAAGGAAGGGAGGGTAACAGAGGGTGGCAGTGGGATTGGGGTGAAGGAGCAGGTATCTGACAGGAGAAAACCAACTCCTCCGCCATGTTTGCTGCTGGGGCGGGGGGTGTGAGAAAGGTGGAAGCCACCATACGAAAGTGCAGCAGGAGAGGCTGTGTCAGAAGGGGTGAGCCAGGTTTCGGTGATGGCGAGGAAGGAAAGTTTGGTAGTAACAAAAAGATCATGGATGTAGGAAAGCTTGTTGCAGACAGAGCGAGCGTTCCACAGAGCTCCTGTTAGTGGGACTGGGGAAGCGGGGGCTGGGTGAATGGGTATAAGGTTGGAGAGGTTACGGAAGGTTGTCATAGAGCGTGGATGGGAGGTAGAAATGACTGTGGGAATGTGGTGAGGAGGACCAGGATTTGGAGAGATATCACCAGCAGTGAGAAGGAGCAGAGAAAGTGTTAGTAGGTGGGAGCAGGAGAGGGCATGAGGGGGCTGTCTGTGTTTGGAGACAGAGGATTGTATCTTAAAGAACAGTTTTGAGGTGGAGGTGAGGTGGATGGAGAGGATTGAAGGGGAATTAGCAGAAAGTGAAGGATTATTGGGGTGAAAGTGAAAACAAACAGAAACATTGTTTACAGTGACTGTGTACAGTTACCTTCAGTTCTCTTCTGGTTCAATTCTGGTTTTAATTCTTAAATTAATCTTCACACTTCTAGAACACACTTATAGAATTCACACTGCAGACTGAAGTCTTTATGCAGACTTGTGCTCTGCAATATATGTACAACTAAGTGCAGTCAGGTGTGAAGCAGAGAGGAGTGGTCTCTGCTCTTCTTGGTCAGACAATTAAGAGTGGACCAGATGCATATGATCAAGCCAGAGTAAACAAGGTCATAAATAACACTGGGGTAAGCTGGGGTTAGCTGAAAGGCATACCATGTGAATGCTAGGTGCAGAGGCAAGTCTATGTGCAAAGCTGGGTGATGCACTGTGTGCCCTTCACAGACAGACAGCAGGGACCAGTGCTGCTTAATGGGGACATGTGCTGCGTAATGGGGACCTGTGCTGCCTAATGGGGACCTGTGCTGCCTATTGGGGAGATGTGCTGCCTAATGGGGACCTGTGCTGCCTAATGGGGACATTTGCCTGCCTATTGGGGACCTATGCTGCCTAATGGGGACCTGTGCTGTCTAATGGGGACCTGTGCTGCCTAATGGGGACCTGTGCTGCCTAATGGGGACATGTGTTGCCTAATGGGGACATTTGCCTGCCTATTGGGGACCTGTGCTGCCTAATGGGGACATGTGCTGCCTATTGGGGACCTGTGCTGCCTAATGGGGACATTTACCTGCCTATTTGGGACATTTTCCTGGCTATTGGGGGCCTGTGCTGCCTAATGGGGACCTCTGCTGCCTAATAGGGATATTTTCCTGCCTATTGGGGCCAGTTACCTGCCTATTGGGGACCTGTGGACCTATGCTGCCTATTGGGGACCTATACTGCCTATTGGGCACATGTGCTGTCTAATGGGGACCTGTGCTGCCTAATGGTGACATTTGCCTGCCTATTGGGGACCTATGCTGCCTAATGGGGACCTGTACTGCCTATTGGGGACATTTTCCTGCCTCTTGGGGGACCTGTGCTGCCTATTGGGGACCTATGCTGCCTATTGGGGACCTGTGCTGCCTAATAGTGACATTTGCCTGCCTATTGGGAACATTTACCTGCCTATTGATGACCTCAGAGATGTAGTTTTCGTAGCCTCAGCTGCATGATTTATGGCTGCTGGACAGCCTGAATACATGTGAGGAATGCCTGTTTGTTAAGGAATCCCCACATGTATTCAGGTTGACCAGCAGCTGCAAATCATGCAAATGCATCGACAGAAACTAAATCTCCGAGCACGCCAAAATACTCAGAGGACACCCGAGCATGCTCAGAAAAACCCGAGCAACGAGTATACTCGCTCATCATTATTAATAATTTTATGCGGCCCCCGAACGCTATTATAAAATTCCAAATGGCCCTCGGCAGAAAAAAGGTTCCCCACCCCTGCTCTAGATAATCCTCCCATGTGGGACTGAAGTTGGCAATATCATCCACGTACACTGCCGAGTACCCCTCAAGTCCCTAGAGCAACATGTTGACCATCTGCTGAAAAGTGGCAGGGGCATTCTTCATGCTGAATGGCATCACTGTGGACCCGAACAGTCCAAATGGGGTGATAAAGGCAGAGTGCTCCCGAGCCTCGCAGGTCAGAGAGATCTGGCAGGTAATTAGCCCCGGCCAACTGGTCAAGCAGGTCATCGATGCATGGCATAGGGAACGCATCGGTGACTGTGACAGCATTAAACCCCTGGTAGTCCACGCAGAACTGTTGTTCCGTCCTTTTGGGGGACATGGACTACGGGTGATGCCCACACATTGTTAGATGCCTGGATCACCCCCAGCTTCAGCATCTCGTCAATCTCCTGGTGCATATGATGCTGCACCTCGAGAGACCCGATATGCTGACCGCTGAATCGGGGGGTGATCCCCAGTGTCTATGTGATGGACAGCCAACTCAGTCTTTCTGGGAAGGCTGATGAACAGCTCCCGGAAGGGACATAGAGTATCTGCCAGCTGGGACCGTAGGTCTTCAGAGACCTGGTGGCCAACCTCAAAGGATCCAACCGCCTTGGCTGAGCAGATCAAGGAGGGTTTTGGCCATAACTTCCTCGGGAAGGTTGCACACAGGGAGAGCGTAGGCCTACCGCTCATGATAGGCCATCATGGATGGCTTTCCTCCTTTCACGGGTGTAGTCTATGGTGACCAGGTATGTGATGTCATTGAGCCGCTGGTGCACAAGGTATGTGCCCTCCCATGCTGCCAGAAGCTTGACCTGTGGAACAGGGACTAGTCCTAATACATTCTGACCCACCTGGTAGTCCGTCTGATGGGGGATGGGGTCTGATAGAAGGGTCTGATAGGGGGTCTGGGATTGATGGAGGAATCTGATAGGGGGTCTGATGGGGGGGTCTGAGATTGATGAGGGGGTCTGATGGGGGTCTGGGAATGATGGGGGGGTCTGATGGGGGAGTCTGATAAAGGGTCTGGAATTGATAAGGGGGTCTGATGGGGGTCTAATATGGGGGTCTGATAGGGGTCTGGGATTGATGGGGGGGTCTGATGGGGGGTCTAAAGGGGGTCTGGGATTCATGGGGTGGTCTGAGAGGAGAATCTGGTCTGATGGGGGTCTGATAGGGGGTCTGATAGAGGGTCTGGGATTGATGGGGGTCTGATAAGGAAGGGTCTGATAAGGGGTTCTGGGACTGATAGGGGGTCTGGGATTCATAGGGGGTCTGGCAAGGGGTCTGGGATTGATGGGGGGTCTGATAGGGAGTCTGGGATTGATAGGGGGTTTGATAGGGGGGTCTGATGGGGGGTCTGATGGGGCATCTGGGATTGATGGGGGGTCTGATAGGGGATCTGGGATTGATGGGGGTCTGATAAGGGGTTCTGATAGGTGGTCTGGGATTGATGGGGGTCTGATAGGGGGTCTGGGATTGATAGGGGGTCTGATAGAGGGGTCTGATAGGGGGTATGGGATTGATAGGGGTGGTCTTATACTGGTGGTCTGATATGGTGTTCTGACAGGGGGAGTCTGATAGGGGGTCTGATAGGGGGTCTTGGATTGATGGGGGTCTGATAGGTGGGGTCTGATAAGGGGGTGTGTCTGATAAGAGAGGGGGTCTGAAAAGGGGTCTGGGATTGATGTGGAGTCTGATAGGGGGGTCTGATAGGGGGTCTGGGATTGATGAGGGATCTGAAAATGGGGTCTCATAGTGGGCGTGGGATTGATGGGGGGGTCTGATAGGGGGGAGTCTGATATAGGGGGTCTAATAGGGGGTCTGGGATTGATAGGGGGTCTGATTGGGGGGGTCTGAAAGGGGGTCTGGGATTGATGGGGGTCTGATAAGGGATCTGGGATTGATGGGGGGTCTGATGGGGGGTCTGGGATTGATAGGGGATCTGGGATTGATGGGGGTCTGGAATTGATGGTGGGTCTGATAGGGGGTCTGGGATTGATAGGGGGGTCTGATAGAAGGTCTGGGATTGATGGGGGTCTGATAGGGGATCTGGGATTGATGGGGGAGTCTGATATTGAGGTCTGATAGGGGGTCTTGGATTGATGGGGGGTCTGATAAGGAGTCTGGGATTGATGGGGGTCTGATAGGAGCAGTCTGATAATGGGGTGGGTCTGATAAGGGTGTGTGTCTGTTAAGGGGGGTCTGATAAGGGGTCTGGGATTGATGGGGGTCTGATAGGGGGGTCTGATGGGGGTCTTATAGGGGGGTCTGATAGGGGGCTGTGATAGGGGGTCTGGGATTGATGGGGGTCTGAAAGGGGATCTCATAGTGGTCCTGGGATTGATGGGGGGTCTAATAGGGGGGAGTCAGATATGGGGCGTCTGATAGGGGGTCTGGGATTGATAGGGAGGTCTAATAGCGGGGTCTGATAGGGGGTGTCTCAAAGGGGGTCTGGGATTGATGGGTGTCTGATAAGGGGGGCTGATAAGGGAGGGTCTGATAAGAGGGATCTGATAAGGGGGGTCTGGGATTGACAGGGGGTCTGATAGGGGTCTGGAATTGATAGAAGGTCTGGGATTGATAGGCAGTCTGATAGGGGGTTCTGATTATGGGGGATCTGATGGAAGGGGGTCTGATAGAAGGGGGTCTGATAGAAGGGGGTCTGATGGGGAGTCTAGGATTGATGGGGGTCTGATAGGGGATCTGGGATTGATGGGGGGACTGATAGGGGGGTCTGATAGTTGGTCTGGGATTGATGGGGGTCTGATAGGGGATCTGGGATTGATGGGGGGGTCTGATAAAGGGGTCTGATAGGGGGTCTGGGATTGATGGGGGTCTGATAGGGGATCTAGGATTGATGGGGGTCTGATAGGTGGGGTCTGATAAGGGTGTGTGTCTGATAAGGGGGTCTGATAAGGGGTCTGGGATTGATGGGGGTCTGATAGGGGGTCTGGGATTGATGGGGGGTCTCAAAAGGGGGTCTCATAGTGGGCCTGGTTTTCATGGGGGGTCTGATAGGGGGGAGTCTAATACGGGTGGTGTGATAGGGGGTTTGGGATTGATAGGGGGGTCTGATTGGAAGGGGTCTGATAGAGGGTGTCTGAAAGGCGGTCTGGGATTGATGGGGGGTCTGATAGGGGGGAGTCTGATATGGGTGGTGTGATAGGGGGTTTGGGATTGATAGGGGGTCTGATTGGAAGGGGTCTGATAGAGGGTGTCTGAAAGGCGGTCTGGGATTGATGGGGGGTCTGATAAGGGGGATTGATAAGGGAGGGTCTGATAAGAGGGGTCTGATAAGGAGAGGTCTGGAATTGATGGGGGGTCTGATAGGGGTTAGGATAATGGGGTCTGGGCTTGAGGGGGGTCTGTTGTGGGGGTCTAATGGGAGGGTCTGATAGGGGGGTCTGATAGGGTGTCTGGGATTGATGGGGGGTCTGATAGGGTGTCTAAAATTGATAGGTCTGGGATTGATAGGCGGTCTGATAATGGGAGGGATCTGTTAGAAGGGGGTTTGATAGAAGGGGTGTCTGATAGGAGGGGGTCTGATAGAAGGAGGGTCTGATAGAAGGGGGTCTGATAGAAGGAGGGTCTGACAGAAGGGGAGTCTGATTTGGGGGTCTGATGGGGGGATCTGATGGGGGGTCTGGGATTGATGAGGGGTCTGATAGGGGGACTGGGATTGATAGGGCAGTCTGATAGGGAGTCTGGGATTGATGAGGGGTCTGATGGGGGGTCTGATGGGGGTCTGGTATTGATAGGGGGTCTGGGATTGATGGGGGATCTGGGATTGATGGGGGTCTGATAGGGGGTCTGGATTGATGGGAGGGTCTGATAGGGGATCTGGGATTGATGGGGGGGTCTGATAGGGGATCTGGGATTGATGGGGGTCTGATAGGGAGGTCTGATAGGTGGTCTTGGATTGATGGGGGGTCTGATAAGTGGGGTCTGATAAGGGGGTGTGCCTGATAAGGGGGGTCTGATAAGGGGTCTGGGATTGATGGGAGGGTCTGATAGGGGGTCTGGGATTGATGGGTGTCTGATAAGGAGGTCTGATAGGGGGTCTTGGATTGATGGGGGGTCTGAAAAGGGGGTCTCATAGTGGGCCTGGGATTGATGGGGGGTCTGATAGGGGGGAATCTGATATGGGTGGTGTGATAGGGGGTTTGGGATTGATAGGGGGTCTGATTGGAAGGGGTCTGATAGAGGGTGTCTGAAAGGCGGTCTGGGATTGATGGGGGGTCTGATAGGGGGGAGTCTGATATGGGTGGTGTGATAGGACGTTTGGGATTGATAGGGGGGTGTTATGAATGAGTCACCGGAGGAGGAAAAAACAAAAACACAAGCTAAGTCCAGAAAACCAGAGAGGTTGGCAGCCAGCGGATTGCAGACCCCCCGATCCTATCCACCACAACCAACAGCAGCCGCGGGGGCCCCCCACAGCGCCCCAGACCCCTCGTCACAGCCAGAGAGCCAAAAAAGCCCAAATAAAGAAAGGGGAAATCCAAACTGCCCCAGAGCAGAACCCAAAGCAACAGACAGCCCCCAACACAAACCGTCAGTGAAAAACAGATGAAAACACAAACACAGACAGAAAGACAGGCTGAGCAAACGACGGGGCTCAACTAACCAGACAGGAAAGGACAGAAAAGACGCTGGCTGCAATCACGAAAAAAACCCTGCCAAAAATAATGTCCAACACGTCTTATAGAAAGGCCCTGAAGTCACTAGACTTCAAAATCACTATATCAGCACTCAGGCATATTCTGAAGACAGAGCAAAGAGATCAACTGATCAGAGACAAAAATGGAGTTCAGCCCGTCCCAACCAGGGCAGCCTGAACACAAACACTAAGTAAACAGACAAAATCTCATGGAAAAATATCAGAGCAAAAACTTAGCTTTTAGTAGACAGGAACTAAACTGGATGCCAGAGCTCAGAGCAGAAAGGATCACCAGCGACCCTGCAGGGCGTCGGCTGCCTTATATCCACTCAGAAATTCCGGATGTCCAATCACACTCCACCTGTTCAGATGACAGGTTCTTCCCATCCAGATCAATTTCACTACCTCCTTTCACCAGCAGAGGGAGTTCATCAGACATCAGAGGTGAAGGAGAAAATGAACTCATAACAGTACCTCCCCCTTGAGGAGGGGTCACCGAACCCTCATCCACGCCACCAGGGTGATCAGGATGGGCCCGATGAAAAGCACGAACCAATCTTTCGGCATGAATATCGGATGCAGAGACCCAAGAATTATCCTCCTGGCCATAACCCTTCCATTTAACCAAATACTGGAGTCTCCGTCTAGCCAGACGAGAGTCCAGTATCTTCTCAACCTCATATTCCACATTACCTTCAACCAATACAGGATCAGGAGGTGCCACCACAGGAACTACTGGCTCAACAAGCCTCTTTAACAGAGACTTATGAAACACGTTATGGATCTTGAATGTAACAGGAAGAGCCAATCGAAACGAGACTGGATTAAGAATATCCAAAATCTTGTAAGGTCCAATAAATCTAGGTTTAAGCTTTGGAGAAGCCACCTTCATAGAGATATTCTTTGATGACAACCAAACCATATCACCCACCTTAAACCGGGGACCAATGGTCCTATGCCGGTTGGAAAACTGCTGGGCCTTTTCCTGGGAGAGAGACAACTTATCCACCACTTGGTCCCAGATCTCGTGCATTCTCTCCACCACAGTGTCAACACCTGGGCAGGGAGAAGACTCCACCTGCCCTGAAGAGAATCGAGGATGAAACCCAGTTACAAAAAAAAGGTGACATCAAAGTGGCAGAACTAGCTCTATTATTTAAAGCAAATTCGGCCAAGGGCAAAAATGAAACCCAATCATCCTGATCAGCAGAAATAAAACATCTCAAATACGACTCCAAAGTCTGGTTTGTTCTCTCCGTCTGCCCATTGGTCTGAGGGTGAAACGCAGAGGAGAAGGACAACTGAATTCCCAGGTTGGAACAGAAAGTCCTCCAATCTAGAAACAAACTGAACTCCTCTGTCAGATACAATGTTCTCAGGAATCCCGTGCAAGCGAACCACCTGTTGCAAAAACAAGGGCACCAACTCAGAGGAAGATGGCAACTTAGGGAGTGGTACAAGATGGACCATCTTAGAGAATCTATCACAAATCACCCAAATAACAGTCATTCTCTGAGAGACAGGCATATCAGAGATAAAATCCATTGAAATATGGGTCCATGGCCTCCTGGGCACCGGCAAAGGCATCAACAAGCCACTAGGGCGAGAACAAGGTTTAGACCGGGAGCAAGTCCCACAGGACTGCACAAAATTCCTGACATCATGAGACAAGGCGGGCCACCAAAAAGACCGACTCACCAGATCTCTAGTACCAAAAATACCTGGATGACCAGCCAATGCGGAGCAATGAACTTCAGACATTACTCTCTTCCTCCACTGGTCAGGAACATACAATTTTTCACTGGGACAACGCTCAGGTTTGTCCTCCTGAAACTCTTCCAGAGCACGTCTCAAATCGGGCGAGATGGCAGAAAGAACTACCCCCTCGCCTAAGATGGTAGCAGGCTTAGTCACAACAGGAGAATCAGCAAGGAAACTCCTAGAGAGGGCGTCTGCCTTGACATTCTTAGTGCCCGGAAGAAAAGAGACCACAAAATCAAAACGTGTGAAAAACAAGGCCCACCTAGCCTGTCTAGGATTCAAGCGTTTGGCCGACTCCAGGTAAATCAAATTCCTGTGGACAGTAAGGACCACGACTTGATGTTTAGCTCCCTCCAACCAATGTCTCCACTCCTCAAATGCCCATTTCATGGCTAACAGTTCCCGATTCCCCACATCATAGTTACGTTCGGATGGGGAGAACTTTCGGGAAAAGAAAGCACAAGGATTCATTTTAGATGTCACAGGATCTTTTTGGGACAACACCGCTCCTGCACCAATCTCAGAAGCGTCCACCTCCACCTGAAACGGGAGTGAGACATCAGGTTGCCGCAAGACCGGAGCAGAAGTGAACCTTCGCTTCAGCTCCTGAAAGGAAGAAACAGCCTCCGGAGACCAATTCAGCACATCAGCAACCTTCTTAGTCAAATCAGTCAATGGTTTGGAAATACCAGAAAAATTAGCTATAAATTTCCGATAAAAATTAGCAAAACCCAAAAACTTCTGGAGGACCTTCAAATAAGTGGACTGAACCCAATCATAAATGGCCTGTACCTTGGCCGGGTCCATTTCAATAGTTGACGGAGACAAAATAAATCCCAAAAATGAAATCCTCTGTACCCCAAAAAGGCATTTCGATCCTTTGACATACAGGGAATTCTCCCTCAAAATCCGGAACACAGTCCGAACATGTTCCACATGAGAGTCCCAATTCTTGGAGAAGATCAAAATATCATCCAGATAGATAATCAAAAATGTATCCACAAAGTCTCGGAATATATCGTTCATGAAGCACTGGAAGACAGAAGGGGCATTAGTGAGCCCAAAAGGCATCACCAGGTACTCAAAATGTCCCTCCGGAGTATTAAACGCCATCTTCCATTCATCCCCATGCTTAATGCGAATAAGATTATACGCCCCCCTGAGGTCAAGCTTGGTAAACCAGCAAGCACCTTTAACTCTGGAGAATAGATCAGAAATCAGGGGTAACGGATACTGATATTTAACAGTAATTTTGTTGAGGGTACGATAGTCAATACAAGGCCTTAATGAACCATCTTTCTTGGCCACGAAAAAAACCCCAGCACCTAAGGGTGAAGAGGATGGTCTAAAATGACCTGTCAGAGACACCGCACTGAACTTGCTCACTGAGCCAGTGTGCGTGTCCTGAGTAAAGCGAAAGCGTGCTCAAAGCTACCTGTGGAGCGGGCAGCAACCGAATAGATGTGTACTTCAGAGCCGCAGGACCTGAAGCACGTGACTGCTAGAGGCGTGGCCTAAACTCCACAGAGCTAGGAGCTGCAAGAAAATTCCTAGCAGAGTAACTGCGAGACAAAGTTACCCAGGGGCATAGACAGTGAGAATAGTCAGGACGTAGCCAATGAGTCACACACAGAGATAGCTGCAAGGTACCAAACGGGGCGAGCAGAGAGTAGTCAGGTCACAGGCAATGAGTCATACACAGATAATAATGCAGTACAAAATCAACAGGCAAACTCACAACGGGAAACAGAGCCGGGTCAGAACCATATAAACAAGCTATAGCAACAAACAGGCACACGGGGGTCAGCACACTAGGCCAAAGGCAAAAGTATAACTGGCAGGGATTGAAGCTACCCAGGGGTTTATGAAGCTCTCCCAGAACCAGAAAGAGGCCACAATCATTAACCCCAAGTGTGCAGGTCAAAACCTGCACAGAGCTCCAGACATTAACCTCCGGTGTGCTGCTCAAAAACCTGCACTGAGATCATGACAGTACCCCCCTCTCAACGGGGGCCTCTGGACCCCCAGGCTTCCCCGGGTACTTGGCATGGAACGCCTGAACCAGGCGATCTGCATGTACTGAGCGAACAGGGTCTTCTGGTTCATATCCCTTCCAGTGGACCAGGTACTGCAAAGAGCGGCGCACCCGCCGAGAGTTCACAAAATGTCCGACCTCATACTCCAATTGACCCTCCACCAGCACTGGAGGAACAACAGTCTCAGAGTTCTCTTTGACAGATCCTGCTGGTTTCAACAGAGACTTATGGAACAAATTAGATATTTTTAAGGAGGCGGGGAGACGCAACCTTTATGCCACAGGGTTGACTATCTCCATAATCTCGTACGGACCAATGAACTTTGGTCCCAACTTAACTGATGGTACCTTTAAGTTGATGTTACGCGTGGAGAGCCAAACCTTCTCTCCCACCTGAAACATGTCTCCCGAGGCTCTCTTTTTGTCCGCAAAATATTTGTATCTCCCCTGGGCCCGAGAGATATTACGCCGGACTTCAGCCCAAAGGTTTTATAACCGTTGAACGGACCCCTCTGCTCCTGGACAACCGGAATCCACCCGAGAAAACTCCCCAAAATGCGGATTAAAGCCATAGTTAATCAGGAATGGGGACATGTTGGTGGACTGACTCACCCGGTTGTTAAAAGCGAATTCAGCCAACGGTAACGCATCACACCAATCCTCCTGTCTGGCGGAGGTCAGACACCTGAGAATTTGTTCCAGGGATTGATTGGTGCGTTCTGTCTGACCATTGCTCTCCGGGTGATATACCGACGAGAAGGAGAGTGAGATGCCCAATTTCATACAGAACGCCCTCCAAAATTTGGCCACAAACTGCACACCTCTGTCAGACACAACATTCAGGGGTACCCCATGCAATCGGACCACATGCTGCACAAACAACCTTGACAATGTTTCTGCTGAAGGTAATGCTGCCAAGGGAATGAAATGGGCCTGTTTAGAAAACCTATCCACCACCACCCAGATCACGGTATTGCCCCTGGATGGTGGAAGGCCGGTAATAAAATCCATGGAAAGATGAGTCCATGGCCTATCAGGAACCGGTAAAGGTATGAGTTCCCCAGCCGGTCGGTTATGCGAGCTTTTGGAACGGGCACACATGCCACAAGCAGAAACAAATTCCTTGACATCGGACCTTAATGAAGGCCACCAAAAACCCCTGGCTACTGCCTCTCTAGTGGCCGTGATACCTGGATGAGCACTCAGCCTAGAATCATGAAACGCCTGCAGAAGTCTAGGCCGCAATGAATCTGGAACAAACAGTTTATCGCTTGGCCTGGTTGCCGGAGCTAGGGCCTGAGCCCTTAGGATTTGTTGTTCCAACTCAGTTGAGACCCCCGCCACTACCACCCCTGGGGGAAGAATGGAGGAAGGCGGCTCAGGGGGAGACACTGGATCAAAACTTCTGGACAGGGCATCCGCTTTAACATTTTTGGACCCCGGTCGAAAAGTAATTGAGAGCTGAAATCGTGAAAAAAAGTGACCAACGGGCCTGTCTAGGAGTAAGCCTCTTAGCAGATTCAAGGTATGCCAAATTTTTGTGATCCGTGACAACCGTGATAGGGTGAGCCGCCCCTTCCAAAAAGTGCCTCCATTCCTCAAACGCCAGCTTGACCGCAAGAAGTTCTCTATTGCCTACATCATAGTTTTTCTCAGCTGAAGAGAATTTCTTGGAGAAGAAGGCACAGGGTTTGAGATTGGTAAGGGTGGCCGGACCCTGGGACAGCACAGCCCCCACCCCCACTTCAGAAGCATCCACCTCCACAATGAATGGTTTGGACGGGTCAGGTTGCACCAACACCGGGGCAGACATAAAACATTTCTTAATCGCTGAGAAGGATTCCTTAGTGAGTACAGACCAATTTTTTACATCAGCTCCCTTCTGGGTAAGATCCGTGAGTGGTTTAACCACTTGTGAGAAACCTTTAATGAATCTCCGGTAATAGTTCGCAAATCCTAAGAAGCGCTGGAGCCCCTTGAGATCTCGAGGCTGAACCCAGTCAGCAATCGCCAGCACCTTCTTAGGATCCATACGAAACCCCTCACAGGACACAATCAACCCCAAAAAAGACAGCTCCTGTACAAAAAACGAACATTTTTCCAATTTGGCGAACAATTGGTTCTCCCTGAGTCTCTGGAGAACTGTCCTTAGATGTTGCAAGTGAGATTGACTGTCCGGGGAATACACCAAAATATCATCCAAATAAATAATAACAAAACGGCCTATCAGATCAGAAAACACAACATTGATGAAATTTTGGAAAATAGCGGTTGCATTAGTTAACCCAAATGGCATTACCAGGTTCTCAAAGAGTCCTTCTGATGTGAGGAATGCCGTTTTCCACTCGTCGCCTTCCCGAACCCTTAGGCTGAGTTCACATGTGGCGTTTTTTTCGCGTTTCCGTGGCGGTTTTGCCGCGAAAACGCGAAAAATAAGCATCCCATGCAATCCTATGGGATTACGCAATGCTGTGCTAATGCTGCGGTTTTTACCGCGGCGGAATCGCTTCGGGGTAAAAACCGCAGCATGCTCATTAATTTGCGGAATCGCGGCGATCCCGCACCCATAGGAATGCATTGTTCCGCTTACTTTCTGCATGTGGCTGTGCACACCATGCGGAAAGTAAGCAGAACAATTGCGGATGGTACCCACGGTCCGGAGGAGAGGAGACTGTCCTCCGGGCTTTGGGTACCATATCCCTGTAAAAAATAGAATTTAAAATAAAAAATATTGTTATTCTTACCTTCCGGCGTCCCGCGCAGCCTTCCCGCCTCTCTCCACACTATGTTTGACGAGTGTGACCAACCTGTCAATCAGTTCTCCAAGCGATGCTACAGATCGCTCTGGAAAACGCTAGCATTTTGCAAGCTAAATACGCTTGCAAAATGATAGTTTTTCCGCGGGAAAATCGCGGGAATTTAAAATGCGATTTTCCTGCGGAATGGAATTCCAGAATTCTCGCGGTAATTTCCGCGAGAGTTCCGGTACGTGTGCACTTAGCCTTATCAGATTATAGGCCCCCTGCAGATCTAACTTGGAGAACCATTGGGCCCCAGCTAACTGGTTACATACAGTCATATGTAAAAGTTTGGGCACCCCTATTAATGTTAACCTTTTTTCTTTATAACAATTTTGGTTTTTGCAACAGCTATTTCAGTTTCATATATCTAATAACTGATGGATTCAGTCATATTTCGGGATTCAAATGAGGTTTATTGTACTAACAGAAAATGTGCAATCTGCATTTAAACAAAATTTGACCGGTGCAAAAGTATGGGCACCCTTATCATTTTCTTGATTTGAACACTCCTAACTACTTTTTACTGACTTCCTGAAGCACTAAATTGGTTTTGTAACCTCATTGAGCTTTGAACTTCATAGCCAGGTGTATCAAATCATGAGAAAAGGTATTTAAAGTGGCCACTTGCAAGTAGTTCTCCTATTTGATTCTCCTATGAAGAGTGGCATCATGGGCTCCTCAAAACAACTCTCAAATGATCTGAAAACAAAGATTATTCAACATAACTTTTCAGGGGAAGGATACAAAAAGTTGTCTCAGAGATTTAACCTGTCAGTTTCCACTGTGAGGAACATAGTAAGGAAATGGAAGAACACAGGTACAGTTCTTGTTAAGCCCAGAAGTGGCAGGCCAAGAAAAATATCAGAAAGGCAGAGAAGAAGAATGGTGAGAACAGTCAAGGACAATCCACAGACCACCTCCAAAGACCTGCAGCATCATCTTGCTGCAGATGGTGTCACTGTGCATCGGTCAACAATACAGCGCATGCATAACGCCTTTTTGTATGACCAAACAACTCAATCTTTGTTTCATCAGTCCACAGGACCTTCTTCCAAAATGTAACTGGCTTGTCCAAATGTGCTTTTGCATACCTCAGGTGACTCTGTTTGTGGCGTGCTTGCAGAAACGGCTTCTTTCGCATCACTCTCCCATACAGCTTCTCCTTGTGCAAAGTGCGCTGTATTGTTGACCGATGCACAGTGACACCATCTGCAGCAAGATGATGCTGCAGGTCTTTGGAGGTGGTCTGTGGATTGTCCTTGACTGTTCTCACCATTCTTCTTCTCTGCCTTTCTGATATTTTTCTTGGCCTGCCACTTCTGGGCTTAACAAGAACTGTACCTGTGTTCTTCCATTTCCTTACTATGTTCCTCACAGTGGAAACTGACAGGTTAAATCTCTGAGACAACTTTTTGTATCCTTCCCCTGAAAAGCTGTGTTGAATAATCTTTGTTTTCAGATCATTTGAGAGTTGTTTTGAGGAGCCCATGATGCCACTCTTCATAGGAGAATCAAATAGGAGAACTACTTGCAAGTGGCCACTTTAAATACCTTTTCTCATGATTTGATACACCTGGCTATGAAGTTCAAAGCTCAATGAGGATACAAAACCAATTTAGTGCTTCAGGAAGTCAGTAAAAAGTAGTTAGGAGTGTTCAAATCAAGAAAATGATAAGGGTGCCCATACTTTTGCACCGGTCAAATTTTGTTTAAATGCAGATTGCACATTTTCTGTTAGTACAATAAACCTCATTTGAATCCAACAATATAACTGAGTCCATCAGTTATTAGATATATGAAACTGAAATACCTGTTGCAAAAACCAAAATTGCTATTAAGAAAAAAGGTTAACATTAATAGGGGTGCCCAAACTTTTACATATGACTGTAAGTCTGGGATGAGGGGAAGCGGGTAAGAGTTCCTAACCGTTATCTTGTTCAGTTCCCGAAAGTCGAGGCACGGCCGCAAACCACCATCTTTTTTCTTCACAAAGAAGAACCCTGCTGCCACAGGTGACACAGAAGGCCTGATATGCCCTTTGCGGAGACTCTCAGCTATGTACTCCTTCATGGCTTGGCGCTCAGGCCCAGACAAATTGAACAATCGAGCCTTAGGTAACTTGGCTCCGGGTACTAAATCAATGGCACAATCATAGGGTCTATGTGGTGGCAGCGCCTCAGCCTCACTTTCGGAAAAAACGTCTTCGAAATCTTTCAGGTACTCCGGAATACCTTCCAGATCGACAGACGACACAGACACGGATTTAACAGCGCTAACAAGATGTCCCCGGTTACCACATTTATTATTGCATCCCCATTGAGTGATTTCCCCTGTAACCCAATCAATGGTAGGATTATGGCGTTGAAGCCAAGGCATCCCCAGTACCAGTCCTGCAGGCAAGTTATCTAGCACCAGACAATTTAGTTTCTCCACATGAGTGGAACCCACTTTTAGAGAAAAAAGTTCAGACCTGCAACAGATACCATCTTGGGTAAGAGGAGATGAGTCAATTGCCACAATTTTAACAGGATCGTGAAGCCTGACTGTCCCTATCTTATTAAGAGTCATAACCTTGGTATCAATCAGGTTCACAGCCGAACCGCAGTCAATAAAAGCAGTAGTCTGAACAGGACCATAACCAAGTTCCAGTTCCACCTGCAGCACCATTTTTGCACATGAGGAAAATTGTACCTGAAGGTCTGGGTAGCCTCCTCGATTACTACCCAGACCTAGTCGTTTCCCGCCATCTTGGAGGATGACGGACAGGAGGGGCAGTCCTTCTTCCAATGTTCAGATTTCCCACAATAGAAGCACATCTGCTTTTCCTGGCGGCGTCTTCTTTCCTTTCCCTCACAGGTGACAGCGCTCACCTCCATAGCCATAGGAAGAGTCTGGGTCTCATCTCCACTGAAGAATAAGGGCGTTTCCCGTTGCATAATGCCTCTAGCCCGCAGCCTGCGATCCATGCGAACCGCTTGGACCATGGCATCCTCAGGGAGTCAGGCGGAGGATAAAGTGCCAAAGCATCCTTCAGATGTTCACACAGGCCTCTGTGGAACAGCCCCCGAAGGGCGGCATCACTCCAGGAAATCTCCGCTGCCCAACGTCTGAATTCAGTACAGAACCATTCGGCCGAGTGCTCCCCCTGACAGACACTCATCACTTTGTCCTCAGCCAACTGCACTCTATCAGGCTCATCAAAAATAAGCCCTAAGGCTTCAAAAAATGCATCCACAGACATTCTCTCAGGGGCAGAAGAGGAAAGCGAGAATGCCCAGGCTTGTGGGGACCCCCTAAGCAGGGACATCACCACCCCCACCCTCTGTTTCTCATCCCCAGAGGAGCGGGGTCTCAAAGAAAAAAAAAAGCTTACAGCCCTCCTTAAATGCCCTGAAATCATCCTTGTTACCAGAAAATATATCTGGCAATTTAACCGGGGATTCAGGTGGGACTAAAATGACATCTCTATTCCCCACCTGCTGGAAGCCTGCGGAAAGTACCCCCTGAACTGAGTCCTCAACCCGCCGTTGGGACTGGGCCAGAGCTTGGTGTTCCAAACTAAGCTTCTGCAGTGACTGCGACAAGCTTTTCACCTGCTCAGATAAAGCACACATTGGGTCCATGCTGCAGAAGTAAGGAGAGAAAAAAAAATTGTGGGCCAGTTATAATGTCAGAGACACCGCACTGAACTTGCTCACTGAGCCACTGTGCGTGTCCTGAGTAAAGCGAAAAGCGTGCTCAAAGCTACCTGTGGAGCGGGCAGCAACCGAATAGATTCGTACTTCAGAGCCGCAGGACCTGAAGCACGTGACTGCTAGAGGCGTGGCCTAAACTCCACAGAGCTAGGAGCTGCAAGACAATTCCTAGCAGAGTAACTGCGAGACAAAGTTACCCAGGGGCATAGACAGTGAGAATAGTCAGGACGTAGCCAATGAGTCACACACAGAGATAGCTGCAAGGTACCAAAGGGGGCGAGCAGAGAGTAGTCAGGTCACAGGCAATGAGTCATACACAGAAAATAACGCAGTACAAAATCAACAGGCAAACTCACAACGGGAAACAGAGCCGGGTCAGAACCATATAAACAAGCTATAGCAACAAACAGGCACACGGGGGTCAGCACACTAGGCCAAAGGCAAAAGTATAACTGGCAGGGATTGAAGCTACCCAGGGGTTTATGAAGCTCTCCCAGAACCAGAAAGAGGCCACAATCATTAACCCCAGGTGTGCAGGTCAAAACCTGCACAGAGCTCCAGACATTAACCCCCGGTGTGCAGCTCAAAAACCTGCACTGGGATCATGACATGACCCTTCTCCAACGACTCCTTAATATAGGATCGCATAGCCTCGTGCTCGGGTACAGATAAATTCAAAAGTCCACCCTTGGGAAATTTACACACAGGGCTCAGCTCAATTGCACAGTCATAACTCCTAGGAGGAGGCAAAGACGCAGACTCATTCTCACTAAATACATCATAAAAATCAGCCAAATAGTCAGGAACATCATGCGACTGGGGAGAGGTGGAGAAAACAGGAGCGTCACTAAGGACACACCGACAACCCCAACTCACCACAGACAAAGATTTCCAATCCAAAACAGGACTATGGATTTGCAACCAAGGAAACCCCAGAACAATGGTATCATGCAAATTATGCAACACCAAAAATCTGCAATTTTCTTGATGGTCTGGGGCGACCCGCATTACCACCTGGGTCCAAAACTGAGGTTTATTCTTTGCCAAAGGAGTAGCATCAATACCCCTCAAATGGATAGGCGTCCGCAGAGGTGTCATAGGAAACCCACAACGTTTAGCAAAATCCAAGTCCATCAGGTTCAGAGCTGCTCCCGAATCCAAAAAAGCCTTAGCGGAAAATGTGGACAGAGAGCAGATCAGAGTAATTGCCAGAAGAAACTTAGGCTGAACACCACCCACAGCAAATGTGTGTGCAAAACGTTTCTCTTTTAGGGCAGACAGAAATAATATGAGAGGCATCTCCACAAAAAAAACACAGCTTATTACGCCTTCTGAACTCCTGACATTGCGCCCTAGACAAAACTCTATCACATTGCATAGGTTCATACATTTGTTCAACAGGTGGCAACATCTCTCGTGCAGTTTTGCGTTCACGCAAACGCCGATCAACCTGAATGGCTAATGACATAGAATCGTCAAGACCAGAGGGAGCAGGAAATCCCACCATAGTATCTTTTACGGTTTCTGACAAACCTTTCCGAAAGAGAGCTGCCAAGGCACCATCATTCCAGGTAGTAAGGACCGCCCACTTTTGGAATTTTTGACAGTACAACTCTGCAGAATCCTGACCCTGGCTCAATGCCAACAGGGTCTTTTCAGCCTGATCAATAGCATTAGGTTCATCATACAACAACCCCAAGGCTTGAAAGAATGCGTTCACATTAGTTAGAATAGGATCATCAGTAGTGTTGAGCGATACCATCCGATATCCTAAAATATCGTATCGGATGGTATCGGCCCGATACGAAAAAAGTATCGGGTATCACCGATTCCGATACCGGAAGTCCCATTCAAGTCTATGAAAAAACCCTTTTCTGTCCTTGTACAACCTCTCGGGGGGGGTGTACGGACCTTCCGGGGGTCTGTGCCGACTGCCCGGGGGTCTGTACGGACTGCTGGGGGTCTGTACCGGCCTGCCGGGGGGCTGTGCCGGCCTGCCGGTGGTCTGTACCGACTGTCTGGGGGTCTGTGCAGGCTGCGGTGGGCTGTGCCGACCTGCCGGTGGTCTGTACCGACTGTCCGGGGGTCTGTGCAGGCTGCGGTGGGCTGTGCCGGCCTGACGGTGGTCTGTACCGACTGTCCGGGGGTCTGTGCAGGCTGCGGTGGGCTGTGCCGGCCTGCCGGTGGTCTGTAACGACTGTCCGGGGGTCTGTACTGGCCTGCCGGGGGGCTGTACTGGCCTGCCGGGGGGCTGTGCCGGCCTGCCGGTGGTCTGTGCCAACTGTCTGGGGGTCTGTGCAGGCTGCGGAGGTCTGTGCAGGATCGTCCGATGGGACTACAAGACCCATCGGGTGATGCCTGCTACCATGACGGTGAATGACACATTAGCCAATGATGGGACAGTAGTAGTCCCATCATCCGGCTAATGTGTTGAATGTACAAAAAAAAAATACATACTACATACATACTACATGATACATACATACTACATACATACAACATACATGCTACATACATACTACATATATACTACATGCATGCAACATACATACATACTACATATATACCACATGCATGCAACATGCATACTACATATATACTACATGCATACAACATATATACTACATGCATGCAACATGCATACTACATATATACTACATGCATGCAACATACATATATACTACATGCAACATGCATACTACATATATACTACATGCATGCAACATACATACATACTACATATATACCACATGCATGCAACATGCATACTACATATATACTACATGCAACATGCATACAACATATATACTACATGCATGCAACATGCATACTAAGTATATACTACATGCATGCAACATACATATATACTACATGCAACATGCATACTACATATATACTACATGCATGCAACATACATACATACTACATATATACTACATGCATGCAACATACATATATACTACATGCAACATGCATACTACATATATACTACATGCAGGCAACATACAAACATACTACATATATACCACATACATGCATACTACATATATACAACATATATACTACATGCATACTACATATACCACATGCATGCAACATACATACATACTACTAGTGTTGAGCATTTCGATACTGCAAATATCAGGTATCGGCCGATATTCGCTGTATCGGAATTCCGATACCGAGTACCGATATTTTTTCAATATCGGAATCGGAAGTTCCCATAATGCAAAGAGCCACTGCTGTGGCTCTGATTGGCTGCCGAAATGACGTCATCATGATGCGCGGTCTCTGATCTGTTGATCTTTTGCTCTGTCTTCAGACTATACCTGAGTGCTGATATAGTCTTTTGAAGCCTAGCGACTTCAGGGCCTGTTTTTCCTATCAGTCGGTTGGCTCTTTTTGGATAGGGTTTTTGAGGATGGCAGACAGCAGCTTTCCCATCCTGTCCTATGTAGTTAGCTTGGGCCCCATCATTTGCTCAACCTATCTTTCTATCTGTGTTAGTGTTTTCATCTTGCTTCACCGTCATTATATGTTGGGGACTGCCTATTGCTTTGGGGTCTGCTCTGGGGCAGATTAGTTTTTCCCCTTTCTGTCTTTAGGCTATGTAGTTCTCCGGCTGTGATCGAGGGGTCTAGGGCACCGTAGGAACCCCCCACGGCTACTGCTAGTTGTTGTGGATAGGTTCAGGGGTCTGCAATTCGATAGCTGCCAACCTCTCTGGTTTTTCTGGACTTAGCTAGTATTTTGTTTTTTCCTCCTTCGGTGACTCATCATAACAGAATCACCAGCCATACCGCAGATCCTAGGGTACTCAATAGCAGGAGAGAATTGTAAAAAAAAAAAAAAAAAAAAAGGAAAAAAAATAAGTCAGAATTTTTTTTTTTTGTGTGCATATTTTTTCCTCTAGGGGGAACTTTTCTCTCAATGGAGATGAAGCAATAGTCTGATCGTGTGGAGCAGCTCGCTGCTGAAGTTTGGGCAATTTCCACCTATCTTGCTCATTCACATGCTGCTGAACCAAAGATTCCTACTCCTGAAGTGTTTTTTGGAGATTGGTCTAAATTCTTGAATTTCAAGAATAATTGTAAATTATTTTTTGCCTTGAAGCCTAACTCGTCGGGGAACTCCGCGCAGCAGGTTAAAATTGTCATCTCTTTGCTGCGCGGCGATCCCCAGGATTGGGCGTTTTCTTTGAAACCTGATGATCCTATTCTGAATAATGTGAACGCATTTTTTCAAGCCTTGGGGTTGTTGTATGATGAACCTAATGCTATTGATCAGGCTGAAAAGACCCTGTTGGCATTAAGCCAGGGTCGGGATTCGGCAGAGTTGTACTCTCAAAAATTCCGAAAGTGGGCGGTCCTTACTACCTGGAATGATGGTGCCTTGGCAGCTCTCTTTCGGAAGGGTTTGTCAGAAACTGTAAAAGATACTATGGTGGGATTTCCTGTTCCCTCTGGTCTTGATGATTCTATGTCATTAGCCATTCAGGTGGATCGGCGTTTACGTGAACGCAAAACTACACGAGAGATGTTGCCACCTGTTGAACAAATGTCTGAGCCTATGCAATGTGATTGAGTTTTGTCTAGGGCGCAACGTCAGGAGTTCAGAAGGCGTAATAAGCTGTGCTTTTTTTGTGGAGATGCCTCTCATATTATTTCTGTCTGCCCTAAACGAGAGAAACGTTGTGGGTTTTCTGTGGGTGGTGTTCAACTAAGTTTCTTCTGGCAATTACTCTGATCTTCTCCCTGTCCACATTTTCCGCCAAGGCTTTTGTGGATTCAGGAGCAGCTCTGAACCTGATGGACTTGGATTTTGCTAAACGTTGTGGATTTCCTATGACACCTCTGCAGACGCCTATCCCTTTGAGGGGTATTGATGCTACTCCTTTGGCGAAGAATAAACCTCAGTTTTGGACCCAGGTGGTAATGCGGGTTGCCCCAGATCATCAAGAAAATTGCAGATTTTTGGTGTTGCATAATTTGCATGATACCATTGTTCTGGGGTTTCCCTGGTTGCAAATCCATAATCCAGTTCTGGATTGGAAATTTTTGTCTGTGGTAAGTTGGAGTTGTCGGCGTGCCCTTAGTGATGCTCCTGTTTTCTCCACCTCTCCCCAGTCGCATGATGTTCCTGAGTATTTGGCTGACTTTTATGATGTATTTAGTGAGAATGAGTCTGCGTCTTTGCCTCCTCATAGGAGTTATGACTGTGCAATTGAGCTGAACCCGGGGTGTAAATTCCCCAAGGGTCGGCTTTTCAATTTATCTGTACCCGAGCACGAGGCTATGCGATCCTATATTAACCCCTTCCTGACATGAGACGTACTATCCCGTCCACGGTACCCGGGCCCGTATGACCGGGGACGGGATAGTACGTCTACCGCGATCAGCGGCGCCCACGTGGTGAGCGCCGCTGATCGCGGCCGGGTGTCAGCTGATTATCACAGCTGACACCCACCACTACGTGTCAGGGGCGGTCACGGACCGCCCCCGACACGTTAACCCCTTGCACACCGCGATCAAACATGATCGCGGTGTACCGGGGGTTAAAGGGAAGCATCGGCAGGGAGGGGGCTCCCTCCGTGCTTCCCTGAGCCCCCCACGGCAGCGCAATGTGCAGCGCTGCTGCGGGGGGCTCCTTTCCTCCAGGCCCCCGAATCCAAGATGGCGACGGGGGCCTTCGGGGGCCTGGGGAAGCTGGCTTCCTCAGTGCCTGCAAAGCGCAGGCATGAGGAAGCCTTGTGCACTGCCTGTGACAGATTGCTGATCTGTCACAGTGATCTGTGATGTGACAGATCAGCGATCTGTCACAGGACAGTGATGTCCCACCTGGGACTATGTAATAAAGTAAAAAAAAATTAAAAAAAAGTGTAAAAATAAATTTAAAAAAATCGCCAAATAAATTAGTAAAAAAAAAAAAAAATATTCCCCAATAAATTCATTTTTTGAAAATAATAAAAAAAACAAACAATAAAAGTACACATATTAGGTATCGCCGCGTCCGTAACGACCTGCCCTATAAAACTGTCCCATTAGTTAACCCCTTTAGCGAACCCCTTAAAAAATAAAAATAAAAAATGAAGCAAAAAATAATGATTTATTATCATACCGCCAAACAAAAAGTGCAATAACGCGCGATCAAAAAGACGCATATAAATATCCATGGTACCGCTGAAAACGTCATCTTGTCCCGCAAAAAACAAGCTGCCACACAGCATCATCAGCGAAAAAATAAAAAAGTTATAACTCGCAGAATAAAGCGATGCAAAAATAATTATTTTTTATATAAAATAGTTTTCATTGCATAAAACCGACAAAAACATAAAAAAACGACCTAAATGAGGTATCGCTGTAACCGTACTGACCCGAAGAATAAAACCGCTTTATCAATTTTACCGCACGCGGAACGGTGTAAACGCACCCCCCCCAAAAGAAATTCATGAAACGCTGGTTTTTGTTCATTCTGCGTCCCAAAAATCGGAATAAAAAGCGATCAAAAAATTTCACGTGCCCGAAAATGGTACCAATAAAAACGTCAACTCGTCCCGCAAAAAATAAGACCTCACATGACTCGGTGGGTCAAAATACGGAAAAATTATAGCTCTCAATATGTGGTGATGCAAAAACTATTTTTACAATAAAAAGCGTCTTTTAGCGTGCGACAGCCGCAAAACATAAAAACCGCCATAAATAGTAAATCAAACCCCCCGTTATCACCCCCTTAGTTAGGGAAAAATAATAAAATAAAAAAAATGTATTTATTTCCATTTTTCCATTAGGGTTAGAGCTAGGGTTAGGGCTAGGGGTGTGTTGGGGTAGGGTTGGGGTAGGGGTAGGGTTAGGGCTAGGGTTAGGGTTAGGGTTAGGGCTAGGGTTAGGGCTAGGGTTAGGGCTAGGGTTAGGGGCGTGTTGGGGTTCGGGTTGGAGTTAGAATTGGGGGTTTCCACTGTTTGGGCACATCAGGGGCTCTCCAAATGCAACATGGCGTCTGATCTCAATTCCAGCCAATTCTGAGTTGAAAAAGTCAAATGGTGCTCCTTCCCTTCCAAGCTCTGCTATGCGCCCAAACAGTGTTTTACCCCCACATGTAGGGTAGCAGCCTACTCAGGACAAATTGCAAAATAATTTTTGGGGTCCAATTTCTCCTGTTACCCTTAGGAAAATAAAAAATTGGGGGCAAAAATATCATTTTTGTGGAAAAAAATGATTTTTTTATTTTCACATCCGAGTGTTATAAACTTCTGTGAAGCACTTGGGGGTTCAAAGTGCTCACCACACATCTAGATAAGTTCCGTGGGGGGTCTAGTGTCCAAAATGGGGTCACTTGTGGGGAGTTTCAATAGTTTAGGTACATCAGGGACTCTCCAAACGCACATGACACCCGCAGACCATTCCATCAAAGTCTGCATTCCAAAACGTCACTGCTTCCCTTCCGAGCCCCGACGTGTGTCCATACAGTAGTTTTCTCCCACATATGGGGTGTCAGCGTACTCAGGACAAATTGGACAACAACTTTTGGGGTCCAATTTCTCCTGGTACCCTTGGGAAAATAAAAAAATGGTGACTAAAAGATCATGTTTGTGGAAAAAATACGAATTTTTTATTTTCACGCCCGGGCGTTGTAAACTTCTGTGAAGCACTGGGGGGGTCAAAGTGCTCACCACACATCTAGATAAGTTCCTTGGGGGGTCTAGTTTACAAAATGGTGTCATTTGTGGGGGGTTTCCACTGTTTAGGTACATTAAGGGCTCTCCAAAGGCAACATGACACCCGCAGACCATTCCATCAAAGTCTGCATTCCAAAACGTCACTACTTCCCTTCCGAGCCCCGATGTGTGCCCATACAGTAGTTTTCTCCCACATATGGGGTGTCAGCGTACTCAGGACAAATTGGACAACAACTTTTGGGGTCCAATTTCTCCTGGTACCCTTGGGAAAATAAAAAAATGGTGACTAAAAGATCATGTTTGTGGAAAAAATACTAATTTTTTATTTTCACGCCCGGGCGTTGTAAACTTCTGTGAAGCACTGGGGGGGTCAAAGTGCTCACCACACATCTAGATAAGTTCCTTGGGGGGTCTAGTTTACAAAATGGTGTCATTTGTGGGGGGTTTCCACTGTTTAGGTACATTAGGGGCTCTCCAAAGGCAACATGACACCCGCAGACCATTCCATCAAAGTCTGCATTCCAAAACGTCACTACTTCCCTTCCGAGCCCCGACGTGTGCCCATACAGTAGTTTTCTCCCACATATGGGGTGTCAGCGTACTCAGGACAAATTGGACAACAACTTTTGGGGTCCAATTTCTCCTGGTACCCTTGGGAAAATAAAAAAATGGTGACTAAAAGATCATGTTTGTGGAAAAAATACGAATTTTTTATTTTCACGCCCGGGCGTTGTAAACTTCTGTGAAGCACTGGGGGGGTCAAAGTGCTCACCACACATCTAGATAAGTTCCTTGGGGGGTCTAGTTTACAAAATGGTGTCATTTGTGGGGGGTTTCCACTGTTTAGGTACATTAGGGGCTCTCCAAAGGCAACATGACACCCGCAGACCATTCCATCAAAGTCTGCATTCCAAAACGTCACTACTTCCCTTCCGAGCCCCGACTTGTGCCCATACAGTAGTTTTCTCCCACATATGGGGTATCAGCATACTCAGGACAAATTGGACAACAACTTTTGGGGTCCAATTTCTCCTGGTACCCTTGGGAAAATAAAAAAATGGTGACTAAAAGATCATGTTTGTGGAAAAAATACGAATTTTTTATTTTCACGCCCGGGCGTTGTAAACTTCTGTGACGCACTGGGGGGGTCAAAGTGCTCACCACACATCTAGATAAGTTCCTTAGGGGGTCTAGTTTCCAAAATGGTGTCATTTGTGGGGGGGTTCCACTGTTTTGGTACATCAGGAGATTTCCAAACGCGACATGGTGTCCGATCTCAATTCCAGCCAAAAACGTCAAATGGCGCTGCTTCCCTTCCGAGCTCTGCCATGCGCCCAAATAGTGGTTTACCCCCACATGTGGGGTATCAGCGTACTCAGGACAAATTGCACAATAACTTTTAGGGTCCTGTTATCCTTGGAAAAATAAGAATTGAGGGTGAAAAGATCATTTTTGTGGAAAAAATATGATTTTTTAATTGTATGGCTTTATGTTATAAACTTCTGTGAAGCCCATTGGGGTTCAAAGTTCTCACCACACATCTAGATAAGTTCCTTAGGGGGTCTATTTTCCAAAATGGTGTCATTTGTGGGGGGTTTCCACTGTTTTGGTACATCAGGGGTTTTCCAAACGCGACATGGTGTCCAATCTCAATTCCAGCCAAAAACGTCAAATGGCGCTGCTTCCCTTCCAAGCTCTGCCATGCGCCCAAATAGTGGTTTACCCCCACATGTGGGGTATCAGCGTACTCAGGACAAATTGCACAATAACTTTTAGGGTCCTGTTACCCTTGGAAAAATAAGAATTGAGGGTGAAAAGATCATTTTTGTTGAAAAAATATGATTTTTTAATTGTATGGCTTTATGTTATAAACTTCTGTGAAGCCCATGGGGGTTCAAAGTCCTCACCACACATCTAGATAAGTTCCTTAGGGGGTCTATTTTCCAAAATGGTGTCATTTGTGGGGGGTTTCCACTGTTTTGGTACATCAGGGGTTTTCCAAACGCGACATGGTGTCCGATCTCAATTCCAGCCAAAAACGTCAAATGGCGCTGCTTCCCTTCCGAGCTCTGCCATGCGCCCAAATAGTGGTTTACCCCCACATGTTGGGTATCAGCGTACTCAGGACAAATTGCACAATAACATTTAGGGTCCTGCTACCCTTGGGAAAATAAAAATTGGGGTGAAAAGATCATTTTTGTGGAAAAAATATGATTTTTTAATTGTACCGCTGTACGTTATAAACTTCTGTAAAGCCCTTGTGGGTTCAAAGTTCTCACCACATATCTAGATAAGTTCCTTGGGGGGTCTAGTTTCTAAAATGGGGTCACTTGTAGGGGGTTTCCACTGTTTAGGTACATCAGGGACTCTCCAAACGTGACATGGCGTCCAATCTGAATTCCAGCCAATTTTGCATTGAAGAAGTCAAACGGCGCTCCTTCCATTCTGAGCTCTGCCATGCGCCGAAACAGTCGTTCCCCCCCACATATCAGGTATCTGCGTACTCAGGACAAATTGCACAATAACTTTTGCAGTTCAATTTCTCCTGTTACCCTTGGTAAAATAAAAAAAATTGAACCTGAAGTATTTTTTTTATGAAAAAAAGTTAGATGTTCATTTTTTTTTAAATATTCAAAAAAATTCCTGTGACGCACCTAAAGGGTTAATAAACTTCTTGAATGTGGTTTTGAGCACCTTAAGGGGTGCAGTTTTTAGAATGGTGTCACTTTTGGGTATTTTCTATCATATAGACCCCTCAAAGTGGCTTCAAATGTGATGTGGTCCTAAAAATAAAATGGTGTTGTAAAAATGAGAAATCGCTGGTCAACTTTTAACCCTTATAACTTCCTAACAAAAAAAAATTTTGGTTCCAAAATTGTGCTGATGTAAAGTAAACATGTGGGAAATGTTAGTTATCAAGTTTTTTGTGTGCCGTATCTCTGTGATTTAAGGGCATAAAAATTCAAAGTTGGAAAATTGCGAAATTTTCAAAATTTTCGCCAAATTTCCGTTTTTCTCACAAATAAACGCAAGTTATTTGAATGAAATTTTACCACTATCATGAAGTACAATATGTCACGAGAAAACAATGTCAGAATCACCGGGATCCATGGAAGCGTTCGAGAGTTATGACCTCATAAAGGTACAGTGGTCAGAATTGTAAAAATTGGCCCGGTCATGAACGTGCAAACCACCCTTGGGGGTGAAGGGGTTAAGGAGGCATTGGAGAAGGGTCATATTAGACCATCCTCTTCACCTTTAGGTGCTGGGTTTTTTTTCGTGGCTAAAAAGGATGGTTCATTAAGGCCTTGTATTGACTATCGTGCCCTCAACAAAATTACTGATAAATATCAGTATCCGTTACCCCTGATTTCTGATCTATTCTCCAGAGTTAAAGGTGCTTGCTGGTTTACCAAGCTTGACCTCAGGGGGGCGTATAATCTTATTCGCATTAAGCATGGGGATGAATGGAAGACGGCGTTTAATACTCCGAAGGGACATTTTGAGTACCTGGTGATGCCTTTTGGGCTCACTAATGCCCCTTCTGTCTTCCAGTGCTTCATGAACGATATATTCCGAGACTTTGTGGATAAATTTTTGATTATCTATCTGGATGATATTTTGATCTTCTCCAAGAATTGGGACTCTCATGTGGAACATGTTCGGACTGTGTTCTGGATTTTGAGGGAGAATTCCCTGTATGTCAAGGGATCGAAATGCCTTTTTGGGGTACAGAGGATTTCATTTTTGGGATTTATTTTGTTTCCGTCAACTATTGAAATGGACCCGGTCAAGGTACAGGCCATTTATGATTGGGTTCAGCCCACTTCTTTGAAGGCCCTCCAGAAGTTTTTGGGTTTTGCTAATTTTTATCGGAAATTTATAGCTAATTTTTCTGGTGTTGCCAAGCCATTGACGGATTTGACTAGGAAGGGTGCTGATGTGCTGAATTGGTAATGCGGCAACCTGATGTCTCACTCCTGTTTCAGGTGGAGGTGGACGCTTCTGAGATTGGTGCAGGAGCGGTGTTGTCCCAAAAAGATCCTGTGACATCTAAAATGAATCCTTGTGCTTTCTTTTCCCGAAAGTTCTCCCCATCCGAACGTAACTATGATGTGGGGAATCGGGAACTGTTGGCCATGAAATGGGCATTTGAGGAGTGGAGACATTGGTTGGAGGGAGCCAAACACCAAGTCGTGGTCCTTACTGACCACAAGAATATGATTTACCTGGAGTCGGCCAAGCGCTTGAATCCTAGACAGGCTAGGTGGGCCTTGTTTTTCACACGTTTTGATTTTGTGGTCTCTTTTCTTCCGGGCACTAAGAATGTCAAGGCAGACGCCCTCTCTAGGAGTTTCCTTGCTGATTCTCCTGTTGTGACTAAGCCTGCTACCATCTTAGGCGAGGGGGTAGTTCTTTCTGCCATCTCGCCCGATTTGAGACGTGCTCTGGAAGAGTTTCAGGAGGACAAACCTGAGCATTGTCCCAGTGGAAAGTTGTATGTTCCTGACCAGTGGAGGAAGAGAGTGATGTCTGAAGTTCATTGCTCTGCATTGGCTGGTCATCCAGGTATTTTTGGTACTAGAGATCTGGTGAGTCGGTCTTTTTGGTGGCCCGCCTTGTCTCATGATGTCAGGAATTTTGTGCAGTCCTGTGGGACTTGCTCCCGGTCTAAACCTTGTTCTCGCTCTAGTGGCTTGTTGATGCCTTTGCCGGTGCCCAGGAGGCCATGGACCCATATTTCAATGGATTTTATATCTGATATGCCTGTCTCTCAGAGAATGACTGTTATTTGGGTGATTTGTGATAGATTCTCTAAGATGGTCCATCTTGTACCACTCCCTAAGTTGCCATCTTCCTCTGAGTTGGTGCCCTTGTTTATGCAACAGGTGGTTCGCTTGCACGGGATTCCTGAGAACATTGTATCTGACAGAGGAGTTCAGTTTGTGTCTAAATTTTGGAGGACTTTCTGTTCCAAGCTGGGAGTTCAGTTGTCCTTCTCCTCTGCGTTTCACCCTCAGACCAATGGGCAGACGGAGAGAACAAACCAGACTTTGGAGTCGTATTTGAGATGTTTTATTTCTGCCGATCAGGATGATTGGGTTTCATTTTTGCCCTTGGCCGAATTTGCTTTAAATAATAGAGCTAGTTCTGCCACTTTGATGTCACCTTTTTTTTGTAACTTTGGTTTTCACCCTCGATTTTCTTCAGGGCAGGTGGAGCCTTCTGCTTGCCCAGGTGTTGACACTGTGGTGGAGAGAATGCACCAGATCTGGGACCAAGTGGTGGATAAGTTGTCTCTCTCCCAGGAAAAGGCCCAGCGGTTTTCCAACCGGCATAGGACCGTTGGTCCCCAGTTTAAGGTGGGTGATATGGTTTGGTTGTCATCAAAAAATGTCGCTATGAAGGTGGCTTCTCATAAGATTAAGCCTAGATTTATTGGACCTTACAAGATTTTGGAGATTATTAATCCGGATTCTTTTCGGTTGGCTCTTCCTGTCACATTTAAAATTCATAATGTGTTTCATAAGTCCTTGTTGAAGAGGTTTGTTGAACCAGTAGTTCCTGTGGTGGCACCTCCTGACCCTATATTGGTTGAAGGTAACATGGAATATGAGGTAGAGAAGATACTGGATTCCCGTCTGGCTAGACGGAGACTCCAGTATTTGGTTAAGTGGAAGGGTTATGGTCAGGAGGATAATTCCTGGGTCTCTGCCTCTGATATTCATGCCGAAAGATTGTTGCGTGCCTTTCATCGGGCTCACCCGGATCGCCCTGGTGGCATGGATGAGGGTTCGGTGACCCCTCCTCAATGGGGAGGTACTGTTGTGAGTTCATTTTTCCCTTCACCATTGAGGTCTGATGAACTCCCTCCTCTGGTGAAGGAAGGTAGTGAGGCTGATTACCAAACACCTGGGCAGCTAGATGATGACTGGGTGGCTGGAATTGAGGACTGGATATAAGGCTGCCGACGCCCTTCTTCCTGGCTGGTGATTTTCCTGCTGGATTCTTTGAGACCAGTCTGATTCCTGCGTCTCAAAGCTAAGTTTTTCTGCTCTGCTTTGTACTCTTCAGTTTTGTTTTTGTTTTGCCTTGTTTTTTGGGAGTTCTGCCATCCCCGGCCGGGGGTGAGCTGAATTCCACTTTTGTCTCTGATCTGTTGATCTTTTGCTCTGTCTTCAGAATATACCTGAGTGCTGATATAGTCTTTTGAAGCCTATCGACTTCAGGGCCTGTTTTTCCTATCAGTCGGTTGGCTCTTTTTGGATAGGGTTTTTGCGGATGGCAGACAGCAGCTTTCCTATCCTGTCCTATGTAGTTAGCTTGGGCCCCATCATTTGCTCAACCTATCTTTCTATTTGTGTTAGTGTTTTCATCTTGCTTCACCGTCATTATATGTTGGGGGCTGCCTATTGCTTTGGGGTCTGCTCTGGGGCAGTTTAGTTTTCCCCTTTCTGTCTTTAGGCTATGTAGTTCTCCGGCTGTGATCGAGGGGTCTAGGGCACCGTAGGAACCCCCCACGGCTACTGCTAGTTGTTGTGGATAGGTTCAGGGGTCTGCAATCCGATAGCTGCCAACCTCTCTGGTTTTTCTGGACTTAGCTAGTATTTTGTTATTTCCTCATTCGGTGACCCATCATAACATACTACATGCAACATGCATACTACATATATACTACATGCATGCAACATACATACTACATATATACCACATGCATGCAACATGCATACTACATATATACCACATATATACTACATGCATGCAACATACATACTACATATATACCACATGCATGCAACATACATATATACAACATATATACTACATGCAACATACATACTACATATATACTACATGCATGCAACATGCATACTACATATATACTACATGCATGCAACATACATGTATACTACATATATACTACATGCAACATACATACTACATATATACTACATGCATGCAACATACATATATACTACTTGCAACATGCATACTACATATATACTACATGCATGCAACATATATACCACATGCATGCAACATGCATACTACATATATACCACATAAATACTACATATATACCACATGCATGCAACATACATATATACTACATGCAACATACATACTACATATATACTACATGCATGCAACATACATATATACTACATGCAACATGCATACTACATATATACTACATGCATGCAACATACATGTATACTACATATATACTACATGCAAAATACATACTACATATATACTACATGCATGCAACATACATACTACATATATACCACATGCATGCAACATGCATACTACATATATACCACATATATACTACATGCATGCAACATACATATACAATTGTGGCCAAAAGTATTGACACCCTTGCAATTCTGTCAGATAATACTCAGTTTCTTCCTGAAAATGATTGCAAACACAAATTCTTTGGTATTATTATCTTCATTTAATTTGTCTTAAATGAAAAAACACAAAAGCGAATGAAGCAAAAAGCAAAACATAGATCATTTCACACAAAACTCCAAAAATGGGCCAGACAAAAGTATTGGCACCCTCAGCCTAATACTTGGTTGCACAACCTTTAGCCAAAATAACTGCAACCAACCGCTTCCGGTAACCATCAATGAGTTTCTTACGATGCTCTGCTGGAATTTTAGACCATTCTTCTTTGGCAAACTGCTCCAGGTCCCTGATATTTGAAGGGTGCCTTCTCCAAACTGTCATTTTTAGATCTCTCCACAGGTGTTCTATGGGATTCAGGTCTGGACTCATTGCTGGCCACCTTAAAAGTCTCCAGTGCTTTCTCTCAAACCATTTTCTAGTGCTTTTTGAAGTGTGTTTTGGGTCATTGTCCTGCTAGAAGACCCATGACCTCTGAGGGAGACCCAGCTTTCTCACACTGGGCCCTACATTATGCTGCAAAATTTGTTGGTAGTCTTCTGACTTCATAATGCCATGCACACGGTCAAGCAGTTCAGTGCCAGAGGCAGCAAAGCAACCCCAAAACATCAGGGAACCTCCGCTATGTTTGACTGTAGGGACCGTGTTCTTTTCTTTGAATGCCTCTTTTTTTCTCCTGTAAACTCTATGTTGATGCCTTTGCCCAAAAAGCTCTACTTTTGTCTCATCTGACCAGAGAACATTCTTCCAAAACGTTTTAGGCTTTTTCAGGTAAGTTTTGGCAAACTCCAGCCTGGCTTTTTTATATCTCGGGGTAAGAAGTGGGGTCTTCCTGGGTCTCCTACCATACAGTCCCTTTTCATTCAGATGCCGAAAGATAGTACGGGTTGACACTGTTGTACCCTCGGACTGCAGGGCAGCTTGAACTTGTTTGGATGTTAGTCGAGGTTCTTTATCCAACATCCGCACAATCTTGCATTGAAATCTCTTGTCAGTTTTTCTTTTCCGTCCACATCTATGGAGGTTAGCCACAGTGCCATGGGCTTTAAACTTCTTGATGACACTGCGCACGGTAGACACAGGAACATTCAGGTCTTTGCAGATGGACTTGTAGCCTTGAGATTGCTCATGCTTCCTCACAATTTGGTTTCTCAAGTCCTCAGACAGTTCTTTGGTCTTCTTTCTTTTCTCCATGCTCAATGTGGTACACACAATGACACAGGACAGAGGTTGAGTCAACTTTAATCCATGTCAACTGGCTGCAAGTGTGATTTAGTTATTGCCAACACCTGTTAGGTGCCACAGGTAAGTTACAGGTGCTGTTAATTACACAAATTAGAGAAGCATCACATGATTTTTTGAACAGTGCCAATACTTTTGTCCACCCTCTTTTTTATGTTTGGTGTGGAATTATATCCAATTTGGCTTTAGGACAATTCTTTTTTGTATTTTTTCATTTAAGACAAATTAAGTGAAGATAATAATACCAAAGAATATGTGTTTGCAATCATTTTCAGGAAAAAACTGAGTATTATCTGACAGAATTGCAGGGGTGTCAATACTTTTGGCCACAACTGTATACTACATACAATACATTCATACAATACATACATATAGACATACAGTACATATAACATAGAGTACATACTCACCATCACTTGTCACTTTGATCCCCGAAGCCATTGTCATATGTGGAATAAATATTAAAATAACAAAGCACCAATATACTCACCCCTGATCCGCAGAAGTCCACGAGTGTCCCACGACGCTCTTGCGTGGAGAACAGCAGCATCAGCCGATGCTACCGTTCTCTACGGGCTCCAGGAAACCAGTGTCGGGAGGTAGGTATCCTTCCGCCCTGTATTCCTCCACCACATATATGTGGTATATATGTAGTTTGCATGTTGCATGCATGTGGTATATATGTAGTATGTATGTATGTTGCATGCATGTTGCATGTAGTGAAAACAAAAAGCAAAAAACACAAATGTCCTGAACTAAAAAGTAAAAAATATACTGCAAATAATGCATAAAGGTAGTAATAATAATAAGGGTATTTAGTAAACATAATTTTGAACAAAATAATGTGCAAGCCATCCCGCCACATCACGGCAACCCTTGTGGGACAGTCCCTACTCTAGTATTTAAAACCTTTTCACTTGCAAAGTGACGTGAATGTGAATAAGGATCGAGCGGCTGAACCACTATTAACAGCTTAGGCCAGACTGGATGGCTTTCCCAGCTCAGAAAAAGGGCGGTCACACCCATATATGCACTGAATGCACAATGAAATGAATAAAAAAACAAAAAACAAACAAAAAACAAAAAACAAAAAAAGAAACAAATCTGAACTGAGAAAGTAAGTTAATGTGTATGCACAATGTAAGTGCATATTAACACATGACCATTAACCAGAGAAAACAAAACGCAAAAAACACAAATGTCCTGAACTAAAAAATATACTGCAAATAATGCATAAAGGTAGTATGTTGCATGTAGTATATATGTATGTTGCATGCATGTAGTATATATGTAGTATGCATGTTGCATGCATGTAGTATATATGTAGTATGCATGTTGCATGCATGCAGTATATATGTTGTATGCATGTTGCATGCATGTAGTATATATGTGGTATATATGTAGTATGCATGTTGCATGCATGTAGTATATATGTAGTATGTTGCATGCATGTAGTATATATGTAGTATGCATGTTGCATGTAGTATATGTGTAGTATATATGAATGTTGCATGCATGTAGTATATATGTGGTATATATGTAGTATGCATGTTGCATGCATGTGGTATATATGTATGTATGTTGCATGCATATAGTATATATGTAGTATGCATGTTGCATGTAGTATATATGTATGTTGCATGCATGTAGTATATATGTAGTATGCATGTTGCATGCATGTAGTATATATGTTGTATATATGTTGCATGCATGTATTATATATGTGGTATATATGTAGTATGTATGTTGCATGCATGTAGTATATATGTAGTATGCATGTTGCATGTAGTATATATGTAGGTTGCATGCATGTAGTGTATATGTAGTATGCATGTTGCATATATGTTGTATGTATGTTGCAAGCATGTAGAATATATGTGGTATATATGTAGTATGCATGTTGCATGCATGTGGTATATATGTAGTATGTATGTATGTTGCATGCATGCAGTATGTATGTAGCATGTATGTAGTTTGTATGTAGCATGTAGTATGTATGATGTATTATTTTTTTTTTTTTTTTACATTCAACACATAGACCAGATGATGGGACTACTACTGTCCCATCATTGGCTTATGTTTCAATCATCGTCATGGTAGCAGGCATCGCCCGATGGGACTTGTAGTCCCATCGGACAATGCATGCACAGACCCCCGCAGCCTGCACAGACTCCCGGACTGTCAGCACAGACCACCGGCAGGCCAGCACAGCCCCCCGGCAGGCCGGTACAGACCCCCGGCAGTCCGCTTAGACCCCCGGACAGTCGGCACAGACCACCGGCAGGCCGGCACAGCCCCCCGGCAGGCCGGTACAGACCCCCGCAGCCTGCACAGACCCCCGGACAGTCGGTACAGACCACCGGCAGGCCGGCACAGCCCCCTGGCAGGCCGGTACAGACCCCCGCAGTCAGCACAGACCCCCGGGCAGTCGGTACAGACCCCCGGGCAGTCGGCACAGACCCCCGGCAGGCCGGTACAGACCCCCGGGCAGTCGGCATAGACCCCCCGGAAGGCCCGAACTGACGGCGCATCATGATGCGCACAGACCGCGCATCATGATGACGTCATTTCGGCAGCCAATCAGAGCCACAGCAGTGACTCTTTGCAGTATGGGAACTTCCGATTCCGGTATCCGATATTGAAAAAATATCGGTACTCGGTATCGGAATTCCGATACAGCGAATATCGGCCGATACCCGATATTTGCAGTATCGGAATGCTCAACACTAGTAGTATGTATGTAGTATATATGTATGTTACATGCATGTAGTATATATGTAGTATGTATGTTGCATGTAGTATATATGTTGTATGTATGTATGTTGCATGCATGTGGTATATATGTAGTATGTATGTAGCATGTAGTATGTATGTCTTTTTTTTTTTTTTACATTCAACACATTAGCCGGATGATGGGACTACTACTGTCCCATCATTGGCTAATGTGTCAATCACCGTCATGGTAGCAGGCATCGCCCGATGGGACTTGTAGTCCCATCGGACGATCCTGCACAGACCCCCGCAGCCTGCACAGACCTCCGGACAGTCGGTACAGACCACCGGCCGGCCGGCACAGCCCCCCGGCAGGCCGGTACAGACCCCCGGTAGTCCGCACAGACCCCCGGACAGTCGGTACAGACCACCAGCAGGCCGGCACAGCCCCCCGGCAGGCCGGTACAGACCCCCGCAGCCTGCACAGACCCCCGAACAGTCGGCACAGACTACCGACAGGCCGGCACAGCCCCCCGGCAGGCCGGTGCAGACCCCTGGCAGTCCGCTCAGACCCCCTGACAGTCGGCACAGACCACCGGCAGGCCGGCACAGCCCCCCGGCAGGCCGGTACAGACCCCCGGCAGTCCGCTCAGACTCCCGGACAGTCGGTATAGACCACCGGCTGGCTGGCACAGCCCCCTGGCAGGCCGGTACAGACCCCCGGCAGTCCACTCAGACCCCCGGACAGTCGGCACAGACCACCGGCAGGCCGGTACTGCCCCCCCGGCAGGCCGGTACAGACCCCCGGCAGTCTGCTCAGACCCCCAGACAGTCGGCACAGACCACCGGCAGGCCGGCACAGCCCCCCGGCAGTCCGCACAGACCCCCGGGCAGTCGGCACAGACCCCCGGGCAGTCGGCATAGACCCCCCGGAAGGCCCGAACTGACAGCGCATCATGAAGCGCACAGACCGCGCATCATGATGACGTCATTTCGGCAGCCAATCAGAGCCACAGCAGTGACTCTTAGCATTATGGGAACTTCCGATTCCGGTATCCGATATTGAAAAAATATCGGTACTCGGTATCGGAGTTCTGATACAGCGAACATCGGCCGATACCCGATATTTGCAGTATCGGAATGCTCAACACTAATCATCAGGTTTTAAAGAAAACGCCCAATCCTGGGGATCGCCTCGCAGCAAAGAGATGACAATTTTAACCTGCTGCGCGGAGCTCCCCGATGAGTCAGGCCTCAAGGCAAAAAATAATTTACAATTATTCTTAAAATTCAAAAATTAAGACCAATCCCCAAAAAACACATCAGGAGTAGGGATCTTTGGTTCAGCAGCATGTGAATGAGCAAGATAGGCGGAAATTCCCCGCACTTCAGCAGTGAGCTGCTCCACACGATCAGACAATTGCTTAATCTTCATTGAGAAAAAAATTCCCCCTACGGCCTCAGAAATAGAGGAAAAAATATACACAAAAAAAAAATTATGACACTTTTTCTTTTTTTTACAATTCTTTCCTGCTATTGAGTTCCCTAGAATCTGCGGTATGGCTGGTGATTCTGTTATGAATGAGTCATCGAAGGAGGAAAAAACAAAAACACAAGCTAAGTCCAGAAAACCGGAGAGGTTGGCAGCCAGCGGATTGCAGACCCCGATCCTATTCACCACAACCAACAGCAGCCGCGGGGGCCCCCACGCCGCCCCAGACCCCTCGTCACAGCCGGAGAGCCAAACAAGCCCAAAGAAAGAAAGGGGAAATCCAAACTGCCCCAGAGCAGACCCCAAAGCAACAGACAGCCCCCAACACGTACCGTCGGTGAAAAACAGACGAAAACACAAACACAGACAGAAAGACAGGCTGAGCAAACGACGGGGCTCAACTAACCAGACAGGAAAGGACAGAAAAGACGCTGGCTGCAATCACGCAAAAAACCCTGCCAAAAATAATGTCCAACACGTCTGATAGAAAAGGCCCTGAAGTCACTAGACTTCAAAATCACTATATCAGCACTCAGGTATATTCTGAAGACAGAGCAAAGAGATCAACTGATCAGAGACAAAAATGGAGTTCAGCCCGTCCCAACCAGGGCAGGCTGAACACAAACACTAAGTAAACAGACAAAATCTCATGGAAAAATATCAGAGCAAAAACTTAGCTTTTAGTAGACAGGAACTAAACTGGATGCCAGAGCTCAGAGCAGAAAGGATCACCAGCGACCCTGCAGGGCGTCGGCTGCCTTATATCCACTCAGAAATTCTGGATGTCCAATCACACTCCACCTGTTCAGATGACAGGTTCTTCCCATCCAGATCAATTTCACTACCTCCTTTCACCAGCAGAGGGAGTTCATCAGACATCAGAGGTGAAGGAGAAAATGAACTCATAACAGGGGGGTCTGATTGGACGTGGTCTGATAGAGGGTGTCTGAAAGGCGGACTGGGATTGATGGGGGGTCTGATAAGGGGGGATTGATAAGGGAGGGTCTGATAAGAGGGGTCTGATAAGGAGGGGTCTGGAATTGATGGAGGGTCTGATAGGGTTTAGGATAATGGGGTCTGGGCTTGAGGGGGGTCTGATGCGGGGGTCTAATAGGAGGGTCTGATAGGGGGGTCTGATAGGGTGTCTGGGATTGATGGGGGGTCTGATAGGGTGTCTAAAATTGATAGTAGGTCTGGGATTGATAGGCGGTCTGATAATGGGAGGGATCTGTTAGAAGGGGGTTTGATAGAAGGGGTGTCTGATAGAAGGGGGTCTGATAGAAGGAGGGTCTGATAGAAGGGGGGTCTGATTTGGGGGTCTGATGGGGGGGTCTGATGGGGGGTCTGATGGGGGGTCTGGGATTGATGAGGGGTCTGATAGGGGGACTGGGATTGATAGGGCAGTCTGATGGGGGTCTGGGATTGATGGGGGGTCTGATGGGGGGTCTGATGGGTGTCTGGGATTGATAGGGGGTCTGGGATTGATGGGGGATCTGGGACTGATGGGGGGTCTGATAGGGGGTCTGGGATTGATGGGAGGGTCTGATAGGGGGTCTGATAGGCGAGGTCTGATATGGGGTCTTACATTGGTAGGTGGTCTGGGATTGATAAGGGGTCTGGAATTGATAGGGGGTTTGGGATTGATAGAGGGGGCTGATAGGGGGGTCTGATAAGGGGGGTCTGATGGGGGTCCAGGATTGATAGGGGGTCTGATGGGAGGGGTCTGATAGGGGTTCTGATAGGGGGGTCTGATGGGGGAGGGTCTGATGGGGGATGTGATACTGGGTCTTGGATTGATTGGGCGGTCTGATAGGAGGGTCTGATAGGGGGTCTGGGATTGATAGGGGGGTTTGATAGGGGGTCTGATAGTGGGTCTGATGGGGGGTCTGATGAGGGTTATGATTAGGGGGTCTGATAGGGGGTCTGGGATTGATAGGTGGATCTGATAGGGGGTCTGGGATTGATGGGGGGTCTGATAGGGGGATCTGACAGGGGATCTGGGATTGATGGGGGGTCTGATAGGGGGTCTGATAGGGGGGTCTGATGGGGGAGGGTCTGATGGGGGATGTGATACTGGGTCTTGGATTGATTGGGCGGTCTGATAGGAGGGTCTGATAGGGGGTCTGGGATTGATAGGGGGGTTTGATAGGGGGTCTGATAGTGGGTCTGATGGGGGGTCTGATGAGGGTTATGATTAGGGGGTCTGATAGGGGGTCTGGGATTGATAGGTGGATCTGATAGGGGGTCTGGGATTGATGGGGGGTCTGATAGGGGGATCTGACGGGGATCTGGGATTGATGGGGGGTCTGATAGGGGGTCTGATGGGGGGGTCTGATGAGGGTTTTGATTAGGGGGTCAGATAGGGGGTCTGATAAGGGTGTGGGTCTGATAAGGGGAGTCTGAGAAGAGATCTGGGATTGATGGGGGGTCTGATGGGGGGTCTAATAAGGGCCTGGAATTGATGGGGGGGTCTCATAGGGGTGGTTTGATATGGAGGGTCTGATAATTGGGGGGTCTGATAGAAGTGGGTCTGATAGAAGGGGGGTCTGGTAGAAGGGAGGTCTGATAGAAGGGGGTTCTGATAGAAGGGGGGCTAATTAGGGGGTCTGATGGGGGGTCTGATGGGGAGTCTGACAAGGTGTCTGGGATTGATGGGAGGTTCTGATGGGGGGTCTGATGGGGTTCTGATAATGGGGGTTCTGATTAAGGAGGTGTCTGATTAGGGGGTCTGATATTGATGGGAGGGTCTGATAGGGGGTCTGATGGGGGTCTGATGGGGGGGCAGGGCTGATAGGGGGTCTGATGGGGTGTTTGACAAGGGGGGGTCTGACAAGGGGGGTCTGATAAGGGGGGTCTGGTAAGGGGGTCTGATAAGGGGGGTTTGAGGGGGGTCTAATGAGGGGTTCTGATGGGGGTTCTGATAGGGGGTCTGGGCTATATGGGGGGTCTGAGGGGGGAATGATAGGGGGGTCTGATAAAGGGGGATAATGGGGGGTCTGATTATGGGGGGTCTGGGATTGATAGGGGGTCTGATAGGGGGGTCTGAAGTGGGGGTCTGATAGGAGGTGGGGTTTGATAGGAGGGGGTCTGATGGGGGGTCTGGGATTGATAGGGGTGTCTGTTAGGGTGGGTCTGATGAGGGTCGGATAGGGGGGTCTGATAGGCGAGTCTGCTAGGGGGGTCTAATAGGGGGCTCTGAGATTGATAGTGGGTCTGATAAGGGGGACCTGATAGGGGGTCTGGTATTGATAGGGCGGTCTGATAGGGGGTCTGATGGGGGGGTCTGGGACTGATAGGGGGCCTGATAAGGGGGTCTGGGATTGATAGGGGTGGTCTTATACTGGTGGTCTGATATGGTGGTCTGACAGGGGGAGTTTGATGGGGTCTGATAGGGGGGTCTGAGATTTATATGGGGTGGTCTGATAGGAGGGAGGTCTGATAGTAGGGGTCTGGGATTGATAGGGCTGGTTTGATGGGGAGTCTGAGATTGATAGGGGTAGTCTGATGGGGGGTCTGGGATTGTTAGGGGGGTCTGATGGGGGTCTGAGATTGATAGGGGGTCTGGGATTGATAGGGGGTCTGAGATTGATGGGGTCTAAGATTGATGGTGTCTGAGGTTGATGAGGGGGTCTGAGATTGATGGGGGTCTGAGGTTGATGGAGGGTCTGAGATTGATGGAGGGGTCTGAGATTGATGGAGGGGTCTGAGATTGATGGGGGACTGATGGGGCAGGTCTGGGATTGATAGGGGGTCTGATAGGGAGGTCCGATAAAGGGGTCAGATGGGGATCTGGGATTGATAGGGGGTCTGATAGGGGGGTGTTTGTCTGAGGGGGGTCTGATAGGGGGTATCTGATAAGGTGGTCTGGGATTGCTGCGGGATGGTCTGAAGGGGGGTTGATGGGGGTGTTTGATAGTCGGGTCTGGGATTGCACAGTTTTTTCTGAGTAAAGCCCCCTTTACACATAGCTGTAACGTCACCGATTTTGTGACGTAGCAGCGATATTGCTAGCGATATGGCTATGTCTGATACTTACCTCCGACCGGCTCCCCCGCTGCTCATCGCTGGTCGCGCAAGAACGTCTTGGACCATTTCTCGTCGGGTGCTTCCTGCTGGGCTTCCTGTGGCACTGACGAGCGACGTGTGGACGCGGGTGGGAGGACGTCAGGATCGCCACGTCTGACAGGTAAGTAGCGACAGCCGACCGCTGCTATGTCGCTGCTGAGATCTGCCTGTGTGGCAGCTCACTAGCGACCACTTAGCAATGCACCAGCGATCCATATCGTTGTCGGGATCCCTGGTGCATCGCTTAGTGTAACGGTACCATAACAGGCTGAAGTGGCTCCCTGTATGTATGCCTCCTGCTTCCATGTGGCAGGTGGATGAAGAGGTTGGAACAGTGGCCTACGTATCTTCGTGTTTTATCAGCTTGGAGTAGGAGGTCCAGTTTTCTTGGGATCATGGGCTGATGTTTGTCATGCTCGCCATGTCTGTTATGCCGCATGAACCCGGGAGCAGTGTGCACGTGCACCGAACTATCATGCCCGCCATGTCTGGTATGCCGCATGACTCCTGGAGCAGTGTGCATGTGCACTGAACTATCATGCCCGTTATGTCTTATGCTGCAAGATCCCTGGAAGCAGTGTGCACGCGCGCTTCATCTCATGGCTGCCTGCCAGTGTGCATGTGTGTTTTACCTCATGGCTACACGCCGTTGCTGTGTGACCAGCCGTCTCTGCTCTGCCTGCAGCAATCCTCTCTGTGGTCCTGCCCCTGATCATGTGACCTTTCCTATGTTCCAGCACTGTCTGGTCCAGCTATCCTCTCTGTGATCCTGGAGACCCTGATCATGTGACCTTTCCTATGTTCCAGCACAGTCTGATCCAGCTATCCTCTCTGTGATCCTGGAGACTCTGATCATGTGACCTTTTCTATGTTCCAGCACAGTCTGATCCAGCAATCCTCTCTATGGTCTTGGAGGACTCGACCATGTGACCCTCTCTATGGAGCTGAACCGGAAGTCCTCTCCTGGTCCTGACCTGGAAGGGCAGGTGCTAATGCCCTATATCAGACCGCCCCTTCCTATGGTCGGGGCCTGAGTATCATGTTGCTTCCCTGCATGGCTGCTTGGTCTGCTGGGTCGCTCCCTGTATTCTGTGCCCCTGCACTCTGCCCTGTAGTGCGTCTCTGCACACGCTCTGTGCTTGTACTCTGCCTCTTGTCCCGTGCCTTGTCTTGTGTTGTCTCTCGTACTGTGTTTGTCCTTGTTATTCTTAGACTTGCAGTACTTCCTCTGTTCTCTGCCTTAGCCTGTTTTGCTATGTCTCAACTTAACTATTTTTAGACTTGCAGTCCTTCCTCTGTTCTCTGCCTTGCCTGTTTCACGATATCTGGCCTTTGCTATTCTGAGCCTTGTAGTACTTCCACGTTCTCTGTCTCTGCCTGGTTTTCCTTACTCTGTCTTCTGGTGCTCGCTAGCACATTTCCATGTCTAGTCTCAAGGTTCTGCCTTGACCTGGCTCTGAGCTTCGGCCTACGCTCCGCTGCTAGACTCTGTCCTATGGTCCTCTCTAGCACATTTCATGGCTAGTCTCAAGGTTCTCCCTTGACCCGGCTCTGGGCTTCGGCCTACGCTCCGCTGCTAGCCCTTTACTCTCTTTGACCCAGCTCTGTGCTTCTGCCTACGTTCCGCTCCTTGTTCCGTACCTTGTCTAGCTTTTCCTTGTTTCTTGCCTTGCCTTGTTTGTTTGTGCGCCCTTTGCATGCACCTGGCCTTCCAAGCCTCCTGTCTGTGCCTCAGCCATGCCAGCCCTAGCCGTGCCTGCCTGCTTGTGCCTCAGCTGTGCTTGTCGGCCAGCGACAGCTGTATTGCCTGTTATGCCTCACCCGGGTTCACCTCAGTCTTGCCCCTCTGTACCTCAGCCCGACCAGCTAGCCAGTGCCCCAGCCATGCTCTCTGTGCTTCCTTGCACCCACGCTGTCTCTCCACTGTGCTTTGCGTGCTTCTCTAATAGCACGCGCAGTCCCTAGCCTGCTCCTTGGCATACCTCCCCGTGCTTCTATAAAAGTACACGCAGGTCTTGCCATGTATCCTGTTGTGCCCTCTTGCGCGCACAGGCCCTAGCCTATACCCTGTCGTGCCCTCTTGCACGCACAGGCCCTAGCTTGTACCCTGGCGTGCCTCCTAGCATGCGTAGGCCCTTGCCTTAGCCTGAACCCTGGCATGTCTCTTAGCACACACCTTGACTTGAACCTGACCCTGGTGTGTCCCTTGGCACGCGCAGAACCTTGCCTTGAACCCTGACCCTGGAGTGTCCCTCGGCATGCGCAGGACCTTGCCTTGAACCCTGACCCTGGTGTGTCCCTTTGCAGGCCCAGGATCTCGCCTTGGATCTTGAATCCTGGCGTGTCCCTACACATGCACCATGTCTTCTACTTTGAACTTTGAACCCTGGCGTGTCCCCTACACACGCGCCATGTTTTGTACTTTGAACCTGGCATGTTCCCTACACACGCACCTTGCCTTGCACCTTGCCCTGGACCCTGGTGTACCCATGGCATGCACCCTGCCTGGAACCTTGCCTTGGACCTTGGCGTGTTCCCTAACATGCACCATGTCTGGAGATCTGTCGTGCCTCCTTGCCTGAACCCTGGTTTGCCTGCCGGATACCCGAAACCTCCCGATCGCTGCCAGAGATTGTAAGCCTGATGACTGCGGCCTGATGTCCGGAGCTGATGTCCGCAGCCTGATGCCCTGATCCTGTCGATCGTTGCCAGCTGTCCGGAGTCCGATGCCATTGAGCCCTTGCCTGTACCCAGGCGTGCCACCTGGCACGTACCATGCCATGGACCTTGGCATGCCCTCGCACGCACCTTGCTGTGCTTTCCCTGTTATCACGTTTTGCACCTGATGTAACCCTGAGTTTGCCTTAATGAAGATACCTTGAATTCACGTCTTGTCTTGTCTTGTTTCCTGCATGTCCTTTGTCGTCAGACACTCGTACTTAGTGTCTACCTGAGCCGGCCGTCTGGTTCCAGCAGTCGTGGTGGCTCACCCCCTTGGTCTTGCCCCTGACACTCCCTGTATAGGGGGTGGTTCCTCACAAGGTCAGCTCGCCCAAAGTGGGTGGGTGCCACGACCCAGAGGGTCCACTCTAAAGAAAACGACTCAGCGTAAGCTGACTCCGTCACAATGTTGAAGTCAAAACGGAAGCTCCCAACTCACTGCTTTCTGTCAACCAGGTGAAAGAGGTCCTGGCCCTTGTATCTTCAGTGTGGGAAGCTGACTTTGCTGGGCACAAAGAGACTTGGCAACCTGAGTTCCCTGATGTCACACCTACCTCTTCCTACCCGAGGAATGTCGTGATGGCTCTGACTATGTGTGCTCCTATCCTTCTTCTACAAGTTATTCTGGCAGGCTTGAAGAAGAGGGGCTGTAAAGGGGGGTACTGTAACAACCCTGCTGGCATCGCTGTATGTTGTCCCTTTCCCCACTCACCAACGTTCTCACTGCTCCAGGCCATGCTGTGATTTCTGTCTTCTGCCAGCTACATGCTTTGTCTCCTGTCTGCTTTGTGCATGTTTCCTGGCTGTGTATAGGGGGGCGGCGCCAGAACTCTCTGGTTCTTATGGAGTCAGGGTGCACCTGTCTAATCTGTTCCTGACCAATTACCAAGAGACCTCTAGCATTTAGGGCAGCTCCACCCATTGGAACCTTGCCTGTGCAATGTGTTAACTCAGTTTGTTTCTTGCTGCTGAGTAAGCCAGGCCCTGTCCTATGTCTCGCCTTCTCTGGAAGGCTTTACTCCTAGCTTTGCCTAGTACTTCTCTGTACGCCCTCCAGGAGGCAGAATATCCTGGTCCCTGTACTATTACTTGCCTTGTCTTGTTTTGATCTCTGTGTCTTGTTCTAAGCCTTGTTTTGCATCTGAGTATACTTCGGTCCCTGTACCTTGTCTCGTACTGTTTCCCTGTCTGAACTCTGTCCTACATTTGTCTCTCTGTCTCATTGTCTGTGGCTTCTTTTCTTGCTGTGTCTTTCCTTTTATCCTCCCTGTCTGTGCTCTGCACTCTTGCAAGCTGTGCCTGCTCTGCACCCTTGCAAGCTCTGCCTGCTCTGCACCCTTGCAAGCTCTTCACCCTTGCACGCTCTGCCTGCTCTGCACCCTTGCAAGCTCTGCCTGCTCTGTACCCTTGTAGGCTCTGCCTGCTCTACACCCTTGTGGCTCTGCCTGTACTCTGCACCCTTGCGGCCCCCCTCCTGTGTAAACAGGTCCAAACCTGTCCCGTCATATTCCACTTCTTCCTATCAGTACCCGTACCTGCACCTCCTTTGTGAACAGGTCCAAACCTGTCCCATCATACTCCTCTCCCTCCTATCAGTACCCGTACCTGCACCTCCTGTGTGAACAGGTCCAAACCTGTTCCGTCATACTCCTCTCCTTCCAGGCTATTCCAGTACCTGCACCTGCTGTGTGAACAGGTCTCTACCTGTTCCTTCACACACCACACCTGCCCAGTGTCTCAGCCATGCCTGCTTGCCCTATGTCTCAGCTATGCCTGCCTGTGCTGTGTCTCAGCCTTGCCTGCCTGCCCTGTGTCTCAGCCATACCTGCCTGCCCTGTGTCTCAGCTGTACCTGCCTGTCCTGTGTCTCAGCCGTGCCTGCCTGCCCTGTGTCTCAGCCATGCCTGCCTGGGTGCCAGCTGTGCCTGCCATGCCTACCTGCCTGCCTGTCAGTTGCACTTGTCCAAGTGTCTTGTCCCCGAGTGGGATCAGCAGCCACAGCCAGACACTACCCTGGAGTGGCACATGGCAGTTACCTGCCGCACAAGCCTGACCTCACCATCAGAGGCTCCAGCAAAGACTAAGGTAGCTGTCATAGTCACGCCCTTTCCAGGGTAGCCTGGTTTGTGGCACAGTGGGGCCACAACCCCTCGGCTCGCGCCAACCTGCCAAGGCGCGAGCGTGACACCTTTGTTGCATGGGGGAAAGCTTAATGCCCAGGACCATTCTTTGCACTCTGGGAAAGGGGGCATGGCTAGGCTTAGAAAGACGCAGCGCAAGGAAATCACTTAGTTTCGGCGGGAACGTGCAGTATGCAGGAGGTCAGTGTCAGCGCTCCCACCGCGGGGTATCATGAGAGAGCAGTCCTAAGTCTTAGAGGCCATAATGTGCCATTGCCAGAGACTGTCGTCAGAGTCTTGTACCAACACCGCTGACACCGCTGACCATTAGTCACAAGGTATGTGGACGGGGGGTAGACACGCACTCATACCGACCAGAGAGGCGGGTCACTCGTTTTGAACTTTGCCCTGATCAGTCTGCATACAACCGCCACATAGAGAAAACCCCTGTACGGGACAGAGACATTGTCTTCTTCACTTCAATGCCTTCCACACCCAGGACCTGCTTCAGGACCACTGCCAAAGCCAGGACTACTTCAGAGCCCTTCTGCACCATAGCCTTGGTGCCGCCATTTACCCCCAGGAGATTTACTGCTGATTTTGACTGATTGATAAGTCTATTACCTCTGAAAGTATTGTTTTAATTACCAGTTTTGTTTCTGTGTTTGCCCGCAATGGGGACGGTCACTTCAACGCCGCCCAGAGCAAAATCAGCCACAAAGGAGAAGCAGAAGTTCCACGAATTTAGTTTCAGTGTGTCCGTTAGTCTGGGCCAAAATGGATGGATGGGCCGTCTGCTGCCTGGTAGATACGGGCTCTCAATTGACTATGATGCCTGAGACATATTTTAGAAGACATTTCCCTGAAGCCAAGAGGCCTGAGTGGGCGCCAGTAATTAAGATGACGGCCGCCAATCAATTACCCATCCCGGTCGTAAGGGTGGCATGGATGCAAATTAAGGTCTGCAGCAAAGACCTGGGCCGCAAGGGGGTGGTGTTAACAGTGGGTGATACAGAACGTGAGCATACTGTCACACTGGGGATGAATGTGCTCAGGGACTTTGAAAGTCTTCTTATCAATGAGTCTCTGGATGTGTTTCTGAAATAGTGGAGCCCGTGTACCCCCAACGTAGAGTGTTTCAACAATTAATCCGGACGGCCCAGGCACAAGAGGCTTCCTGTGATGGAAAGGCGGTGGGAAAAGTGATTATTTCAGCTGCAGCCAATCTTATCATGCCACCAGGGCAAAGTGTGCTCTTTCTACCTGTTCGAGCTTGCACCCCGCTGGAGGGGGTCAAGGTACAACTAGAACTGGCTGCCATGGAGAATCTACCATCAGGACTTCTAGTCACCTAGACATTGGCTATGGTACGTGATGGAATGGTACCCATGCTGTGTGTGAAATTGAGGGATGACAATCTGATGCTTTCCCCAGAAGTGAAGTAGTGCAAATTGTAGGCATGCCAGAGGAGCTGATACCACCACAGGCCGTCCAATTGAAGACAAAAAGGGAAGACCCCTGGACTGTAGCTGTAGAGACAACTTTGGTGCTAGAATCCCAACAACAGAAAAAACAAACGTGGGCTGAGTTGACAGAGTTCACCCCGCAGCAGGTGGAGGGATTACTAGGACGCTACCAAGACGTGTTCGCTCGACATGAGGCTGCATGACTGCAATCACACACAAGAACCCAACGGGTAGTGCTGCACCCATGAGAGAACGCTATTGCCAAATCCCTCCACAAATGTATCAGGAGGTGAAATGGATGCTCACACAGGTGCAACAGTCCAGTGTCATTCGAGAGAGTCAAAGCCAATGGGCCTGGTGCGGAATAAAAAAGGGTACTCTGCAGTTCTGTGTGGACTATCGCAAACTAAATGCCTGCACGATGCGAGATTCATATTTGCTGTCCCTTATCGAAGAATCCTTATCTGCCCTAGGAAATGTGAGATATTTCTCCATGCTAGACCTGGCTAGTGGGTATTGGCAAGTGCCGATGTCAGAGCACGACCAAGCAAAGACGGCCTTTATACTACCCATGGGACTGTACGAGTTCAACAGAATGCCGTTCAGACTAGCCAATGCTCCCGTTACTTTTCAGCTGCTCATGTAGAGGTGTTTGGGAGATCTAAACTTTGGAAGCCACTCTCATCTACCTGGACGATATAATTGTGTACGCCGCAACGTTCGAAGAGCATTTACAATATCTTGAACAAGTAATCAGCCGCCTCCAAAAACATGGGTGAGTAAAACCTTCCAAATGTCACCTGTTTCGCACTCAGATTGAGTACCTAGGTCATATGGTCTCTGAGGAAGGCGTAAGACCATCCAGTGAAAAGATTGTGGCAGTGCAAGATTGGCTTACTCCGAGGACAGGATGCTCGAGCCTTCTTGGGGTTGACCGGGTACTATCGGCGGTTCGTGAAAGACTTCACCCGTATTGTGAACCTGTTGCTAGAACTACTGAAAGGAGTGCCATCTGGAGCGAAAAAACAGGAAATTCAGTGGGGAGAGTGTCAGGAGAAAGCATTCCAAGCCTTGAAGATGGCTCTGACGGAAGCTCCAGTCCTGGCTTACACTGACTTTTCTTGACCTTTTATTCTCCATACTGAAGGGAGCTTGCATGGACACGGAGCTGTGTTGTCACAGGTTCAAGATGAAAAAGAGTTGGTGATTGCCTATGCGAGTCATTCCCTCCATGACTCTGAACGGAATCTGGACAACTAGAGCTCAATCAAACTGGAGCTGTTGGCGCTAGTATGGTCTATGACAGAAAAGTTTGCGGAATACCTGTCTGGGTCTGAGGTTCTGGTGCGCACTGACAACAACCCCCTGGCCCACCTGGAGAATGCAAAATTAGGGGCTCTTGAACAGCGCTGAGTGGCTAGAATGGCCAAGTACCGGTACAAAATTGCCTACCGACAGGGGGCTGAAAATACACATGCAGATGCGTTATCCAGAGTCACCCACATGGAGCCCGGCTCCAACTGAGATGAAAAACTGGAGTTTGACGAAGTTCCTGACTTCTGAGATAATGCCATGATGTTAGCTGCTACACGGGAAAGCATGTTGGGACAGCCCCGCAATGAGTGAGTGCGGATTCAACAAGAAGATGGAGAGCTCACTTTAGTTCGACAGTGGGTGGCCCTCAAACAACTGCACTGCCGGAGTGAGAGAGACCCTGTCTCCTGGGACACTACAAATCCTTCGACAATGGGAGAGGCTTCACCTGAGAGATGGGTTGCTGTATGGAAAGGTTCAGTAGCATCGGACCCTGTCTGTTACCTGGAAAGTCGTGATCCCTGAGACACTGTTACATCAAGTGGTCGTGGAGGCACATGAGAAAGGGGCTCGCTTCAGCAGGAAAAAACCTTTTATTGGTTACAGAGACTGGTTTACCATCCCTTGCTAAGGACAGTAGTGGTAGAAGTGTGTCGGCACTGTAGGAAATGTGAATTGTTCAAACCTCCAGAGCAGAGGGCCCCCACACAAACTATTGTAACCTGGACCCTGCTAGAAATGTTACTGATTGACTATTTGACAATAGGTCCAGCCCATCAAGGATACGAACACTGCTTAGTAATGACAGATCAATTTTGGCGTCACGAACAGGATGACGAGACCCGATGCCATCGGGTTCTGTGTGCCTTGGATTTACAACTTTTCAAAATGTGCAGAAGACCAAATTAAATAGACTGTAAAATGGACACTAGAAATGGCCGCTGGTGCGGAGAAGAAGGGCGTGAAGAGATGGGAGGTCCTAAGAAAAGACAGCGAAGAGTCTTGGGCCGTCCCTGCCTGAATTACTATGTGACCGATGCATGGCCCACCCCCCCCGAGGGGTTCGTATACTGGCTTGGTATGGAGGCGCTGGAAGAAGACGCCGCCCCCAGAAGGAGGGGCAGAGGAAGCCTGTGGCGAGCAGAAGGGCGGAGCAAGGAGAACGCCAGAATGCCATCATGAAAGCAGAAGACAGAAGAACAGGGAGGGGAGAAGTCACTCGCCCCTAGGCCGCCTACCCGGAGGTTGCGACCGCTGATTCATCCTCAGCTGCGTCCGCCACCGCCTCACAACAGATATTGTCATGGGGGAGCCCCGTCCGGAGGAGATACATGAGTGCTCTGGAACAGAATGGAGGACCGGGACCATGTCTCTGCCTGGATCGGGCGCGGTGGCACCCTCCTCCGCCGTCAACCCCAGCTGAGACCGGCCTGGTCCCGGCACGGATCCAACTGTGGCCTACTCCACCAGTCACTCTGGGAGTTGCGGCTGCTGCCATCTACCACCAGGAACCGGAGCCGGAACTGCGGCTGGAAACGCCAGATATGATCGCTACCCCCGGTCTGACCCTGGTTTTGGGAGCGGAGCCCACAGATAGGAACGGGCCCACTGACCCTCGCCGACGATCCCCGGCTGCAGTGCCTATGGGGGAGATGATCAAGTTGTTCCTGGCTGGCGGCCTCGGGCTGTGGCACCATCTCCTGAAGGGACATTGCAAGAAAGCCCGGCTGGGAGCAATGTTCAGCACTTTGTGTCACGCTGCTGCCGCCGCAGCCCCCGCCGATACCTTCTCTTCTGCCGCAGTCTGCCCACTCTCTGGCGGCCTCCACGCCGCGGTCCCGGCTGCCTCGGCCTTCTCCGCGCTCCTCCTTTCCCCGTCTCTCGTTCCCGGCACCCACTCCTGCCCGGTCTCCTGTGTCCCGTCGGGTGCGCGCCCCGGTCCAGCTTCCTGTTCCTCGGCGGGCGTGCGCGCACACTGTGGTCAGGAGCATGCACGCTCTCTACCCCTCCTGAGGCCGCACGCTCTCCTCACCTTACGCTGGGAGGGGTCATGACCCGGAAGTCCCTACCACGACTCCCTATATCAGGCCGCCTCTTCCTGCTGGCGGTGCCTGATTATCACTTGTGCCCTGCTAAGTGATTCTGGCCCTTGTCTCTGTGTTCCTGACCTGTCCGCCATCTGTATTCCTGTTTCTGGGGAGGTCCACCGCCAGCATCTCCGGCCCCTTGCCAGCTCTCCTGTATTCTCTCTGGGTACCAGCTGCCGTGGTGATAGTTATCCGCGGGGCCTGCCCCAAACACTCCCTGTATAGGGGGTGGTCCACCTGGCCAGCTCGCCTGTGGGAGGTTCGCTGACACGGTCCAGTGGGTCCACTCCAGGAGATCTACCTAAGTCTCAAATCACAGAATAATCACGCCATGGATCCCGCTGGTACCCCGACCCCGACCCAGAAGGAACTTTTGTTCCTCCGAGAAAATCAGGCGAGGATCATGTCATTCCTCAAATCTATGGAGTCCCGTCTTTCCTCTTTGCAAACCTCCGATCCAGGGACTGCTTCTCAGATCTCCAGCCTTCAGCAGGAGCTTGCCCAGCAGCGTGACACCCAGGCCCACATTCTGAATTACATGGCCTCGGTGGATAAACACCTACTAGCTCTCCAGACCGCTGCTGCTGCCCCTGTTCAGGCGGCAGTTCATTAACCAATGCCAGCTGCATTTTGAGTTGACGCCCCTGCAGTATCCTACCGACCGGGCCAAGGTGGCCTTTGTGGTATCCCATTTGGAGGGTGAGACGTTGGCTTGGGTAAATCCCTTGTGGGAACGTGACGACCCGTTAGTCTCCCAGCTTGCGACCTTCTTAGAGACCTTTTGTAGAGTCTTCGATGAGCCCGGTCGCCTGGTCTCGGCCACCGAGTCCTTATTTAACCTCCGCCAGGGTGCTCTCTCTGTGGGGCAGTACGCCATTCAGTTCCGTACAGTGTCCTCCGAGCTCGGATGGAACAACGAGGCCCTAGTGGGGGCTTTTTGGTGCGGCTTGTCGGCTCAAATCAAAGACGAGTTGGCTGGGAGAGACACACCCACGTCTTTGGAGGACCTCATCTCTCTGGCAACGCGAATTGATCTGCGTTTCCAGGAGCGCTCCCGCGAAGCCGCCAGGGAGGGAAGGCCTTCTCGTTTTTCCCCTTCTCCACGCAGTCCTCCTCGCCCGCGACCTACCACCATGGCGTCAGCTTCGGAGCCCATGCAAGTGGACTGACTCAGACCAGCGGAGCTGCGTCGCCAGGAGAGACTTACACATGGTCTTTGTCTCTATTGTGGCAGCGCCTCCCATCTTCTGCGTTCCTGTCCAGTGAGGCCGGGAAACGCCTACGCCTAGGACAGGTAAGAGAGGCCTCCCTAGGTGTCTGTGATACCTCTCTACCCTTGACCCTCTCTGTTTTGTTTGTCCTGGGATCCAAACGTTTTTCTGAGGTGGCCTATATTGACTCAGGGGCTGCAGGGAACTTCATCCAACTCGAGGCGGTAAAAAGATTGCGGATACCTGTCAGGTCCTTGGAGGTTCCCCAGCAGTTAGCTTCAGTCGACCGTGTTCCCCTGCGCGAGACCGTCACTTTGGTCACCGAAGAGGTGGAGTTACAGATCGGGGTCCTGCACCGTGAGAAGATAGCCTTCTTCGTGCTGCCGTCACTGTCCCACACCTTGCTTCTGGGTCTTCCTTGGTTGAGGATACACAAACCCGTCTTGAATTGGCGCTCTGGAGACATTCTTCGTTGGGGTCGTTTCTGCCAGACTAAATATCTTCTTCCGGTACAACCTCTCAAGACTTCGCTACCTGCCTCGGGTCCAGCGGATCTACCCCCAGCCTACTGGGACTTTGCTGACGTCATTGACAAAAAGGAGGCAGAGACTCTTCCACCGCACCGGCCATATGATTGCCCGATCAAGTTTGTTCCAGGTTCAACTCAGCCCCGGGGGCGAATCTATCCTTTGAGTCCGCTCGAATCCCAAGCCATGACTGAGTATGTTCAGGAGAATTTGGCCAGGGGCTTTATCCGGAAGTCATCTTCACCCGCCGGAGCAGGTTTCTTTTTTGTCAAGAAGAAGGATGGGTCCCTTCGCCCGTGTATCGACTATCGGGGTCTTAGTGAAATCACTATCAAGAACAAATACCCCCTACCTCTCATCCCCAAGTTATTCGACCGGCTGCGAGGGGCGCGAATCTTTACCAAACTGGATCTCTGTGGAGCCTACAATCTCATCCGTATTTGCTCCGGAGATGAATGGAAGACCGCTTTCAACACCAGGGATGGGCACTACGAGTATCTCGTCATGCCATTCGGTTTGTGCAACGCCCCCGCAGTCTTTCAGGAATTTGTAAATGACATTTTCCGAGACCTTCTGTACTCCTGTGTGGTCGTATATCTGGACGATATCCTCATCTTCTCTCCCGATCTGCCCGCCCACAGGAGAGATGTCCGTCGAGTACTGTTACGCCTAAGGGAGAATCGCCTACGTCATCTCTGACTCAGGCTTATGCATGGACCCGGAGAAAGTATCTGCCGTGCTTAACTGGCCGCGTCCCCATGGGGTAAAAGCCATTCAGCGATTTCCTGGCTTCGCAAATTACTACCGGCAGTTCATTCCTCATTTTTCCTCTTTGACTGGTTCTATCTCCTCTTTGATCCGTAAGGGAGCTAATCCGCACGCCTGGTCCCCTGAAGCCGAGAACGCCTTCTTGTCTCTGAAACACGCATTCGCCACGGCACCGTGCTCCATCGCCCAGAAACCAATAAACCTTTCATCCTCGAGGTGGATGCTTCCGCAACCGGGGCCGGAGCAGTTCTGTCTCAAAAATCTCCCTCTGGAAGACTTGTTACGTGCGGTTTCTTTTCCAAGTCCTTCTCCACTTCGGAGCAAAACTATTCCATCGGAGACCGGGAACTGCTTGCCATCAAATTAGCTATGGAGGAATGGAGGTACTTATTAGAGGGAGCCGTACATCCGTTTACAATCTACACGGACCATAAAAATCTGGCTTACCTTTGATCGGCACAGAGACTCAATCTTCGGCAGGCCAGGTGGTCCCTGTTCTTCGGCAGCTTCGATTTTGATCTGCACTTTCGTCTCGGCAACAAGAACCTCAAGGCTGACGCTTTGTCCAGGTCCTTCCTTTCTGCAGATTTGGAGGAGGAACCCACACATATCTCGATCCCTCCAGGCTCATCACGGTGGCACCTCTCTCTCTCGTCTCGCCGCCACCTGGTAAGATTTTCGTGCCAGAGAAGGACCGAAGACGGATCCTACACTGGGGGCATGCTTCCAAACTTGCTGGTCATGTCGGCCTTAAAAAAACATTTGTCCTTGTCTCCCGCTACTACTGGTGGCCGACTCTTCCCCTGGATGTCCGAGATTTCGTCGCTTCCTGTCCGTCCTGTGCTAAAACCAAGGTGCCTAGGCAGTTGCCTTCCGGTCTTCTACATCCGCTTCCAGTTCCATTGTCCCCTTGGCAACACATTGCCATGGATTTCGTTACCGATCTACCCAGGTCTGCAGATTGTACCGTCGTCCTTGTGGTGGTAGACAGATTCTCTAAGATGGCACATTTCATCTCTCTCCCCGGGTTACCTTCAGCACCAGACTTGACAAAAGTTTTTGTTCACCACATCTTCCGTCTCCATGGACTACCCCAACATATTGTTTCTGACAGAGGAGTCCAATTCACCTCTCGATTTTGGAGAGCCCTATGCAAGTCGATGGATGTCACACTTGATTTCTCCTCATCTTACCATCCACAGTCCAATGGTCAAGCGGAGCCGACTAACCAGAATTTGGTGAACTATCTCCGGATTTTTCTAATGCCCACCAGGACGACTGGTCAGACTTACTCCCGTGGGCAGAGTTCACCTATAATAACCACGTCAGCGAGTCTTCTGGCAAATCTTTTTTTGTTGTCTACGGGCAGCATCCGGGTGTACCTCTACTGGTTCCCTCTGCCTCGGGTGTACCGGCGGCTGATCTGTCCAGGGATTTCTCCAGGATCTGGCAGGAGACCAAGGCCGCTCTCGAGTTAGCACGCGACAAGGTAAAGAGACACGCAGACAAAAGGCGCCTGGATTCCCTGTCATATCACCCTGGTGATAAAGTTTGGCTGTCCACCAAGTTCATTCGTCTCAAGATCCCTTCACATAAACTGGGTCCCCGCTATATTGGACCCTTTGAGGTATTGGCTCGTATTAACGATGTCTCCTACAAACTGCGATTTCCCCCCTCACTCCACATCCCCAATGCTTTTCATGTCTCCCTTCTAAAACTGGTCATCCTCAATCGCTTCCAAACCTCTGCCACTCAGTCGCCGCCGCCTGTCTCCGCTGACAATGAGTTTGAGGTTAAAGACATTTTGGCCATGAAGAAGCGAAGGGGGAGGACCTTTTTTCTGGTCGATTGGAAGGGCTTTGGTCCTGAGGAGAGGTCCTGGGAGCCTCGGGAGAATATTCGGGCTCCTCGAATTTTGGCTAAGTTTTTTTTTTTCCACTCTGCGGAGGGGGGCGCGTAGGGAGAGGGGTACTGTCACGCTGCTGCCGCCGCAGCCCCCGCCGATACCTTCTCTTCTGCCGCAGTCTGCCCACTCTCTGGCGGCCTCCACGCCGCGGTCCCGGCTGCCTCGGCCTTCTCCGCGCTCCTCCTTTCCCCGTCTCTTGTTCCCGGCACCCGCTCCTGCCCGGTCTCTTGTGTCCCGTCGGGCGCGCAACTCGGTTCAGCTTCCTGTTCCTCGGCGGGCGCGCGTGCACACTGTGGTCAGGAGCACGCGCGCTCTCTACCCCTCCTGAGGCCGCATGCTCTCCTCACCGTGCGCTGGGAGGGGTCATGACCCGGAAATCCCTGCCACGACTCCCTATATCAAGCCGCCTTTTCCTGCTGGCGGTGATTCTGGCCCTTGTCTCTGTGTGCCCCCCATTGCCTCCCTGCCTGTAGCTTACCCGTCTTCTCCACTGTCCTCTCTCCTAGGATCTGGAAGTCTGAGCTCGTGCTCCGGTCTGTCCTGGTCCCCTGGCTGAGTTCTCCAGTTCGTGCCTGCTTCCCTCCATCTCGCCTGTGTTCCTGATCTGTCTGCCATCCGTATTCTTGTTTCTGGGGAGGTCCTCCGCCAGCATCTCTGGCCCCTTTGCAGCTCTTCTGTATTCTCTCTGGGTACCAGCTGCCGTGGTGATAGTTACCCGTGGGCCTGCCCCAAACACTCCCTGTATAGGGGGTGGTCCACCTGGCCAGCTCGCCCGTGGGAGGTTCGTTGCCACGGTCAAGCGGGTCCACTCCAGGAGATCTACTTAAGTCTCACATCACACTTTGCAAGAATCCTTGAATGTTTTATGATAACCTGTTGTGAGTTCATTTTCCCCTTCATTACTGAGGCCCGAGGAACTCCCTCTTCTGGTAAAGAAAGGTAGTGAGCCTGATTGTCAAACACCTGAGGCTGATGATTGTGACTGGCTGAGTGGAGTTACGTACTAGATATAATGCTGCCGACGCCCTTCTGCCCTGCGGGTGATTACTCTGTGGGATCCTTGGAGACCAGTCTGAATTCCTGCTCCTCCAAAGCTAAGTTTGCTGCTCTGCCTTTTGCTTTTGTGCTTTGACTTTGTTTTTGCTTTTTTTTTCTGTATTTCTGCCATTCCCTGCTGGGGTGTGCTGAATTCATTTAGCTCTGTCTTCTGAAAATACCTGAGTGCTGACTCAGTTTTTGAAGCCTAGCTGCTTCAGGGCCTTTTTCATATCAGCTGGTTGGCTTATGTTTTTGATAGGGTTTTGGCAGATTGCAGACAGCAGCCTTCCTTTCCTTTCCTATCTAGGTAGTTTTGGGGCCCCGTCTTTGCTCAGTCTATCTTTCTGTCTGTGTTAGTATTTTCATCTTGCTTCACCGTCATTATATGTTGGGTGCTGCCTATTGCTTTGGGGTCTGCTCTGGGGCAGTTTAGATTTCCCCTTTCTTTCTTTAGGCCTATGTATTTCTCCGGCTGTGATCGAGGGGTCTAGGGCATCGTAGGAACCCCCCACGGCTACTGCTAGTTGTGTTGATAGGTTCAGGGTAGAGTTGAGCGACTTTTGGTTTTTTAGGGTCGCGTTTCGTTTCGTGAAACCCGACTTTTCCAAAAGTCGGGTCGAGCAAGATCGTCCGATTATAGGGAAAAGTCGGGGTCGTCCCGAAACACGAAACCCAATGTAAGTCAATGGGGAATAAAAGGCGGCAGTGAGAGGAGGACAGGAAACACACCTACAGTGCCCATTTGAATGCCAAAAGCATCAATTCTTCTTACTTAAGCTTGTCAACCTTAATTAACTTCATAATACAAGTTACGCACTGAAAAATGGGGGTTATTTGGCTAAAGTTGTGGGGGGGGAGGGCTGGCTGCAGGTTTTCATGTGCCCTGGGCGAAAGAGCGCCCCTTTAACACATACCACAACTCATCATGCTCCGATACGGCAGATAAATAGCGGTATAGTACAATGAAAAATACCTCACTTTTTACATCTCATGACGAGGCCCATCTATTTCTCCATACAGAATCATTGGTCCCATATAATGTTTGAAACAGTATATGATGAGCTCCACATAATGCTACAGTATATGTTGGTCCCCATGGATGAAGCTCCACTGTCTTATGGGCCCAAATAATGCTCCAAACATAATGGGCCCCATTTCTAATGCTCTAGTGTATAATGGGCCCTGTAAATGCTGCTCCAGTGTCTGATGTCCAACTTTGGAATGTTCCAGTGTATGGTGGGCCCCATCTATCATTCTCCAGAGTATAGTGCTCCCCAAAAATTGCTGTCCCAACATTGAAAACAATCAAATAAGTCTCCTCGCTAGGGAATCCCTGTACTTGTCTGGACAGGTGCTGTAGCTTGCTTAACAGCTCGCCAGCCGTTCTCACGCCCAGTATGGATTGCACGTGATTGCACAAAGGTTAGAAAGGGTACCGTATCCCTGGATAACATGTATGGATAGCGTACACATTCAAAATATATGTCTCAGGAGGCAGGCTCAGACGGTGTCAGGCCCAGTATGGATTGCACGTGATTGCACAAAGGTTAGAAAGGGTACCGTATCCCTGGATAACATGTATGGATAGCGTACACATTCAAAATATATGTCTCAGGAGGCAGGCTCAGACGGTGTCAGGCCCAGTATGGATTGCACGTGATTGCACAAAGGTTAGAAAGGGTACCGTATCCCCGGATAGCATGTATGGATAGCGTACACATTCAAAATATATGTCTCAGGAGGCAGGCTCAGACGGTGTTAGGCCCAGTATGGATTGCACGTGATTGCACAAAGGTTAGAAAGGGTACCGTATCCCCGGATAACATGTATGGATAGCGTACACATTCAAAATATATGTCTCAGGAGGCAGGCTCAGACGGTGTTAGGCCCAGTATGGATTGCACGTGATTGCACAAAGGTTAGAAAGGGTACCGTATCCCTGCATAACATGTATGGATAGCGTACACATTCAAAATATATGTCTCAGGAGGCAGGCTCAGACGGTGTCAGGCACAGTATGGATTGCACGTGATTGCACAAAGGTTAGAAAGGGTACCGTATCCCCGGATAACATGTATGGATAGCGTACACATTCAAAATATATGTCTCAGGAGGCAGGCTCAGACGGTGTTAGGCCCAGTATGGATGGCACGTGATTGCACAAAGGTTAGAAAGGGTACCGTATCCCCGGATAACATGTATGGATAGCGTACACATTCAAAATATATGTCTCAGGAGGCAGGCTCAGACGGTGTTAGGCCCAGTATGGATTGCACGTGATTGCACAAAGGTTAGAAAGGGTACCGTATCCCTGGATAACATGTATGGATAGCGTACACATTCAAAATATATGTCTCAGGAGGCAGGCTCAGACGGTGTCAGGCCCAGTATGGATTGCACGTGATTGCACAAAGGTTAGAAAGGGTACCGTATCCCTGGATAACATGTATGGATAGCGTACACATTCAAAATATATGTCTCAGGAGGCAGGCTCAGACGGTGTCAGGCACAGTATGGATTGCACGTGATTGCACAAAGGTTAGAAAGGGTACCGTATCCCCGGATAACATGTATGGATAGCGTACACATTCAAAATATATGTCTCAGGAGGCAGGCTCAGACGGTGTTAGGCCCAGTTTGGATTGCACGTGATTGCACAAAGGTTAGAAAGGGTACCGTATCCCCGGATAACATGTATGGATAGCGTACACATTCAAAATATATGTCTCAGGAGGCAGGCTCAGACGGTGTTAGGCCCAGTATGGATTGCACGTGATTGCACAAAGGTTAGAAAGGGTACCGTATCCCCGGATAACATGTATGGATAGCGTACACATTCAAAATATATGTCTCAGGAGGCAGGCTCAGACGGTGTTAGGCCCAGTATGGATTGCACGTGATTGCACAAAGGTTAGAAAGGGTACCGTATCCCTGGATAACATGTATGGATAGCGTACACATTCAAAATATATGTCTCAGGAGGCAGGCTCAGACGGTGTCAGGCCCAGTATGGATTGCACGTGATTGCACAAAGGTTAGAAAGGGTACCTTATCCCTGGATAACATGTATGGATAGCATACACATTCAAAATATATGTCTCAGGAGGCAGTCTCAGACGGTGTCAGGCACAGTATGGATTGCACGTGATTGCACAAAGGTTAGAAAGGGTACCGTATCCCCGGATAACATGTATGGATAGCGTACACATTCAAAATATATGTCTCAGGAGGCAGGCTCAGACGGTGTTAGGCCCAGTATGGATTGCACGTGATTGCACAAAGGTTAGAAAGGGTATCGTATCCCTGGATAACATGTATGGATAGCGTACACATTCAAAATATATGTCTCAGGAGGCAGGCTCAGGCGGTGTCAGGCACAGTATGGATTGCACGTGATTGCACAAAGGTTAGAAAGGGTACCGTATCCCCGGATAACATGTATGGATAGCGTACACATTCAAAATATATGTCTCAGGAGGCAGGCTCAGACGGTGTTAGGCCCAGTATGGATTGCACGTGATTGCACAAAGGTTAGAAAGGGTACCGTATCCCCGGATAACATGTATGGATAGCATACACATTCAAAATATATGTCTCAGGAGGCAGGCTCAGACGGTGTTAGGCCCAGTATGGATTGCACGTGATTGCACAAAGGTTAGAAAGGGTACCGTATCCCCGGATAACATGTATGGATAGCGTACACATTCAAAATATATGTCTCAGGAGGCAGGCTCAGACGGTGTCATGCCCAGTATGGATTGCACGTGATTGCACAAAGGTTAGAAAGGGTACCGTATCCCTGGATAACATGTATGGATAGCGTACACATTCAAAATATATGTCTCAGGAGGCAGGCTCAGACGGTGTCAGGCACAGTATGGATTTGACAGCCCAGATTACACAGCGGAGGAGCAGGGAGAGGTAAAGATTGCAAATGCTGGGGCCATGCCCAAGCAAGGGGGGCCCACTCGTGGGCGTCGGTACTGGCACTGGGCCCCTCATAGTACAGCGGTGTGTCTGACGGCGGGTGTGCAACACCACCGTCAGAGACACTTGATTGCACTATGAGGGACCATGTGACAGTGCCCGCGCCAAAGAGTCGGCCTACCCACCTGTCCAGGGCAACGGCACTCGCACGGTGTCGTGCGCTAGGTGGTGACCCCGGCCATGGGGGGGGAGGCAGCACAGTTAGGGAGTTTTAGAAAGTGGCATATGTTGATGTTGGACATTCAGCTGATGCAAAAGGCGAAATAGGTGAAGTACCAGGAAGAGGTGGACCAAAGCAAGCCATTTTTCTGTCACCCTATGTGTCATCAGGGGAAGGTGGGACAAAATCCTTGGAAACCCATGCGTGGTTCATTTTAATGAAGGTTAGATCATCCACATTTTGGGTTGACAGACGGGTCCTTTTTTCTGTCAGGATTGATCCAGCTGCACTGAAGACTCTTTCCGATAGCACACTTGCAGCTGGGCAAGCGAGCTCCTGTAAGGCATATTGGGCCAATTCAGGCCAGGTGTCCAGTTTAGCGGCCCAATAGTCAAAGGGGAATGACCTGTGTGGGAGAACATCGATATGGGAGGAAAAGTAGTTTGTAACCATAGTTGACAACTGCTGTCTCCTGTCACTTTCCATCGATGCAGTATTACCAGTTGTGTGAGCGGTATTTGAAAAATCAGTCCACAACATTGTCATGAAACCCCTGTCTCCAACGCCACTTCTGCTGTGTGCACCACGAACACCTCTGCCAAGCTGCCCCCGGCCCGTACGGCTCGTGTGAGAACCATCACCGCTGCTGGGAATGCCTCAAGCAACCGATTTACCAGAGTTGCTTGTTTATTAGCCAATATTAGGTCAAGGTTCTCCTGTGGCATGATGTTTTGTAATTTGCCTTTATAGCGTGGATCCAGGATGCTGGCCAACCAGTAGTCGTCATCGTTCATCATTTTGGCAATGCGGGGGTCCCTTTTTAGGATCCGCAAGGCATAATCTGACATGTGGGCCAATGTTCCCGGTGTCAATGATGCACTGCGAGTGCTGGGTGGAGGAGCACTTTCTGGCAAATCCACATCCCTCCAGTCATGCACAAACCCTGTACCAGACCTTGCCACGCCAACATTTTCACTTGCCCCACGAGATGCATCCTCCTCCCCTAAGTAATCATCCCCATCATCCTCCTCCCCCTCCTCTTCTTCCTCCACCTCGTCCAGGAGAGGTCCCTGAGCAGACAATGGCTGAATGTCATCAAGGATTCCCTCCTCCTCTTCCTCCTCATCAACATTGGCTGCAGACGCCTGCTCCTTAAGGTGCGTCAAAGTTTGCATGAGCAGACGCATAAGTGGGATGCTCATGCTTAGGATGGCGTCATCTGCGCTTATCAGCCGTGTGCATTCCTCAAAACACTGAAGGACTTTACAAAGGTCTTTCAGCTTCGACCACTGCACGCCTGTCAACTCCATGTCTGCTCTCAAAGTGCCTGGCCGTGTATCCTCCCACAAATGCATTATGGCCTGCCTCTGCTCGCACAGCCGCTCCACCATGTGCAGGGTGGAGTTCCACCTTGTTGCAATGTCGATAATGAGGCGGTGGTTGGGAAGGTGGAGCAATCGCTGCAGCTTCTGCATACGAACGGAGTGTACAGGCGACCGGCGGATGTGCGCGCACAGTCTTCGCACCTTCTGGAGCAGGGCTGTTAACTCCGGATAATTTTTGAGGAAGCACTGCACCACCAGGTTCAAGGTATGAGCCAAGCAAGGTATTGCTGAGTTTTGAAAGGGCTATGGCTGCCACAAAATTACGGCCGTTATCACTAACTACCTTGCCTGCCTCAAGATGTACACTGCCCAGCCATGACTCAGTTTGTCGCTTCAAGTACTCGGCCAGCACCTCGGCGGTGTGTCTGTCGCCCAAACACATCATCTGCAACACAGCCTGCTGACGCTTTCCACTAGCTGCTCGATAGGGGGACACATCGTGTGCAACAGTGGCAGCTGCAGATGGAGTGCTCGTACGACTGCGCTCTGTGGACGAGCTTTCGCTTCTGGAGGAGGAGGAGGAGGGTCGAACGCCTACAGCCAACTGTTTCCTATACCGTGGGCTAGGCAGCACTGTCCCACCACCGCTGTCCCCTGTGGACCCTGCATCCACCACATTAACCCAGTGCGCAGTGATGGACACGTAACGGCCCTGGCCATGCCGACTGGACCATGCATCAGTTGTGAGGTGCACCTTTCCGCTCACTGACTGCTTGAGTGCATGGACAATGCGGTCTTTCACATGATGGTGGAGGGCTGGGATGGCTTTGCGAGAGAAGAAGTGGGTCAACAACTGGGTCATCCATCACCTCCTCTTCTATGTCATGTGCACCTTTCTCTGTGTCACCGTGTATGGTGGTATAGTGTGCGGGAAGGGGCACCTGAGTCTCATCAGGGTCAAAATCTGGCTCTGTACACTGCGAGGACAATGTAGTGCTCTGAGTGAATGTACCAGCAGAATCATCCATCAGCGGCTGTGCATCAGTGCACTCCATGTCAGATTCATCTTGGCCTGGGTAATTCACCATTTCACTTGATAATCCAGGCATGGTATGTGAAAACAGCTCCATGGAGTAATCAGTAGTATGGCCTGCGTCATCCTTCAATCTTGGTTGGGGTGAAGGACACAAGGAAAGGTGTGGTTCATGAACATGAGCCTCCAATGACGACTCAGTGCTTTTACTTTTTACAACTGAAGAAGAGGAGGCGATAGAGCTGGAGGCTGAGTCAGCAATGTAAGACAAAACTTTTTCCTGATGCTCTGCCTTTAAAAGCGGTTTGCCAACTCCTAGAAAACTAAGCGTTCGAGGCCTTATGTAGCCAGACGATGACGCAGGGTCAGCACCCCCTGCATTCGGTCCTATTTTGCTCTTGCCACTACCATCAGATCCACCACCAACACCATCATTACCAGCTGCCAACCCCCACCCAATTCCACGGCCTCTTCCACCAGCCTTCCTCATTTTTGGTAGAAATGTAGACAAAATCCAGCAAACTATATAGTAATGTAAAACAAGGTACAAGGTGTCTATAGGACAGGGGAGTTTTAGAATTTCTGCACACACTTGTGGACAGTGGACACTTGTGGATTGTGTGAGGCCCACTGATATCTGAGCGCTATGTGACAGGCTCGATGGCACAGCTGCCTGTGACCAAAGTAACGAGAGGATAATGGAGATTTTGAATCTCTGCGCACACTTTTGGACACTGGACACTTATGGATTGTGTGAGGCCCACTGATATCTGAGCGCTATGTGACAGGCTCGATGGCACAGCTGCCTGTGACCAAAGTGACGAGAGGATAATGGAGATTTTGAATCTCTGCGCACACTTTTGGACACTGGACACTTGTGGATTGTGTGAGGCCCACTGATATCTGAGCGCTATGTGACAGGCTCGATGGCACAGCTGCCTGTGACCAAAGTGACGAGAGGATAATGGAGATTTTAAATCTCTGCGCACACTTTTGGACACTGGACACTTGTGGATTGTGTGAGGCCCACTGATATCTGAGCGCTATGTGACACGCTCGATGGCACAGCTGCCTGTGACCAAAGTGACGAGAGGATAATGGAGATTTTGAATCTCTGCGCACACTTTTGGACACTGGACACTTGTGGATTGTGTGAGGCCCACTGATATCTGAGCGCTATGTGACACGCTCGATGGCACAGCCGCCTGTGACCAAAGTGACGAGAGGATAATGGAGATTTTGAATCTCTGCGCACACTTTTGGACACTGGACACTTGTGGATTGTGTGAGGCCCACTGATATCTGAGCGCTATGTGACATGCTCGATGGCACAGCTGCCTGTGACCAAAGTGACGAGAGGATAATGGAGATTTTGAATCTCTGCGCACACTTTTGGACACTGGACACTTGTGGATTGTGTGAGGCCCACTGATATCTGAGCGCTATGTGACACGCTCGATGGCACAGCTGCCTGTGACCAAAGTGACGAGAGGATAATGGAGATTTTGAATCTCTGCGCACACTTTTGGACACTGGACACTTGTGGATTGTGTGAGGCCCACTGATATCTGAGCGCTATGTGACACGCTCGATGGCACAGCTGCCTGTGACCAAAGTGACGAGAGGATAATGAAGATTTTGAATCTCTGCGCACACTTTTGGACACTGGACACTTGTGGATTGTGTGAGGCCCACTGATATCTGAGCGCTATGTGACACGCTCGATGGCACAGCTGCCTGTGACCAAAGTGACGAGAGGATAATGGAGATTTTGAATCTCTGCGCACACTTTTGGACACTGGACACTTGTGGATTGTGTGAGGCCCACTGATATCTGAGCGCTATGTGACACGCTCGATGGCACAGCTGCCTGTGACCAAAGTGACGAGAGGATAATGGAGATTTTGAATCTCTGCGCACACTTTTGGACACTGGACACTTGTGGATTGTGTGAGGCCCACTGATATCTGAGCGCTATGTGACACGCTCGATGGCACAGCTGCCTGTGACCAAAGTGACGAGAGGATAATGGAGATTTTGAATCTCTGCGCACACTTTTGGACACTGGACACTTGTGGATTGTGTGAGGCCCACTGATATCTGAGCGCTATGTGACACGCTCGATGGCACAGCTGCCTGTGACCAAAGTGACGAGAGGATAATGGAGATTTTGAATCTCTGCGCACACTTTTGGACACTGGACACTTGTGGATTGTGTGAGGCCCACTGATATCTGAGCGTTATGTGACAGGCTCGATGGCACAGCTGTGACAAAAGTGACGAGAGGATCATAGAATCATAGAATCGTAGAGTTGGAAGGGACCTCCTGGGCCATCTGGTCCAACCCCCTGCTCAAAGCAGGATTTGCTAAATCATCCCAGTCAGATGTCTGTCCAGCCTCTGTTTGAAGACTTCCATTGAAGGAGAACTCACCACTTCTTGTGGCAGCCTGTTCCACTCATTGATCACTCTAACTGTCAAAAAGTTTTTTCTAATATCTAATCTGTGTCTCCTCCCATTCAGTTTCATCCCATTGCTTCTAGTCTTTCCTTGTGCAAATGAGAATAAAGTTGATCCTTCTACAATGTGACAGCCCTTTAGATATTTGTAGACAGCTATTAAGTCTCCTCTCAGTCTTCTCTTTTGCAAACTAAACATTCCCAAATCCTGCAACCTTTCCTCATAAGACAGGGTTTGCAGACCGGTCACCATTCTGGTCGCTCTTTTCTGAACTTGCTCCAGTTTGTTGATGTCTTTTTAAAATGTGGTGCCCAAAACTGGACACAATATTCCAGATGAGGTCTGACCAAAGAGGAGTAGAGGGAAATAATGACTTCACGTGATCTAGACTGTATGCTTCTGTTAATACATCCTAGAATTGCATTTGCCTTTTTTGCTGCTGCATCACACTGTTGACTCATATTCAGTCTGTGATCTATTAGTATACCCAAGTCTTTTTCACATGTGCTGTCACTTAGCCCTATTCCTCCCATTCTATATATGCTTTTTCCATTTTTATTGCCCAGATGTAGTACTTTGCATTTCTCCGTGTTAAAAACCATTCTGTTATTTGCTGCCCACTTCTCCAGTTTATTTAAATCTTTTTGAATCCTCTCTCTCTCTTCTCTAGTATTAGCTATCCCTCCTAGCTTTGTGTCATCAGCAAATTTAATCAGTTTACCCTCAATTCCTTCATCTAAATCGTTGATAAAGATGTTGAACAATACAGGGCCCAGGACAGAGCCCTGTGGTACCCCACTTGAGACATTCTTCCAACTGTATGTGCAGCCATTTACGACCACTCTTTGGGTCCGATCACTAAGCCAGTTATGAATCCACCTAACAGTTGCCTTGTCCATTCCATACTTAATCATTTTTTCAATAAGGATTGTATGAGAGACTTTGTCAAATGCTTTGCTGAAGTCAAGATATACTATATCTACAGCATTTCCTTGATCCACCCAATCAGTGATACCGTCATAGAAGGAAATTAAGTTAGTCTGACATGACTTATTAGTTACAAACCCATGCTGACTCTGTTTAATCACTTCATTCTTATCCAGGTATTGACATACATGTTGTTTAATAATTTGTTCAAAGATCTTTCCTGGTATAGAAGTCAGACTCACCGGCCTATAGTTACCTGGGTCCACCTTCTTCCCCTTTTTGAAGATAGGAACAACATTTGCTCTTCTCCAGTCTTCTGGCACTTCTCCTGTTCTCCAAGAATTTTCAAAGATTATAGAGAGGGGTTCAAAAATTTCTTCTGCTATCTCCTTCAGTACTCTGGGGTGTAATTCATCTGGACCTGGAGACTTGAATTCATTTAGGCTAGCTAAGTGTTTCCTCACTATCTTTCTGTTTATAGATATCCTGGACTCTTCTATTCCCTTAATAGGACAGTGAATAACAGTTGATGTTACATTTCCTTTCTGAGAGAAAACAGATGCAAAATAGGAATTTAAAAGTTCAGCCTTCTCAACATCCTGTCTTACCATTTCATCATTTTCATCCTGTAAAAATCCTATTGCATCTTTGACTTTTCTTTTACTTTTGACATATCCCCAAAATCCTTTATTATTGCTTTTGACATCTCTTGCAAGCCTCAATTCATTTTCAGCTTTAGATAATCTGATTTGTGCCCTGCAGGTTCTGCAGACAGCATTGTATTCTTCTTTAGATATGCCTCCCTCTTTCCATTTTATAAACATTTTTTTCTTCCTTTTTAGCATGTGCTTAAGTTCTGTGTTCATCCATCCTGGTTTCCTTAACTGCTTCCTATTCTTCCCTCTTTTCGGAATTGTTAACAACTGTGCTTTGAGAATTTCATTTTTCAAGATTTCCCATCCTTCCTGGACATTTTTGTCTTTAAGGATATCCAGCCATTGGATCCCTCCAATTCTCTTTCTGAATCCCTTAAAATCTGCCTTTCTGAAATCTAACCTTGACGTCTGAGTCTTCACAGGTCTTCCGCCTCTAGTTATCCAAAATTCTAAAATAGCATGGTCGCTACCTCCTAGGGTCCCAGCCACTTTTACCTCCTCAACCATTTCCTCCCTGTTTATAAGGATTAGATCCAAGGTAGCAGTTCCCCTTGTTTTCTCCCTTACCTTTTGGAAGATAAAGTTGTCAGCAAGAGAGGATAAGAATTTCCTTGACCTGTTAGTTTTGCCTGAGAGAGATTCCCAACAAATGTCTGGATAGTTGAAATCTCCCATGACAACTATGTCATATTTTTTGGAGAACTTGGCCATTTGATGCATAAAGAGTTCATCCATAGCTTCAGCTTGCACAGGCGGCCTGTAGTAAATGCCTACAATGGTGTCCTTTCCATTGTTCTGTCCTTGTATTCTTACCCAAACAGTTTCCACAGAACTCCCAGTCTCTGAAGCTTCAATCTCTGTGCAGATATACGCGTTTCTAACATACAATGCGACACCCCCTCCTCGTTTATCAAGTCTGTTTCTTGCAAATAAGTTGTATCCTTCTAGTCTTGTATTCCAATCATGTGTATTGTCCCACCAAGTTTCAGTGATTCCAATGACATCATATTTCTTTTCCTGTGTTAGTAGTTCCAATTCTCCTTGTTTGTTGCCCATGCTTTGTGCATTAGTATAGAAACATTTTAGTTTGTGATTGGTTTCTCTTTCTCCAATATTTTTATTAATTAGATTCTTTCGTCTTTGTTCTTCCTTTCCACTTCTAATAGCAGAGTTCTCAATAGCATTTGTCAGGTGTATGGCTTTTTCTGGTCTTTTGCTTCCCTTCCCATGTTGTTCTAGTTTAAAGCTCTCCTTACAAGTGTAGCAAGGCGACTTCCAAATACATGCTTACCAGTCTTCGTAAGGTGCACCCCATCTCTAACAAGTAGTCCATCGTAAGGATAAGGGAGATTGGATTGCTTTTAAAAAAGCAGTTTGCGGAGCAGTGGGTAAACAGCAATGCCAGCGTGTCAGGAAGCCTTAAAAGGCAGCCCAACAACCAACACCACTGATACACCACAATGTAGCCTCCCCTTGCACTGCACACACAGTGACTTGTGTGTTGTGCAGGCCAAATCGCTAGCAGCAGAAGCAGTTTTTTTGTCTTCTTCCCTGCCTAACGCTCTCCCTACAGAATCAGCAGCAACCTCTCCCTATACTAAGATCGGCAGAAGTAAGATGGCGGTCGGCGTGCACGCCCTTTTATACCCCCTGTGACGCCCACCAAAGCAAGCCAATCACTTGCATGCCCTTCTGAAAGATGGTGGTGACCCGTGCCTAGATCATCACGTTGCCCACAGTGTCCGTGGATCCTGATTGGCTGAAAAAGAGCGCAAAACAAACTTTTGAAACGCGACTTTGGCGCGTAAGTCGCCGACCTCGTGGCCGACCTCATCCTAGGGTCGGGTTTCGTTTCATGAAACCCGACTTTGCCAAAAGTCGGCGACTTTTGAATTTTTTCGACCTGTTTCGCTCAACTCTAACGCTGATTAATCCAAAAACTTTTATTGTAAATAGTTGCACCTCTTTAGGTGCCCTTTCTTGGTTTTACATATAAAGACACTTTGCGAAGATAATGTTTTTGCATGGACACTTTTCGAGGAATGATGTCTACCTCAAGGGACACAGCAAGAAAGCTCGGCTGGGAGCAATGTTCAGCACTTTGTGTCACGCTGCTGCCGCCGCAGCCTCCACCGATACCTTCTCTTCTGCCGCAGTCTGCCCACTCTCTGGCGGCCTCCACACCGCGGTTTCGGCTGCCTCGGCCTTCTCCGCGCTCCTCCTTTCCCCGTCTCTCGTTCCCGGCGCCGGCTCCTGCCCGGTCTCCTGTGTCCCGTCAGGCGCGCACCCCGGTCCAGCTTCCTGTTCCTCGGTGGGCGCGCGCGCACACTGTGGTCCGGAGCACGCACTCTCTCTACCCCTCCTGAGGCCGCACGCTCTCCTCACCTTGCGCTGGGAGGAGTCATGACCCGGAAGTCCCTGCCACGACTCCCTATATCAGGCCGCCTCTTCCTGCTGGCGGTGCCTGATTATCACTTGTGCCCTGCTAAGTGATTCTGGCCCTTGTCTCTGTGTGCACCCCCGTTGCCTCCCTGCCTGTAGCTTACCTGTCTTCTCCACTGTCCTCTCTCCTAGGATCTGGAAGTCTGAGCTCGTGCTCCGGTCTGCCCTGGTCCCCTGGCTGAGTTCTCCAGTTCGTGCCTGCTTCCCTCCGTCTCGCCTGTGTTCCTGACCTGTCCGCCATCTGTATTCCTGTTTCTGGGGAGGTCCACCGCCAGCGTCTCTGGCCCCTTGCCAGCTCTCCTGTATTCTCTCTGGGTACCAGCTGCCGTGGTGATAGTTACCCGCGGGGCCTGCCCCAAACACTCCCTGTATAGGGGGTGGTCCACCTGGCCAGCTCGCCCGTGGGAGGTTCGTTGCCACGGTCCAGCGGGTCCACTCCAGGAGATCTACCTAAGTCTCAAATCACAGAATAATCAGGCCATGGATCCCGCTGGTACCCCGACCCAGAAGGAACTTTTGTTCCTCCGAGAAAATCAGGCGAGGATCATGTCATTCCTCAAATCTATGGAGTCCCGTCTTTCCTCTTTGCAAGCCTCCGATCCAGGGACTGCCTCTCAGATCTCCAGCCTCCAGCAGGAGCTTGACCAGCAGCGTGACACCCAGGCCCACATTCTGAATTACATGGCCTCGGTGGATAAACGCCTACTAGCTCTCCAGACCGCTGCTGCTGCCCCTGTTCAGGCGGCAGTTCATTAGCCAATGCCAGCTGCTTTTTGAGTTGACGCCCCTGCAGTATCCTACCGACCGGGCCAAGGTGGCCTTTGTGGTATCCCATTTGGAGGGTGAGACGCTGGCCTGGGTAAATCCCTTGTGGGAATGTGACGACCTGTTATTCTCCCAGCTTGCGACCTTCTTAGAGACCTTTCGTAGAGTCTTCGATGAGCCCGGTCGCCTGGTCTTGGCCACCGAGTCCTTATTTAACCTCCGCCAGGGTGCTCTCTCTGTGGGGCAGTATGCCATCCAGTTCCGTACAGTGTCCTCCGAGCTCGGATGGAACAACGAGGCCCTAGTGGGGGCTTTTTGGCGCGGCTTGTCGGCTCGAATCAAAGATGAGTTGGTTGGGAGAGACACACCCACGTCTTTGGAGGACCTCATCTCTCTGGCAACGCGAATTGATCTACGTTTCCAGGAGCGCTCCCGCGAAGCCGCCAGGGAGAGAAGGCCTTCTCGTTTTTCCCCTTCTCCACGCAGTCCTCCTCGCCCACGACCTACCACCGTGGCGTCAGCTTCGGAGCCCATGCAAGTGGACCGACTCAGACCAGCGGAGCTGCGTCGCCAGGAGAGACTTACACATGGTCTTTGTCTCTATTGTGGCAGCGCCTCCCATCTTCTGCGTTCCTGTCCAGTGAGGCCGGGAAACGCCTCCGCCTAGGACAGGTAAGAGAGGCCTCCCTAGGTGTCTGTGATACCACTCTACCCTTGACCCTCTCTGTTTTGTTTGTCCTGGGATCCAAACGTTTTTCTGAGGTGGCCTATATTGACTCAGGGGCTGCAGGGAACTTCATCCAACTCGAGGCGGTAAAAAGATTGCGGATACCTGTCAGGTCCTTGGAGGTTCCCCAGCAGTTAGCTTCAGTCGACCGTGTTCCCCAGCGCGAGACCATCACTTTGGTCACCGAAGAGGTGGAGTTACAGATCGGGGTCCTGCACCGTGAGAAGATAGCCTTCTTCGTGCTGCCGTCACTGTCCCACACCATGCTTCTGGGTCTTCCATGGTTGAGGATACACAAACCCGTCTTGGATTGGCGCTCTGGAGACATTCTTCGTTGGGGTCGTTTCTGCCAGACTAAATGTCTTCTTCCGGTACAACCTCTCAAGACTTCGCTACCTGCCTCGGGTCCAGCGGATCTGCCCCCGGCCTACTGGGCCTTTGCTGACGTCTTTGACAAAAAGGAGGCAGAGACTCTTCCACCGCACTGGCCATATGATTGCCTGATCGAGTTTGTTCCAGGTTCAACTCCGCCCCGGGGGCGAATCTATCCTTTGAGTCCGCTCGAATCCCAAGCCATGACTGAGTACGTTCAGGAGAATTTGGCCAGGGGCTTTATCCGGAAGTCATCTTCACCCGCCGGAGCAGGTTTCTTTTTTGTCAAGAAGAAGGATGGGTCCCTTTGCCTGTGTATCAACTATCGGGGTCTTAATGAAATCACTATCAAGAACAAATACCCCCTACCTCTCATCCCCGAGTTATTCGACCGGCTGCAAGGGGCGCGAATCTTTACCAAACTGGATCTCCGTGGAGCCTACAATCTCATCCATATTCGCTCCGGAGATGAATGGAAGACCGCTTTCAACACCAGGGATGGGCACTACGAGTATCTCGTCATGCCATTCGGTTTGTGCAACGCCCCCGCAGTCTTTCAGGAATTTGTAAATGACATTTTCCGAGACCTTCTGTACTCCTGTGTGGTCGTATATCTGGACGATATTCTCATCTTCTCTCCCGATCTGCCCGCCCACAGGAGAGATGTCCGTCGAGTACTGTTACGCCTAAGGGAGAATCGCCTATATGCTAAGCTGGAGAAATGCGCCTTTGAACAGTCCTCCCTTCCATTCCTAGGATACGTCATCTCCGACTCAGGCTTATGCATGGACCCGGAGAAAGTATCTGCCGTGCTTAACTGGCCGCGTCCAAATGGGGTAAAAGCCATTCAGCGATTTCTTGGCTTCGCCAATTACTACCGGCAGTTCATTCCTCATTTTTCCTCTTTGACTGGTCCTATCTCCTCTTTGATCCGTAAGGGAGCTAATCCGCACGCCTGGTCCCCTGAAGCCGAGAACGCCTTCTTGTCTCTGAAACACGCATTCGCCACGGCACCCGTGCTCCATCGCCCAGAAGCCAATAAACCTTTCATCCTCGAGGTGGATGCTTCCGCAACTGGGGCCGGAGCAGTTCTGTCTCAAAAATCTCCCTCTGGTAGACTTGTTACGTGCGGTTTCTTTTCCAAGTCCTTCTCCACTTCGGAGCGAAACTATTCCATCGGCAACCGGGAACTGCTTGCCATCAAATTAGCTCTGGAGGAATGGAGGTACTTATTAGAGTGAGCCCTACATCCGTTTACAATCTACACGGACCATAAAAATCTGGCTTACCTTCGATCGGCACAGACTCAATCCTCGGCAGGCCAGGTGGTCTATGTTCTTCGGCCGATTCGATTTTGATCTGCACTTTCGTCCCGGCAACAAGAACCTCAAGGCTGACGCTTTGTCCGGGTCCTTCCTTTCTGCAGATTTGGAGGAGGAACCCACACATATCTCGATCCCTCCAGGCTCATCACGGTGGCACTTCTCTCTCTCGTCTCGCCGCCACGTGGTAAGATTTTCATTGCAGAGAAGGACCGAAGATGGATCCTACACTGGGGGCATGCTTCCAAACTTGCTGGTCATGTCGGCCTTAAGAAAACACTTGTCCTTGTCTCCCGCTACTACTGGTGGCCGACTCTTCCCCTGGAGGTCCGAGATTTCGTCGCTTCCTGTCCGTCCTGTGCTAAAACCAAGGTGCCTAGGCAGTTGCCTTCCGGTCTTCTACATCCGCTTCCAGTTCCATTGTCCCCTTGGCAAAACATTGCCATGGATTTCATTACCGATCTACCCAGGTCTGCAGATTGTACCGTTGTCCTTGTGGTGGTAGACAGATTCTCTAAGATGGCACATTTCATCTCTCTCCCCGGGTTACCTTCAGCACGAGACTTGGCAAAAGTTTTCGTTCACCACATCTTCCGTCTCCATGGACTACCCCAACATATTGTTTTTGACAGAGGAGTCCAATTCACCTCTCGATTTTGGAGAGCCCTATGCAAGTCGATGGATGTCACACTTGACTTCTCCTCATCTTACCATCCACAGTCCAATGGTCAAGCGGAGCCGACTAACCAGAATTTGGTGAACTATCTCCGGCACTTTTCTAATGCCCACCAGGACGACTGGTCAGACTTACTCCCGTGGGCAGAGTTCGCCTATAATAACCACGTCAGCGAGACTTCTGGCAAATCTCCTTTTTTTGTTGTCTATGGGCAGCATCCGGGTGTACCTCTACCGGTTCCCTCTGCCTCGGGTGTACTGACGGCTTATCTGTCCGGGGATTTCTCCAGGATCTGGCAGGAGACCAAGGCCCCTCTCGAGTTAGCACGCGACAAGGTAAAGAGACACGCAGACAAAAGGCGCCTGGATTCCCTGTCATATCACCCTGGTGATAAAGTTTGGCTGTCCTCCAAGTTCATTCATCTCAAGATCCCTTCACATAAACTGGGTCCCCGCTATATTGGACCCTTTGAGGTATTGGCTCATATTAACGATGTCTCCTACAAACTGTGACTTCCCGCTTCACTCCGCATCCCCAGTGCTTTTCATGTCTCCCTTCTAAAACCGCTCATCCTCAATCGCTTCCAAACCTCTGCCACTCAGTCGCCGCCGCCTGTCTCCGCTGACAATGAGTTTGAGGTTAAAGACATTTTGGCCATGAAGAAGCGAAGGGGGAGGACCTTTTTTCTGGTCGATTGGAAGGGCTTTGGTCCTGAGGAGAGGTCCTGGGAGCCTCGGGAGAATATTCGGGCTCCTCGAATTTTGGCTAAGTTTTTTCCACTCTGCCGAGGGTGCACATAGGGAGGGGGATACTGTCACGCTGCTGCCGCCGCAGCCCCCACCGATACCTTCTCTTCTGCCGGCAGTCTGCCCACTCTCTGGCGGCCTCCACGCCGTGGTCCCGGCTGCCTCGACCTTCTCCGCGCTCCTCCTTTCCCCGTCTCTTGTTCCCGGCACTCGCTCCTGCCCGGTCTCCTGTGTCCCGTCGGGCGCGCGCCCCGGTTCAGCTTCCTGTTCCTCGGCGGGCGTGCGCGCACACACTGTGGTCAGGAGCACGCGTGCTCTCTACCCCTCCTGAGGCCGCGCGCTCTCCTCACCTTGCGCTGGGAGGGGTCATGACTCGGAAGTCCCTGCCATGACTCCCTATATCAGGCGGCCTCTTCCTGCTGGCGGTGATTCTGGCCCTTGTCTCTGTGTGCACCCCCGATGCCTCCCTGCCTGTAGCTTACCCGTCTTCTCCACTGTCCTCTCTCCTAGGATCTGGAAGTCTGAGCTCATGCTCCGGTCTGTCCTGGTCCCCTGGCTGAGTTCTCCAGTTCGTGCCTGCTTCCCTCCGTATCGCCTGTGTTCCTGACCTGTCCGCCATCCGTATTCTTGTTTCTGGGGAGGTCCTCCGCCAGCATCTCTGGCCCCTTGCCAGCTCTCCTGTATTCTCTCTGGGTACCAGCTGCCGTGGTGATAGTTACTCGCGGGCCTGCCCCAAACACTCCCTGTATAGGAGGTGGTCCACCTGGCCAGCTCGCCCGTGGGAGGTTCGTTGCCACGGTCCAGCGGGTCCACTCCAGGAGATCTACCCAAGTCTCACATCACACTTTGCAAGAATCTTTGAATGTTTTATGATAACCTATTTGATAATGTTGTGTCTTGTGGAAAGTAAATGTCTTTTATAGAATATTTGATACAGGGAATTAGAAAAGTTTTGAGATAGAATGTGAGAATTGAATAAAGACTGAAGAATTGAATGTGACAGGTGACAGGCCAAGTACAGATAGTCAGTGTCTTGCATCCAGTAGAAAGAGAGAGAAAGAATAATTGCACTTTGAACTATGAATTGCACTTAAGTAAATTTTTGATACTAAGATAGGAAGTTAAGCTGTTTGTAATGTTTAAGAAATGTGCCTCCTACATTAGGAAGATTAGATAAGTATTGTTGAATAGCATTTAAAAAATTTTGTGTGTTCCTGTATTGTACCTTTTGTTGTCTTACAACCCGCGGACGTGCTGTGTTTAACGGGGGGTATGTGGTGCCCCTGAGGCTTCAGTCGCCACAGAGGTACTGCACCTTCTCCTAAGGTGTAGTGCCCCACCATCCAGGTAAGGTGGGAACTCCTGACCTCCACACCTGCATTCCACACACAGGATAGTTCAGTGGGGCCACCTAACAGCTTCAGGCTGGGGGTTAGCAGAGCACCCCTCGTGGAACCCTGCTTCGTAACACGAGATGTGTTGGGAGGCGGGTGGAGTGAGATGATATAAAAGAGTGGGAAGAGTGAGAGTTAGGGAGGAGTTGGTTGGTTAGTTGGAGAGAGAAGAGAGAAGATGGGTGTCTGAAGGATGTGCTGCAGCAGGTCCCAGTGATCTGGGCTGCTGGCATGAGAAAGACAGAGAAAGAGATTGATAAGATTGATAACCTAACCTTCCATAAGAGAGATAGAACAGATCGGAACGAAGGAGAATAGAAGGACAGTGGGAAGCTGGTTGAAGAAAGATAGAGAACCCTTCCAGTCCAGAGACCGCAAAGGCCGGGGCCCGGTCCCCGAGGTTGATTGGATCTTTATGTCCGGCAACAGACACCGGAGGAGTAATGATCCGCTAACACCTTGCTTCCATCATAGACTTGGGACACTGTTATGAATGAGTCACCGTAGGAGGCAAAAATAGAAATGCTAGCTAAGTCCAGAAAACCAGAGAAGTTGGCAGCAATCGGATTGCAGACCACTGAACCTATCAACACAACTAGCAGTAGCCGTGGGGGGGTTCCTACGATGCCCTAGACCCCACGATCACAGCCGGAGGACTATAAAGCCTAAAGACAGAAAGGGAAATCTAAACTGCCCCAGAGCAGATCCTGTTGTGAGTTCATTTTCCCCTTCATTACTGAGGCCCGAGGAACTCCCTCTTCTGGTAAAGAAAGGTAGTGAGCCTGATTGTCAAACACCTGAGGCTGATGATTGTGACTGGCTGAGTGGAGTTACGGACTGGATATAATGCTGCCGACGCCCTTCTGCCCTGCGGGTGATTTCTCTGTGGGATCCTTGGAGACCAGTCTGAATTCCTGCTCCTCCAAAGCTAAGTTTGCTGCTCAGCCTTTTGCTTTTGTGCTTTGATTTTGTTTTTGCTTTGTTTTTCTGGATTTTGCCATTCCCTGCTGGGGTGTGCTGAATTCATTTAGCTCTGTCTTCTGAAAATACCTGAGTGCTGATTCAGTTTTTGAAGCCTAGATGCTTCAGGGCCTTTTTCATATCAGCTGGTTGGCTTTTGTCTTTGATAGGGTTTTGGCAGATTGCAGACTGCAGCCTTCCTTTCCTTTCCTATCTAGGTAGTTTTGGGGCCCCGTCTTTGCTCAGTCTATCTTTCTGTTTGTGTTAGTATTTTCATCTTGCTTCACCGTCATTATATGTTGGGGGCTGCCTATTGCTTTGGGGTCTGCTCTGGGGCAGTTTAGATTTCCCCTTTCTTTCTTTAGGCCTATGTATTTCTCCGGCTGTGATCGAGGGGTCTAGGGCATCGTAGGAACCCCCCACGGCTACTGCTAGTTGTGTTGATAGGTTCAGGGGTCTGCAATCTGATAGTTGCCAACTTCTCTGGTTTTCTGGACTTAGCTTGTATTTCTGCTTTTGCCTCCTACGGTGACTCAATCATAGTAGAATCACCCGCCATACCGCAGATTCTAGGGTACTCAATAGCAGGAAAGTATTGTAAAAAAAAAAAAGAAAAAAAAAAAAAAAGGTGTGTATATTTTTTCCTCTATATCTCTGAGGCCGTAGGGGGAATTTTTTTTTTTTTTTTTTCTCTCAATGGAGATAAAGCAATTGTCTGATCGTGTGGAGCAGCTCGCTACGGAAGTGGGGGGAATTTCCGCCTACCTTGCTCATTCACATGCTGCTGAACCAAAGATTCCTACACCTGATGTATTTTTTGGGGATCAGTCTAAATTTTCGAATTTCAAAAATAATTGTAAATTATTTTTTGCCTTGAAGTCTAACTCGTCAGGGAGCTCCGCGCAGCAGGTTAAAATTGTCATCTCTTTGCTGCGTGGCGATCCCCAGGATTGGGCGTTTTCTTTGAAACCAGATGATCCTATTCTGACTAATGTGAACGCATTCTTTCAAGCTTTGGGGTTGTTGTATGACGAACCTAATGCCATTGATCAGGCTGAAAAGACCCTGCTGGCATTGAGCCAGGGTCGTGATTCTGCAGAATTGTACTGTCAAAAATTCTGAAAGTGGGCAGTACTTACTACCTGGAATGATAATGCCTTGGCTGCTCTCTTTCGGAAGGGGTTGTCAGAAGCCGTAAAAGATACTATGGTGGGATTTCCTGTTCCCTCTGGTCTTGACGATTCTATGTCATTAGCCATTCAGGTTGATCGGCGTTTGCGCGAACGCAAAGCTGCACGAGAGGTGTTGCCACCTGTTGAACAAATGTCTGAACCTATGCAATGTGATAGAGTTTTTTCCAGAGAGCAGCGTCAGGAGTTCAGAAGGCGTAATAAGTTGTGTTTTTTCTGTGGAGATGCCTCGCATATTATTTCTGTCTGTCCCAAACGAGAGAAACGCTTTGCACACACGTTTTCTGTTGGGGGTGTTCAACCTAAGTTTCTTCTGGCTATTACTCTGATCTGCTCCCTGTCCACATTTTCCGCCAAGGCGTTTGTGGATTCGGGAGCAGCCCTAAACCTAATGGACTTGGATTTTGCTAAACGTTGTGGATTTCCGATGACACCTCTGCAGACGCCTATCCCTTTGAGGGGAATTGATGCTACTCCTTTGGCTAAAAATAAACCCCAGTTTTGGACCCAGGTGGTAATGCGGGTCGCCCCAGACCATCAAGAAAATTGCAGATTTCTGGTGTTGCATAATCTGCATGATACTGTTGTTCTGGGGTTTCCCTGATTACAGATTCATAATCCAGTTTTGGATTGGAAATCTGTGTCTGTGGTGAGTTGGGGTTGTCGGTGTGCCTTTAGTGAGGCTCCGGTGTTTTCCACCTCTCCTCAGTCGCATGATGTTCCTGATTATTTGGCGGACTTTTATGATGTATTTAGTGAGAATGAGTCTGCGTCTCTGCCTCCTCATAGGAGTTATGACTGTGCAATTGAACTGAGCCCGGGGTGTAAATTTCCCAAGGGTCGGCTCTTCAATTTATCTGTACCCGAGCACGAGGCTATGCGGTCCTATATTAAGGAGGCGTTGGAGAGGGGTCATATTAGACCATCCTCGTCACCCTTGGGTGCCGGTTTTTTTTTTGTAGCCAAAAAGGATGGATCATTAAGACCTTGTATTGATTATCGTGCCCTCAACAAAATTACTGTTAAATATCAGTATCCGTTACCCCTGATTTCTGATCTTTTCTCCAGAGTTAAAGGTGCTTGCTGGTTTACCAAGCTTGACCTCAGGGGGGCGTATAATCTTATTCGCATTAAGCATAGGGATGAATGGAAGACGGCGTTTAATACTCCGAAGGGACATTTTGAGTACCTGGTGATGCCTTTTGGGCTCACTAATGCTCCTTCTGTCTTCCAGTGCTTCATGAACGATATTTTCCGAGATTTTGTCGATAAATTTTTGATTATCTATCTGGATGATATTTTGATCTTCTCCAAGGATTGGGATTCTCATGTGGAACATATTCGGACTGTGTTCCGGATCTTGAGGGAGAATTCCCTGTATGTCAAGGGATCTAAATGCCTTTTTGGAGTACAGAGGATTTCTTTTTTGGGATTTATTTTGTCCCCGTCAACAATTGAAATGGACCCGGCCAAGGTACAGGCCATTCACGATTGGGTTCAGCCCACTTCTTTGAAGGCCCTCCAGAAGTTTTTGGGTTTTGCTAATTTTTATCGGAAATTTATAGCAAAATTTTCTAGTATTGCCAAGCCATTGACTGATTTGACTAAAAAGGGTGCTGATGTGTTAAATTGGTCTCCGGAGGCTGTTTCTTCCTTTCAGGAGTTGAAGCGAAGATTCACCTCCGCCCCGGTTTTGCGGCAACCTGATGTCTCACTTCCATTCCAGGTAGAGGTGGATGCTTCTGAGATTGGTGCAGGAGCTGTTTTGTCCCAAAAGGATCCTGTAACATCTAAAATGAATCCTTGTGCTTTCTTTTCCCGAAAGTTCTCTCCATCTGAACGTAACTATGATGTGGGGAATAGGGAACTGTTGGCCATGAAATGGGAATTTGAGGAGTGGAGACATTGGTTGAAGGGAGCTAAGCATCAAGTCGTGGTCCTCAGTGACCACAAGAATTTGATTTACCTAGAGTCGGCTAAGCGCTTGAACCCTAGACAGGCTAGATGGGCCTTGTTTTTTACCCTTTTTGATTTTGTGGTTTCTTTTCTTCCTGGAACAAAGAATGTCAAGGCAGATGCCCTCTCTAGGAGCTTCCTTGCTGATTCTCCTGTGGTGACCAAGCCTGCTACCATCTTAGGCGAAGGGGTAGTTCTCTCTGCCATCTCGCCCGATTTGAGACGTGCTCTGGAAGAGTTCCAGGAGGACAAACCTGAGCGTTGTCCCAGTGGAAAGTTGTATGTTCCTGACCAGTGGAAGAAGAGAGTGATGTCTGAAGTTCATTGCTCTGCTTTGGCTGGTCATCCAGGTATTTTTGGTACTAGAGATCTGGTGAGTCGGTTTTTTTGGTGGCCCTCCTTGTCTCGTGATGTCAGGAATTTTGTGCAGTCCTGTGGGACGTGCTCCCGGTCTAAATCGTGTTCTCGCTCTAGTGGGTTGTTGATGCCTTTGCCGGTCCCCAAGAGGCCATGGACCCATATTTCAATGGATTTCATCGCTGATATGCCTGTCTCTCAGAGGATGACTGTTATTTGGGTGATTTGTGATAGGTTCTCTAAGATGGTTCATCTTGTACCACTCCCTAAGTTGCCGTCTTCCTCTGAGTTGATGCCCCTGTTTTTACAACAGGTGGTTCGTTTGCACGGGATTCCTGAGAACATTGTATCTGACAGAGGAGTGCAGTTTGTGTCTAGATTTTGGAGAACTTTCTGTTCCAGGCTGGGAATTCAGTTGTCCTTCTCCTCTGCTTTTCACCCTCAGACCAATGGGCAGACAGAGAGAACAAACCAGACCTTGAAGTCATATTTGAGATGTTTTATTTCTGCTGATCAGGATGATTGGGTTTCATTTTTGCCCTTGGCCGAATTTGCTTTGAATAATAGAGCTAGTTCTGCCACTTTGATGTCACCTTTTTTTTGTAACTTTGGGTTTCATCCTCGATTTTCTTCAGGGCAGGTGGAGCCCTCTGCCTGCCCAGGTGTTGACACTGTGGTGGAGAGAATGCACCAGATCTGGGACCAAGTGGTGGATAAGTTATCTCTCTCCCAGGAGAAGGCCCAGCGGTTTTCCAACCGACATAGGACCATTGGTCCCCAGTTTAAGATTGGTGATATGGTGTGGTTATCATCAAAAAATATTGCTATGAAGGTGGCTTCTCCTAAGTTTAAGCCTAGATTTATTGGACCTTACAAGATTGTGGAGATTATTAATCCGGTCTCTTTTCGTTTGGCTCTTCCTGTCACATTTAAAATCCATAATGTGTTCCATAAATCTTTGTTGAAGAGGTTTGTTGAACCTGTTGTTCCGGGGGTGGCACCTCCAGACCCTGTATTGGTTGAAGGTAACATGGAGTATGAGGTAGAGAAAGTACTGGATTCCCGTCTGGCTAGACGGAGACTCCAGTATTTAGTTAAGTGGAAGGGTTATGGTCAGGAGGATAATTCCTGGGTCTCCGCCTCTGATATTCATGCCAAACGATTGGTGCGTGCCTTTCATCGGGCTCACCCTGATCGCCCTGGTGGCATAGTTGAGGGTTCGGTGACCCCTCCTCAAGGGGGAGGTACTGTTGTGAGTTCATTTTCCCCTTCATTACTGAGGCCCGAGGAACTCACACTTCTGGTAAAGAAAGGTAGTGAGCCTGATTGTCAAACACCTGAGGTGTTATGATTGAGTCACCGTAGGAGGCAAAAACAGAAATGCTAGCTAAGTCCTGAAAACCAGAGAAGTTGGCAACTATCAGATTGCAGACCCCTGAACCTATCAACACAACTAGCAGTAGCCGTGGGGTGTTCCTACGATGACCTAGACCCCTCGATCACAGCCGGAGAATTACATAGGCCTAAAGAAGGAAAGGGGAAATCTAACTGCCCCAGAGCAGACCCCAAAGCAATAGGCAGCCCCCAACATATAATGACGGTGAAGCAAGATGAAAACACTTACACAGACAGAAAGACAGGCTGAGCAAAGACGGGGCCAAAAACTACCTAGATAGGAATGGATAGGAAGGCTGCTGTCTGCAATCTGCCAAAACCCTATCAGAGACAAAAGCCAACAAGCTGATATAAAAATGGCCCTGAAGCAACTAAGCTTCAAAAACTAAATCAGCACTCAGGTACTTTCAGAAGACAGAGCTAACGGAACACTGCACACTCCAGCAGGGAGTGGCAGAATCCAAAAAGCAAGAAAAACAAAAACAAATCTTAAATGCAAAAAGGCAAAACAGAAAACTTAGCTTTAGGAGAGCAGGAATCAGACTGGTGTCCAAGAGTCCACAGAGAAATCACCCGCAGGGCAGAAAGGGCGTAGGCTGCCTTAAATCCAGTCAGTGACTCCACTCAGCCAATCGTCTTCATTAGTCCCAGGTGATTGATAATCAGGCTCACTACCTTCCTTCACTAGAATAGGGAGTTCACCAGGCCTCAGTGACGGAGGGGAGAATGAACTCACAACAGTACCCCCCCTTGAGGAGGGGTCACCGAACCCTCAACAACGCTACCAGGGCGATCAGGGTGAGCCCGATGAAAGGCACGCACCAATCTTTTGGCATGAATATCAGAGGCAGAGACCCAGGAATTATCCTCCTGACCATAACCCTTCCACTTAACCAAATACTGGAGTCTCCGTCTAGCCAGACGGGAATCCAGAATTTTCTCTACCTCATATTCCAAGTTACCTTCAACCAATACAGGGTCCGGAGGTGCCACCTCAGGCACAACTGGCTCAACAAACCTCTTCAACAAGGACTTATGGAACACATTATGGATCTTAAATGTGACAGGAAGAGCCAAACGAAAAGAGACCGGATTAATAATCTCCAAAATCTTGTAAGGTCCAATAAATCTAGGCTTAAACTTAGGAGAAGCCACCTTCATAGCAATATTTTTTGATGATAACCACACCATATCACCAATCTTAAACTGGGGACCAATGGTCCTATGTCGATTGGAAAACCGCTGGGCCTTTTCCTGGGAGAGAGATAACTTATCCACCACTTGGTCCCAGATTTGGTGCATTCTCTCCACCACAGTGTCAACACCTGGGCAGGCAGAGGGCTCCACCTGCCCTGAAGAAAATCGAGGATGAAACCCAAAGTTACAAAAAAAAGGTGACATCAAAGTGGCAGAACTAGCTCTATTATTTAAAGCAAATTCGGCCAAGGGCAAAAATGAAACCCAATCATCCTGATCAGCGGAAATAAAACATCTCAAATACGACTCCAAGGTCTGGTTTGTTCTCTCTGTCTGCCCATTGGTCTGAGGGTGAAAAGCAGAGGAGAAGGACAACTGAATTCCCAACTTGGAACAGAACGTCCTCCAAAATTTAGACACAAATTGAACTCCTCTGTCAGATACAATGTTCTCAGGAATCCCGTGCAAGCGAACCACCTGTTGCAAAAACAGGGGCACCAACTCAGAGGAAGATGGCAACTTAGGGAGTGGTACAAGATGAACCATCTTAGAGAACCTATCACAAATCACCCAAATAACAGTCATTCTTTGAGAGACCGGCATATCAGATATGAAATCCATTGAAATATGGGTCCATGGCCTCCTGGGGACCGGCAAAGGCATCAACAACCCACTAGAGCGAGAACAAGATTTAGACCGGGAGCAAGTCCCACAGGACTGCACAAAATTCCTGACATCATGAGACAAGTTGGGCCACCAAAAAGAGCGACTCACCAGATCTCTAGTACCAAAAATACCCGGATGACCAGCCAATGCAGAGCAATGAGCTTCAGACATCACTCTCTTCTTCCACTGGTCAGGAACATACAACTTTCCACTGGGGCAACGCTCAGGTTTGTCCTCCTGGAACTCTTGCAGAGCAAGTCTCAAATCGGGCGAGATGGCAGAAAGAACTACCCCTTTGCCTAAGATGGTAGCAGGCTTGGTCACCACAGGAGAATCAGCAAAGAAACTCCTAGAGAGGGCGTCTGCCTTGACATTCTTAGTTCCAGGAAGGAAAGAGACCACAAAATCAAAACGTGGAAAAAACAAGGCCCACCTAGCCTGTCTGGGGTTCAAGCGTTTAGCCGACTCTAGGTAAATCAAATTTTTGTGGTCAGTGAGGACCAAAACTTGATGTTTGGCTCCCTCCAACCAATGTCTCCACTCCTCAAATGCCCATTTCAATTGAGTCTCCAACAGTTCCCGATTCCCCACATCATAGTTACGTTCAGATGAAGAGAACTTTTGGGAAAAGAAAGCACAGGGATTCATTTTAGATGTTACCGGATCCTTTTGGGACAACACTGCTCCTGCACCAATCTCAGAAGCATCCACCTCTACCTGAAATGGGAATGAGACATCAGGTTGCCGCAGAACCGGGGCGGAGGTAAATCTACGCTTCAGCTCCTGAAAGGAAGCAACCGCCTCCGGAGACCAATTCAACACATCCGCACCCTTCCTGGTCTGGTCAGTCAATGGTTTGGCAATACTAGAAAATTTTGCTATAAATTTCCGATAAAAATTAGCAAAACCCAAAAACTTCTGGAGGGCCTTCAAAGAAGTGGGCTGAACCCAATCATAAATGCCTGTACCTTGGCCGGGTCCATTTCAATAGTTGACGGAGACAAAATAAATCCCAAAAAAGAAATCCTCTGTACTCCAAAAAGGCATTTTGATCCTTTGACATACAGAGAATTCTCTCTCAAGATCCGGAACACAGTCCGAATATGTTCCACATGAGCATCCCAATCCTTGGAGAAGATCAAAATATCGTCCAGATAGATAATCAAAAATTTATCTACAAAGTCTCGGAAAATATCGTTCATGAAGCACTGGAAGACAGAAGGGGCATTAGTGAGCCCAAAAGGCATCACCAGGTACTCAAAATGTCCCTCCGGAGTATTAAACGCCATCTTCCATTCATCCCCCTGCTTAATGCAGATAAGATTATACGCCTCCCTGAGGTCAAGCTTGGTAAACCAGCAAGCACCTCTGACTCTAGAGAATAGATCCGAAATCAGGGGTAACGGATACTGATATTTAATAGTAATTTTATTGAGGGCACGATAATCAATACAAGGCCTTAAAGAACCATCCTTCTTGGCCACAAAAAAAAACCCGGCACCTAAGGGTGAAGAGGATGGTATAATATGACCCTTCTCCAACGCCTCCTTAATATAGGACCGCATAGCCTCGTGCTCGGGTACAGATAAATTGAAGAGCCGACCCGTAGGAAATTTACACCCCGGGCTTAGTTCAATTGCACAGTCATAACTCCTATGAGGAGGCAAGGACGCAGACTCATTCTCACTAAATACATCATAGAAGTCCGCCAAATAGTCAGGAACATCATGCGACTGAGGAGAGGTGGAAAAAAACGGAGCCTCACTAAAGGTACACCGGCAACCCCAACTCACCACAGACACAGACTTCCAATCCAAAACTGGATTATGAATCTGCAACCAGGGAAACCCCAGAACAACGGCATCATGCAGACCATGCAACACCAAAAATCTGCAATTTTCTTGATGGTCTGGGGCGACCCGCATTACCACCTGGGTCGAAAACTGAGGTTTATTTTTAGCCAGAGGGGTAGCATCAATCCCCCTCAAAGGGATAGGCGTCTGCAGAGGTGTCAATGGAAATCCACAACCTTTAGCAAAATCCAAGTCCATTAGGTTTAGCGCTGCTCCCGAATCCACAAAAGCCTTGGCGGAAAATGTGGACAGGGAACAGATCAGAGTAATCGCCAAAAGAAACTTAGGCTGAACCCCACCAACAGAAAACGTGTGTGCAAAGCGTTTCTCACGTTTAGGACAAACAGAAATAATATGTGAGACATCTCCACAGAAAAAACACAGCTTATTGCGCCTTCTGAATTCCTGACGTTGCGCCTTAGACAAAACTCTATCACATTGCATAGGTTCAGACGTCTGTTCAACCGGTGGCAACACCTCTCGTGTAATACTGCGTTCACGTAAACGCCGATCAACCTGAATGGCTAAAGACATAGAATCGTCCAGACCAGAGGGAACAGGAAATCCCACCATAGTATCTTTTACGGCTTCTGACAAACCCTTCCGAAAGAGAGCAGCCAAGGCACTATCATTCCAGGTAGTAAGGACCGCCCACTTTCAGAACTTTTGACAGTACAACTCTGCAGATTCTTGACCCTGGTTCAATGCTAGCAGGGTCTTTTCAGCCTGATCAATAGCATTAGGTTCGTCGTACAGCAACCCCAAGGCTTGAAAAAATGCGTTCACATTAGTCAGAATAGGGACATCTGGTTTCAAAGAAAACGCCCAATCCTGGGGATCGCTGCGCAGCAAAGAGATAACAATTTTATCCTGCTGTGCGGGGCTCCCTGACGAGTTAGGCTTCAAAGCAAAAAATAATTTACAATTATTTTTGAAACTCAAAAATTTTGATCGATCCGCAAAAAATACATCAGGTGTGGGGATCTTTGGTTCAACAGCATGTGAACGAGCAAGATAGGCGGAAATTCCTCGCACTTCAGCAGCGAGCTGCTCCACACGATCAGACACTTGCTTTATCTCCATTGAGAGAAAAAAAAAATTCCCCCTACGGCCTCAGAGATATAGAGGAAAGAATATACACACTCTTTTTTTTTTTTTTTTTTAAACACAATTCTTTCCTGCTATTGAGTACCCCAGGATCTGCGGTTTGGCGGGTGATTCTGTTATGATTGAGTCATCGTAGGAGGCAAAAACAGAAATGCTAGCTAAGTCCAGAAAACCAGAGAAGTTGGCAGCTATCAGATTGCAGACCCCTGAACCTATCAACACAACTAGCAGTAGCCGTGGGGTGTTCCTACGATGACCTAGACCCCTCGATCACAGCCGGAGAGATACATAGGCCTAAAGAAGGAAAGGGGAAATCTAACTGCCCCAGAGCAGACCCCAAAGCAATAGGCAGCCCCCAACATATAATGACGGTGAAGCAAGATGAAAACACTTACACAGACAGAAAGACAGGCTGAGCAAAGACGGGGCCAAAAACTATCTAGATAGGAATGGATAGGAAGGCTGCTGTCTGCAATCTGCCAAAACCCTATCAGAGACAAAAGCCAACAAGCTGATATAAAAATGGCCCTGAAGCAACTAAGCTTCAAAAACTAAATCAGCACTCAGGTACTTTCAGAAGACAGAGCTAACGGAACACTGCACACTCCAGCAGGGAGTGGCAGAATCCAAAAAGCAAGAAAAACAAAAACAAATCTTAAATGCAAAAAGACAAAACAAAAAACTTAGCTTTAGGAGAGCAGGAATCAGACTGGTGTCCAAGAGTCCACAGAGAAATCACCCGCAGGGCAGAAAGGGCGTAGGCTGCCTTAAATCCAGTCAGTGACTCCAGTCAGCCAATCGTCTTCATTAGTCCCAGGTGCCTGATAATCAGGCTCACTACCTTCCTTCACTAGAATAGGGAGTTCACCAGGCCTCAGTGACGGAGGGGAGAATGAACTCACAACACTGAGGCTGATGATTGTGACTGGCTGAGTGGAGTTACGGACTGGATATAATGCTGCCGACGCCCTTCTACCCTGCGGGTGATTTCTCTGTGGGATCCTTGGAGACCAGTCTGAATTCCTGCTCCTCCAAAGCTAAGTTTGCTGCTCAGCCTTTTGCTTTTGTGCTTTGATTTTGTTTTTGCTTTGTTTTTCTGGATTTTGCCATTCCCTGCTGGGGTGTGCTGAATTCATTTAGCTCTGTCTTCTGAAAATACCTGAGTGCTGATTCAGTTTTTGAAGCCTAGCTGCTTCAGGGCCTTTTTCATATCAGCTGGTTGGCTTTTGTCTTTGATAGGGTTTTGGCAGATTGCAGACTGCAGCCTTCCTTTCCTTTCCTATCTAGGTAGTTTTGGGGCCCCGTCTTTGATCAGTCTATCTTTCTGTCTGTGTTAGTATTTTCATCTTGCTTCACCGTCATTATATGTTGGGGGCTGCCTATTGCTTTGGGGTCTGCTCTGGGGCAGTTTAGATTTCCCCTTTCTTTCTTTAGGCCTATGTATTTCTCCGGCTGTGATCGAGGGGTCTAGGGCATCGTAGGAACCCCCCACGGCTACTGCTAGTTGTGTTGATAGGTTCAGGGGTCTGCAATCTGATAGTTGCCAACTTCTCTGGTTTTCTGGACTTAGCTTGTATTTCTGCTTTTGCCTCCTACGGTGACTCAATCATAACAAGACCCCAAAGCAAAAGGCAGCCCCCAACATATAATGACGGTGAAGCAAGAAGAAAGAACACTAACACAGACAGAAAGATAGACTGAGCAAAGACGGGGCCCAAGCTAACTAGATAGGAAAGGACAGGAAGGCTGCTGTCTGCAATCCGTGAAAAACCCTGTGAAAATAAGAGCCAACAAACTGACAGTGAAAAAGGCCCTGAAGACGCTAGGCTTCAAAAAGCTATGTCAGTACTCAGGAATATTCTGAAGACAGAGCAACCAGCAAAAGGTGATTCAGCTCACCCCAGCAGGGAATGGCAGAATCCAGAAAAGCAAGGCAAACAAAAACAAACACAAATGCTAACAGGCAAAGAAGAAAACTTAGCTTTAGAGGAGCAGGAATCAGACTGGTCTCCTAGAAATCCACAGAGAAATCACCCGCAGGGCAGAAGGGAATCGGCAGCCTTATATCCAGTCCGTGACTCCACTCAGCCAGTCATCATCATCAGGCTCAGGTGCCTGATAATCAGACTCATTACCTTCCTTTACCAGAATAGGGAGTTCACCAGACCTCAGTGACGAAGGGGAAAATGAACTCACAACAGGACACAACAGCAACTGAATAGAGAGCCGGGACGCAGTGAGGAGTCCCCGAAGCAGGCTACAGCTGTCTGTCATACAAGTAAAGACTAGGAACACCTAGAGAGAGGCATTCCAGAGTAACTAAGTACTGGAGTGCTTCGCACCTAAAGGCGCATTGGAGGAGTCGTTCAGTAAGGTACGTGTTGGCGGAGTGTGGAAGGGAGAATCCTATCCTGCCTGGAGGTTGGCTGGAGCCCTGACCTGGAGAACACGGTACGGAGGCAGGCAGTGGAGTGAACTGCAAACAGTGAGTAAAGCTTTGGAACCACATACTCGGGTGTCCTCCAGTTATTCCCGCACCACTACACCTGGGTACCAGCCTCCATACCATTCTGCGCCTCTCCTCATCCATTGCACCTACACTGCCCTGGGACTACAGCTCCACCTGTGGGGAGCTACACCATCTTTGCTGCACCACACCATCAGTCCCAGCGGATCTGCATGCAGCGTTGGCTCAACATCTTACTTGCCAAACACCACGGGTGGCGTCACAAACTATTCTAATAAACTTTAACACCATTAACATCACCGCCATTGATATTGGGCGCCCAGGGCCACGGACCGGGTCACCGCTGATGTGACACATTCCCACCTTGACACCGGCCTGGTACCGAGTACCCCGCTGCCCTGGGTGTGCGAGGGCGACCAAAGGGCACAACAGCAATACAAATAGAGAGCCGGGACTTAGGAGTAGAGAGTCCCCGAAGCAGGCTACAGCTGTCTGCCGTGCAAGTAGAGTTCTTGGGAACATCTGTCAGGAGGAACTCCAGTGTAACACGGTACTGGAGATCTTCACACTTAAAGGCGCTTTAGAGGAGACCTTCTGGAAAGGCACATAAGTTGGCAGAGTGTAGAAGGGAGCTTTCCATCTTGCCTGGAGGTTGACTGAGTCCCTGACCCGAAGGACACGGCACAGAAGCGGGCACTACAGACTGTGAGTAAAGCTTTGGAAGTACATGCCCTGGTGTCCTCCATTCCTTCCTCCGTCCGTCTGCCTGACACTGCTACATCCCCTGCGCCAGACACTACATCACCTAAGTGTCTCCACATCTACACCGCCCTGGGACAACAGCCCTGCCTGTGGAGGGCTATACCATCATTGCTGCACCACGCCATCTGTCCTGGAGGATCTGCATGCAGCGTAGGCTTAACACCTCCCTTGCCGAACACCACAGGTGGCGTCACGAACTATTCATCTAACTACATTTCACTATTCACATCTTCCTATTACTTGGGCGATCAGGGCCACGGTCTGGGTCACCGCTGCTGTGACACGTCCCACTGACACCGGGCCGGTACCGAGTACCCCACGGCCCTGGGAGGGCGACCCACTCCCATATCTCTCTAGTAAGCTTGATTCTGCTCCCATAGCTCTGTAGTAGTCTCGGTTCTGCTCCTATAGCTCTGTATTAAGCTTGGTTCTGCTCCCTTATCTTTGTAGTAAGATCGGTTCTGCTCCCATATCTCAGTTCCCTTATCTACGTAGTAATAACATAGTAACATAGTTTTGAAGGCTGAAGGAAGAACTTTTGTCCATCTAGTTCAGCCTATTTTTAGTGCAGCTGTTCTGCATTGTTGATCCTGCGGAAGGCAAAAAACCCACAGAGTAGAAGCCAATTTTCTCCATAGGGAAAAAATTCCTTCCCCTAAGCTGGGTCAGTCATCTACCTATAATATTATGTTATTCATAACCTTGTATACTGTTACTCACAAGAAAAGCATCCATTCCTTTCTTAAATTCATTCAATGAGTTGGCCATCACCACTTCCTCAGGAAGAGAATTCCAGAGCCTCACTGCTCTTACAGTGAAGAACCCTCTTCTATGCTGGTGCAGAAATTGTCTTTCCTCCAAACGAAGAAAATGCCCCCTTGTTCTTGTCACAGTCCTTAGTACAAACAGTTCATTGGAGAGATCTCTGTATTGCCCTCTGATATACATGTACATATATATTAGGTCTTCCCTAAGTCTTCTCTTTTCTAGAGTAAATAGACCTAATTTTGATAACCTTTCTGGGTATTGTAGTGAACCAACTACATTTATCATTTTAGTAGCCCGCCTTTGAACCCTTTCAAGTTCAGTAATGTCTTTCTTGAGCACCGGCGTCCAAAATAGCACACAATACTCCAAGTGTGGTCTGACGAGTGATTTGTATAGAGGGAGAATTATGTTTTCATCTCGTGTCCCCAGACCTCTTCTAATGCATCCCATGACCCTATTTGCTTTGCTGGCAGCTGCCTGACACTGGGCACTCCAATTTAGCTTCTTATTGACTAAGATGCCTAAGTCTTTTTCCATGTCTGATTTCCCCAGCAGTTTTCCATTTAGTAAGTAATTATAGCATATGTTTCTCCTTCCCATGTGCATAACCTTACACTTATCTGTGTTAAACCTCATTTGCCATTTTTCAGCTCAATTCTCCAATTTACTCAAATCTGTCTGTAGTTGCAAACTGTCCTCCTTTGTGTTAACTACCTTACATAGTTTTGTATCATCTGCAAATACTGATATTTTACTGTGCAAGCCATCCACTAGATCATTAATAAATATATTAAATAGTAGAGGGCCCAATACAGAACCCTGTGGTACCCCACTAGTAACCCTGGCCCAATCTGAGTATGCCCCATTAATAACCACTCTTTGTTTTCTATCACTAAGCCAGCCAGCTTAATCTTGGTTCCATTTGTGTCTGTGTAGTCAGCTTGCTTATAATAATATTGCTTATTATAATATGTATTCACTGTGTAGTGGTGATGGTAGTGGACATTGTGTAGCCATATTTTAAAGTAGCATGTTGATAATATTGGTCTTTGCATTGTGTATTTTTGGTTAGCAACATTGGTATACTGTAATTATGTATGTATAGATGATATTTTAAATGGCTTAGGGGAGTTATATGGGGAAATATGCACTTTGGGGCTTGGGCCCCTGATCTTATAGGACTCTAGCAATGCTCCTGGTTTATAGTATGAGGTGTGTATGTGGTGTATATAGTATGGTGTGTGTGTGTATATAATATGCTATGCATTATTTTTCAACTGGCTAACATGGTACCAAACCCCTTTTTTTCTTTTATATAATACTAGCTGAAGAGCCCGGCGCTGCCCGGGCATAGTAACTAACTGTGGTTAGTTATAGCAAATTATAATTATCCTCCATCCCATAGTCCTGTGCCCATATACCCATCATACATATCCACGATCCCATAGGCCCGTGCCCATATACCCATCATACATATCCTCCATCCCATAGTCGAGTGCCCATATACCCATCACACATCCTCCATCCCATAGTCCCATGCCCATATACCCATCACACAACCTCCATCCCATAGTCCCATGCCCATATACCCATCATACATATTCACCATCCCATAGTCGAGTGCCCATAAACCCATCACACATCCTTCATATCATAGTCCCATGCCCATATACCCATCATACATATCCTCCATCCCATAGTCCTGTGCCCATATACCATCATACATATCCGCCATCCCATAGTCCCGTGCCCATATACCCGTCATACATATCCTCCATCCCATAGTCCAGTGCCCATATACCAATCACACATCCTCCATCCCATAGTCCCGTGCCCATATACCCGTCATACATATCCTCCATCCCATAGTTCAGTGCCCATATACCCATCACACATCCTCCATCTCATACTCAACCATTATGACATCATAATGAGCGGCGGGGCTTGATACACACACACTTTTTCCCCATTATGTAGATAGGGGCAAAATTGTTTGGTGAATTGGAACGCGTGGGGCTGAAATTTCACCTCACAACATAGCCTAGGACACTCTCGGGGTCCAGACGTGTGACTGTGCCAAATTTTGTGACTGTAGCTGCGACGGTGCGGATGCCAATCCCGGACATACACACATACATACATACACACACTTGAGCTTTATATATTAGATGTGGCTTGTGTATATATTGTATGTGGAGTGTATATAGTATGTGGTGTGTATACATAGTATGTGGCTTGTGTATGTGTAGTATGAGGTGGGTATGTGGCATGTATATAGTATGTGGCTTGTGTGTATATACAGTAATATGTGGTGTGTATATAGTACGTGGTGTGTGTATATAAAATGTGGCTTGTATATATATTGTATGTGGAGTGTATATAGTATGTGGTGTGTATACATAGTATGTGGCTTGTGTATGTGTAGTATGAGGTGGGTATGTGGCATGTATATAGTATGTGGCTTGTGTGTGTATATACAGTAATATGTGGTGTGTATACAGTATGTGGTGTGTGTATATAAAATGTGGCTTGTGTATATTGTATGTGGTGTGTGTATATTATGTGTGACTTGTTTGTGTATATAGTATGTGGTGTGTGTATAATATGTGGTGTGTATATAGTATATGGTGTGTGTATAGTATGTGGTGTGTGTATATAGTATGTGGTGTGTGTATATAGTATGGTGTGAGTATATAATGTGTGGCTTGTGTGTGTATATATGGTATGTTGTGTGTATATAGTATGTTGTGTGTATGTTATATGTGGCTTGTATGTGTGTATATAGTATGTGGTGTGTGTATAATATGTGGTGTGTATATAGTATATGGTGTGTGTATATAGTATATGGTGTGTGTGTATAGTATGTGGCTTGTGTGTATATAGTATGTGGTATGTGTATATAGTATGGTGTGAGTATATAATGTGTGGCTTGTGTGTGTATATATGGTATGTTGTGTGTATATAGTACGCTGTGTGTATGTTATATGTGGCTTGTATGTGTGTATATAGTATGTGGTGTGTGTATAATATGTGGTGTGTATATAGTATATGATGTGTGTATATAGTATGTGGTGTGTGTATATAGTATGGTGTGAGTATATAATGTGTGGCTTGTGTGTGTATATATGGTATGTTGTGTGTATATAGTATGTTGTGTGTATGTTATATGTGGCTTGTATGTGTGTATATAGTATGTGGTGTGTGTATAATATGTGGTGTGTATATAGTATATGGTGTGTGTGTATAGTATGTGGCTTGTGTGTATATAGTATGTGGTGTGTGTATATAGTATGGTGTGAGTATATAATGTGTGGCTTGTGTGTGTATATATGGTATGTTGTGTGTATATAGTATGTTGTGCGTATGTTATATGTGGCTTGTATGTGTGTATATAGTATGTGGTGTGTGTATCTAGTATATGGTGTGTGTATATAGTATGTGGCTTGTGTGTATATAGTATGTGGTGTGTGTATATAGTATGTGGTGTGTATATAGTATATGATGTGTGTATAGTATATGGTGTGTGTATAGTATGTGGCTTGTGTGTATATAGTATGTGGTGTGTGTATATAGTATGGTGTGAGTATATAATGTGTGGCTTGTGTGTGTATATATGGTATGTTGTGTGTATATAGTACGTTGTGTGTATGTTATATGTGGCTTGTATGTGTGTATATAGTATGTGGTGTGTATATAGTATATGATGTGTGTATAGTATATGGTGTGTGCATAGTATGTGGTGTGTGTATATAGTATGGTGTGAGTATATAATGTGTGGCTTGTGTGTGTATATATGGTATGTTGTGTGTATATAGTATGTTGTGTGTACGTTATATGTGGCTTGTATGTGTGTATATAGTATGTGGTGTGTATATAGTATATGATGTGTGTATAGTATGTGGCTTGTGTGTATATAGTATGTGGTGTGTGTATATAGTATGGTGTGAGTATATAATGTGTGGCTTGTGTGTGTATATATGGTATGTTGTGTGTATATAGTACGTTGTGTGTATGTTATATGTGGCTTGTATGTGTGTATATAGTATGTGGTGTGTGTATCTAGTATATGGTGTGTGTATATAGTATGTGGCTTGTGTGTATATAGTATGTGGTGTGTGTATATAGTATGGTGTGAGTATATAATGTGTGGCTTGTGTGTGTATATATGGTATGTTGTGTGTATATAGTACGTTGTGTGTATGTTATATGTGGCTTGTATGTGTGTATATAGTATGTGGTGTGTGTATCTAGTATATGGTGTGTGTATATAGTATGTGGCTTGTGTGTGTGTGCAAATAGTATGTGGTGTGCTATAACATATGACGCTGCACAGTGTCCTTACAGGACCACCTGTATAACCATGGCTCTGGAATACCCTGTGACATATTTGAGAAAGATTCATTGAATCAATACATGAATACATGACTTATACCTATGGAAATAAATACAAATCATCCATTTTGCTTGAACTGAATTGAGTGTGCAGTGAACATTTCCAGGATAGAGGAGCAGCACCATGCAAAGGAGCAGTGAGGGACCTGCAGCCGCTAAGGCCGGACAGAGCCCTGACTTCAACCCCATCCAACACATTTGGGATGAACAAGAATGAAGATTGCTAGCCAGGACCACCCATCCAGCATCAATGTCTACTGTCACAAATGCGATCCTGATTGAAGGGGCAAAAATCCCCACAGACACCTCCAAAATCTTGGAGAAAAAGACAAACGCCACATTAATGCCTATGAATTTAGAGTAACATGTTATAAAATTCCGTATCCCTACACTTATGTGCATATGTATAATAACAATATAAGAAAAAAATTGGACTATACTCTTCTTTATACATGTGTTCATGTGTGTGTGGAGTGGGGGGGCGCAGGGGTGCTGTTTTCTATAATATGCTGTATCACATTATTTACATACATCTATAAATCCTCCAATACTTTATTATACAGGATTATACTGGATCTGATTGTCTCCTGCAGCCATTCTAGAATGTTGTGACATCACAGGATCGGCGCTATTGTCAGCCGCTCTACTGGAACTCCTTTGAGGGTTGCAGTTGTGGATGAGAGTGAGTATGCGCGTCTTATGCTCCTGCCCTGCCCTTATTATTCCCCATTTCCTAGCTATACAAATTTCTGATTTCTTGTGATAAGCTTCCCCTATTTCCCAATTCTCATGTCCCATACATTTTTAGAAAGAAAACCTTATATTTGTTAATTAGTTACAGTAATATTTACTGTTGATAAAGTTGGCATTTGAGATTAGGCTATTTATATGGAAACCTCTCTATTTGTCCTATTCAGGATTGTGCGATTGGTTCTAGAAGAATGTGGAGCACAAACGAGAGACCAATCTATGTAAGTTCCAAATAAGAAAAGCCATGGAATTCAGAATAGTGATAGTAATGCTGTCTCTATACGTGTATGTAATAATGAATTTCTGTTGTCTGATGTCCGTTCTTTATACACTTTCTTTTTTTGCATGGTATCCTGATGTATTAATAATATTTTGAGGTAGTTATGATTATGTGATTGCTGTTATGTATTTTTTTGTGGAGTTGTAGCAACCAAAAACCTGCAACGTTGGCATTTTGATTCTTTTTTATGCTTTACAGTTTCTACAGATTAGGTCAGTTAATTTTATATTTTCATAGGTCAGACTTTTCTGAACAGATTGATACCAAATATGTGTTTTTCTTTTATTTTTCTCTTTCTTTAATACTGGAGGAAAGGGGGTTGATTTGAATTTTTATCTTTTTCCATTTTTAAAAACTTTTTTCTTTCATGGGTAGAGTTGAGTGGACCCCTGGTTGTTTGGGTCCAGCGGGTTCGGCCGAACTGTTAAAAAACCCGGACCCCATTCACATGAATGGGGAGCCCGAATATCCAGTGTCTGCCATGCACTGCTACTACAAATGACAGCGTGAACCCACCGCTGAGATCGGCGGTACAAAGTTTACCTCCAGTCACTGGTGTCGGCTGATGAGACATCTGCTCCCATCAACCGACGCCAGCTGCTGCTAATAACATTGAGAGCAGGTGATGACTCATGCTCTCTAAATAAATAATTAAAAAAACAATGTGTGGCTTCCCCTGTATTTTTGATAACCTGCCAGGCAAAACTGATAGCTTGGGGCCCCAAAGCTCAGCTGTCAGCTTCAGCAAGGCTGGGTATCAAGTATAGAGGGGTTCTCAGGGCTGGAAGGAAGACTGAGATCAGCTGCAGCCCGGACTTCCTCTTCATGTTCAATCTGTACGAAGGTGGGGACAATGATGCCAGCGCTGATTGGGCGCCGAGCACCACGTGTCACAACATGGCACCAGAGCTCTGGGGACCGCAAGTGCTGACACTGCTGGAACAGCACCAGCATGGGAGGGGAGTCTAAGCTTTATTATTTTATTGGGACCAAACATTTAGTTCAAGAAGGAATTGTCCAAGTAGTGGACAACTCTTTTAAAGAGTTAAATCTTTGTAGCATAATAACGTTTACTTATATATAGCGCTAGCATATTGTGCAGTGCTTTGCATACATTATCATCGCTGTCCCCAATGGAGCACACAATCTAATTTCCCTATCAGTATGGGGAGAACATACAAACTCCTTGCAGATGTTGTCCTTGGTGGGATTTGAACCCCATCGCTGCAAGGCTGCAGTGCCATGAAACACACACAACTCTTTGTTACATTACGGCAGATGTAGTAACGCAGCGATGCCAGTTTACCCCCATTTTTAAACCCAATAAATATGTACAGAGCTTCCTAATACACAACTAATGTATAAATATATTCCACATATCTTATAGTTGTCAGCAGATGCCGGGTCACATAGCAGGCGTGCTGTTTATGGACTGTATGAATGCTGCATGGGGCACGGACTGGCGCTCTGCTCATAGATTTATTAATACTAGCGCAGTCTATCTTGTGTGATAATGTCACATTCATTGTCTAGTGTAATGGGTGTAATGGAAGCCTATGAGTATGTGATGTACAGGACAATGTAAGAAGATAAAAGATTTCATAGACTTTTTACACTTCTCTGTATTACTTTTACAGCCTGCAGTGATTGACATCCCATGTAAGTATCACATTCTTCTCACATGCATTTATAGCATTTATGCCTGGCCGTGTCCCCCAGCGCCCTGCTCCGGTCTGTGCAGTGTGGGGCTGAGGTTTTCTACAGCAGGCGCGATCTATTGCTGCCTATCGCGCCTGCTGAGCCGAGTCTCAGGCTGAATGGTGGAACAAGAAGCTGATGGTAAAATTATGATGATGGTTGGGTTGATGGGGAAACAAAGCCAACACTCCCCAGGACTCACGGGTCGTGTGGCCCCCCGCTATTGATGTGACGCCCCTGCAGTCCAGTAGGGACTGTATAGCCGAAACCTGGATGCCAGATCAGATCCGATATTGTGTAAGGAAGTCTCTGTACAATCACGTTGTAAAGGAAGGGCTCAGTCACATGTGTGTCTATGTACCAGGGGTGCTGCCAGTATTTTTCACTGGCCCTTATGTTCTATGGAGCTGGTAACATGTCAGCTGTGGGGCGAATTGTGGATCACACTCACCCACTGACTGACTACTAGGAGAGACTTGGGAAACTTCCATCAGGTTTTGGTTTTCTTTTTGCATACAATAGAAAAGGATGAGATACTGATGGTAAAAAAATGGACACATGGACTAAAACTAGATGAAAATTGGAAGCAGCGCACTGATGAAAATTAGTTTGGGTTTGTGCAGATGAGAAAAACAAAGACGTGTGAATACGACCCAAAAATAAGTCGTCCGCTGCAACTGTTATTAAATACTTCAATAAATCCAATTGTAAACTGTTGTTTCTTTTTCAGCTGAAGGTGTAAATCGCAGGTAAGAGTCTTTCTCATCATTGTACAATGTGTGGGGCGCATGCGCCACCTCGGCTCCATGCTACAGGGGCATCTCAGGGCTGGAGGGTCCGGGGAACGCAGCCCCAGCAAACAGCAGCTTATTCCCTATACTGTGGATTGGGGATAAATAAGGGGGAACATCTATTTTAACAGCTCCCATCAATTACTAGTGTTACCATACCTTCTAGTTATTTAGTTAACCCTTACCTAATCTATGCATTGATGTATTTCCTTGTACTATAGGATGGACTTCACAGGATTCCGTAAATTTACAACACTGAAGATAAAATATATAGAAAAGATCACAATTTTGTAAGTGATAAAAATGTAACGCTCTAATATAAACCAACCTTCTGGATTCCATAAAGATGGCGCTGTCTCCTTATCTCTGATGACGGAGTCATTATATTCTGGGAGGGATGTTACCCTGTAGATCCTGTCTGCACACAATATCTGTCTACACAGAGAGCCGCCATGTATTGGGCACCGCTCATGGATCGTATCTTACAGCACAAAGATGCCACAACACAGGGATTATTATTTCACTTGTTCAATGGTAGGAGGAGAAAACACAGGAGCCATTATGGTAGTATGGCTTCTTAGAAAGGAAGGACGTATACCTTCTCTAGGGATCTGTATTCAGAGCTCATCTGACAGTTTTCCCAATGAACAGTGTATAGTTAGAAAATCACCACTAAATTAAATTCATTATGTTTGGAATAATCATCTATTGTAAATTTAAAAAGGGAAATAATAAAGACAAGAAAGGCCATGGGATCTTTTTCTGCCAATAATCTTCTAGTTCTCTCGGTATCCCGTACAGAAACATCCTCTATTGGCAGCTGCTGCCAGACAGAATTTGAGGATTTCAAGAGAATCTATCACCAGGTTTTTGCTGCCGCATCTAAAAGCAACAATTTCAGCAATGTTTCTCATTACTGGGCTGCTTACAATTTTGATAAAATTATTTTATCTGCTGCAGATCTAGCAGTGCTCTGAATGTTGAGCCCTGTATAACTCCGCCCACACCACTGATCGGCTGCTCAATGTACACTGTGCATAGGCAAAAGACTGCCAATCAGGGGTGGGTGCAGAGCTCATAAATAAGGAGGACTACATGGCAGCAGGTTTACTAGTCCTCTAGAGATAATCTTCTGCTGATAAAAGCGTGATTTTATCAAAGCTACAGCAAACAGCTCCATAATTATGGATGCGCATTCACCAGAGACGTGTCGATGTCACATAACATGTAACTTGCATCGCTGATTCTATTTTATCCTCTATTGAGCACTTTTGGTGAATAAAGGAAGAAGTTTGTTCACAAGTTCATTGAAATGGATTTTCTCCTGTTTAGGTTACAGCAAACAACCCAACAAGTGACACATCCCTGGAAGCAAGGTTTCCAGCTCTAAGTTATGCTACTCTCAGATTAGGAGGCAAAATCCTGGTGACAAATTCTCTTTAAAGGGAATATGAAACCAAGTTTTTGCTACATAATCTGAAAATGGTATGATGTAGGGACAGAGAAAATGATTCCAGCAATGTGCCACTTACTGGGCTTCTTGGTGCAGTTTTATTAAAATCCCTGTTTTCTCTTGTACAGATCTATCAGTGCTCTGAATGTTGAGCCCTGTATAACCCCTCCCACACTACTGATTGACAGCTTTCTAGGTAAATTATACTTTGCCAGAAAGCTGCTAATCATCGGTGGGGACAGAGTTATACAGAGCAGGAGGACTACATGGCATGAGGCAACTAGTCCTCTAATGATAATATCCTGCTAATAAAACAATAATTTTATTGAAACTACAGCAAGCAGCCCAGTAAGTGACAACTTGCTGGAATCATGCTCTTTGCCCCTACACAATGCTGTTCTCAGATTAAACAGCAGAAACCTGCTGACAGATTTTTTGTATCTCTGGAATGTAGTCAATGTAAAATGTTGGTAAAGAAAGTACCTAGAATGGAGGGAGGAGGGGAGGAATGAAGCCACATTTGTCATGATCACTAATGGTATTGAACATCCTAACAATTAATGGTATTTGTAACTTTCTATATGAGATATATATGTTCCATGTACCATAGGGAGCAGACCATACAGTGGCCGGAAGAAGAAGTTAGCACGGAGATCATGGAGATGGAGATAATACATCTGACTCTGTAAGTGCTAATAACAGCAAACCTCACAGATTGCACAGTGATATATAGAATTACTGCCTCCCACTGTGGACTATGACTTAGTGGGGGTTTAGGTTACACTTTACACTAAGTTACAGGGAAACATCAGAACTTGACTGGGTAGAACAATAGTGACCAGCAAGATTCAATTAAAACCCCCTACTTTACAGGGGGCTAACCACCGCTCCATGTAGGTGACTGAGGCAGTGCTGCCCCCAATACAGACATGGCTGAGAGCACTGTGGTACCTGGAATAATAGAGAGGATGCGGCACTGACCAGCACTGTGGGCTCTCCACTCTCAGGATCTGTGGGAGGACGAATGGTAGTCGGACCCCCACCGGGTCAGAGAGTGGAGCTGCGCTTGCGCAGTATGTTTCTTACATGCGCTTGCACATTGTTCATCGGCAATCTACACATGCGCAGTGACGATAGATGTATATACACACACATATATATATATCGATATACATAATATGAGAGTGTATATATATATATATATATATATATATATATATACACACACCGTATATATACATATATATAGAGAGAGATAAATATATATATATATACCTTATTATGTATGTATATATTGACAGCTCAATTATTACATATAAATAAATGAGTACACAGTTGAAACCAGAAGTTTACATACACTATATACAAAGGCACATATACATGTTTTTCTCAATATCTAACATGAAATCAGAATAGACTTTTCCTATTTTAGGACAATTAGAATTACCATAATTATTAATATTTGCCAAATGTCAGAATAATGAGAGAATGCTTTAAAGAGAACCTGTCAGCAGAATTGTGCTGAGTAACCTACAGACACTGTCAGGTTGGTGCTGTTACACTTAATAAAATTATACCTTGGTTGATGAAATCCGTCTTGTACTTTTTTAATCCTTATTTTTAGTTTTGTGTTTATGATATGCTTCTGCTCTAAGACGGGGTTGGTGTTTGTGGTACTCTGATAGGTATTCATAATGCAGACTGCTGACAGGTCACTGATCCCTCACTGACCTGCCCCCTAGTTTGCATAATGAATATACTAATGTGTGTATTTGAAAAAAAAATGTTACTTCATCAAAAAGGCGGTGCCTCCAGCATCTGCCCATTATCACTTGTCAGTTAGTGTCTATTATATTGTGGTGTTGAAAAGAAAAAAAAACACCATCAAAATGGCACCGTCAGCTGCGCCTGTGCATTTGCACCTATTGTGTACCAATAGATACTACTGTAAAAGAGTCGCCTCCTGCGCCATTTTAATGCAGTGTAAAATTTTATGGCTGTAGCAACAAGGGGTGGGCGGAGGCGTTTGCGCAGTACTATCTATCGGTATGCGATAGATGCCAATGTGCAGGCGCAGCCAGCGGCGCCATTTTGATGGTGAATTTTTTTTTCAACACAGCAAAATAATAGGCACTAACTGACAAGTGCACAGGCCCCGTAGACGCCACCATTTTGATGAAGTGACATGTCTTTTTAAATATACACATTAATATATTCACTATGCAAACTAGACGGCAAAAAGAAGCAGAAGACGGATTTCATCAACCAAGGCATCATTTTATTACGTATAAGGCCGAGGTCACACTGGCGAGGAATATGGACGAGTGAGAGGCGTTAAAAGCATGCATTACACATGGACAAATTATTCTCTATGGGTTTGCTCCCAACAGCCGTATATTTCTCGGGCATATTCTACGGTCCGTGCCAATCGCAGCATGCTGCGATTGTCAGCGTACTACGCCCGTAATACGCCAATGCAAGTCTATGGGTGCGCAAAAAAAAAAAAAAGGATTACACACGGACCACACATGTGACTTGCGAGAAATACGCACCCGGTGTCTTTTATAAAAGCCGGCAATTCAGTGCGCTGTACAGTAAACTCACACTGACAGGTTTAATAAAGAAATGAAAGAATAGATATATACACATAGAATACATATATATATATACATACATACATACATACATGTCATTGTGACAAACATATATATATTTATATTTATATTTCACAGAGTTCTTCATAGCAGAATAGCCGCTAAGTAAATTGGCGGCTTCTATCAAATCATTCACCAACGCGACATGAAATGACACATGGTTTACATTCAGTAAAGCATTTCATTTCATGTTTTTTTATATGTCCCTGACTAATAATTAGATGAGGGTTTGTGTGCAAAATTTGGGAGTTATAGTTGTTATTTTAAGGGGTTAATTCGTTGTTAAAAAATGCGTGGGCTTCCCATTGCCCTATAGTGGTGGCGAGTGGTTTAATCTAACAAAGGGTTAATGTCACCATTCGATTGTAAGGTGACATTAACCCTTTGTTAGATTAACCCATTCGCCACCGCTACAGGGCAAAGGGAAGCCCACACATTTTTCAACAACGAATTAACCCCTTTAAATAACAACTAGAACTCCCAAATTTTGCACACAAACCCTCATCTAATTATTAGTCTGGGACATATTAAAAAACATGAAATGAAATGCTTTACTGAATGTAAACCAGGTGTCATTTCATGTCGGGTTGGGGAATGATTTGAAAGAAGCCGGCAATTTAATAAGCGGCTATTCTGCTATGAAGAACTCTGTGAAATATAAATATATATATATATGTTTGTCTCAATGACTTGTGTGTATATATATATATATATATATATATATATATATATATATATATGCGCATTCTATGTGTCTATATCTATTATTTCGTTTCTGTTAGAAACTCTGTCATAGGGCTCCATTATATGTCCATTTTGCAAGGCGGCGAGAAAATCTCGCCATACGGATTGCATACGGATGCCAAACGGATTACATACGGATGCAGACATGCGCAAAATACGCAACCACACCTTGCTTACGGATGACATACGGAGCACTATTTAGGGGTCATTCATCCATATTACGCATGTAAACTACGGACCGTATTTTGCATCGGTTAGTGTGACCCCGGCCTAATGGTGCAGACCTGACACTGTCTGTAGGTTACTGAGCACAATCCTGCTGACAGGTTACCTTTAAGGCATTTTTATTGCTTACTGTAAAGTCAAAAGTTTATATACATTTAATTAGTATTTGGTACCATTGCCCTTAAACTGAATGACTTAGGTCAAATATTTGGGATATCGTTCCACAAGCTTTTCCCAATAGTTGGTTGGAATTTGGGCCCATTCCTCCTGACAAAACTAGTTTAACTGATCCAGGTTTGTAAGTGGCCTTGCTCACACAGTGCTATGAATATGTGCACTAATCCCTGCCTAATGTACAGTATGTATGTTCCGTACTATTTTGTGCCTATTGCATACATTCTCTGTACTATTCCCTGCTTAGTGCATATATTCTCCACACTATTGTCTGCCTGGTGCATATATTCTCCACACTATTCCCTGCCTATTGAATATATTCTTTGCACTATTCCCTGCTTAGAGCATATTTTATCTGCACTAATCCCTGCCTAGAGCATATATCCTCAGCACTCTTTCCTACCTAGTGCACATATTCTCCACACTATTCCCTGCCTAGGGCATATAGTCTCAGCACTCTTTCCTACCTAGTGCATATATTCTCCACACTATTCCCTGCCTAGGGCATATATTCTTTGCACTATTCCCTGCTTAGTGCACATATTCTCCACACTATTCCCTGCCTAGAGCATATATTCTCTGCACTTTTTCCTGCCTAGAGCATATATTCTCTGCACTACTCCCTGCTTAGTGCATATATTCTCTGCACTAATCCCTGCCTAGAGCATATATTCTCTGCACTCTTTCCTGCCTAGTGCATATATTCTCCACACTATTACCTGCCTAGTGCTTATATTCTCTGCACTATTCCCTGCTTAGTGTATATATTCTCCTCACTATTCCCTGCCTAGAGCATATATTCTCTGCACTAATCCCTGCCTAGTGCATATATTCTCCACACTATTACCTGCCTAGTGCATATATTCTCTGCACTAATCCCTGCCTGGTGCACATATTCTCCACACGATTTCATGCCTAGTGCATATATTCTCCACACTATTCCCTGCCTAGTGCATATATTCTCTGCACTAATCCCTGCCTAGTGCACATATTCTCCACACTATTCCCTGCCTAGTGCAGATATTCTCCACACTATTGTCTGCTTAGTTCATATATTCTCATCACTTTTCCCTGCCTAGTGCATATGTTATCTGCGCTAATCCCTGCCAGTCAGGGTACAGCTTGTATAAGAGTTTCAATTTGGTGTGGCCTGTAAATAACTCCACACACAGCCATTAATGTGTAAACCGCTGGTAACAATAGTGAGTACACCTCTAAGTGAAAATGGCCAAATTGTGCCCAAAGTGTCAATATTTTGTGTGGCCACCATTATTTTCAAGCACTGCCTTTACTCTCTTGGGCATGGAGTTCACTAGAACTTCACAGATTGTCACTAGAATCCTTTTCCACTCCTCCATGACAACATAACGGAGCGGGTGGATGTTGAAGACCTTGCACTCCTCCACCTTTGTTTGAAGATGCCACGCAGAAGTTCAGTAGGGTTTTGGTCTGGTGACATGCTTGACCAGTCCAGCTCCTTTACCCTCAGTTTCTTTAGCAAGGCAGTGGTCATGTTAGAGGTGTGTTTGGGGTAATTATCATGTTGAAATACTGCCCTGCGGCCCAGTTTCTGAAGAGAGGGGATCATGTACTGTGAAATACTGAAGCAGACCATGTTGGCATCCATGGTTCCCTCAGTGAACTATAGCTGCCCACAGATGGCAGCACTCATGCAGCCCCAAACTATGACACTCCCACCATCATGCTTGACTGTAGGTCTTTGTACTCCTCACCTGGTTGCTGCCACACACTTGACACCATCTGAACCAAATATGTTTATGTTGGTCTCAGCCCACAGGACTTAATCCCAGTAATCCATGCTCTTAGTCTGCTTGTCTTTAGCAGTGTTTGCAGGCTTTCTTGTGCATTATCTTTAGAAGAGGCTTCCTTATGGGATGACAGCCATGCAGATGAATTTGATGCAGTGTGCATCATATGGTTTGAGCACTGACAGGCTGACCCACCACTCCTGTAACCTCTGCAGAAATGCTGGCAGCACTAATACGTCTATTTTGAAAGGACAACTTATGGATATGATGTTGAGCACATGTATTCAACTCGTTTGTTCAACTATGGCGAGGACAGTTCTGACAGTGGAACCTGTCTTGTTAAACTACTGTATGGTTTTGCTCACAATGCTGCAGCTCAGTTTCAGGTTGTTGGCAATCTTCTTACAGCCTAGGCCATCTTTTAGTAGAGCAACAATTGATTTTTACAGATCCTCAGAGAGTTTCTTTGCCCTGAGGAGCCAGGTTGAACTTCCATTTACCAGTATGAGAGCGATAACACCAAATTTAACCCACCTGCCACCCATTCACACCTGAGATCTTGTAACACTAATGAGTTACGTGAAACCGGGGAGGGAAAATACTAAACTAGGAACAACTTAGTCATTTCACTTAGGGGCGTACTCAGTTTTGTTGAAAGCGATTTAGATATTAATGGCTGCGTGTTGAGGAAATGCCACATTTATACAAGCTGTACTACTTTACTTTGAAGATTTGACACCTTGATACATTGTTGTCCCATGAAAACAAAGTATTTACAAAAATGTGAGGAGTGCACTCACTTTTGTGATATACTGTAGGTCCTGAGGATAGCATATCAATATCTTGTAGCTAGAATGCGCTTTAAAATTGTTTGTTATATCCCAACTCTATATAGGAAAACAGAGATATACCGCCAGCAGCAGCCAGAGATATACCGCCAGCAGCAGCCAGAGATATACCGCCAGCAGCAGCCAGAGATATACCGCCAGCAGCAGCCAGAGATATACCGCCAGCAGCAGCCAGAGATATACCGCCAGCAGCAGCCAGAGATATACCGCCAGCAGCAGCCAGAGATATACCGCCAGCAGCAGCCAGAGATATACCGCCAGCAGCAGCCAGAGATATACCGCCAGCAGCAGCCAGAGATATACCGCCAGCAGCAGCCAGAGATATACCGCCAGCAGCAGCCAGAGATATACCGCCAGCAGCAGCCAGAGATATACCGCCAGCAGCAGCCAGAGATATACCGCCAGCAGCAGCCAGAGATATACCGCCAGCAGCAGCCAGAGATATACCGCCAGCAGCAGCCAGAGATATACCGCCAGCAGCAGCCAGAGATATACCGCCAGCAGCAGCCAGAGATATACCGCCAGCAGCAGCCAGAGATATACCGCCAGCAGCAGCCAGAGATATACCGCCAGCAGCAGCCAGAGATATACCGCCAGCAGCAGCCAGAGATATACCGCCAGCAGCAGCCAGAGATATACCGCCAGCAGCAGCCAGAGATATACCGCCAGCAGCAGCCAGAGATATACCGCCAGCAGCAGCCAGAGATATACCGCCAGCAGCAGCCAGAGATATACCGCCAGCAGCAGCCAGAGATATACCGCCAGCAGCAGCCAGAGATATACCGCCAGCAGCAGCCAGAGATATACCGCCAGCAGCAGCCAGAGATATACCGCCAGCAGCAGCCAGAGATATACCGCCAGCAGCAGCCAGAGATATACCGCCAGCAGCAGCCAGAGATATACCGCCAGCAGCAGCCAGAGATATACCGCCAGCAGCAGCCAGAGATATACCGCCAGCAGCAGCCAGAGATATACCGCCAGCAGCAGCCAGAGATATACCGCCAGCAGCAGCCAGAGATATACCGCCAGCAGCAGCCAGAGATATACCGCCAGCAGCAGCCAGAGATATACCGCCAGCAGCAGCCAGAGATATACCGCCAGCAGCAGCCAGAGATATACCGCCAGCAGCAGCCAGAGATATACCGCCAGCAGCAGCCAGAGATATACCGCCAGCAGCAGCCAGAGATATACCGCCAGCAGCAGCCAGAGATATACCGCCAGCAGCAGCCAGAGATATACCGCCAGCAGCAGCCAGAGATATACCGCCAGCAGCAGCCAGAGATATACCGCCAGCAGCAGCCAGAGATATACCGCCAGCAGCAGCCAGAGATATACCGCCAGCAGCAGCCAGAGATATACCGCCAGCAGCAGCCAGAGATATACCGCCAGCAGCAGCCAGAGATATACCGCCAGCAGCAGCCAGAGATATACCGCCAGCAGCAGCCAGAGATATACCGCCAGCAGCAGCCAGAGATATACCGCCAGCAGCAGCCAGAGATATACCGCCAGCAGCAGCCAGAGATATACCGCCAGCAGCAGCCAGAGATATACCGCCAGCAGCAGCCAGAGATATACCGCCAGCAGCAGCCAGAGATATACCGCCAGCAGCAGCCAGAGATATACCGCCAGCAGCAGCCAGAGATATACCGCCAGCAGCAGCCAGAGATATACCGCCAGCAGCAGCCAGAGATATACCGCCAGCAGCAGCCAGAGATATACCGCCAGCAGCAGCCAGAGATATACCGCCAGCAGCAGCCAGAGATATACCGCCAGCAGCAGCCAGAGATATACCGCCAGCAGCAGCCAGAGATATACCGCCAGCAGCAGCCAGAGATATACCGCCAGCAGCAGCCAGAGATATACCGCCAGCAGCAGCCAGAGATATACCGCCAGCAGCAGCCAGAGATATACCGCCAGCAGCAGCCAGAGATATACCGCCAGCAGCAGCCAGAGATATACCGCCAGCAGCAGCCAGAGATATACCGCCAGCAGCAGCCAGAGATATACCGCCAGCAGCAGCCAGAGATATACCGCCAGCAGCAGCCAGAGATATACCGCCAGCAGCAGCCAGAGATATACCGCCAGCAGCAGCCAGAGATATACCGCCAGCAGCAGCCAGAGATATACCGCCAGCAGCAGCCAGAGATATACCGCCAGCAGCAGCCAGAGATATACCGCCAGCAGCAGCCAGAGATATACCGCCAGCAGCAGCCAGAGATATACCGCCAGCAGCAGCCAGAGATATACCGCCAGCAGCAGCCAGAGATATACCGCCAGCAGCAGCCAGAGATATACCGCCAGCAGCAGCCAGAGATATACCGCCAGCAGCAGCCAGAGATATACCGCCAGCAGCAGCCAGAGATATACCGCCAGCAGCAGCCAGAGATATACCGCCAGCAGCAGCCAGAGATATACCGCCAGCAGCAGCCAGAGATATACCGCCAGCAGCAGCCAGAGATATACCGCCAGCAGCAGCCAGAGATATACCGCCAGCAGCAGCCAGAGATATACCGCCAGCAGCAGCCAGAGATATACCGCCAGCAGCAGCCAGAGATATACCGCCAGCAGCAGCCAGAGATATACCGCCAGCAGCAGCCAGAGATATACCGCCAGCAGCAGCCAGAGATATACCGCCAGCAGCAGCCAGAGATATACCGCCAGCAGCAGCCAGAGATATACCGCCAGCAGCAGCCAGAGATATACCGCCAGCAGCAGCCAGAGATATACCGCCAGCAGCAGCCAGAGATATACCGCCAGCAGCAGCCAGAGATATACCGCCAGCAGCAGCCAGAGATATACCGCCAGCAGCAGCCAGAGATATACCGCCAGCAGCAGCCAGAGATATACCGCCAGCAGCAGCCAGAGATATACCGCCAGCAGCAGCCAGAGATATACCGCCAGCAGCAGCCAGAGATATACCGCCAGCAGCAGCCAGAGATATACCGCCAGCAGCAGCCAGAGATATACCGCCAGCAGCAGCCAGAGATATACCGCCAGCAGCAGCCAGAGATATACCGCCAGCAGCAGCCAGAGATATACCGCCAGCAGCAGCCAGAGATATACCGCCAGCAGCAGCCAGAGATATACCGCCAGCAGCAGCCAGAGATATACCGCCAGCAGCAGCCAGAGATATACCGCCAGCAGCAGCCAGAGATATACCGCCAGCAGCAGCCAGAGATATACCGCCAGCAGCAGCCAGAGATATACCGCCAGCAGCAGCCAGAGATATACCGCCAGCAGCAGCCAGAGATATACCGCCAGCAGCAGCCAGAGATATACCGCCAGCAGCAGCCAGAGATATACCGCCAGCAGCAGCCAGAGATATACCGCCAGCAGCAGCCAGAGATATACCGCCAGCAGCAGCCAGAGATATACCGCCAGCAGCAGCCAGAGATATACCGCCAGCAGCAGCCAGAGATATACCGCCAGCAGCAGCCAGAGATATACCGCCAGCAGCAGCCAGAGATATACCGCCAGCAGCAGCCAGAGATATACCGCCAGCAGCAGCCAGAGATATACCGCCAGCAGCAGCCAGAGATATACCGCCAGCAGCAGCCAGAGATATACCGCCAGCAGCAGCCAGAGATATACCGCCAGCAGCAGCCAGAGATATACCGCCAGCAGCAGCCAGAGATATACCGCCAGCAGCAGCCAGAGATATACCGCCAGCAGCAGCCAGAGATATACCGCCAGCAGCAGCCAGAGATATACCGCCAGCAGCAGCCAGAGATATACCGCCAGCAGCAGCCAGAGATATACCGCCAGCAGCAGCCAGAGATATACCGCCAGCAGCAGCCAGAGATATACCGCCAGCAGCAGCCAGAGATATACCGCCAGCAGCAGCCAGAGATATACCGCCAGCAGCAGCCAGAGATATACCGCCAGCAGCAGCCAGAGATATACCGCCAGCAGCAGCCAGAGATATACCGCCAGCAGCAGCCAGAGATATACCGCCAGCAGCAGCCAGAGATATACCGCCAGCAGCAGCCAGAGATATACCGCCAGCAGCAGCCAGAGATATACCGCCAGCAGCAGCCAGAGATATACCGCCAGCAGCAGCCAGAGATATACCGCCAGCAGCAGCCAGAGATATACCGCCAGCAGCAGCCAGAGATATACCGCCAGCAGCAGCCAGAGATATACCGCCAGCAGCAGCCAGAGATATACCGCCAGCAGCAGCCAGAGATATACCGCCAGCAGCAGCCAGAGATATACCGCCAGCAGCAGCCAGAGATATACCGCCAGCAGCAGCCAGAGATATACCGCCAGCAGCAGCCAGAGATATACCGCCAGCAGCAGCCAGAGATATACCGCCAGCAGCAGCCAGAGATATACCGCCAGCAGCAGCCAGAGATATACCGCCAGCAGCAGCCAGAGATATACCGCCAGCAGCAGCCAGAGATATACCGCCAGCAGCAGCCAGAGATATACCGCCAGCAGCAGCCAGAGATATACCGCCAGCAGCAGCCAGAGATATACCGCCAGCAGCAGCCAGAGATATACCGCCAGCAGCAGCCAGAGATATACCGCCAGCAGCAGCCAGAGATATACCGCCAGCAGCAGCCAGAGATATACCGCCAGCAGCAGCCAGAGATATACCGCCAGCAGCAGCCAGAGATATACCGCCAGCAGCAGCCAGAGATATACCGCCAGCAGCAGCCAGAGATATACCGCCAGCAGCAGCCAGAGATATACCGCCAGCAGCAGCCAGAGATATACCGCCAGCAGCAGCCAGAGATATACCGCCAGCAGCAGCCAGAGATATACCGCCAGCAGCAGCCAGAGATATACCGCCAGCAGCAGCCAGAGATATACCGCCAGCAGCAGCCAGAGATATACCGCCAGCAGCAGCCAGAGATATACCGCCAGCAGCAGCCAGAGATATACCGCCAGCAGCAGCCAGAGATATACCGCCAGCAGCAGCCAGAGATATACCGCCAGCAGCAGCCAGAGATATACCGCCAGCAGCAGCCAGAGATATACCGCCAGCAGCAGCCAGAGATATACCGCCAGCAGCAGCCAGAGATATACCGCCAGCAGCAGCCAGAGATATACCGCCAGCAGCAGCCAGAGATATACCGCCAGCAGCAGCCAGAGATATACCGCCAGCAGCAGCCAGAGATATACCGCCAGCAGCAGCCAGAGATATACCGCCAGCAGCAGCCAGAGATATACCGCCAGCAGCAGCCAGAGATATACCGCCAGCAGCAGCCAGAGATATACCGCCAGCAGCAGCCAGAGATATACCGCCAGCAGCAGCCAGAGATATACCGCCAGCAGCAGCCAGAGATATACCGCCAGCAGCAGCCAGAGATATACCGCCAGCAGCAGCCAGAGATATACCGCCAGCAGCAGCCAGAGATATACCGCCAGCAGCAGCCAGAGATATACCGCCAGCAGCAGCCAGAGATATACCGCCAGCAGCAGCCAGAGATATACCGCCAGCAGCAGCCAGAGATATACCGCCAGCAGCAGCCAGAGATATACCGCCAGCAGCAGCCAGAGATATACCGCCAGCAGCAGCCAGAGATATACCGCCAGCAGCAGCCAGAGATATACCGCCAGCAGCAGCCAGAGATATACCGCCAGCAGCAGCCAGAGATATACCGCCAGCAGCAGCCAGAGATATACCGCCAGCAGCAGCCAGAGATATACCGCCAGCAGCAGCCAGAGATATACCGCCAGCAGCAGCCAGAGATATACCGCCAGCAGCAGCCAGAGATATACCGCCAGCAGCAGCCAGAGATATACCGCCAGCAGCAGCCAGAGATATACCGCCAGCAGCAGCCAGAGATATACCGCCAGCAGCAGCCAGAGATATACCGCCAGCAGCAGCCAGAGATATACCGCCAGCAGCAGCCAGAGATATACCGCCAGCAGCAGCCAGAGATATACCGCCAGCAGCAGCCAGAGATATACCGCCAGCAGCAGCCAGAGATATACCGCCAGCAGCAGCCAGAGATATACCGCCAGCAGCAGCCAGAGATATACCGCCAGCAGCAGCCAGAGATATACCGCCAGCAGCAGCCAGAGATATACCGCCAGCAGCAGCCAGAGATATACCGCCAGCAGCAGCCAGAGATATACCGCCAGCAGCAGCCAGAGATATACCGCCAGCAGCAGCCAGAGATATACCGCCAGCAGCAGCCAGAGATATACCGCCAGCAGCAGCCAGAGATATACCGCCAGCAGCAGCCAGAGATATACCGCCAGCAGCAGCCAGAGATATACCGCCAGCAGCAGCCAGAGATATACCGCCAGCAGCAGCCAGAGATATACCGCCAGCAGCAGCCAGAGATATACCGCCAGCAGCAGCCAGAGATATACCGCCAGCAGCAGCCAGAGATATACCGCCAGCAGCAGCCAGAGATATACCGCCAGCAGCAGCCAGAGATATACCGCCAGCAGCAGCCAGAGATATACCGCCAGCAGCAGCCAGAGATATACCGCCAGCAGCAGCCAGAGATATACCGCCAGCAGCAGCCAGAGATATACCGCCAGCAGCAGCCAGAGATATACCGCCAGCAGCAGCCAGAGATATACCGCCAGCAGCAGCCAGAGATATACCGCCAGCAGCAGCCAGAGATATACCGCCAGCAGCAGCCAGAGATATACCGCCAGCAGCAGCCAGAGATATACCGCCAGCAGCAGCCAGAGATATACCGCCAGCAGCAGCCAGAGATATACCGCCAGCAGCAGCCAGAGATATACCGCCAGCAGCAGCCAGAGATATACCGCCAGCAGCAGCCAGAGATATACCGCCAGCAGCAGCCAGAGATATACCGCCAGCAGCAGCCAGAGATATACCGCCAGCAGCAGCCAGAGATATACCGCCAGCAGCAGCCAGAGATATACCGCCAGCAGCAGCCAGAGATATACCGCCAGCAGCAGCCAGAGATATACCGCCAGCAGCAGCCAGAGATATACCGCCAGCAGCAGCCAGAGATATACCGCCAGCAGCAGCCAGAGATATACCGCCAGCAGCAGCCAGAGATATACCGCCAGCAGCAGCCAGAGATATACCGCCAGCAGCAGCCAGAGATATACCGCCAGCAGCAGCCAGAGATATACCGCCAGCAGCAGCCAGAGATATACCGCCAGCAGCAGCCAGAGATATACCGCCAGCAGCAGCCAGAGATATACCGCCAGCAGCAGCCAGAGATATACCGCCAGCAGCAGCCAGAGATATACCGCCAGCAGCAGCCAGAGATATACCGCCAGCAGCAGCCAGAGATATACCGCCAGCAGCAGCCAGAGATATACCGCCAGCAGCAGCCAGAGATATACCGCCAGCAGCAGCCAGAGATATACCGCCAGCAGCAGCCAGAGATATACCGCCAGCAGCAGCCAGAGATATACCGCCAGCAGCAGCCAGAGATATACCGCCAGCAGCAGCCAGAGATATACCGCCAGCAGCAGCCAGAGATATACCGCCAGCAGCAGCCAGAGATATACCGCCAGCAGCAGCCAGAGATATACCGCCAGCAGCAGCCAGAGATATACCGCCAGCAGCAGCCAGAGATATACCGCCAGCAGCAGCCAGAGATATACCGCCAGCAGCAGCCAGAGATATACCGCCAGCAGCAGCCAGAGATATACCGCCAGCAGCAGCCAGAGATATACCGCCAGCAGCAGCCAGAGATATACCGCCAGCAGCAGCCAGAGATATACCGCCAGCAGCAGCCAGAGATATACCGCCAGCAGCAGCCAGAGATATACCGCCAGCAGCAGCCAGAGATATACCGCCAGCAGCAGCCAGAGATATACCGCCAGCAGCAGCCAGAGATATACCGCCAGCAGCAGCCAGAGATATACCGCCAGCAGCAGCCAGAGATATACCGCCAGCAGCAGCCAGAGATATACCGCCAGCAGCAGCCAGAGATATACCGCCAGCAGCAGCCAGAGATATACCGCCAGCAGCAGCCAGAGATATACCGCCAGCAGCAGCCAGAGATATACCGCCAGCAGCAGCCAGAGATATACCGCCAGCAGCAGCCAGAGATATACCGCCAGCAGCAGCCAGAGATATACCGCCAGCAGCAGCCAGAGATATACCGCCAGCAGCAGCCAGAGATATACCGCCAGCAGCAGCCAGAGATATACCGCCAGCAGCAGCCAGAGATATACCGCCAGCAGCAGCCAGAGATATACCGCCAGCGGCAGCCAGAGATATACCGCCAGCGGCAGCCAGAGATATACCGCCAGCGGCAGCCAGAGATATACCGCCAGCGGCAGCCAGAGATATACCGCCAGCGGCAGCCAGAGATATACCGCCAGCGGCAGCCAGAGATATACCGCCAGCGGCAGCCAGAGATATACCGCCAGCGGCAGCCAGAGATATACCGCCAGCGGCAGCCAGAGATATACCGCCAGCGGCAGCCAGAGATATACCGCCAGCGGCAGCCAGAGATATACCGCCAGCGGCAGCCAGAGATATACCGCCAGCGGCAGCCAGAGATATACCGCCAGCGGCAGCCAGAGATATACCGCCAGCGGCAGCCAGAGATATACCGCCAGCGGCAGCCAGAGATATACCGCCAGCGGCAGCCAGAGATATACCGCCAGCGGCAGCCAGAGATATACCGCCAGCGGCAGCCAGAGATATACCGCCAGCGGCAGCCAGAGATATACCGCCAGCGGCAGCCAGAGATATACCGCCAGCGGCAGCCAGAGATATACCGCCAGCGGCAGCCAGAGATATACCGCCAGCGGCAGCCAGAGATATACCGCCAGCGGCAGCCAGAGATATACCGCCAGCGGCAGCCAGAGATATACCGCCAGCGGCAGCCAGAGATATACCGCCAGCGGCAGCCAGAGATATACCGCCAGCGGCAGCCAGAGATATACCGCCAGCGGCAGCCAGAGATATACCGCCAGCAGCAGCCAGAGATATACCGCCAGCAGCAGCCAGAGATATACCGCCAGCAGCAGCCAGAGATATACCGCCAGCAGCAGCCAGAGATATACCGCCAGCAGCAAAAATAACATTCTAATGTTTTAATAAAGCTAGTTTCACCTCTATTGAATTTATGACACCCTGAATTTCACTTTATTGCCTGCACGGAGTTTGATTACATGCTGCTCTCCACACTAGGCAAATTGCTCTGCTTTTTTTCCCTAAACTCTCATCCAGCGCTGCCCTCTTTCCACGCACTACACAATCATTGGCTTTTAAGATTTGTGCTGGGGCAGATACTATCATTCATTCCAGCACTGAAACTGACTGAGTAGTGATCCTTTGCTTCCATCTGTGGCAGTGCAGCACCGATCACTACACCTCACACCACAATGGAGATAGCACTGTCACATGTCCTCTATTACTCATGGGTGTAATGATTGCAATTACAGAGGGTGCAACCGGGTCCATACTGAAGGGGGACCCCCACGTCAGGTGTATGTGCATCCAAGTGTGTTGCAGCGTGGAGACAGCAGCTGACAGTGACGTGCACGGCAGGAACGTTATCCCATAAACACATGCTGAAGCAAAATGATGTTTAGTTACAACATAGATCAAGCTGCCAAACTTCTCTTCATGCCTCTGATACAGGCGAGGAGGGTCACATTGCGACCCCTGCAGTGGTGGGACAAGTTCTGATTTTTTTTCAATCTGCTTGTCGTGGTACCCAGGGGATGTGTTGTGACCCTAATCACTTTATTTCTGCTGCTATGTCATGTAGCAGCAGCTTACAATGATTTTATGCTGCACAACCTGTGCCATGGCCAAAATCATTGTGTAACCCAGAATCAGTATATAATGCAGTGTACTGTAAAGCCGAATAAAAAGATTTACAGGACTCCATGGTAATCCAGTTAGGCCTCTTTCACACTTCAGTTTTTTACAATCAGTCACAATCCGCCAGGTTTTAAAAAAAACAGATCTGCAATTTTCTTTTGAGGATCCGTTTTTTTCCCCATTGACTTCCATTATTGGCGGATTGTGACGGATTGCTGTCCGTTGCATCAGTTTTTTTTTTGCGGATCCGCCAAAATTCCTGTCCGTCACCATCCTCAAAGATTTCAAAACGGAGCTTTCCAGGCTGCGATTCCTTAAAATTCTTCATTTGTCGGATCCGTCAAAAAAAACGGACGGGTGCCATCCGTTAGCATCAGTACTAAAACGGATCCACCATCCGTCCTTTTGGCGGATCTTGACTGATGCAAAAAACTGAAGTGTGAAAGAGGCATTAGGATCATGGAAAGTTACACATTTGGTCAAGAAATAGTACACAGTGTATTACATGCCACATTCAGCCAGGATGCTTGTGTCAGAATAATCAAGTCTGTGTATTATACACTGATATATATATATATATATATATATATATATATGGACACATGTATGCAGCTATTGTTTTTCATATAGAAATGTAACCATATGAATATAGATTGATGTAGATACACGGCAAAAAAAAAAAAAAAAAAATATATAGCAGCACTCTAGGCATGAGATCGTGAAATAAACTGTGGTCTTTATTCACCCAGATATGCGCGACATTTCAGCTTTTCAAACTGTGAACCTTTCTCAAGCCATCAACATTCACAGAGTATAAGCACAGTGCATATAGGTTGCCCTCTATAATCAGTGATCAATCAATATACATCAGGAAAGAATAGTTGATATGTACAGGGCCGGCTCCAGGTTTTCATGGGCCCTGGGGAAATGGTCTCAGTGGGTCCCTTTAAGACATACCACGATACACAGATACGGCAGAGAAATATAGGTATAGAACAATGCCAAAGATTTCCTTACTTCTTACATTACATGAGTAATAACTATTTAGCTCAGAAACCGGACAGTTTAGTCCTCTATACAGTATTATTATTTATTTATATAGTGCCATTGATTCCATGGTGCTGTACATGAGAAGGGGTTACATACAAATTACAGATATCACTTACAGTAAACTAACAATGACAGACTGATACAGAGGGGAGAGGACCCTGCCCTTTCGGGCTTACATGCTGCAGGATGGTGGGGAAGGAGACAGTAGGTTGGTGGGTTGCAGCAGTTCCGGTTTTGGCTCCAGTATTATGGGCTCCACATAGCTCTCCATACAGGATCGTGGGCCCCATATAATGCTCCAGTATATGATGGGCCCCATACAATGCTCCAGTATATGATGAGTCCAATATATTGCGCCAAGAGTAAAAAAAATGAAATGCTCACCTCTCCTCGCTGGCCGCTGCTCTGCTCCAGACTCCTCAGCATTGCAGTCGTCCGGCTTTTTGCACTGTGACTGTTCAGAGAAGAGGGAGCACACTAGTCACATCATCGCACCATCTGACCTGAAACATCCCAGAGTGAGAAGATGTGGAAGACACTGCAGCGGAAGAACAGGGAGAGGTAAGTATTGCTAGTACTTGGGCCCTAAGCAAGGGGGGGGCAACTTGTGGGTGCTGGCACCGGTCCCCATAGCGTGCTGGTGTCCCCAATGGTGAGTGGGCCCCCCAGCCTGCTCAGGGCCCTGACACTTACCCAAGAGCTGACGCTGGCCCTGCATATGTATACAGTGCAATAATATCAATCTCCTCATGAGTCATTAAGCATATAACAATAATTGATTTTCATTCTGTGCCAGTTCACAGGTATTGTGCATATAATATTAAAATATTAAAGCCTTAATTGCTTGATAGAGATAATGTGATAACACAAGTGTTATAATTAATGATTGCTCACATATCTGCTGACGGTAGTAATATACATAGAATGTGCTCTAGGCTCAACTGTGATGTCAGTGATCCCAGCTACTCACTACACCAGGGGCCCAGAGGTGGAGGGGGCATGCCAACACCAACGACTATATCAGCTGGATGCAAGTCCTTGGAGACATATTCTGCTGAAATGTTTTGTGGTGCAGGGGACCCGCTGGCTCCCTGAGCTGCAATACATGCCAGTGGCCTATCAGAGACTGGTAGCTGATGTCGGCGTGCCCGTGACTGGTGACACATGGCATCGACATCATGCATCATGGCGAGGATGCTGAAGTCAACTGCAGCGGCTGTAGAAGCGAACACCAGGCAGCGTAGGGGAAGACGAGCAGTATTTTTTTATGTATTGGAGAACAGAACACATTATCCCAGGAAGGGGCACACTATCCCAGGAATGGTCCCAGTATGGGGGACATTATCCCAGGAAGGGGCACACTATCCCAGGAATGGTCCCAGTATGGGGGACATTATCCCAGGAAGGGGCATCCCTGATTACGTACCATCCTCTTTAGTTATGTATGGGACAGTCCCCTATTATGTAGCATCCTCTGTTTTTATGTACATTATTGTCCCATTATTACAAAGTATTATGTCTTCTTATATATAGCACCGTTCTTTACATATTGCTTTCTTGTTATTTTTGTTAATCACAGCGCTCTCTCTTTACTACAGTGTCCTCTCTTGTTAGATATAACATGACTGCTGATGGTGCAACATCTCACCAGTTAATCGAACTTTGCTATCAGAAAAGAAGCTTTACCAACTTCCATCAGCAATCACTTCAGCTTTTATATAACAAGAGTGGATACTATAATAAAAACAGGATGCTCTAAATACCGAGATTCTGATATGTAAGGGATGGTGCTGTACATAAGAGGGCATCGTGTAATAGGGGACAGTAATATTCATATTGAGAGGAGACAAATATCTGTAGCTTGGTTGCCATAAACATAGAGGGGCACAAACATTTTTTTTGCACAGGGGCCCCAAGCTGTCAGTGTACACCCCGGCACTGACTGATTTGCACATGCTCTCTTCTCTCCATCAAGTTGTGTGGCACCATATTAGATCAGGGAGCTGCCCTCAATCTGTGCATGTCTACTGCACTCAGTTATATGTACCTGCCATATTGGAGTGGGGAATGCTCACACTCCGGCACAGGCTGTATAAGCTTGTAGATAATTTGAAGATTGCTCTGGTTTCTCAATAGTAAAATATAGACAGAATAAGCGGAATTACAGATATATCTAGTATATAAAAAAAATGGTATGGAAGTAATAAATAATAGTATAGGAAGAAGAGCCACCTTGTTTGAACAGGGACCTATGTGAACAAAGGGCAATGGCCACATAGCAGATGGAAACTGCAAATACATTGAATCTATCCAGTCTGTTTCTGGTATAAGAAGAAATGGGTGCCATTCGTGGCAGACTACTAGTTAGTATCCAGATGGTTGTCTGTATCTCTCACCCATTATATGTATTATAATTTAGTGCCGTCTACCAAATTGACAGACACCCATCTATGGGTCTGTCATCCCTCCAGTGTGACAAAGGATGGGCCATGTATATATGGAGGATACTGGGTCGATACTCTGAAGCTTGCTCTCGTTTGCAATGTCAGTTTTGTATAGTGCTGCTTTCTTTAGAGGATACTTTTATTGATAGATCTATATTTCTATGAGTGCATAAATACTATTATATAAACCCAAACAATGAAGGATTTCTTACTATCAGACATTAGGTAGCATTCACACAGGCAGGGCCGTCACCAGGAATTTTGGAGCCCCATATTGGCAAAGTTTTTTGGCCCCCTTGAGACTCCGCCCAGGCTCCATCTCAGGCCCTCCTCCACCCCTTGAACCTTCCACAGTCCCCTGCCCAGTCTTGGAAAAACTCCACTTCTGCATCACGTCCTCACCAATCACACATTAGTAGTTCCCATCGAACACCAGATCACATACAGCCATCAGCTTTTGTTTTTGCCAAAAAAGATTTTTTAAGCCGCCACCACAAGGAAGACTCTTTTGATCGGGCCCTACTCTATTAAACATTTCTTAAAATACTCAATACTCTTTAGGTACATTTTTTAAAATGACTAATACCACATACAAGGAACAAATTCTGTCATACCATGGCTGGACCACATATTACCACAATATAATGACCAAATAATATTACATACAAGGGATAAATACCACCACACCTTGACCAGACCACATAATGACGAAATACTACAATACTGATCATTAATTTAAAAAAAACAAAAGAAAAACACAATACTAATATTACCATAAGGGCCATTATACCAAAGAGCTCTGTATATACAGTAGTGTAAGTATACAGGTAATACAGTGATCACCAGTGACATTATACACAGTCCCACTGTCTAGTCTTGGAAAAACTCCACTTCTGCACCATGTCCTCACCATTCACACTTTTAGGGTATGTTTCCATGGTCTGGAAACATTCACTATTTGCTGTGGATTGGACGCTGCGTACAGCTGCAGCATCCAAATGTTACAGCATATTGGAGGGGATTTTATGAAATCCCGTCTCCACTATGCGTGCAGGGCTACATCCGGCGGCCCTGTGTATCTGGACATGCAGTGCGTCTTTCCTGACCGCAGCATGTCTATTTATCTTGTGGAGACGCTCCGTCTCCGCAAGATAAATAACCCTGTCTATGGATACGATGCGTTGATTCTGCATATGTTCAATGAACACATGCGCTATCAACGCGCATACAAAGGGGGGGCGGCGCTTTGGGCAGAGCATGTTTCCGCTTTGCCCAAAGTGCTGCCAGTATGCCCCGTGGAGACATACCTTATAACAGTTACCATCTAACACCATATCACATTCACAGCCAGCAGCTTTTGTTTTGGCCAAAAGATTTTTTTAAGCCGCCACCACAAACAGCAAGGTAAACTGTTTTGGCCGGACCCTACTCTAAACTATTAAACATTTCTTAAAATACCTAATACTCTTTTTAGGTACGTTTTATTTATTTTTCTGTAAGTATGTGTCAAACATTTTTTAAAATTACTAATAATACCACATTCAAAGGACAAATACCATCACACTATGACTAAACCACGTAGTGACCGAATAATACCACATAAAAGGAACAAATACTGTATTACAATAGCCGAACCACATACAGTGCCTTGCGAAAGTATTCGGCCCCCTGGAACTTTTCAACCTTTTCCCACATATCATGCTTCAAAACATAAAGATACCAAATGTAAATTTTTGGTGAAGAATCAACAACAAGTGGGACACAATTGTGAAGTTGAACGAAAGTTATTGGTTATTTTAATTTTTTGTTAAGATTCAGAAACTGAAAAGTGGGGCGTGCAATATTATTCGGTCCCTTTAACTTAATACTTTGTTGCGCCACCTTTTGCTGCGATTACAGCTGCAAGTCGCTTGGGGTATGTCTCGATCAGTTTTGGTACATCGAGAGACTGAAATTCTTGCCCATTCTTCCTTGGCAAACAGCTCGCGCTCAGTGAGATTTGATGGAGATCGTTTGTGAACAGTAGTTTTCAGCTCTTTCCATAGATTCTCGATTGTTTTCAGGTCTCGACTTTGACTTGGCCATTCTAACACCTGGATACGTTTATTTGTAAACCTTTCCATTTTAGATTTTGCTTCATGTTTGGGATCATTGTCTTGTTGGAAGACAAATCTCCGTCACAGTCTCAGGTCTTTTGCAGACTCCCAACAGGTTTTCTTCAAGAATGGTCCTGTATTTGGCTCCATCCATCTTACCATCAAATTTAACCATCTTCCCTGTCCCTGCTGAAGAAAAGCAAGCCCAAACCATGATGCTACCACCACAAGCCATGATGCTGCCACCACCATGTTTGACGGTTAGGATGGTGTGTTCATGGTGATGAGCTGTGTTGCCTTTATGCCAAACGTTCAATTTTGGCTTCATCTGACCAGAGCACCTTCTTCCACATGTTTGGTGTGTCTCCCAGGTGGCTTGCTGCAAACTTTAAATGACACTTTTTATGGATATCTTTGGGAAATGGTTTTCTTCTTGACACTCCATAAAGGCTAGATTTGTGCAGTGTACGACTGATTGTTGTCCTATGGACAGACTGTCCCACCTCCGCTATAGATCTCTGCAGTTCATCCAGAGTGATCATGGGACTCTTGGCTGCATCTCTGATCAGTCTTCTCCTTGTTTGAGATGAAAGTTTAGAGGGATAGCCGGGTCTTGGTAGATTTGCAGTGGTATGATACGCCTTCCATTTCAATATGATCGCTTGCACAGTGCTCCTTGGGATGTTTAACGTTTTGGAAATCATTTTGTATCCAAATCCGGCTTTAAAATTCTCCAATAGTATCACGGACCTGCCTGTTGTGTTTCTTGGTCTTCATGATGCTCTCTGTGCTTCAAACAGAACCCTGGACTATCACAGAGCAGGTGCATTTATACGGAGACTTGTTTACACACAGGTGGTTTATATTTATCATCATTTTAGGAGAACATTGGATCATTCAGGGATCCACAATGAACTTCTGGAGTGAGTTTGCTGCACTGAAAGTAAAGGGGCCTAATAATATTGCACGCCCCACTTTTCAGTTTTTGAATTTCCCCAAAAATTTAAAATAACCAATAAATTTCATTCAATTTCACCATTGTGTCCCACTTGTTGTTGATTCTTCACCAAAAATTTATATTTGGTATCTTTATGTATTAAGCATGATATGTGGGAAAAGTTCCAGAGGGCTGAATACTTTCACAAGGCACTGTAATGTCTAAATAATATTACATACAAGGGATAAATACCGCCACACCATGACCAGACCACAGAGACCGAATACTACAAAACTGATCATTAATTAAAAAAAAAAAAACTACACAATACTAATATTACCATTATACACAGGAACTCTATACATAGTATGCAGTGTATAGTGTAAGTGTACAGTTAATACAGGGATCTCTAGTGACATTATGCACAGGGGCTCTGTATATAGTATACAGTTTACAAGTAATACAGTGATCACCAGTGACATTATACTGTACATAGGAACCCTATATGTAGTGTCAGTGGACAGGTAATACAGTGATCACCTGTGACATTATACACAGGAGCTCTGTATATTGTGTCGGTGTGCAGGTAATAGTGATCAGCAGTGACATTATACACAGGAACTCTGTATATGGTATGCAATACACTGACTCATCAGTGAAATTTGATTTTGAAGTCCTTCAACTTCTCTTTTTCTTCTTCATCCAGTGCAGACTGACATCACTTCTTCCAGCCAGGACTTGTCTCTGCAGAAAATAAGCACACAGTTCTCAATAGCTGATCACTTCCATAGCACATTCCCCAAATACTACACTACGCCAGATGAAAAAAAGTAAAATCAACAGTGTCGCACTGCACAGTAACATAACATCCCACACTGAAAACAGGATCCTCAAAAATAAAATACATCACAGCATTAATAATATCCCTTAATTAGCCCCTACAGTAATACTCTCCCACATCCTGGGACCCACATGATCTACAATCCAAGCCCCCATATGGCAGCTTTCAGTAGAAAAAAAGTTTCTTTTTACCTGGCCGCGGTCCAGCAGCATCCTCTTCCTCATTCATTTGATGCGCCAGTGCATGGCAATGACATAACATGCTGACATCAGCTGCCAGCCTCTGATTGACTGGCAGCTTTAAACTATTGCCATGCAGAAAGCTATAGCTGTGCATAGATTTTAACTTATTGTGTGTCCTCGGACATGTGTTCCGTTACTGACCTGGCCGAATCCTGCCCCTGGAGCCCAGTGAGAAGTACACCGCCCCCCTCTTTGCTTCTGCTCACCATGCCCCATACACTAGTAAGGGCAGTAATGCTCTTATGGTGGCTCTGCACACAGGCACGGGTTTCTTGTGGAATAATGTGACATTTTTTCCACAGGTTGTGCAGGACCAAAAAAACAAAACCATAAGCATAAATCCCTAGCCTTATCCAGGGGCTGACTACACAATATATACCCTGGCTACTCAGGCACGGCTGAGCTAGTCTCAGTTCGGTCAAACAAAACAGCTATTGTCCACAGTAACCAGTGATACTTGCAGTTTGGTGCACACAGCCTGTGCAGTCTCTCTTCAGCTCCACTATCACCCACTCTGGTCAGCTTTTCCCAAGCAGATTGACTAATGTGAGTACCTAGCCCGATTATATGCAGAGCAGCCAGGTGCTAATAATCAGAGCCTGCAGAGTTTGGGTTTAACCCTGTCCTATCTGGCTGTGCTACAATACTCACTGTAAGTGAATATGGATCTATATCAGTCGTTATTCATATGGTTACATTATTCTTAGCTGCCTGTAAAACCTCACAATGCACTAAGCTGATACAGAAAAGCATAATATACACCTTAGCTGTAAAGCCGAAAAAACTGGTCAATATAGGATATGGTGATAATAATGTAAACAGTATTGATCAAGCAGTTGGTGTGTGGTAATCAAGAACAAGATGAAAAGCAGGTGCACATCCAGATTAAACAATAGTGTGACTATATGTATTTCTATGCAGCAGCTGCTACGCTCCTGTGTGCCGGCGGCAGCGCCTGGTGTTGATGCGAGAGACTCGTGCGAGTTTCTCGCATCACACACGGTAGTGTTATCCCAGCCTAAGAGTTATAGTTTATACTCAGCACATCCTTATTATAGGGGTTTTCCACCCAGTGAAAATGTTTAGTCACCAGTGCTGTTTACTAAAAGAATGCAATGTTCAGATTGGACTTTATTAGGTGGTTCAAGCACTTGTCACACTTCAGTCTTTTGACGTCAGTCGAAATCCGCCCTTTTTTTAAAACAACGGATCATTTTTTCTAGCGGAATCCGTTTTTTTTCTCATAGACTTGCATTAAGGACAGATTGCAACGGATGGCCATCCATTGCATCCGTCATTTGACGGTTCCTTCGAAATTTCAGCATCCGTCGTCTGGATACAATGGACATAGTAACGTTTTTTGTCTGCGTTGAAAAGACGGATGGTGACGGATCCGTCGCAGTCCGTTGTCTGCTATAATGGATGCCTATGGGCGGCGGATCCGTCGCCGTCCGTCACATGACGGAATCAAGTGATGGATTCCGTTTTTTAAACTGAGCATGCCCACAAGATTTTTCATTCATTTAATTTAACTCAAAAAGCCGTTCTGGCACAGCAAAATTGTCTCTCTCTCCTCCTCCTTTAAATTCCAAAATCTGCAGCTTCGACGGATCCGTCAAAAAAACAGATCCGGTGCTTCAGTTTTTAGCCAATCTTCACTAGATCCGTTTTTTCACACTTTGAAGGATTTTGACTGACGCCAAAAGACTGAAGTGTGAAAGAGGCCATAAAGGGGTTGTCTAAATCCCCAAGTCTGCATTTACTCTTTGTCACTCTATATGACCGCAGACTTGTGAATCCTCACACTGTACACACTGCACACTGTGTGGATTCTTTGGTGTCAGAGCTGGGAATGATGGTCAGTTGGTCTCGTGACTGCGAGTAGTCAATATGCATACACCCGGCCCAGGTACAGACTGGGACTGAAATTCAGCCCTGGAATTTGAAATCATACAGGCCCATGCTGTTCATATCCCCAAGCACCAGATGGAATATATTACTAATATTACCCTGGATGGAGCAAAGCAAGAATTACAACATGACCAATATTTCTAATGATACCCGTGGCCTGCTGGGATAAGCGATGGAGTCGGCGACTTTGTGCTCCGTCACAACTCTTAACAGCATGGGTGTCTTGAGAACACCAATTCTGTTTACAACATAGCAGGCAATGTGGCCCATGACCAGACAGGCCCTTCTGCTATTTGCTAGAATTGCCAGATGGCCAGTCCAGCTCTGACCCGGCCACATTCACACTTGCAATATACTTACTAGTGACATATAGCGTGAATGCAGACTCGTGGATTTAGACTAGATAACCCCTTTGAGAAAAATGGCTGAGAATCTGGTTGGTAAAAGCATACTTACAGTCATGTGTCAACTGCTTGAGCTCCCAGTAAAGCCGAATCCAAACATTACTCTACTCAAGACTCAGAATGATTACTTATCCTGCAGAGGGGTGATCAGTATTCCCTGACTAGACAACACGTCTAACTTGGGCTCTGTTACATGGACTAGATGGATGACTGTGATTATTCGTCCTTTAGGATGATCCCCAAGATCAGACAATAGAGCAGGTGGAGGCGTTGGTCTGCTTCTATCATCAAAATGTACCTTTCAGGTTATCCCTCAAGTACCCTCACTTGTCTTTCCTTCTTTTGAGGTCCATGCCATCAGACTCTACACCCCCTTCTCCATGCGAGTGGCGGTGGTATATCGTCCTCCCGGCCTCTCCCATCAGTTCCTGGATCATTTTGCCACTTGGCTTCCACATTTTCTGTCCTGTGACATCCCTACCCTCAAAATGGGAGATTTCAACATCCCCATTGGTCTTCCACTCTCCCCATCTGCTACTCACCTTTTATCTCTAACCTCCTCATTTGGCCTTTTGCAGCTTACTAATTCTCCAACGCATGAAGACGGAAACTCCCTCAACTTGGTCTTCTCTCGGCTTTGTGCAGTGGATGATTTTGCAAACTCCCCTCTCCCGCTCTCTGACCACAACCTTCTTTCATTCTCTATCAAGAACCGCCAGGCTGCTCAGGTCACCCCCACTGTCCATATTTATAGAAACATACAGGCCATTAACACCCAGAAACTTATGAAGAACTTGCAGTCTTCATTGTCCCCTATCTCCTCCCTCTCATGTCCTGATTCTGCATTGAAGCATTACAATGAAATACTTCAAAGTGCCCTGGATGAATTTGCTCCTCCTATACCTAGAACACCACAACACAGACAGCGACAACCCTGGCACACCCTGCTCCAGGTGCGTCGAACGTCTGTGGAGAAAATCCAACCTACCCAAAGATTTCATCCATTATAAGTTTATGCTTCGAACATTCAACATTGCCCTTCACCTCTCAAAACAAATCTACTTCAACACCCTCATCACTTCACTGTGCAATAACCCTAAAGGTCTCTTTGATACTTTTCATTCTCTACTCAACCCAAGAGTACAGGCCCCAACCACGGAGCTTCGATCTGACGATCTGGCCAATTACTTCAAAGAAGAAATTGACCAGATCCGACAGGAAATTATCTCCCAATCACCTCATACCATGCACTGTCCTCCCTCCCCCACTGCATCTAGCTCACTCTCTGATTTTGAACCAGTCACAGAAGAAGAAGTAAGCAGGCTCCTTGCATCTTCTCGCCCAACCACTTGCACCAGTGACCCATTTCCGTCACATCTACTCCAGCCCCTTTCCCCTGCTGTCACCCCTCACCTAACTAAAATATTTAACCTCTCTCTCTCTTCTAGTATCTTTCCCTCCTCATTTAAGCATGCCATCATACATCCACTACTTAAAAAACCATCCCTCGACCAAAACTGTGCCGCTAACTATAGACCTGTTTCTAATCTTCCCTTCATCTCTAAACTCCTGGAACGCCTGGTCCACTCCCGTCTTATCCACTATCTCTCAGAAAACTCTCTTCTCGACCCTCTCCAATCCGGTTTCCGCTCTTTACACTCTACTGAAACTGCCCTCACTAAAGTCTCTAATGATCTACTAACAGCTAAATCAAAGGGTCATTACTCCATGCTAATTCTCTTGGATCTCTCTGTAGCATTCGACACTGTGGATCATCAGCTTCCCCTCACTATGCTCCGTTCCATTGGCCTCAAGGACACCGTTCTCTCCTAGTTCTCCTCCTATCTCTCTGACCACTCCTTTACTGTATCTTTTGCTGGCTCCTCCTCCTCTCATCTTCCCCTTACTGTTGGGGTTCCTCAAGGATCAGTCCTAGGCCCCCTCCTCTTCTCTTTGTATACTGCCCCTATTGGTCAAACAATCAGTAGATTTGGTTTCCAGTACCATCTCTATGCTGACGACACCCAATTATACGCTTCTTCTCCTGACATCACGCCAGCCTTTCTAGAAAACACCGGCAATTGTCTAAATGCTGTGTCTAACATCATGTCCTCACTATATCTGAAACTGAACCTGTCAAAGACTGAACTCCTTGTGTTTCCTCCCGCTACTAATGTACCTATACCCGACATTGCCATTTCCGTGTGTGGTTCTACTATTACTCCCCAGCAACATGCCCGCTGTCTTGGGGTCATACTTGACTCTGAGCTTTCCTTTGTCCCCCACATCCGATCACTGGCTTGCTCTTGTTATCTGCACCTCAAAAACATTTCTAGAATTCGACCTTTTCTTACTTTTGACTCTGCAAAAACTCTGACTGTTGCTCTTATTCATTCTCGTCTCGACTATTGTAACTCCCTTCTAATCGGTCTCCCTCTTACCAAACTCTCCCCCCCTCCAATCTGTCTTGAATGCTGCTGCCAGGATCATATTCCTCGCCAATTGTTACACCGATGCCTCTACCTTGTGCCAGTCATTACACTGGCTACCCATCCACTCCAGAATCCATTACAAACTTATTACCCTCACCCACAAAGCTCTTCATGGCTCAGCATCACCCTACATCTCCTCCCTTGTTTCAGTATACCATCCTACCCGCGCCCTCCGTTCTGCTGATGACCTGAGGTTAGCATCCTCAATAATCAGAACCTCCCACTCCCGTCTTCAAGACTATACACGTGCTGCACCAATTCTTTGGAATGCACTTCCCAGGTCAATACGATTAGTCCCCAATCCCCACAATTTTAAGCGTGCCCTGAAAACTCATTTATTCAGACTGGCCTACTGCCTCAACACATTAACCTAATCTATCCCTATGTGGCACAGCCAAAAGTTTTTTACCATAACCAGGTTCCCCGCATCATGTTCCCACATGCTTTATGCATCCATTAGCCCTCTGCATCCGAACTGTTACACACTTAACATTATGGCTGGTCCATATGTGGCGCCCCTGAGGCTTCAGTCGCCACAGAGGTACTGCACCTTCTCCTAAGGTGTGGTACCCCACCATCCAGGTAGGGTGGGAACTCCCTTCCACATTCCCACACCTTCACCCCACACACAGGATAGTTCAGCAGGGACCCATCCATGCTTTATGCTGGAAAGGTCATAGGGTGCCTTTTGTGGTCCCTGGCTTCGTAACACGAGAGGTGCTGGGGAGGCGGGTGGAGTTAGATATAAAAGAGAGGGAAGGTGTAGGATTTCAGGTCAGTCCACAGAAGAAGGCAGGCAGAGTAGGAGAGAACAGCCACTCGGTGAGGAGTGGGGATCCCTGGAAGAAGGGATGGAGGAAGGAGTGCTGCAGCTGCCCCAGTGAACTGGGACAGCTGGCACGGGAAGGAAGAGAAGGAGAAAGAGATGTAGACTGGAGACTACAGATTCCATAAGAGAGATAGAACAGATCGGAACGAAGGAGAATAGAAGGATGGTGGGAAGCAGGTTGAGAAAGGGAGAGAACCCTTCCAGTCCAGAGCGCAAAGGTGGGGGCCCGGTCCCCGATGTTGATTGGATCTTTATGTCCGGCAACAGACACCGTAGGAGTAGTGAGCCACCAACGCCTTACTCCCACCATAGACTTGGGACACAACAGCACTTGGATAGTGAGCCGGGACGCAGAGAGGAGTCCCCGAAGCAGGCTACAGCTGTCTGTCATACAAGTAGAGACTAGGAACACCTAGAGAGAGGCATTCCAGGGTAACTCAGTACTGGAGTGCTTCGCACCTAAAGGCGCATTGGAGCAGTCGTTCAGTAAGGTACATATTGGCGGAGTGTAGAGAGGAGAATCCTATCCTGCCTGGAGGTTGGCTGGGGCCCTGACCTGAAGAACACAGTGCGGAGGCAGGCAGTGGTGTGAACTGCAAACAGTGAGTAAAGCTTTGGAACCGCATACTCTGGTGTCCTCCAGTTATTCCAGCACCGCTACACCTGGGTACCAGCATCTATACTATTCTGCGACTCTCCTCATCCATTGCACCTACACTGCCCTGGGACTACAGCTCCACCTGTGGGGAGCTACACCATCTTTGCTGCACCACACCATCAGTCCCAGTGGATCTGCACGCAGCGTTGGCTTAACATCTTGCTTGCCAAACACCACAGGTGGCGTCAAGAACTATTCCAATAAACTTTAACATCATTAACATCACCGCCATTGATATTGGGCACCCAGGGCCACGGACCAGGTCACCGCTGCTGTGATACATTCCCCCTGACACCGGCCCGGTACCAAGTACCCCGCTGCCCTGGGTGTGAGGGGCGACCCACATACAATCAGGGTAACTGTTACCACCCACCTTTCGTGTCTCCCCTTTTTTCCTCATAGACTGTAAGCTTGCGAGCAGGGCCCTCATTCCTCTTGGTATCTGTTATGATCTATGTGATTATTGTTATGCTGTAATGTACATTGTCTGTACAAGTCCCCTCTGAAACATAAAATGCTGCGGAATATGTCGGCGCTATAGAAATAAAATTTATTATTATTATTATTATTATTATCTTTTTTCACCTGTGATCAGAAGCCTGTCTAACTGAAATATTATTGTGAAGCAAGCATTCTTAAAAGGGGTTGTCAACATTTATCACAGTGTTTCACTCTATATGACTGCAGATTTGGGAATCCTCCCAGCAGGTGCAGCTGTCAGGATTTTACGGTGCTGAGACCAAGCGGCCGTATGCGATATGCATATATCAGGCCACATTGTGAGACACATCTGGCCTCGTTCAATACAAGTACTGTATATTGAGTGAGGTTATGCAGACTGGTCAGAATATGGCTGTCCGCATGCATACCGCATATTAACAGTCACGTGAACGCCTGTTCCCGCCGGCGATGGAGAATCCTCACAGCTTGTCTAGTCATATAGAGTGCAGACTTTGCCATAAGCCTGGACAACCCCTTTATGGGTATGTGCACATGGTCAGTAATTAGCAGCACTTTGGACACAGCAGATGTCCACTGCATCCAAAGCGCTGCCGGCTATTGAACGCAGGTGATTCCGCCTGTGTCCAATACGTTGTACTGGTGAAATTTATCTTGCGGAGACTCGTGTCTATGCCAGATAAATAGACATGCTGCGGTCTGGAGAGACATGTGCGTCTCTGCGGGCGTCTACGGACATATAGTGAACATGGGATTTCTTGAAATCCCATCCACTATGCTTTAACATCTGGATGCTGCGGCTGTACACAGCTTCCAAGCCGCAGTGTTTACTGATAGTGTGCACATACCCTAAAAAATAATTGTTCATAACTACCCTTCAGTATACAAGCAGTATTACTGTTTCACACTGTCCTCATGCAGCTCCATCACATACAGCATCCAAAAAAAGATTGGTGATCTTTGCAGGGGCTTATTGTGATATGACCTCTGGAAAATCAGTCCCTATAGAAATCATAGCATCTCTTTGACAAATAAGCTCCTGGTGCAAAACTTGCTGGAGGACTGGCCACTTAAAGAAGGGGAAAATCTAATTATGATAACTCATATCCACAGTCCCAGTAGGCAGCCTGCAGCCAGTTCTGGACCAGGGAAGGGAAAAGGCAAGGGAATCAGAACATATTTTCATGTAGGCCGGGGTCACACTTGCAAGAAACTCACACGAGACTCGCACCTCAATACCCGGCACTGCTCAGGACTGGAGTGTGCGGCTGCATGTTTTTCTATGCAGCTGAACGCTCCGGTCTGAACCTCCGGTGGCAGTGCCTAGTATTGAGGTGCCAGTCTTGTGCGAGTTTCTCACAAGTGTGACCCCGGATGTATACTTGTTTCAGGGCTGGGAACACTCACCCAGACCCGAACTTAAATGGAAGCAGGCAGCAGCCGAGATCAGGCATGCAGGTAGGAGCTCCTGCTGTCCCTGATACGTCCTGGTGCTGCACTGCAGGGCTCGACTAACAGCAGGGTTGTAGTTAGAACGTATGGGCTCCTTCCAGATCCTGACTACAGCCCATACATTCTAGCTGTCTTAGTATGGAATGCACTAGAGCAGGGGTGGGTAACCCGTTTCTTGGTGGGGGAAATTTCTACCATCATTCAGGGGCCACACAAAAATGAAAACATTGAAAATTACCCCGGTATATTTAGTCAAACTATCAATTACGGTAACTCACCCTTAATGTGATGGCTGGAGCTGCTTCTCTTTGGTGCATTTGTAATGTTAGGTGGTATTGATCATGTTGCTTCTCACAGCTGCTTTTCCAGGTTTGTGACGGCCAGGAGCGCCGTCAACTTTTTGTCATAATAAGTTTTGTAAATCATGGGAGACGCCGAGACTACTGTATATACATCACATAGGTAACACTGAGACAGCTGTATATACATCACATAGGAAACACTGTGACAGCTGTTTATACCTCACATAGGAGATGCTGGGACTGCTGTATATACATCACATAGAAGACGCTGAGACTGCTGTATATATCACATAGGAGACGCTGAGACAGCTGTACATGCATCACGTAGGAGACGATGGGACTGCTGTTTGTACATCACATAGGAGACGCTGGGACTGCTGTACATACATAACATAGGAAACATTGAGACTGCTGCATCACAGGAACCTCTGGGGTCATATAAATTACAGGAGGGACTGGGGGCATAGATGTCACAGGAGAGGCTGAGACATATTCATCACTGGGGAGGCTGGGGGGATAGACATCACTGAGGGGCTATATACATCACTAGGAAGCACCATCAGCATCACTGGTGGGGTCACATACATCAATGGGGGCTACATACATCACAGATGGGGGGATATACAGCACTTCTGGGGTAAATGCAGCACTGGTGAATATACATATCAGTTGGGGGCACATACAGCCCTGGGGAGGATTTACAGCACTGGGGGAGGGGGGATATACAGCACTGGGGGGTACAGGCATTGCCAGGGAGGCACATAAATCACCGGGTAGGGCTCATAGATCACCGGGGGGACAGAGATCACCTGGGGGGCACGAAGATCACAGGGGGCACAGAAATCACAGGGGGTACAAAGATCACAGGAGGGCACATAGCTGGGGGGCACATAGCTGGGGGGGACAAAGATCACAGGGGGCACAGAGATCACATGGCAGCACAAATATCACAGGGGGTACATAGCAGGGGGGCACAGCAATCACAGGGGTCACAAAGCTGGGAGCCACAAAGATCACAGGGGTGTACATAGCTTGGGGGCACAGATCACAAGGGGCATATAGCTGGGGGAGCAGAGAGATGACATGGGGAACAGATCACAAGGGGGCACATAGCTGGGGGCACAGGGATCACAGGAGGACATATAGCTATGGGGCACAGAATTCACAGGGGGGCACATAGCTGGGGCAACAGAGATCACAGGGGGGCACATAACTAGGGCCACAGACCTCACAGGGGGGCACATAGCTGGGAGCACAGAGATCACAGGTGCACATAGCTGGGAGGCACAGAGATCACAGGAGGACATATAGCTATGGGGCACAGAAATCACAGGGGGGGCACATAGCTGGTGCCACAGAGATCATGGGGGCACATAGCTGGGGCAACAGAGATTACAGGGGGCATATAGTTGGGGGACAAAGATCACATGGGTGCACAGAGATCATATTGGGGCACAAAGCTGGGGGGCACATAGCTTGGGCCAGAGATCACAGAGGGGTGCATAGCTGGTGCCACAGAGATCACAGGGGGCATATAGCTGGGGGAGCAGAGAGATCACATGGGGAACAGATCACAAGGGGACACATAGCTGGGGGCGCAGGGATCACAGGAGGACATATAGCTATGGGGCACAGAAATCACAGGGGGGCACATAGCTGGGGCAACAGAGATCACAGGGGGCACAAAGCTTGGGCCACAGACATCACAGGGGGGCACATAGCTGGGAGCACAGAGATCACAGGGGCACATAGCTGGGAGGCACAGAGATCACAGGAGGACATATAGCGATGGGGCACATAAATCACAGGGGGGCACATAGCTGGAGCCACAGAGATCATGGAGACACATAGCTGGGGCAACAGAGATTACAGGGTGGCACATAGCTAGGGCCCTCTCCATCACCCCCATCATGGCCTTATCACCATCACCTCCATCATTGCCTTTTTCCCATCACCTCCATCATGGCCTTTTCCCCATCACCTCCATCATGGCCTTCTCCCCATCATATCCATCATGGCCTTCTCCCCATCACCTCCATCATGGCCTTCTCCCCATCACCTCCATCATGGCCTTCTCCCCATCACCTCCATCATGGCCTTCTCCTCATCACCTCCATCATGGCCTTCTCCCCATCACCTCCATCATGGACTTCTTCCCATCACCTCCATCATGGCCTTTTCCCCATCACCTCCATCAAGGCCTTCTCCCCATCATGGCCTTCTCCCCATCACGGCCTTCTCCCCATCATCTCCATCATGGCTTTTTCCACATCACCTCCATCATGGCTTTTCCCCATCATCTCCATCATGGCCTTTTCCCCATCACCTCCATCATGGCCTTTTCCCCATCACCTCCATCATGGCCTTTTCCCCATCACCTCCATCATGACCTTTTCCCCATCACCTCCATCATGGCCTTTTCCCCATCACCTCCATCATGGCCTTTTCCCCATCATCTCCATCATGGCCTTTTCCCCATCACCTCCATCACAGCCTTTTCCCCATCAGCTCCATCATGGCCTTCTCCCCATCACCTCCATCATGGCCTTCTCCCCATCACCCCATCATGGCTTTCTCCCCATCACCCCATCATGGTCTTCTCCGCCTACACATACACATCGATCCTCACACACACATACACACGACACATACATACATACACACACACACATCCACTCCACACACATACTACATATTACATCATTGCCTTCTCCATCACTCCCCATCACTCCCATCATCACATTACATACATACACACACATACACAGTCACTCACACACACACTCAGCAGCAGTGACAGGCAGCACAGTACCTCACATGTCCAGTCTGCAGCATCACCGTCTTCTCCTTCCGGCTGCTTCCTGTGTCTCTAGCACAGCAGTCGCGCCGCTCAATGATGACATCATTCAGCCATGCTGCTCTCTGTGACAGAGAGACACAGGAAGCTCTGGCGCCGGGCAGGAAGGATCTTTGCAGCTCCACTCCTGCTGTTTTCTCTTGCAGGCAGCGGAGCTATTTGAATCTCTCCCTGCCCGCCGCTACACATGAGGGCAATCTGGCCAGGGGCCCCCCGGAACCTCAGGCCCGGAGAAAATGGCCAGATTGCCCTCATCATTAGCTGCCCTGCAGGGGCCCCCTGGAGCCTCTGGGCCCCTGTGCAACGCACCGGTTGAACTGGCGGTATGTCCGCCCATGGTTCTATCTGAATCAGATATTTCTGAGATTTACACAGAAACCCCAGTGTAAACACAGTGTAAGTGCTCAGGGCAGAGCACAGGATAAATGTGTACCAAGCCTTATTGAAATCTTTGGGAGGCAGAATGAAAAAATCATCAGAATTGTCTATATTTTTTATGCCGTTCCTCGTGCGGTATAAGTGATTAGGCAACTTTATTCTTGGGGTCAAGGTGATTACAGCGATACCAGATTTATATTGGGTTTTTATGTTTTTACATCACCATATTTTGAGAGCTAAAATTTTCCTATATTTTGGCCGACTGAGTCATATTATGTCTTGATTTTTTGCGGGACGGACTGACGTTTTTATTGGTACCATTTTCGGGCACATGACATTTTTTGATCGCTTTCTATTCCGATTTTTGTGAGACAGAATGAACAAAAACCAGCAATTCAGGAATTGCTTTTTTTATACCGTTCTGCATGTGGTAAAATTGGTAACACAGCCTTTTTCTTCATGTCAGTATGATTAGAGCGATACCCAATTTATATCTTTTTTTTTTTTGCTGCTTTTACGCATAAAAACTATTTTATAGAAAAAATAATTATTTTTGCATTGCTTTATTCTGAGAGCTATAACTTTTTAATTTTTCTGCTGATTGAGCTGTATCATAGTTTGTTTTATGCGGGACAAGATGACATTTTCAGCGGTACCATTTTTAGTTACATTCATCCTTTTCATTGCGTTTATTGCACTTTTTGATTGGTGGTATGATGATAAAGCACTGTTTTTGCCTAGTTTTTTATTTATTCTTTTTACGGTGTTCACTAGGGGTTAACTAGTGGGACCATTTGATAGAGCGGGTGGTTACGGACACAGTGATACCTGATATGTGTACTTCTATTGTTTTTTTTTATTTACATAATTAAATGTATTTATTGGAAAAATATTTGTTTATTTTTTTTTCTTTGGGGATATAAAAAAATATATATTTTTACACTTTTTAATATTTGTTTTTACTTTTTTACATTGTCCCAGTATGGGATATTAAATGTCTGCGATCGTTGCCCATTGCTGTGGGGTGTCAACTGTCACATACCGCTGACGCCCGCACCCGATCGCCGCGGCGCTCAGCATGAGACTGTGCAATCGGTGCGCTGTACTAGTACTGCTGTTTGTGGGAACGCGGTTCCTGCAGAGCAGTACTAGTATGGCGCATGTCGGGAAGGGGTTAAACAGAGAGATCTGTCACACAAAAAAGTTAAGAAATAACATTTACTACATGTATACTTTACATCTGCATCAATTTTGAAACTTTTTTTTGGTTAGGAACATGGAAGGGTTACATTTTATCAGGAATTTCTTATTTTCCAAACAGAATTTATAAAACCATTTTTTTAGGACCACATCACATTTGAAGTGACTTTGAGGGGCCTATGTGACAGAAAATAATAGATACAACATTTTAAAAACTGCACCCCTCAAAGTGCTCAAAACCACATTCAAGAAGTGTCAGGTGCTTCACAGGAATTAAAACAATGTTCATTGTTCAATGGAACCAACATAGGGGAGAGCAAAGAATAATCAAGTACAAATGTAATTAAGTCAATAGTTGTTCCATAACACTATGGGTATCAGATATAACTGTGGCAATTTTGCCTTAGGCTGGTTTCAGACTAGCGTATTTTACATGCAGCGCATGGTGCCGCTAAGCTCCGCCCCCTGCCGGGCCCCTCCGGTCATCTCCTCCTACTATTGCACACGGCTGCATGTGATCTGTGCATCCTATTTTTAGCATTGTGTAAAGTCCCTTTTTTGGAGCATTTATGTATTTTTTGCTTTATGGCCACACATAGAGGATAATTATTTGTTGATGTATTTTTCTAGTGACAAACAGCAGTGGATGTTGCTGAGTCAGAATAGAAAATCTGCTATTGTAGTGCCAGTACCTTGTAGGGACCAGTAGTGCTTGTAGTGTAGGGATCTTGTAGTGCTCAGTAGATTATGTCCAGCTCGTGCTTTTGGAGACATGCCCCTGTGGCGCCCTGCGTCTTTATGCCCTATTCTACTACAAGAACTCTTGTAAAGACTCTTAAACTTGAGAATAAAAATCTGTTCATCGTGCCTTGGCAGGAAGCCATCTAAAACAGCCAGTGCAGTGAATTTTCTATTATGGTCTGTGTGCCCTGCAGCTGCACTCAGGGACGATCAAAGCAATCAGAAGTGGTTTTGGGCTGTAATCCATGACCTATCTCAGTTATTGGGACTGTTCACCCATACCCAGGTTAAATGTTATGTCATTTTGTTACATGCTTATGTTCCTTGTGTAGCCCGAGGACATGCTACCTTTAACTAGGGGGAAATGTGGCGTCCTGCGTCTTTACCACCACAAAAGGGTTACATATGTACTGTTTAGTATGTGTTTTGTGAGCAATGGGAGTTATGCTTTCTCTGCTAGAGACCACAGCACACACACACAATTTACCTCACTCCCTTACTTGTCTAAAGCTTAGAGCTTTGCAGACATACCCTAACTGGGAGGGGGAGGAGTCGAAAGTTGTTGTTTCAGTGACGAAGAAGGGAAGATGGAGAACGCTCTTGGGAGCCATCCCATGTGCTCCCTTCTGGAGCAAAGATAATACGAATCAGGGAGTCAGCCCCTAGGCCAACCATGCTTTCAGAGCAGGGTGGTAAGCTGAAAGACTGTGTGGGTTTATACAACCACCAGCAGAGTGTTTTCCCATGGATTACAGCAGCAAACTAGAATCAGTGAGGATTGTACAAGAAGGAACGTGAGCTTCACAAAGGATCCAAACTGCAAGTTGCCAGCGGAGGAAAACACAGAGAGTAGTGGCTATACTGGAAAGTCCTACACTCCGGGAAGCCTTGGTCCCAGAAGGGAATAAAACAGCAGTAAGCTTACACCGAGTCACAGCAGAGGAAGGATAACTCACATTCTCCAGAGCAGACTGTAACCTGGTGAGAGTTGTGATATCTCCTCTGAACTGCACCTGAGCTTCAGTAAATGATAGACTTTTCCTGTCTCCTGCCTTATTACTCTGTGCCTTTTACTTCCATCACAATCTCTGGGGGTCTTCCCTGGTTGGAGAGGGTTAAATATCTGCACTGCCATCACCATCTACTCCCCCAGGGATCATCTGCAGTGCCGGCTATACTACAGTCGAACACTCCAACTGTTGTAACAAATCACTACATAAATTTTATTCCCATACAATTCTACCCCTTTTACATGACCACCTGGAGCCACAGATCGGGTCACTGCCACTGTGACATATCCCTTTAAGATGACCGACCCGGCACTGAGCATCCCACGGCTCCTGGGGCACGTCATTTTGGCATCACGAACAGGATTCGAACAGGATACCGTGCGTGCCTAAAGTACTACAGGAACAACGACCTGCATCAACTGAAGCGGTGAGTCGCACCCCTGCAAGGGTTAACTAGGGGGGAAGATGTCTAATTCCAGCAACACCCAGGGTGCAGCAGCTGCAGCTCCCATATTGCCTCTCACCATGCCTTTTTTACTGGGTGCGACATGGCTGCCACAGTACAATGGAGAATCGCACACCTTAAGTGAGTTCAAGGGGAAGCTGCGCAGCATGTGTGAAATTTATCCTATGTCAGAGGAGCAGAAAGTCAGTATACTTACAAGTCAGCTCAGTGGCGCTGCTCAGAGAGAAGTTAAATCTTGGCCAGCTGCTGATAAAAAGACTGTAAAAGACATTTTTGCTAAATTAAAGGATACTTTTGACACCCATACTGCTTCACAAATAAAGATGCGATTTTTCAGCTGCAGGCAGAAACCACAGGACACTGTTAGAGACTATGCCTTAAACCTGCAGGAGTCACTGCAGGCCATTAAACAAAGTGATCCAGACAGTGTAAGAGATGGGAACAAAATGCTGAAAGAACAGTTCATTGAAGGTCTTTTGTCTGATTCCAGTAAGGCACAACTGCGCTTGATGTCATTACAGAACCCTTTGTTCATTTTAAAGACAGATCCATACGTATCTTAAGACACTCTACTTATGTCTGCACTGAGCCAGTTAAAGATCCAGCAGTTACGTACCTCCAGGGGGCAGTATCCTCACCCCAGGTGCCTGCAGTACGGCATGTGCAGACTCCAGCTGAAGATTCTATTGTAGATTTATGGCTGCAAGTACAGGAGCTGACTAGAAATATGTTTGTTCTATGTAAAACTGTTCAGACTCTCCAGACTTGTCCCCCCACAGAGAGGATCCAGCTAGCATCAAGCCCGGATGATCTCCCATGGCGATCGCCAAAGAGGATGCCGCAACATCAGTGGCAACCAACTCGCACCGGCAGGAGAACAGACTGATTTGACTCTTCTGGGAGCGTGGTAGTGGATGGTATCCCCTTCACCACCCTCGTGGACACTGGATCACAGGTTGATAGGGAGAGAGTTAAATTAACCCTTCACGGTTGAGCCAGTGATGCCCAAATTATTCCACAGAGTGTTGCTAGCAACTCAAATGACCAAACGGAGACGTGTCTCTGTATGGGACGATCCAAAGAGATAAAAATAACGGGTAACCCGTTTATTGTAGTCACTTCTTTTATAATATTTCGCTTAATTATGCAAAGTTCTCAACTACCAATAACATCATTTCACTTTATAAGCCAATAATATTGCAAGAAAACCGGAAACTACATATATGTTCGTCATAGAAAGTAGTATGGTGGCATATTCTTCAGAGTAGTACACCCCCGGTTCCCTTATCTTGCACCTGATGGGAACAGTCAGTTTTCATGACAGCCCATGCCAATTACAAAAAATTATCTTACAGCAACAAAAATGGAGAAATGAAACCTTCAGAGAATGGATAAAACGAAACTTCAGCTTTGACTTTAGTTTTAGCCATTCACAATCCCCCCTAGATACATTTTTTTAACACATATGCAGCATCAGAGGTGCTATCCCAAGCTAACAGCTTGAGGGGTACTGGTCTTCACATGACTGATGCCGTGTTACCAGTCATGGCTGTCGCGGCGCACCCGTCCCCCCTGTATGCTGCAATTCACGAATAACAATTTTTGATGACGGTGGTGGAGATCTTTTGTAGGTAGCCATGTGCTTGGCTTCAACATCTTCATCAAGTAGCCTTTTGAGATCGGTGCAGAGAAGAGCAGGGGCAACGACACCTTTGGTATCATCATTAGCTGTCTTAGTGCAGAATTTCCTAATACATACAGAAATACACCAAAAAACAAGTTTTAGTATCACATATGCAAAAAGGATACAGGCAGCAATGTGTAACAAGCTTTGTAAGATTCCAGCTATCCAGCCCCCCAATTCCCTTAAACCAATTGGCTGGATTGAGAAAGGAGAAGGTGTCTGACCACCAACTGTCCTTAGTACGATCATTGTCTTTATTGTATTGATCTCTGTGTCTTCGAATGTCTTCTAACTTTAACTTCATAGTACTGTTAGGATCTATATAATGACAGCAAGCCAGTCCAATGACCTGACACATACCACCTTGTGCTGCTGTTAAGTAGTCCAGCACTATAGTATGTTGATTAGTGATTATAATAAGTTGATTTTGGACAGCAACAGTAGTATTAAGTATGTCCAGTATATTCCAAATTTGATCATCTAGATAGTCTGTGGCCCTAACCAATTTATCCCACATTTGTGTAATCATAGGGTAAATGAAAATGGAACTGACAATTTTATTGGCCACACTCATCTGCACTATATGTGGTCTCCCTGAAGGGCGGAGTGAATTGTCTGCAGCTCTTTTGTATAATGTATGTTTGGGTATAGCCTGTGTATCCAACTGTTTGTTTGGAATAACAAAGGTGGCCAGGGTCAAGCGACCCAGAGTACAAGTACCTCATACCCCTACTGGCAACCATTTATAAGCATTGTCTCCACATACCTAGAACATATCACCAGGTAAATCCCATAGGGCTGAATGTTGCAGCACCAATCTATGAACTAAGTCTATGAATGTAGATGCATTCTGAAGCATACACCAAGCTGGAGATTGTCCTAAAGGACTACAATAGCCTACATCGGGATTTCCACAAGTGGGGGTTCCTGGTACATATTCAGAGGACTCATTACAAGATATATTGCCAGGAATACTGGCACAGGCTTCGTTAGAACCCTGGGCAAACAAATTAGAAAATTTCCATGACGTATTATGCAACCTTCTTTCTAGCAACATTGGTTTGAAGGCATCAGTAGAGTGTGAAGTTACATTGAAACTGTTGGAATTTGCCCTAGATTGGTTAGACTAGTCTTATTCTTATGGACCCAAGCCCCTCCTTTGTAGGCCAAATATTGAAGTTGGGTATTGCTTCCTGAAAGGTTACCTTGTCACCAGGGGTATCCTACCCATCCCACAATAGGTATACCAACAGTTAAATTCCATAATTTAGCATTATCTGTGGCATTATTAGTGAGTGTGTCAGAACAGTTAGTCCAAGCAAATAACTCATCAGGTGGAACAGGGATAGCCAAAAAGGGGATGCTCGTGGCTGACACTGGTGAATACGTGTAGATCCAACAGTCTGCCAGAGACTGGGAATTGCCCAACAAATCTCTCAGTAATTTTTCATGATGTTGTATAAACTTATTCAAGGACATTGGGGAATTTAGGCTGTCCCATGCGTTTACCAATAATAATATGGAAAATGCGAAAGACCAGAACAATATGCCCCCTTATTTGCTATTGGCTTGTTTAACCAGCTTGCAGTGTGATGCGTGAATCCAAGTCGGTCTTCCTTCTAGTTTCACTGATGTAGGGGTGATGAGGAGGACTTGATAGGGACCGTCATACAAGGGTTCTAGTCCGTGCTTCCTGACATGCCTTTTCACGACTAACAAATTACCAGGCTTCAGGTTATGACAGGTGTCGGTTTCTGCTGAATCTGGAAGAGAAGAAGAAACTAGAGCATGGGTGTTAGCAAGATTTTTACTAAGCTGAATAACATATTGAACAGCACGGTCAGTCTCTTCTGATAACTGCTGAGGTTGGAAATTTGCAACTGGGGGCCTATTACCAAACAATATCTCATATGGGGACAGGCCATGTTTTGCAATAGGGGTAGTACAAATGTGGTATAGTACAATGGGTAGGAGCTCTGGCCATGGAGCCGTAGTCTCCTGCATCATTTTGGTCAATTGTCCCTTCAGTGTGCCATTCAACCTCTCAACTTTCCCACTGGATTGTGGGTGGTACGGAGTATGGAGGGCTACAGTGGATCCAAGCATTGTCAGAACTTCTTGGTACACATGAGAAGAAAAGGCCGGGCCTTGGTCACTTTCAACAACTTCTGGAACCCCATATCTGCGTATGACTTCCATCACCGGTTTCTTCGCTGTGGTTTTTGCAGTCATGTTGGTAACAGGGAATGCTTACGGCCAACTGGAGAACATGTCAACAACAACCAAACAGTATTCATTCCTTCCAGACTTAGGTAACATGATTTGGTCCACCTGGAGCCTTTGGAAAGGATAGTCGGGCTTAGCAAGATGCTTCGGGGGTACACGTTGAAGTTGACCAGGATTACAAGTCTGACAGATATTACAAGCACGGTTGAGCGCTGTCAAAACTGTGGAAATTCCCAGGGGCCAGTAGAATTTTCGCACCAGTGTGAGGGCCTGATTCTTTCCTCGATGTGTAGGTCCATGTGCCCATGTGGCAATAGCAGGGTACATCCGCTTAGGGAGACACACAAGTTGGTCCTTTTTCCAGAGACCATTATCCATTCGTGCCCCATCAGTCTTCCATTGCTTCACCTCTTCCTTTGGAGACATTCTCTGCATCGTCATTAAGCGGTCTCGCGGGGTCCGACAGAAAACTTCAGTCTGTTGTAGATCATCAGGTTCTCGTAGGGTCAATGCTTCTTGTAACTGTTTACACTGAGAGCGTGTGGTCACCATAGTTGGTATGGTTGGTTCAACGGGTAAAAGAGCGGCCGCTTATGCTTGCATATCTGCAAATGCGTTGCCAATAGTCTGTGGACTGTTCCTAGGACCGTGCGCCTTAACTTTGATAATAGCCACCTGAGTAGGTAATTTAATCAAGTCCATGAGGTTTTTAACAGCTTAAGCAGCATTTTTAACTGGGGTTCCTGCAGTAGTAATAAACCCTCAATTGGCCCATAAAGCCCCAAAATCGTGAGCAATACCAAATGCATACTGTGAGTCCATATATATATTAGCCCGTCTGTTCTTGGCCAAAGTACATGCAGTAGACAGAGCCTGGAGTTCTGCTTCTTGTGCTGACAGTGAAGGCGGGAGTGCAGCTGCGTGTACTACAGTGTCCTCTGTGGTAACAGCGTATCCCGTGTGGAATCTATCAAACTCGTCAGCATATCTTGAACCATCCGTGTACAACACCAGATCGGGATTTGTAAGTGGATTCTCACTGACATTTGGTGGAGTAGCTGCTTCTTCAGTCAAAAGTTGGGAACAATCATGTTGGAGAAAATCCTCATCACTGCCATCTTTCTTGGGGACTGGCAGTAAAGTAGCGGGGTTGATTGTAGTAAAGCGATGCAACTTGACATAATCAGGCAAAAGGAGTGAACACTGCAGCCGTAAGTGTCGTTGCACAGTCAAATGTCTTGGTTGCTGAAGGCTCAGTATTGCTGCAATATCATGCGGGTCAAAAATGTGCGTTTCAAGTCCAACAATTATGTCTGCAGTCTTGTCAAGCAACGAGTGACTGGCGTGAACTGCCCTCATGCAACTTGGTGATGCTCGGGCCACTGGGTCGAGGCGGGCTGAATAATAGCCCACTGGTTGTTGCCTGCTGCCATGTGATTGTGTAAGTACCCCTGCTGCGTGTCCTTCATTCTCAGACACATACAAATGGAACGGTCGAGTATAGTCCGGGATACCCAAGGCAGGGGCGGAAGCAATAAGCTGCTTCAACTCAGAGAAGGCATGATGAAGGCTTTCCATGCAAACCGGTGATCTTTCCTTGTAGTTCATTATGCCGTCTTTCAAGGCATTGTAAAGGGGTTGCATTATGTGGGATGCATCCGGTATCCACTGACGACAATAAGTGCACAGTCCAAGAAAACGCTGGAGTTCAGTTTCATCTTTTGGGAAAGGAAGGGAGCTGACAGCTATTTTTCTTTCTTCTGTGAGGTGTCTGACACCCTGAAGGAGACAGTGACCCAAGAATATCACTTGACCAAGGCAGAACTGAAGTTTCGAGGCTGAAACCCGACAGTTCAGTGCTGCCAGATGCTCGAGGAGGCTAACAGTGGCAGCAATGGCTTCCTGCTCCGACTGTTGTGAGTTCATTTTCCCCTTCACCGTCGATGTCTGATGAACTTCCTCTTCTGGTGAAGGAAGGTAGTGAGGCTGATTATCAAACACCTGATCTGGTAGATGATGACTGGGTAACAGGAAATTCTGACTGGATATAAGGAAGCCGACGCCCTTCTGAGTCGCTGGTGATTTCTCTGCTGGATTCTTGGAGACCAGTCTGATTCCTGCTTCCCAAAGATAAGTTTTTGCTCTGCTTGTGAACTTATTTGTTTTGTTTTGTTTACCTTGTTTTTTGGAGTTCAACCCTCCCCGGTCAGAGGTGTGCTGAGTTCAATTTTTGTCTCTGATCAGTTTGTCTCTTTGCTCTGTCTTCAGAATTTACCTGAGTGCTGATATAGTCTTTTTGAAGTCCTAGCGACTTCAGGGCCTGTTTTTCCTATCAGACGGTTGGGACATTTTTTGGTAGGGTTTTTTGCGGATTGCAGACAGCAGCTTTTCTATCCTGTCTTTTTTAGTTAGCTTGGGCCCCATCGTTTGCTCAACCTATCTTTCTATCTGTGTTAGTGTTTTCATCTTGCTTCACCGTCATTATATGTTGGGGGCTGCCTATTGCTTTGGGGTCTGCTCTGGGGCAGTTTAGATTTCCCCTTTCTTTCTTTAGGCCTATTTAGTTCTCCAGCTGTGATCGAGGGGTCTAGGGCATCGTAGGAACCCCCCACGGCTACTGTTAGTTGTTGTGGATAGGATCAGGGGTCTGCAATCCGATAGCTACCAACCTCTCCAGTTTTCTAGACTTAGCTTGTATTTTTGTTTTTTCCTCCATCGGTGACTCATTCATAGCATCCGTCCGTGCACACAACAAAAGATCATCCACATACTGAACTTGAGGGTGATCTAACTGCCAGGGCAAGAGACATTCGCTCATGCTTTTTGCAAACTGGTTGGGACTGTTTTGGGCCCCTTGTGGCATAACTGTCCATGTTAACTGTCGCCCTGAAAAGTGATTGCAAACAGAAACTAGCAATCTGGGTGTAACGGAATGCTAAAGAAGGCATTGGCAAGGTCAATGACTGTAAACCAAGCAGCATCCTGGGGTATTTGGGACAAAAGAGTATGTGGATTAGGCACCACTGGAGTTTCCAGAATAGTAGCTGCATTAACTGCCCGTAGATCTTGTACCAGTCGGTACACAGGGGGCTGGCCAGGTGGGGTCTTTTTCTTAACGGGAAACAAGGGCGTATTACATGGAGAAACACAGGGTGCCAGAGCACCGTTATCAAGTAATGTTTGTATTTGTTCCTGAAGGCCCCGCTCCTGATCATGTTTCAAAGGATATTGATGGACTTTGGGAAAAGGGGCACCATGTTTGAGAAATACTTTTACTGGTTCTACTGGCATTTTCCCAATATCATTTGGACCTTTTGACCAAAGTTTAGATGGTATCTCTGAGAGGTATGGGGTGAGTCGTTGATCCTCAGGCAATATTGAGGGTGGATCTGGGCCTATCAGGGCCACCATAACTGTGGGAAGGACATGCAAAATACAGATTTCCTCACTGTCTTCATCTGCATAGGGGTTATGTAACGTAAGAACCATCTGAACATCATCTTGGAATTGTATTCTGGAGCGGAACTGTGATAATAAATCTACCCCCAGTAAATTTACTGGACATGTGGGAGAGATCACGAACTGAGCAGTAACCTTGGGGAACGGTCCCACAGGGATGGATTTTGTAAGAGTATGTTTATTGGGTGTGCCATCTACTCCAATTAAAACAAGCTCTTGATCTGAGAATTGAATAGGGATATCCGTAGGTACATCTGATGATTTGATTATTGAATTTGCCACCCCAGTGTCTACCATGAACTTAGCAAGGGTGTCCCTTACAGGGAGCGTGACGGATGAGCATGCCCCAGGTTTGGTGGAGGACATTGTGATGGCAGGCCCTGGTTGGCCAACCCTTCAGTATGGACAATTATCAGGATTTTGGGGCTGTCCGTAACCGGGGTATCCTCTAGGGTTCCCAGTATTTAGGTTACGATTGGAAGAGAGAACTTGAGGGTAGCATCTATCAGCGAGAGTGTGACAGTCCCTCTGAAAGTGACCGAGTCGGCTGCAGCGCCAGCATTGTAGACGAGAATTGGCACGGCGGATCTGGGGAGGAAGGTTCCTATTCATAGGATTAGGAGAGATATTGGAGAAGGGAGCTGAAGTCTGAGGGGAGGCCAGAGTTTGCTGTGTGCTCCAGTGATAAGGAACCAGCTGTGTACTCGCAGCCGCGCTGGGCACAATGGTGGGGGCTGCTGTTATTCGAGGAACTGGAGCTGCTACAGCTGCAGCTGCTGGCTTGTTTTTGTTTCCCTGCCGCTGCAGAATGGGTTAAATTCTTCTGAAAACTTTTTACTACTTTCAAAGCTTCATCCGGAGTGGAATTCTCAACATCAGGTCTAACGGACATTATCGCCTCTTGCAATTCGGGTTTAAAGCCAGACATCAAAGCTGCCACAAAAAGATGTGTATGGGCTTTATTATACAGTGAGAATCCCAGATCTCTAAATACTACCATAAGACGCCCATAGAACTTCTCGGCAGTCTCCCCCTTGTCCTGTGTGACATCTGTGAGAGAGGTAGCTTGGTCCACCAATATATCTTGTGCCCAGACCTTTAAAGCATTGCAGAAATCAACACCATTCTCATAGGTTCCCCCATCCAGATCCACATTATACATTATGCCACCCTCAATAATTGGAAAATACCCCTCCCCAGCTTTTACTCGAAGTATGTGCAATAGATCTCTTCGGGGAGTAGAATAAATCTCTCGATTTGATGCCATTTGCCTGTAGAAAGCCATGGGGGAAGTCTCTGCAACGGGTAATTGATTGCAAAGAGTGTCTATTTGTGATGGGGTGAAGGGAGTATACTTTGACCTGTCAGGAGTCGTTTCCACATTATCTTCTTCAAATTCGTATATTACTGACAACTCGGAGGGAGGAGGTAGCGGCAGTATGGGCACAAGAGGCATCTGCTGTGGGAGCGGGGCAGGAGGCTCTGTTACAGTTAGAGATCGTATTGCCTGATGGGCCGTTAGGCGGCTGTCGAGGACAAATCGGACCTCCTCCAATTTTATGGGGTTTCCCTGTATGCACCGCTCTATTGCTGATACTATGACCATGGTAGCATCCTTCCAGGGATATTGAAAAATACCGGCAGAGATTAATGGTATAGCCACTGTACATTGAGGCATCGTACCGGGGGGGACAGAGGAGGCATACAGGATTGCGTTCTGGACAGCCTCAGTAAGCAATTGTTGGGACCTAGGAATATTGATAGGGTCATATCAATGTCCCACTGCATGTATTACATATTGACACGGCAGCAGTCCTGCTCTGGTTGCTGCGACCTGTCCTGTTTCTACCTGGCCATACATTTGTATATACGAATCAGATTCTTCCTGTATCATGGGTCCGCCTTTCTGTGAAATTTTTGCGGCCAGTCCTTCAGCATGGCGGAGTTGATTGTTCGCGGCATTTACTATGGCCCCAACATGCTGCTTCGTGAGATCCCCTGTCCCTATCCTAAAGAGCACATCATAACAGTGGGGTCCAGGAATAATATTGGAATACATCTCCTGGAAATCTTCTATCTCCTCTGAGTATCCTGTCTCTGACCTGGTAACTAAAGTAGGAGGGGGTGGATATTCATAACCACTAGCAATATTAGGCATAACGGGGACTGGGGCTGACGGCTGATGATAATAGGCACGTCAGCATTCAACAAAGGAAAGGTGGGGGCGGCTGCTCCCGGTCTCCTCATACCACAATTGTAACAGACCTCTCTCCACTGAGGATTAGTAACTCCGCATACAGCACAAATCCACCCAGCAGGATCATAGGGTGGGGGCGTACTGAGTTTCGGTAGTCCAGGATATATTGGTGCCCTGGGGTTAAGCACAGAGCTTACAGTTGGGAGGAGAGGCTTGATTTTCTGGGAAGGTACCTTATCATCTAGCAGGGAAACTTCTTGTTTCAAATCATTCTTAACTATTTGTCTGCCTGACACATTAGTCTTGATATCAGTTTCTTCTTTAATCACATTCTCAATTCTTTCCTGTACCACAACACTTCCAGTCTTTTTCTTAGTGGTAGACAATTTTCCTTTTTCCACATAGCAATAAAACCAATCAGAATTCACTTGCTGTTCAATTTCCACATAACCTTCATTATACAATTCATGTGCCAAGCCACAGAATTCCTCAGCGCCTTTAAGTAATCCATCAGCAGTCAACCTCCCTTTATTCTTTTTAACTCCTTCATCCCATAGTGTAGGCTGTAGCCTCCCGCCCTTAGGAAATCCCAGAATCGAAAATATTTTTCCTGTATTCCTGACAGATTTCTTTCCTTGTCTTTGAATCATAAGACTAACAGTATCTGATTATTCACACAATTCCAAACTTTTCTTTTTCTTCCACAGAAACATAATTCTCTCCTTTAGAGCTAAATATCCTTACTTCAGTTGTGCACAGATCTGGAGCGGCCGTACAGTCTGTTCCACAGGGTCAACCCCTTCTGGCAAGCCCAAAATTCAATGCGGTACTCAGTGAAAGGAGGAGGCTGTCTCAGACTATCCCTCCGGACACCTCTGGTTATATATACAGTATCTATCTATATATACCTGAGTTACGTATCCTACCCAGTCTTCGATCACATCACCATGCCCAATCTAACAATGATCAGGACTTCAGGATATTTTGACTATAAAGAGAATCACAATCACTGGTCAATTCGGGGTGTCCATCCCTTATGAGGTACGGTTCGAGCACTGGGCCCCCAACGGGACTACACCTCTATATGATTCCAATCAAGAATTACCCCACCACGGGGACAAACCTCAGATCCTCTTTGCAGCAACAAGCACAGGAAAATCACACCAAAACGGTCAGTCTGAACAGTATAACTGCCAACTTACCGTGGTTGTCATGGGGGATGATCAGTCCCAATTTTCCAGCACCTGTGTCCGCTCTGAGGGTCCTTTGTCTTGTTGTCCTCTGGGGGCAGAGGTGTCCCTATTCGGGGGCCCCACGTTGGGCGGCCAAGCTGATAGGGAGAGAGTTAAATTAACCCTTCACGGTTGAGCCAGTGATGTCCAAATTATTCCACAGAGTGTTGCTAGCAACTCAAATGACCAAACGGAGACGTGTCTCTGTATGGGACGATCCAAAAAGATCGGTAACCCGTTTATTGTAGTCACTTCTTTTATAATATTTCGCTTAATTATGCAAAGTTCTCAACTACCAATAACATCATTTCACTTTATAAGCCAATAATATTGCAAGAAAACCGGAAACTACATATATGTCCGTAATAGTAAGTAGTATAGTGGCATATTCTTCAGAGTAGTACATCCCCGGTTCACTTATCTTGCACCTGATGGGAACAGTCAGGTTTCATGACAGCCCATGCCAATTACAAAAATTTATCTTACAGCAGCAAAAATGGACAAACGAAACCTTCAGAGAATGGATAAAACGAAACTTCAGCTTTGACTTTAGTTTTAACCCTTCACAAGGTAACCACAATGCCTCACACACTGTACCAGAGATATTGGACTGATGCTGATTTCAGCCAACTTCCTGATGGTAACTTGTCACTAATAACAAGTAATGGTCAACCCCTGACACAGATGAGGTACAAAGAGGTTGTCATTAAAGTGGGGAAGGTGGAGATCAAAGGTCTCGTGGTGATCGATGTGGAAAGAGGAGAGTGTCCACCTATCATAACATTGGGCACAAATGTGATTGAAAATTGTTTAAGTGAGGTCATCACCATTTTGAAAGACATAGCCGAGTCGGCCCCGTACAAAGAACAGCATGCCCTCAATAAAGATATCAAGGCCCTTGTGCAGTAACAGCAGGTGGTGTTAACTGGTGGAGAGATTGGTAGTGTAAGGGTGAGAGATCCCTACTCCCTTATGCTTCCCCCTAGGAGTGAGACTCTCATCTGGTGCCAAGCAGCCATAGGCATCAGAGGATGGGACTAACAAGCTCTCCTTGAACCAGTGTATTCAGATAGCAGACCTACTGTGCTGACGGCCAGGGGAATTGTTGATGTTAAAAGGGGCAGGGTTCCGGTATGTGTTCTGAACTGTGGAGAGGAGGAAGCTTGCTTGCCCGTTATGCAACCGTAGCCAAACTATTCACAGTCAGCAACAATGATATCCAGGCTGTAGAACCCTTGACTCCGTCAGAAGCGACGGATGGCAATGGCTCTTCTGTTCAGACGGAGGAATGGTTCCAAAAGATACATGTTGGCACCAACTCCACTCCTGTACATCAGAAAAATGGAGTGCAGCGGGTGGTGCAAGAATACGAAAGGGTTTTCAGTAAGCATCCCTTGGATTTTGGGCAGGTAAAAGGGTTTAACATAACATCCCCACAGGAGATCACCCTCCAATCAAAGAAAGGTATCGTTCTGTACATCCAGCTCATTATCAGTATGCAAAAGGTATGCTAAGAGAAATGAAACAAGCAGGGTTAATCAGAGATAGCTACAGTCCTTGGGCAGCTCCCCTGGTGTTAGTCAAAAAGAAAGATGGTACCATGCGCATGTGTGTAGATTACAGACAACTTAACAAAATTACTCACAAAAATGCATACCCCTTACCGCGCATAGAGGAGTCTCTAGCAGCATTAAAATCAGCTAGGTACTTCTCCACTCTGGACTTAACCAGCGGGTACTGGCAGGTAACTGTTGCTGAGGCGGACAAAGAAAAAACTGCGTTCACTACTCCCATGGGGCTATGTGAATTTAATTACATGCTGTTCGGATTGAGCAGTGCTCCTGGTACCTTTCAGAGAATTATGGAATGTTGCCTGGGCCATATGAACTTTGAGACTGTGCTGTTGTACTTGGACGATGTGATTGTATATTCCAGGACCTATGAGGAACATCTGCAACACCTGGCAGATGTCTTGGAAGCGTTGTCCAACTTCGGCTTAAAAGTAAAACCATCTAAATGTCATCTCCTAAAGCCCAAAGTGTAGTATTTAGGCCATGTCGTGAGTGCAGAAGGAGCAGCACCCGACCCAGACAAAGTGACTGTCATCAGAGACTGGCAAGTACCCACCAACATCCAAGAGGTAGGACAATTCCTAGGCCTAGTGGGATACTACAGACGCTTTATCAAAGACTTCACTAAATTGGCAGCCCCTCTTCAAGATCTCATAGTTGGCCAACCCAAAAAGGCCAGAGGCAAGAGTCCCCTGATTGAGTGGAATGCTAGGTTGGATGAGTCATTCAACAGCCTTAAGCAAGCACTTACTTAGAGATCTTAGCATAGCCAGACTATGATCAGCCATTTATCCTGCACACCGATGCCAGCAATGTTGGGCTAGGAGCCGTCCTATCTCAAGTGCAGCAGGGTAAGGATAAAGTCATTGCTTATGCCAGTCGGAAGCTTCGTCCTACTGAGCGGAACCCTAACAACTATAGCTCCTTCAATCTAGAATTCTTGGCTATCATTTGGGCAGTGATCAAGAGATTCAAGCACTATTTGGCCTCATCTAGATTTGCCATCTACACGGACAACAATCCGTTAACCCATCTGGAGACGCCAGGCTCGGCGCCTTGGAACAAAGATGGATGGCTCGGTTGTCCAATTATGAGTTTGTCATTAAATACCGAGCTGGCACTAAAAGCGCCAATGCTGATGCCTTGTCCCATATGCCAAATGTTCCTGATCCAGCAGAACATCTAGAAGACCTGGAAGAAATAGCGATGCCAGCATTCCACCGCCACGGTGCCTCCCAAGACTCTAACCACGTGACAGGGAGAAGTCTTGCCATTCACGAAGTTTCCCTTAATCCACTACCTCACCATGGTTGGGCAGAGATGCAGAGCAGTGACCCGGCTATATGTATGGTCAAAGAAGTCCTTGGAGAAGCTGATTCGTCTCCAGCTCCTGATGGGCCTGCAGATGTCCAACAGTTGTGGAAAGAGAGAAAGAAGCTGTTCCTTTTTGAAGGCAAGTTGATCTGAAGAGTTTTTAACCCACGTACGCATGAACTGGTGTGGCAGATCATGGTCCCCAAAAAGGACGTGTCCATGGTCTTGGAAGCTTACCACAATCAAGCGGGACACTTTGGTTGGAAAAAGCTGGAAGTAGTCATCCGCGACTGCTTCTTCTGGACAGGTATGAGATGGTCCATTGAACAGTGGTGTAGGGAATGCGGCCCATGTAATCTCAGAAGAAAAAATTCTGGCAATCAAAGGGCCTCCTTGAAGCCCATCATCACTAAACAACCTTTGGAACTGGTGGCCTTAGACCACATGCAACTAACCCCAAGCCGATCAGGGTATACCTATACCTTAACAATAGTGGATCACTATTCCCGTTTCCTAGTGCTCGTTCCGGTGAAAGACCAAACAGGAAGAACAGCTGCATAGGCATTCCAGGAATATTTCTGCAGACCCCATGGCTACCCTAATCAAGTGCTGACAGACAGAGGTTCAGCCTTCGAAGCAGAAGTCTTTCATGAATTTTGCTCCCTCTATGGATGTAAAAAGATCAGAACTACACCATACCATCCACAAGGCAATGATCTTTGCGAAAAACTAAATCATCTGGTGATCAATTTATTGCAGGTCCTACCACTGGAAGAAAGGAACCAATGGCCTGTGCCCGCACTATTGCAAGGATGTACCCATATGCAGAAGTTTGAGAGCCTTTCCTAACCAGGACATATAGATACATCCAAGGTGGTGAAGGGGTTAAATAGGATAAACACAAAACTTCCAGGCAGTTTTTTGCTCTACATCTTTTGTATACTGGGAAAATTACCTATTATGCAGCATAAGTTTAAAGGGGTTGTCTGTTATATTGATGACCTATTATTAAATGGTATATCCGTGACATTATAAAAAAAACAAAAAATGTACCGTACCTAACCATTAGCAGGCAAGTAGTTGCTACTTACCGGCCTGTTGTGCCCAGCGCTGTTCTTCCTCAGCACAGAGCAGTCACAGACCGCACCTGCTCGGGATTCAGAAGGTTCTGTTGACATAACATCTACAGAGCGGAGGCTTCTTTTCTGCTTCATGGGATTTCCGACATCATTATGATTGATAGCCAGATCCCCACTGCCTAACTGTGGGAGCAGGCTGTCAATCAGAATGACCTCAGAAATTCCACCCTGTTGCATCAGCAGAGGCAGCGGAATCCCTGGCAGGAGTGGTCAGTGACCGCTCTGTGCCAGGGAAGAACGGCGCCATTTACAACAAGCAGGTAAATTGTAATTACCTGCCTGTTAGTACTTAGACACATTTTTTGTTTTTTCATAAAGTCCCGGATATACCCTTTAAGAATACGAAGGTGCCAGATTTTGCAGAGGGGCCAGCTGGGACATATAGTTCCACTGGCAGCGTATTTTAATGTCACAGAAGTTGAAGTGGGTTGCTGGACCCTAAACACTTCCTTCGTGTCCGCAACAATTATCAATAGTGGGAGGTGGCACCTATGGATATGGTTAAGGGCCCCCCAGGGGCACTCCTATAGAGGTGGTGTCTGGGTGCAGGTGTCAGGGCACATGATATTCCTGCAATTATAAGCAACCAGATACATGGGTGAACTTGTAAATGTAACACTTTACTGATGGTGAAAACAGCGTACTGTCTCTCTCTTTAAGGCAAAGTGGCGGTACTTCACAGTATAGGTTTACAATGCATATTGTGCGTATGAAAGAGGGAGTCTTCTTATGCAACAAGCAAGTTTAGGGCCTCTTAGGGCGGCTGGAGCACAGTTCTTTCACTTGCTATTGGAAGAAAAATTATGCACAGTCCAGGTATTGCTTCACTGATGGAGGGATCTTCATGGGTTGGCTCACAGTGGTGACCCACTATTGGTATGGAAGTACTCCCAGTTTTGACCCTATTGTTCCATATTGCAGAGAGTAGGTCAGACAAGGTTCGTGGCATTGGAGACACATGGAACTTGTCCCGGCTGGAAGCACATAAGAAAACCAGTAGGCAGGAGAGCACTTGTTCATCCTTATCTCTCCTGACTGTATGAGGTTTCACTCCTTTGTGGAGGAGATTATGTGGAGAATGATGTCCCCTCAGAGTGGACTGGACCGGATTTAGTGAGTAGTGCAGCTACCTTGCGCTTCCTTGACTGGACTAAAACAGGACTGAACTGGTTTGTAATAGTCACAGGAAGTGTTTGCACTGAGCTGGGAGGCTCCTTCCAGCCATTTCTATGGTAGCTTGTTGTGAGGAAATTAATCACCTAACTTTCATATGCATACTATAACCAGTAGAGGCAGCAAAGTACAGATTGCAATGCACATTTTTGAATCCTCAGTGTACGCACATGGAATGTATTACATCTTCTAACTCACAGTACCCAAAGTAGTTAAGGCACACTAGAAAAAATGTACTGCCACAAGACAGCTGTTTCACTCATATTATCACAAATATTCCCAAAGAAAAATTATGGATATAACAATAACACCTCTGTAACTCTAGATGCAATACTATAGTACACAATTCTTCTAGCTAATTCATAGCAAAAAGAAACAACAAGTGTTTAGGAAAAATATGAAAACAATTTTATTGGAATACGTTAAAAATACATATTAGACAGAGTTTCCCACTATGCAGGAAACCAAGGGGTTAATCCAAGAATAAGCAGTACAAATAGTGAAGAACTAGCTGAAAATATATGATATCAACATACAAACTTCCTGTGATATTTTTCAATGTTAGTATATGTAATGCAATTCTCCACTAAGAAAAAAGCTCTTTACATAATAGGGCCCCGTTTACAGTGCCATAAGTGCTTGTGCAAATAAAGCTTAATCACTATACTGACAATGGCAAATCATACCATCTTCCAGTGCCGGCAAGAAAAGCTATACAAACTGGATAGTACAATTTAGAAAAGCCCATTGTGAATGGACAGCAATATATTATTGCCAGTGCTAAAACTGTGGCCCAAGTAAAGATGCATGTAAATGTACAATGCACTGTACTTACAACTAATATGTAATGAAGGATTCCCCAGGCCTGCCGCCCCAATGCGCGTTTCACCGCTTCTTCCTCAGGAGGCGTGGCCTATGGCGGCCTCGGTGTTAGTATTTATAGGAAATGATGTCACTGATGCTGATAAGCAATCAAAGCCAGGTCATGTAACGGCGCATGCGCAGATTCGGAACCGTCATCAATCCAGGACCCTCTCACAGCGCTCATGGAACGCAAGCAACCAGGTGCTGCTTAGCAACCTAAGTCGCCCGCAATTCCCGTCGAGCGCTCAGAGAGATCCCTGACGGAGCCAGGTCTGGGCATGCGCACTAGACCGCTTTAAAGAAATACACATTTAAGGTGCCAGTAACCTCAAAACGAACGGACTGTGGATGCATTAAAGTGAACAAATGTAAATAGTGATAATGAATACTATAAATAAATAAAGTTAATACTTTATAAGCCACAAGAAGACTACAAAATATGAAAAATTATAGCCTATCAAAGCATAATGCGTTATACACCCAAATAAGTAATATTGTGAAATAATTAAACTGTATAAACATAATACATACAAATACAGTTTTTAGACAAAAAATAATGAATAAATAAAAATTATATATCACTCAGCAGCAGTAGACCGGGTACTGGGATACTCCAATGGGTCATCAATATCTGATCGGAGAGGTGCTACGCCTGGCACTCCCACCTGTCAGCTGTTCCTGGTGACAGTGGCTGTATGTATGTGCTCAGTTGCAGAGCTCCATCTACTATATAGTGGCTGGGTACTGCACATCCAACCCTTATTGAACTCAATAGAAGAATGGATGTGCAGTACTTGGCCATGTCCACTATGCAATTGACCGAGATGTGTAGTTCCGCTTCACAACTGAGAACATCTAGCTGTCTCCAAGAACAGCTCATCTGTGGTGGTTCCGTGTGTTGCACCCCCACCAATCAGATATTGATGACCTGTGCTAAGGATAGACCATCAATACTGTATAACAGTCCCAAAAGTCCTTTCAAGGCTTTATACTCCTCTACATTATGACTGCATGTAAGAGCTGTATAATAATTGCCATAAGTAGTTTTAATACTTAGAATAATCCATTAAAGTATTTTGATGGCCTTTCATCATGTCTTAGAAGTAAATTTACACCTCCATTCTAAAGCAATTATACAATTAGGAATAAGTCTTAAGGAATCTGTCAGTTGGCTCAAAACTCCTAACACGCAGGGCCGGATTTAAGAGGCGGGTGGCCCGGGGACCATTTTGGAGGGAGGCCCATTTTTTAAGGTGTTGCAATATGTAATGCAAAAACACAAAATGAAACGAATGCAAATTTATTTACAGAAATCATTTTTGCAGGCACTTTCCTTGATTTTCGTGCTGCAAAATCACTAATGATGCCATTAAAGTCCAATTCACGCAGTATATCTGACTCGATGCTCATGATAGCCAAATTTACAAGTCGTTCCTGCTTCATGGATGTCCTTAATAGGTTTTCAAGTAATTTGAGTTTTGAAAAGGAACGCTCACCACTGCAGTTTACCATCAAAATTAGATATATCCTTAGAGCTATCTCAATATTTGGGAAAATGTCCTGCACACCCTTTTCCATGATAAGCTTGTACATGAAAAGTTCAGTGCTGATATCTTTTGGCTCCTCGTCTGTGAGTCTGTGAATAAATTGGCAAATCAAACTGACACAGTTCATCGATAAATGTAATGTCCAAGTCATCTGAATAAGACCTGACGAGTTGCTCTGCTGTGGCCTTAAGCTCATCTGAAGACAGTTCTTTCAGATGGCTAAAAAAGCTAAATTTGCTTGATATATCTTTATATGCTTGAAGACGTTGGTCCAGAGAAGCGAAAAACTGATCAATGATTGGCAAGAAAGTTTCTGTTCTGTATTTTTCAGAAGAGCTGAGTTGTACTTCTTCCGTATGGCCATAATCCAATAGATTGAGACTCACGTTTCGGCGCCTGTGTCGAGTTATCGTCTGAACATACTCAGATGAACCAGACAGCTCTTCGCCTTGCTTCTCATAAATTTTGAAGGAGTCACGCTTTGATGTGACATAGTCTTTTAAGCTGGTCAGTGATGCCACAGCAGTGTTTAGATCTAGATTTGCGTTTTGTAGATTTTTACTAGTAGCATCTGTACTTTGCAGGATATCATTCCAGAAGGTGGTGTTATTACCAATTTCAAGCTGATTCATTTGTCTTAACAGTCCTTCTGCTTCACACCATACACAGCTTTTTTCTTCAAAGTCATCAGCAATCTGTTTAAGTACATCTTTAAACTGCTGATAGTCATGCTTAAGGGCCTTAGTAGCGTCAACTCTGCAGGACCAACGCGTTGTTGTGACACGTTTGAGAGTCAATGCTGTTGCTGAGTCAATATTTTTCCAAGCCTCAGTCAGGAGCTGATGCCGATGCGTTGAAACTGTGAAGAGGAACAGCTTTTCAAGGAAGTCAAAAAAATGTACAGCACTAAAGTAGCTTTCTACTGCATTTTTAGCAACCAGATTTAAAGAGTGTCCCGTGCTGCATGCCACAAGCTAAGCATTAGGTACAGGGTACTAAGGAAGTCTGGCTAGCCAGTTCAGTGGATGCTGACGCAGGTCAGGTGCCATGACTCTGCCGCTCTTCGCCAGCCCCTGAGATGTAGGACCATAGCCAGGTCCCTACACTTTCTATAAATTCTCTTTTGTTAAATGTTCCTTATCATTAGAAACAGTTCACAGCAAAGAGACGTGTATTTTACATGTTTTGAGATATTTATCCCTATATTGGTGGGAGGCCCCCGCTTGGTGGGTGGTCCAGGGCCCGGGCCCCTTGGGCCCCCCTAAATCCGGGCCTGCTAACCCATCTATATGGACACGCAGGTCATAGATAGCTGAATAAAATGATACCTTTATATTTGCGACCCAACTTCTTATTCCAGGGAATTCCACATTTGTCCTATATGTAACTGAGCTGTTCCAGGCAATGAGCCCGACACTGATCTGCAGAGAATCTGACCTAAGGCTTGTTTTAAATGAAATGTTGAAATACCAATTTGAGACATGTAATAGCTTCTATCTTGATCTTGCTTAATGTTGGGGCAGTCCAGCTCTTCCTGATAATCTGGAAAATGTGGATTTGAAATTGCAGATATTACTTTATTTATTTTTATAGACGGCTTAGCAGGGCTGATCCTACTGACAAACTGCCTCTAAGGAAATGTTTACTAATCATTCTGCAGAACCACTATACTATGTATAATACTGCAAAAAAAAGATTTTTCTGATTTAAAGTTAAAGTGTAATGCGTGTTTCAATCTATTGGTGTAACTCTTGCACCATCTATTTGCACTTTTATGTCTATCTGTATGTTACTGGAACCTAGTATGACCTGAAGTCAACTTAAATCCCCTGTGCACAATGTACAGACATTAAATTTTCTTGCTTTTGAGACAAACATTGTGCATGTAGGCAGGTTCACAATGCCACCCAAATGCTGTAAGTACTTTAAATTGGTAGAAGAACAAGATTCCTTTACAACTGCTAAACATATTTGTAAGCCTGCTTTTTATAAGTATTCTTCCATTCCTAAATAACGGCGCATTGAATTTAATATTACATGTATAGATATGACTGTTAATATCTTTTATAAAATATACATAAAATGGTCATACATTAGCAGTTTATAGCAGAAACTGTTGTGAATTCTCTTGCTTGGAGTTCTGAGCCGAAGCTCCCTCTGCTCCCTCTGGTGGTTACTGAGAGTAGTGGAGCTGGCCAGGTGGATGGAAGATCCCCACCTGATGACGATAATTGGAAACCTAGGATTACTGGCTGGGAGCATATAAGTGAGCTGGCTGCTCTTTGAGGTTGCTGGTGATTTCCTCCCTGTGCATTTGGAGTTCTTTTATCCCCTGCCTGATCTGCATTGTTCAGCTAAGTGATTCTTTTGCTAATCCTTTGCATCTAATCTGGTTTTGCCTTTTTTTTGCTTTCTGCTTAGTTGCTAGGATTCAGCGTGCTCCCTGCTGGGGGCAGTGCTGGGCCCTGCTTCATATGTTGCAGCTTGTTCAGTCCCCTGTTATGTTAGTATCTTTTTGCTTTGCTTCCAGTTCATACCAGAGTGCTAATCTAGCGGGGGTGAGGTCATGTGACCTCAGATTTTTGGTATATCAGAAGTGTTGGACTTTTTTAGGGTTTAGTGCGTGATTGCAGACAGTATCTTTTCTGTCCTGTCCTGTCTAGACAGCTTGGGCCCCACCGTATGCTCAGTCTGTTCTCTGCCTGTGTCTGTGTCTCATCTTGTCTCACCGACAATATGTTTGGGGGCTGTCTATTCCTTTGGGGATCTGCTCCAGGGCAGTCTAGATTTCACCTTTCTGTCTTTAGGCTTAGCTAGTTCTCCGGCTGTAACGAAGCGTCTAGGGCATCGTAGGAACGCTCCATGGCTCCTGCTAGTTGTGTGGATAGGATCAGGGGTCTGCAGTCCACTTAGTTACCAACCTCTCTGGTCTTCTGGTGTTTTAGCCTGTTCCTGCCATCCTCCTTAGTGACCCTTTCATAACAGAATCACCAGCCTAACCGCAGACTCTAGGGTACTCAAAAGATGGAAAGAATTGTAAAAAAAATTTTTAATATAGAGATGAGCGACTTTGCCTTTTTTAGGGTCGAGTCGGGTTTCATGAAACCCGACTTTCGCAAAAGTCGGGTTGAACGAAATCGGCCGACTATAGGGAAAAGTCTGAGGTCCAACTGAAACACGAAACCCAATGCAAGTCAATGGGGAAGCAAAGTAGGCAGGGAGTGGAGGACAGTAAACTCACCTACAGTGCCGATTTCAATGCCAAAAACATCAATTCTTATTACCGAAGCTTGTCAACCTTAATTTACTTCATAATAATAGTTGCGCATTGAAAACTGGGGGTTATTTGGCTGAAGATGTGGGGGGGTAGGGCTGGCTCCAGGTTTTCATGTGCCCTGGGCCAAAGAGTGTCAGTGCGCCCTTTTAACACATACCACAACTCATGATGCTCCGATACGGCACAGAAATATAGGTATGACAATGACAAATACTTCACTGCTTACATGACATGACATGACTGATCTATTTTAAATTCTACAATAGCTCAAAAAAGGACAGTATATTACCCCATACAGTATTATGGCCACCACATTGTGCGCCATACAGAATAATGAGCCCCTTATATTTCTCCATACAGAATAATTGGTCACATGTAATGTTCCATACAGTATATGATGAGCTCCACATAATGCCACAGTATATGACGGTCCCTATGGACGATGCTCTAGTGTATGATGGGCCCTAATAATGCTCCATATATAGTGGGCTCCATTTGTAATGCTCCAGTGTACAATGAGCCCCGTAAATGCTGCTCCAGTGTCTGATATCCCCCATTTGGAATGCTCCATTATATGATGGGCCTCATGGAGATGCTCCAGTGTATGATGGGCCCTACTAATGCTCCATATATAATGTGCTCCATTTCTAATTCTCCAGTGTATAATGGGCCCTGTAAATGCCGCTCCAGTGTTTGATGTCCCCCATTTGGAATGCTCCAGTATATGATGGACCCCATTTTTAATGAACCGAGGCATGGTATGTGAAAAGAGCTCCATGGAGTTATCTTAAGGGTGTGTTGCCACATTCTTCACTTTTGATGTGGGTGAAAGACACAAGGAAAGGGGTTGCTCCTGACCAGAAGCCTGCACTGACAACTCAGTGCTTGTTTTTTTTTTAAACTTCAGAACAGTAGGCGATAGAGCTGGAGGCTGTTTCACGAATGTAAGGCAACATCAGTTCCTGATGCTCCGGCTTTAAAAGCAGTCTACCTACTCCCATAAAAGGGAGCCTTACAGGCCTTCCGGAGCTACACCATGACGCAGGCTCAACACCTCCTGCCCTAGCTGCTATTGTGTTTTTGGCACTACCAGCATATACATCACCACCACCATCACTAACAGGTGGCCCCCTATGCCCACGTCCGCATCCTCTTCCACCATACTGCCTCATGTTTTTTAAAATGGACCCAAAATACCAGCAGATATATGGTACTATATCAGAAGCGTACAGCTCTATACAGTCAAAGGATAACAGTAAATCTCCGTATATATTTCATGAGTCATACACAGACACTCACAGGCTCAGTATGGATTACCCAATGAAATAACATGTTGAAAAAGTGTTCAGTATCACCAGATACAAGGTATATATAGTTAAGTGTAAACATTCTGAATCTCCGTATACATTTCAGGAGGCAGACACAAACGCTCTCAAGCCCAGTATGGATTACACAAGAATATGAAAAGCTGTAAATGGGTAATGTAACACAAGCGTACAGCTGTATCTGTTGGGGTAATCTTAAATTTCCGAATATATTTTTGGAGTAACAGGCAGACGTTCACAGGCTCATTATGGATTACACCTGAAACTAAATAGCAAAAAAGGTTACTGTATCAGAAGCGTACTGCTGTAATCAGTGTTGGCCAAATTTGAAATCTCCGTATAGATTTCCGGAGTCACCCTCACACGCTCACTCAGTCAGGGTTTGACCATAATAAAAAATGTTGTTAAAAAGGTACTGGATAACAAGATAGCAAGTATATATAATATAGGGTACAATTAAAATCTCCGTATACATAGTCCCGTAGTCACTCTCAGACGCTTACTCAGTATGGATGTGACCGTAACACTAAATGTGGACCAAAGGTACTGTATAACAAGAAACAAGCTGTATCGAGTATAGAGTAAAAATTGGTATCTCCGATTCACCATCTATATAGAAGGCGGAAACCACACACGCTCACTCACTATGGAGGATACCTTACTAAAACATTTTGAACAAAGGTACTGTATCAGCACATACCAGGTGTATCCAGTCTAGGGGTAATTGTAAATTTCCGTCTACACTTCCGGAGTCAGACACAGACACTCACAGGCTCAGTATGTATTACACCATAATTTAAAAAGTAGAAAAAGGGAAAGGTATTCGAGGCGGACACCATTATACAGTGTTGTGGTACTTTTAAATCTTCGTATATTTTTCAATTTCAGTAAGCCAGTCCAGATTCTCCGCTCCTGCAAACTACATGGATAAAAGTACAGACGGAAAGTCGATTGTTTGCAGAAATTTGGGAATTACTCATCGCGGGAAAACCTCACGGTAGATGTTGCAGAGGCAATGCAGACCCTCAATTACTGTGTCTGTGGAGACAGTGAAAACGCTTCTTTTTGAAGAAAGGATAGCTTTATCGCAGTAGCATGGATCACATCACCATTACTCGTCTCCATCAAATTGTGATCACAGGGAGAGATGTACACATGGTCCTCACTGCCTATCATGATATGTCTGGGCATTTTGGAGGGAAAAAGACAGAAACAACAGGCCATAGGCGATTCTATTAGATTGGCATGAGAGGAGACATTGGAAAATAGTGGCAGGAATGTCGCACATCTGTGACTAGGAAAACTGTGAAAGCTGATCATAAAGCACCACTGCATCCGATTGTGAGTTGACGTCCATTACAAATGGTAGCCAATGATTATCTGAAGGTAGAGGCCAGCAGGACAGGCCATAGCTACATCTTAACCATCATTGATCAATACACCAAATTTCTATTGGCCGTCCCCGTGAAGGATTTAACTGCCCAGACTACACAGCAGTGGAGCACAGAGAGGTAAGTATTGCCACTTGCAAGTGCTGTGGCCATGACCAAGCAGGGGGAGCACACTCGTGGGCGACGGTACTGGCACAGGGCCCCTCATAGTACGCTGTGTCTGACGGTGAGTGGGCCCCCCCACCGTCAGAGACACTGTGTTGTACTATGAGGGGCCCTGTGCCAGTGCAGTCGGCCATGAGTGAGCCGATCCACCTGTTCAGAACTACGTCACTTGCCCGGGTGCGCCAGGTGTTGACCCCAGTCCTTGGGGGGGAATGGGCAGTCCAGTTAGGGAGGTTTAAAAAATGGCATATTTTGATGTGTAGGCTGGACATTCAACAGCTGTAAATGGCAGAATTTGGCAAGTCAGAGGAAGAGGAGAACAAAAGCGAGGCAGTTTTCTGGCAACCTAGGTGTCATTAGGGGACGGTGGGACAAAATCCTTGGAAACCCATGCATGGTTTATTTTAATAAAGGTTAGATCATCAACATTTTGGGTTGACAGACTGGTCCTTTTTTCTGTCAGGATTGATCCAGCAGCACTGAAGACTCTTTCAGATAACACACTAGCAGCAGGACAAGCGAGCTCCTGTAAGGCATATTGTGCCAATTCAGGCCAGGTGTCCAGTTTAGAGGCCCAATAGTCATAGGGGAATGACCTGTGAGGGAGAACATCGATATGGGAGGATAAGTAGTTTGTAACCATAGTTGACAACTGCTGTCTCCTGTCACTTTGAATCGATGCAGCATTAGCTGTCGTGTGAGTGGTACTTGAGAAATCAGTCCACAATATGGTCATGAAACCCGTCTCCAACGCCACTTCGGCTGTGTGCACCACGAATACCTCTTCCATTGTGCCCACTACGGCTCGTGGGAGAAACAGCACCGCTGATGTGTGCTGGGAAAGCTTCAAACAAACGGTTTACCAGAGTTGCTTGTTTGTTAGCCAATATTATCTCTAGGTTCTCCTGTGGCATGATGTTGTGTAATTTGCCTTTGTAGCGTGGATCGAGGATGCTGGCCAGCCAGTAGTCATCATCCTTCATCATTTTGGCAATGCGGGGGTCCCTTTTTAGGATCCGTAAGGCATAATCGCACATGTGGGCCAATGTTCCAGGTGTCAATAATGCACTGCCACTGCTGGGTGGAGGAGCACTTTCTGGAAAATCCACATCCCTACAGTCACGCACAAACTCTGTACCTGACCTTGGAATGCCAACATTTTCTCTTGCCCCATGAGAAGCATCCTCCTGCCCAAAATAATCATCCCCCTCATCCTCCTCCTCATCCACCTCGTCCAGTACAGTTCCCTGACCAGACAATGGCTGACTGTCAGCAAGGCTTCCCTCCTCCTCCTGTTCCTCCTCTGCTGCAGACACCTGTTCCTTAATGTGCGTCAAACTTTGCATGAGCAGACGCATAAGTGGGATGCTCATGCTAATGATGGCATCATCAGCGCTTACCAGCCGTGTGCATTCCTCAAAACACTGAAGGACTTTACAGAGGTCTTTCAGCTTTGACCACTGCACACCCGACAATTCCATGTCTGCCCTCAAACTGCCTGCCCGTGTATCCTCCCACAAATGCATGACAGCCTGTCTCTGTTCGCACAGCCTCTCAACCATGTGCAGGGTGGAGTTCCACCTTGTTGCAACGTCTATAATTAGGTGGTGCTTGGGGAGGTGGAGCAATCGCTTCAGCTTCTGCATACGACTGGAATGTATGGGCGAGCGACGGATGTGCGAGCACAGTCTTCACACCTTAAGGAGCAGGGATGTTAACTACAGATAATTAAGGAAGCACTGCACCACCAGGTTCAAAGTGTGAGCCAGGCAAGGTATGTGTGTGAGTTTTGCAAGGCCTGTGTGTTATGAAAGAGTCACCGTAGGAGGCAAAAACAGAAATGCTAGCTAAGTCCAGAAAACCAGAGAAGTTGGCAGCTATCGGATTGCAGACCCCTGAACATATCAACACAACTAGCAGTAGCCGTGGGGGGTTCCTACGATGCCCTAGACCCCTCGATCACAGCCGGAGGACTATATAGTCTAAAGACAGAAAGGGAAATCTAAACTGCCCCAGAGCAGACCCCAAAGCAAAAGGCAGCCCCCAACATATAATGACAGTGAAGCAAGAAGAAAGAACACTAACACAGACAGAAAGTTAGACTGAGCAAAGACGGGGCCCAAGCTAACTAGATAGGAAAGGACAGGAAGGCTGCTGTCTGCAATCCGTGAAAAACCCTATGAAAATAAGAGCCAACAAACTGACAGTGAAAAAGGCACTGAAGACGCTAGGCTTCAAAAAGCTATGTCAGTACTCAGGAATATTCTGAAGACAGAGCAACCGGCAAAAGGAGATTCAGCTCACCCCAGCAGGGAATGGCAGAATCCAGAAAAGCAAGGCAAACAAAAACAAAACACAAATGCTAACAGGCAAAGCAGAAAACTTAGCTTTAGAGGAGCAGGAATCAGACTGGTCTCCCAGAAGTCCACAGAGAAATCACCCGCAGAGCAGAAGGACGTCGGCAGCCTTATATCCAGTCCGTGACTCCACTCAGCCAGTCATCATCATCAGGCTCAGGTGCCTGATAATCAGGCTCATTACCTTCCTTTACCAGAATAGGGAGTTCACCAGACCTCAGTGACGAAGGGGAAAATGAACTCACAACAGTACCTCCCCCTTGAGGAGGGGTCACCGAACCCTCAACCACGCCACCAGGGCAATCAGGGTGAGCCCGATGAAAGGCATGCACCAATCTTTTGGCATGAATATCAGAGGCAGAGACCCAGGAATTATCCTCCTGACCATAACCCTTCCACTTAACCAAATACTGGAGTCTCCGTCTAGTCAGACGGGAATCCAGTATTTTCTCTACCTCATATTCCATGTTACCTTCAACCAATACAGCGTCCGGAGGTGCCACCCCAGGAACAACAGGTTCAACAAACCTCTTCAACAAGGACTTATGGAACACATTATGGATTTTAAATGTGACAGGAAGAGCCAAACGAAAAGAGACCGGATTAATAATCTCCAAAATCTTGTAAGGTCCAATAAATCTAGGCTTAAACTTAGGAGAAGCCACCTTCATAGCAATATTTTTTGATGATAACCACACCATATCACCAATCTTAAACTGGGGACCAATGGTCCTATGTCGATTAGAAAACCGCTGGGCCTTTTCCTGGGAGAGAGATAACTTATCCACCACTTGGTCCCGGATCTGGTGCATTCTCTCCACCACAGTGTCAACACCTGAGGAAAATCGAGGATGAAACCCGAAGTTACAAAAAAAAGGTGACATCAAAGTGGCAGAACTAGCTCTATTATTTAAAGCAAATTCGGCCAAGGGCAAAAATGAAACCCAATCATCCTGATCAGCGGAAATAAAACATCTCAAATACGACTCCAATGTCTGGTTTGTTCTCTCTGTCTGCCCATTGGTCTGAGGGTGAAAAGCAGAGGAGAAGGACAACTGAATTCCCAGCTTGGAACAGAAAGTCCTCCAAAATCTAGACACAAACTGAACTCCTCTGTCAGATACAATGTTCTCAGGAATCCCGTGCAAGCGAACCACCTGTTGCAAAAACAGGGGCACCAGCTCAGAGGAAGACGGCAACTTAGGGAGTGGTACAAGATGAACCATCTTAGAGAACCTATCACAAATCACCCAAATAACAGTCATTCTTTGAGAGACCGGCATATCAGAGATGAAATCCATAGAAATATGGGTCCATGGCCTCCTGGGGACCGGCAAAGGCATCAACAACCCACTAGAGCGTGAACAAGATTTAGACCGGGAGCAAGTCCCACAGGACTGCACAAAATTCCTGACATCATGAGACAAGGTGGGCCACCAAAAAGAGCGACTCACCAGATCTCTAGTATGAAAAATACCTGGATGACTAGCCAATGCAGAGCAATGAACTTCAGACATCACTCTCTTCTTCCACAGGTCAGGAACATACAACTTTCCACTGGGACAACGCTCAGGCTTGTCCTCCTGGAACTCTTGCAGAGCAAGTCTCAAATCGGGCGAGATGGCAGAAAGAACTACCCCTTCGCCTAAGATGGTAGCAGGCTTGGTCACCACAGGAGAATCAGCAAAGAGGCTCCTAGAGAGGGCGTCTGCCTTGACATTCTTAGTTCCAGGAAGAAAAGAGACCACAAAATGAAAACGTGTAAAAAACAAGGCCCACCTAGCCTGTCTAGGGTTCAAGCGTTTAGCCGACTCTAGGTAAATCAAATTCTTGTGGTCAGTGAGGACCACAACTTGATGTTTAGCTCCCTCCAACCAATGTCTCCACTCCTCAAATGCCCATTTCATATCCAACAGTTCCCGATTCCCCACATCATAGTTACGTTCAGATGGAGAGAACTTTCGGGAAAAGAAAGCACAGGGATTCATTTTAGATGTTACAGGATCCTTTTGGGACAAAACAGCTCCTGCACCAATCTCAGAAGCATCCACCTCTACCTGGAACGGGATTGAGACATCAGGTTGCCGCAAAACCGGGGCGGAGGTAAATCTTCGCTTCAGCTCCTGAAAGGAAGCAACAGCCTCCGGAGACCAATTCAACACATCAGCACCCTTCTTAGTCAGATCAGTCAATGGCTTGGCAATACTAGAAAATTTTGCTATAAATTTCCGATAAAAATTAGCAAAACCCAAAAACTTCTGGAGGGCCTTCAAAGAAGTGGGCTGAACCCAATCATAAATGGCCTGTACCTTGGCCGGGTCCATTTCAATAGTTGACGGAGACAAAATAAATCCCAAAAATGAAATCCTCTGTACTCCAAAAAGGCATTTTGATCCTTTGACATACAGGGAATTCTCCCTCAAGATCCGGAACACAGTCCGAACATGTTCCACATGAGAATCCCAATCCTTGGAGAAGATCAAAATATCATCCAGATAGATAATCAAAAATTTATCGACAAAGTCTCGGAAAATATCGTTCATGAAGCACTGGAAGACAGAAGGGGCATTAGTGAGCCCAAAAGGCATCACCAGGTACTCAAAATGTCCCTCCGGAGTATTAAACACCGTCTTCCATTCATCCCCCTGCTTAATGCGGATAAGATTATACGCCCCCTGAGGTCAAGCTTGGAAAACCAGCAAGCACCTCTAACTCTAGAGAATAGATCCGAAATCAGGGGTAACAGATACTGATATTTAATAGTAATTTTGTTGAGGGCACGATAATCAATACAAGGCCTTAAAGAACCATCCTTTCTGGCCACAAAAAAAAACCCGACACCTAAGGGTGAAGAGGATGGTCTAATATGACCCTTCTCCAACGCCTCCTTAATATAGGATCGCATAGCCTCGTGCTCGGGTACAGATAAATTGAAGAGCCGACCCTTGGGAAATTTACACCCCGGGCTCAGTTCAATTGCACAGTCATAACTCCTATGAGGAGGCAAAGATGCAGACTCATTCTCACTAAATACATCATAAAAGTCCGCCAAATAGTCAGGAACATCATGCGACTGAGGAGAGGTGGAAAAAGACGGAGCCTCACTAAAGGCACACCGACAACCCCAACTCACCACAGACACAGATTTCCAATCCAAAACTGGATTATGAATTTGCAACCAGGGAAACCCCAGAACAACGGCATCATGCAGACCATGCAACACCAAAAATCTGCAATTTTCTTGATGGTCTGGGGCGACCCGCATGACCACCTGGGTCCAAAACTGAGGTTTATTTTTCGCCAAAGGAGTAGAATCAATCCCCCTCAAAGGGATAGGCGTCTGCAGAGGTGTCATCGGAAATCCACAATGTTTAGCAAAATCCAAGTCCATTAGGTTTAGCGTTGCTCCTGAATCCACAAAAGCCTTGGCGGAAAATGTGGACAGGGAGCAGATCAGAGTAATTGCCAGAAGAAACTTAGGTTGAACACCACCAACAGAAAACGTGTGTGCAAAGCGTTTCTCTCGTTTAGGACAAACAGAAATAATATGCGAGGAATCTCCACAGAAAAAACACAGCTTATTATGCCTTCTGAACTCCTGACGTTGTGCCCTAGACAAAACTCTATCACATTGCATAGGTTCAGACGTCTGTTCAACTTTTTTTTTTTTTTTTTTTTAAACACAATTCTTTCCTGCTATTGAGTACCCTAGGATCTGCGGTATGGCGGGTGACTCTGTTATGAAAGAGTCACCATAGGAGGCAAAAACAGAAATGCTAGCTAAGTCCAGAAAACCAGAGAAGTTGGCAGCTATCAGATTGCAGACCCCTGAACCTATCAACACAACTAGCAGTAGCCGTGGGGGGTTCCTACGATGCCCTAGACCCCTCGATCACAGCCGGAGGACTATATAGCCTAAAGACAGAAAGGGAAATCTTAACTGCCCCAGAGCAGACCCCAAAGCAAAAGGCAGCCCCAACATATAATGACGGTGAAGCAAGAAGAAAGAACACTAACACAGACAGAAAGATAGACTGAGCAAAGACGGGGCCCAAGCTAACTAGATAGGAAAGGACAGGAAGGCTGCTGTCTGCAATCCGTGAAAAACCCTATGAAAATAAGAGCCAACAAACTGACAGTGAAAAAGGCCCTGAAGACGCTAGGCTTCAAAAAGCTATGTCAGTACTCAGGAATATTCTGAAGACAGAGCAACCGGCAAAAGGAGATTCAGCTCACCCCAGCAGTGAATGGCAGAATCCAGAAAAGCAAGGCAAACAAAAACAAAACACCTGTGGCTGCCACAAAATTATGGCCGTTATCTCTGACTAGCTTGCCTGGCTCAAGATGTAGACTGCCCAGCCATGACTCAATTTGTTGCTGCAAGTAGTCGGCCAGTACCTCCGCGGTGTGTCTGTTGTCGCCCAAACACATAATCTTTAACACAGCCTGCTGACGCTTACCACTAGCTGTTCGATAGTGGGACACCTCGTGTGCAACACTGCCAGCTGCGGATGGAGTGCTCGTGCGACTGCGCTCTATGGACGAGCTTTCGCTTATAGAGGAGGAGGAGCCTCGAAAGCCTACAGGCAACTGTTTTCTATACCGTGGGCTAGGCAGCACTGTTCCACCACCGCTGTGCCCTGTGGAGCCTGCATCCACCACATTAACCCAGTGTGCAGTGATGGACAGGTAACGGCCCTGGCCATGCCTACTGGACCATGCATCTGTTGTGAGGTGCACCTTTCCACTCACTAATTGCTTGAGGGCATGAACAACGCGGTCTTTCACATGCAGGTGGAGGTCTGGAATGGCTTTTTGAGAGAATAAGTGCCGACTGGGTAGGTCATAGCGTGGGACAGCGTAGGCCATGAGCTCGCAGAAAGCGAAGCTTTCAGCCAAATGGTAGGGCATCATCTCTAGCGAGATTAGTTTGGCAATGTAGGCATTCAAACACAGTGTACGCGGATGAGAGGATGAGTACTTTCTTGTCCTTCTCAGAGTGTCTAGAAGGGTGAGCTGTACTGGAGAGCTGCATATGGGGGAAATAGCGGTGGACCGGACGGAGTGAGAGGGGGTTGGTGATGTTATTGGTGTTGATGGCCTAGATTCAGTGTTGTGTTGCAAAACCATTGTGATTCCCTGAGTGCCTTGGCCTTGCGACGACACCTCAAAATTTTGTGCTGGTGGTGTGCTTAACGGTGGCAGTGGTGTTACAGTGGAGAAAGTGATGGAGCATTGCTGGCTACTTTTAGTCGGAGCAGGTGCACATGTGCTACCTGACATTTTGCAGTCCGTCCACGCTTGCAAGTGCATGTTGGTTAAATGTCTAAGCATGCAACTGGTATTCAAATTTCTGAGTTGTATACCTCGGCTAAAGGTCCTTCCGCACTTCTTACAGGTAACCTTTGCCTCATCTGTAGGATTTTGGACAAAGAAGTGCCACACTGCACTCTTCCTACTATGGTAGACATTTTCTGGCCTTGCACGCTCTGCTAACTTGACCGTCTGGCCAAGCTGTCCTGCATCTCTTTTATTTTTTGATTCACGTTTTTGGACAGCTACGGGCCTGCTAGATAACCGCTGCTGCGATGTCAATGCCTGCTGCCGATCCTTCTCTTTATCTGAACTATTGCCAGCGCCACCCTCCTCCCCCAATGGATGCTAATCCGGGTCAAGAACTGGGTCATCCATCACTGCCTCTTCAAAGTCATCTGCACCTTCCTCTTTACCTTCCTCTTTGTCACCGTGTAAGGTGGTATAGTATGCGGGAAGGGGCACCTGAGTTTCATCAGGGTCAGATACTGGCTCAGTAGAGTGCGAGGGCAATGTAGTGCTCTGGGTCAATGTACCAGCAGAATCATCTAGCAGTGGCAGTGCATCAGTGCACTCCATGTCAGATTCATTTTGGACTGGGGAATTCAGGATTTGACTGGATAACCCAGGCATGGTATGTGAAACAAGCTCCATAGAGTAATCCTTCACTTTTGGTGGGGGGTGAAGGACACAAGGAAAGGTGTTTTTTCTGACCAGAACCCTGCACTGATGACTCCGTGCTTGCAGGTTTGGAACGTTCAGAAGAGGAGGCAATAGAGCTGGTGGCTGTTTTGGCAGTGTACGCCAAAACTGGTTCCTGTTGCTCCGGCTTTAAAAGCGGTTTTCCTACTCCAAGAAAAGGTAACCTTACAGGCCTTCTTGGGCCAGACGATGACGCAGGCTCAACACCTCCTGCCTTAGCTGCTATTGTGCTTTTGCCAGAACCAGCCTATGCACCATCACCATCACCATCAGTACCAGTCGTGCCCCCCTGCCCACGTCCGCGGCCTCTTCCACCATACTTCCTCTTGTTTGGGAAAATGTACCCAAAATACCAGCAGAGAGATGGTACTGTATGAGGAGCGTCCAGCTGTGTAAGGTGTATTAAAAAAAATTAAATCTACGTATATTTTTTGATAGTCACAGACGCTCTCCCAGTATATATTTGACTGTAATACAACAAGCAGATATACGGTACTATATCAGAAGTGTACAGCTGGATACGTTTTTTGTGTAACTAACGATCTCCGTATATGTATTTAAAGGGAGTCTGTCACCCCTTTTTTGAGATATCATATAATGATATCATTCAATTGTGTGTCACATAAGGAATCTCTTCGTACTTTTGCTTCGGCCTCACCCCGCACCTTTCATGCATAAATACCTTTTTTATATCGGTTGAGATGTATGTAAACTGCCGTTGTCCAGTCCGCTGTGCGGGGCTTATTCAACTGCTCCCCCCTCCCTGTCTTGCTCTACACAAGAAGAAATGCATAGAGCAAGACAGGGAGGGGGGGAGCAGTTGAATAAGCCCCGCCCAGCGGACCGGACAGCGGCAGTTTACATACATCTGAACCAATATAAAAAAGGTATTTATGCATGAAAGGTGTGGGGTCAGGGGGAAGCAAAAATACTAAGAGAATCCTTATGTGACACACAATTGAATGATATCATTATATGATATCTCAAAAAAGGGGTGATAGATTCCCTTTAAAGAGTGTCACACACACCCGCTGTCTTTGCATAGTTTGGACTGTTAACAAACAGCACATATACTAAACTGTTTGAAAAGCCGACAGCTCTATATGGTGTTGGTGTGGAAAACTGGCAAATTGCCTTGGCTTGTTTTTCCAGAGTCACACACAGATAGCTTGTATTCGTCCGTGATCCCAGCCGGTACACGGTACTGTGTGAGGCGCGTACACCGCTATACGGTGTCTGTATGGAAGATTGTAAATCTCAGGCTATGTTTATACGGAGTGAGTGACACACGCTGTCTCTGTATAGTTTGGACCGTATCAAACAGCACATATACTAAACTGTTTGCAAAGCCGACAGCTCTATACAGTGTAGGTCTGGAAAATTGGCAAATCGCCTCGGCTTGGTTTTCCAGCATCACACCCAGATAGCTTGTATTTGTCCGTGATCCCAGCCGGTACACGGTACTGTGTGAGGAGCGTACACCGCTATACGGTGTGTGAAAAAATGAACGCTCGGTAAATGAGCAGAACAAAATAATAAAAGTTGGAGTGCTTTGAAAAAAGCAGTTTGAACAGCAGTGTGCACACACCAATGCAGCTATCAGGTAGCCTTAAAAGGCAGCCTAATCACCACCAGCGCTGCTGCACACAACTAAAATCCTCCACTTTTACTGCACACTAACTGTGCAGTGAAAAGTGCTAGCAGCAGAAGCTATTTTATTTTCTATTTCCCTGCCTAACGCTCTCCCTATTCAGCAACAGCAGCAGCACCTCTCCCTGTTCTAAGATCGGCAGAAGTAAGATAGCGGTCGGTGGTCACTTCCTTTTATAGCCCCTGACAGCCAATCACTTTAATGCCCTTCTCTACGATGGTGGTGGCCGCTGCACATGTCATCGCATTGCCCACAGTGTGCGTCCTCCATCATTGGCTGAAAAAAGGCGCTGGACGCATCATTTGAAACGCGACTTTGGCGTGCGGATTGGTGACCTCATGGCCGACCTCAAGCTATGGTCGGGTTTCATTTCATGAAATCCGACTTTGGCGAAAGTCGTGATTTTTGAATTTGACCGACCCTTTTCGCTCAACTCTATTTTAATATATTTTTTCCTTTTTCTCTGGGGCCATAGGAGGAATTTTTCTTTAATGGAGACTAAGCAATTGTCCTATCGTATTGAGCAGCTCGCTGCTGAAGTGCGGGGAATTTCTGCCTATCTAGCTCAATCATCTGCTGTAGAACCAAAGACCCCTACTCCTGATGTGTTTTCGGGGGATGGGTCAAAATTTTTGAATTTCAAGAATAACTGTAAACTATTTCTTGCTTTGAAGCCTAATTCATCGGGGAGCTTGGTGCTGCAGGTTAAAATTGTCATCTCCCTGCTGTGCGGCGATCCCCAGGATTGGGCTTTTTCTCTGACACCTGGAGATCCTATTCTGGCTAATGTGGATGCATTTTTTCAGGCCATGGGATTGTTGTATGATGAACCTAATGCTAATGATCAAGCTGAGAAGACCTTACTGGCATTGAACCAGGGTCAGGATGCTGCGGAGTTTTACTGCCAGAAGTTCTGAAAGTGGGTGGTCCTTACTAAATGGAATGATGATGCCCTAACAGCTCTCTTTCGGAAAGTTCTAGCAGAAACCGTAAAAGATGTTATGGTGGGATTTCCTGTCCCCTCTGATCTTAACGACTTCATGTCATTAGCCATTCAAATTGATAGACGTTTATGTGAACGTAAAAGTACGTGAGAGGCGGTGCTGCCTTTTGAACAGACTTCTGAACCCATGCAATGTGATAGGGTTTTTTCTAGGGCGCAACGTCAAGAGTTAAGAAGGCATAATAAGTTATGCTTCTTTTGTTGGGATGCCTCTCATGTTATTTCTGTCTACCCTAAATGAGAAAACCGTTTTGCTCACACATTTGCAGTGAGCAGTGTACAGCCTAAGTTCCTGTTGGCAGTTACCTTGATCTGCTCCTTGTCTACTTTTTTACTTTTTCTGCTAAGTCCTTTGTTGATTCAGGAGCAGCTTTGAATCTGATGGATCTTGACTTTGCCAAGCATTGTGGTTTCCCCAGGGTGCCCCTGAGAACCCTTATTCCCTTGAGGGGGATTGATGCTACCCCTTTGGCGGAGAATAAACCCCAGTTTTGGACCCAGGTGGTAATGCGGGTCGCCCCGGCCCATCAAGAGAATTGTACATTTTTGGTGTTGCACAATTTACATGATACTATTGTACTGGGTTTTCCTTGTTTGCAAACCCATAATCCTGTTTTAGATTAGAATTCTCTGTCTGTGGTGAGTTGGGATTGTCAGTGTGTTCTTAGTGACACTCCAGAAGGGGGCTGGGGAAGGGCACAGCCTAGGGGAAGCCCCCCATGACTGCCATGGGCGGGAAGTTTTAGAACTGGTGTTGTGCCAGTTTGAAATGGTTGGCCGGGACGGGGGCCGGGGGAGGGGTTTAAGGTGGGGGCAGCCTGTATTAGGGAAAAAGTGCGGGAAAAACCGCACTCACCAGCCAGGAGCAGAGGAGAGAAGTCCAACCTGAATTAATGGACGACGAGCAGCAACTTTTCGCCAGGCTGCAGGATGTGGCCAGGTCCAGGAGGGGAGGATGGCTACAGACCCAACTTTCCTCCTTCCTCAGCGCTGCGGAGCAGGGATCCAGCCGGCGTGGAAGGAGGACCCGCCCCCCCGAAAGGCTGTCACCGGAGGTGTCAGCCCGCAGCAGGCAGCGGCTGCGGAGCCCCTCCAGGGACCCTGCGGGCGGCGCAACAGATGGGGCTGCATCCCCTCCCTGCGCCCGTCCCGGCAGGAATCCGCCCAGCCGGCCGGTCAGCACGGGCGGCAAGCGTGTGGGAGCCGGACAGGAACAGCAGGCCGGACCGGAAGTGTCGTCGCGGGCAGGAGCCGAAGAGTCGCGCAGCAGGGAGGAGAGTGTAGGCCCTCACAGTGGCGAGGCCGGCGGCGGCCGGCGCCGGGCAACACAGCGGCGGGAGGCAGGATCGAGGGCGCCCCCGGGGATGAGGACCGCTCGGGGGTGTCTGCCAGCCAGGGCGCCAGACGTGGCGCGGCGGGCAGGAGGGGGCGTTGCGGCAGCGCCCTGCCTGGCCCCACCGTCATCAGAAGGACCGGAGGAGAGGCGGGCGGGAGGGTGCCGGTTGCTGCCACCCTGCCTGCCCCCATTGCAGTCCATAGCGAGAGAGCTGCGGTCGGGAGGGGGCAGCACGAGGACGCCCTGCCTGGTCCCAGCAGCACGTGGAGCCCCGACCGATCGGCGGACGGGAGGGGGCTTAGCGGGGACGCCCTGCCCGGTCCTAGCAACGCGTGGAGCCCGGAACGGTCGGCGGGCGGGAGGCGACTTAGCGTGGTTGCCCTGCCTGGCCCCTATACAGCAGACGGGGCACCAGGCACCTGGGGGCATTTATCCGGGAGTCGCCCGGAGGGTGCTACCGACCGGCCAGTCGGGCACGGGTCCAGGGACTGTCACAGGTCCCGTTCAAGCGGGAGTTCTCGGGAGCGGCGGGTTTCGCATGCTCGGGTCCCCCCTGGTGACGAGGAGGCCAGGGGCGTGGGCCTGGAGCAGCGGAGCCTGCATCAGGATCATCGAGGACGTCAGGATTCCGGATTTCCAGCTGGCAGGGACACAGCACCCGCGCAGCTATGTGAGTATGGCTCCATGTCGTGTTTGTCGCCCGCAGGGGCTGTATTGCAGGATGATGGGGGCAGGCAGGGAGATGGTAGGGAGCGGATGGGGCGTAGCGGGGCTGAGGTGCCGGGGCTAAGGGACATTTTGGTGAACATGTCGCAAATATTGAGGAGACTGGAGGGGGGGGTAATTGGGGAGGCAGCTACGTCCCCAGCGGGGGCATGGTTAGTGGGTCGCGGTTCGGGCACAGATTCGGGTGGTGACGTGTTACGTGCGGTAGAATGCGATGAAGGAGCTGCGGCAGGAGTGTCTGTTTCAGTGCAGATGGAGACGGATAAGGGGGATAGGATAAAACTGGACGATAGGGCTAAGGGAGAGGTTTATGTGTGCTTTGAGGGGCCGCTGGGGGCCCATTTAAAGAAAGAAGTGAAGGAAAAGATTTGGCAGGACGAGTATGTGGAGATATTTTCATTGCTGCCGTTGGAAAAGTTTAACCTGGATAAGGGGAAGAAGGACGATAGTAAAAAAGAGGAGGAAGAAAAGAGGAGGTGGCGTCTGATCCCGCAGACTTTTGTGAATTGGATGCAGGCATTCGCTATTTTGGCTAGTGTCATAGGGGAGAAGTCTCCGGATAATTGTTCTGGCCTTTTTTGTTATTTAGATGCTATCGGGGAGGCGCATCGTATTTATGGGGGCCAGGCGTGGCTGCGATACGACGAGCAGTTTAGGCAGAGGAAGGCGGTAAGGCCAGAGATAAAGTGGGATCAAAAGGATATCGGGCTGTGGCTGAAGGTGATGGCCCCAGTGAGGTATGGGCAGTCCTTTCACGGGAGCGGGGGCAGCGGCAGTCAGCAAGCAGGTCAGGGGAGCAGTGGTCAGGCAACCCAGGGAGGAAAAGAGAAGTCGGGGGCGTGCTGGCAATTTAATGACGGGCAGTGTAAGTACGGGGCGGGCTGCAAGTTCAAGCACGTGTGCTCCCACTGCAACGGTAGCTCACACGGCGCTTCCAAATGTTTTAAGAAAGGGAAAGGAAAGCCAAATGTGGGTGCCGGTCAAGGGGGAGAGCCCGGTGAGGGTTCAAGAGATGGCCCCCTTTCTAAGTAGGTACCCGGCTCGGGCAGAGGCCAGCGTGCTTTTGAATGGTTTTCTTGATGGTTTCAGGATTCCACCTCCTGGCCATGTGGTTCCTTTTTCTGTTAAAAATTTGCGGTCGGCAATAACGCATGCGGAGGTAGTAGATGAGAAGTTAAAAAAGGAAGTGGATTTGGGCAGGATGGCCGGTCCGTTCCCCACGGCTCCTGTTACGGGCGTGATTGTTTCCCCGTTGGGGGTTGTGCCTAAGAGGGAGCCGAATAAGTTTCGTTTGATTCAACATTTGTCTTATCCAAAAGGCTTGTCAGTTAATGACGGTATCGATAGGGAGTTGTGTTCTGTGGAGTATACCTCTTTTGATACGGCGGTTAAGTGGGTGCGACGTTATGGGTCAGGGGCTTTGTTGGCAAAGACAGACATTGAGTCCGCTTTTCGGTTACTACCGGTTCATGCAGATAGTATCCCGCTGCTGGGATGTTTTTGGAAGGGGAATTTCTACCTCGATAGGTGTTTGCCGATGGGTTGCGCAATTTCTTGTTCATTGTTTGAGACGTTTAGCACTTTCCTGGAGTGGGTGGTAAGGGATGTTACAGGAATGCAGTCGATCATTCATTATCTGGATGATTTTCTTTTTATTGGACCCCCGGATTCGCCGTTGTGTAGGAACGCGTTGGCAGGCATGGTTTGGGTGGCGGAGCATTTTGGGGTGCCGCTGGCATCTGAGAAGACGGAAGGCCCTAAGGCCGTTATAAGTTTTTTGGGCATAGTTGTCGATTCGGAAAGGATGGAGTGTCGGTTACCAGAGGACAAGTTGGCATTGTTGAAACAGGAGGTGGACAGGATTTCGAAGTTGCGCAAAGTGACCCTCAAGGAATTACAATCCCTATTGGGGAGATTGAACTTTGCCAGCAGGATCATGCCTATGGGTCGAATTTTTTCTCGTCGTTTGGCTAGCGCGACGGCAGAAGTGAAGGCTCCGCACCATTACGTTCGCTTGACGAAGGAGCATAGGGACGATTTGATGGTTTGGCAGCGGTTTTTGCGGAATTACAATGGGCGGTCGCTGATGCAGGAGGAGACATTGAGCAATTTTGATTTTGAAATATTTACGGATGCAGCAGGCAGCTCTGGTTACGGCGCCTACTGTAAGGGAAGGTGGAGTGTGGGGCGGTGGCCTCAGGCCTGGAAGTTGTTGGGCCTTACCAAAAACTTGGCACTATTGGAGCTGTTTCCTATCGTGGTAGCTGTTTTGGTGTGGGGTCCCATGTTCGAAAATAGGAGAGTGCGCTTTCATTGCGACAACGCGAGTGTTGTAGCGGTCATTAACAGTTTGTCGGCCTCCTCTCCCCCCGTAGTTAGATTGGTTAGGGTTTTGGTTCTTCGATGTCTGGATTTGAACGCAGGGATTTCTGCAGTGCATGTGCCCGGGGTTACGAATTCAATAGCAGACTCTTTGTCTCGTTTTCAGTGGGGGCGTTTTCGAGAATTGGCGCCAGGAGTGGATGCCACGGGCGTGGAATGCCCTTCCTTTCTGTGGAAGGTGATTACGGAAGAGCAGGAAGACTGATTCGGGAATCCTTATCGCAGCAGACATGGTCGGCCTACGATTCATCGTGGCGAGTATGGCAGAGTTGGTTGGCAGAGTGGGGTGGGGTTGAAAGTGATGAGGATAGGATGTTGGCGGTATTGTTTTTAATTGGGAAGGCAGCTGACAGCGGTTGGTCTGCTGCTAAGGTAAACAAGTTTGTAGCGGGTTTAGCTTTCGGTTTCAAGTTGCAAGGGGTGGGGGACGTTACGAAGAGCTTCTTAGTGAGTCAGGCGTTAAAAGGGTTTCGTAGGGGTAACAAAGCCGGCGACAAACGAAGGCCTATTTCGTTTAGTACGTTGGAAGGCTTAGGCAGAGTCCTTGGGGGTATTTGCACGTCAGTTTTTGAGTTGGCCCTGTTTCGGCTGGCTTTTTCTTTGGCCTTTTTTGGGGCAATGCGCATTGGCGAGGTGGTGTCAGGAGGCAGGGTTTCGGCGGGAGGGGTGTTGGCAGAAGATGTGGAATTTTGGGCAGGGGGCATTGTTTTTTGGATTCGGCGTTCAAAAACTGATCAACAGGGTAGGGGCAGACGGGTAGTTTTGGGGCGAGTTGAAGGGGCATTAATGTGCCCACGTGGCTGTTTGGAAACGTATTGGGGCGTATGGGCGGGTAGGACGGGTCCTCTCTTGTGCCATGCGGACGGCACCTATTTGTCTCGGTTCCAGTTCATTGCGGTTTTGAAGAAGGGATTGGTAGAGTTGGGCCTTCCCCAGGACATGTATGGGTCTCATTCATTTAGGATCGGTGCTGCGACCAAAGCGGACAGCATTGGGTTGGGGGCTGATGCGATTAGGAGAATTGGCAGGTGGCAGTCGGATCGGTATTTACTGTATGTTCGGCGTTAGCTGTGTGGTTTGCATGTCCTGGGATGTGTTTTTTCTATATTCTGTTGTGTTTTTTCAGGTGGCGACCCCTTTCTTGCCTGGATATTCGGACACTCTTACGTTTATTGGGGTGCGCTACGAGCCGACGCGAGGCCAGATGGTAGGCAATTGGGCTTTGGGAGGGAGCAGGTGCTGGTCCGTTGGTTGGGTTTCCGAGGAATGGTATGGAGCAGGGTGCTCCTGGAGTTAACCAAGTCCGCTCGCTTGGATAGAACCCCCGACATTATTGTTTTCCATGTGGGGGGCAATGATTTAGGGGTCAGGCCGGTGAGAGAATTAATTAGGGACATACGTTCCGATTTTTTGAGGTTGTGGACATCGTTCCCGAACGTGGTGACGGTATGGTCGGATGTAGTACCCAGACAGAGGTGGAGGCAAGCGAGATCGTTGAAAGGGATTAACAGGGCAAGGGTTAAATTGAATCGTGCGGTGTCGGCATTTGTGTCCAGGAATGGGGGCATTAGTGTTCGTCACTTTGAATTGGAGACAGGTGCCGGTAATTTTTGGTTGCCCGATGGGGTTCATTTAAATTCTATTGGTATTGATTTATGGGCACTGTCAATACAGGAGGGGATCGAGAGGGCCTTGGTGGTTTTGGGGCACTCACGAGCCTGAGGTGATCAGGGCTGTTCGTGGTTGGCCGGGGGGTGGGGTTCTTGGAGTTGACGGTGATTGGTCGGGGAAGGATTCGGAAGTAACATTCCCGACAGTTTAAAATGGTATGGGGGATCTGGCTTTTGGGTATGGGCTCTGGACGGGGTTTTACCTCGGGAGCTATGGTGGTTGGTCTCCCAGAAGGGGAGTTACGGTGCCCTCGAGCTGGGCTGGATGGCTGGGGGTAACATGGTGGAAATAAGTTTATAGCCAGATCTTTCTAGCTCCAAGAACCCTCCCCTCATAATTTTGAATCATTTAATGTTTATTGTTAATGTTTGTTAATAAAATTGGCCGCTGTGGCCAAAATTATCCAAAGAATTTAAATTGTACCTTGTCTTATTCTCAGGAGAAGGGAAAGAGGGGGATGATAGGAGGCGGCGAGGTATCGAGGAGAAGGTAAAACTGAAGTCGCCATATGCGGTCAAGAAGGGGGCTGGGGAAGGGCACAGCCTAGGGGAAGCCCCCCATGACTGCCATGGGCGGGAAGTTTTAGAACTGGTGTTGTGCCAGTTTGAAATGGTTGGCCGGGCCGGGGGCCGGGGGAGGGGTTTAAGGTGGGGCAGCCTGTATTAGGGAAAAAGTGTGGGAAAAACCGCACTCACCAGCCAGGAGCAGAGGAGAGAAGTCCCACTCACCCTCCCTGTTTTGGGTAGCATGTTGGGGGCTGCTAGGGGATGTAAAAAAAAGGTGATCGGTATATACACTCACTGGCCACTTTATTAGGTACACCTGTCCAACTGTGTGTTAAGACTTAATTTCTAATCAGCCAATCACATGGCGGCAACTCAGTGCATTTAGGCATGTAGACATGGTCAAGACAATCTCCTGCAGTTCAAACCGAGCATCAGTATGGGGAAGAAAGGTGATTTGAGTGCCTTTGAACGTGGCATGATTGTTGGTGCCAGAAGGGCTGGTCTGAGAATTTCAGAAACTGCTGATCTACTGGGATTTTCACGCACAACCATCTCTAGGGTTTACAGAGAATGGTCCGAAAAAGAAAAAAAATCCAGTGAGCGGCAGTTCTGTGGCCGGAAATGCCATGTTGATGCCAGAGGTCAGAGGAGAATGGGCAGACTGGTTCGAGCTGATAGAAAGGCAACAGTGACTCAAATTGCCACCCGTTACAACCAAGGTAGGCAGAAGAGCATCTCTGAACGCACAGTGCGTCGAACTTTGAGGCAGATGGGCTACAGCAGCAGAAGACCACACTGGGTACCACTCCTCTCAGCTAAGAACAGGAAACTGAGGCTACAATTTGCACAAGCTCATCGAAATTGGACAGTAGAAGATTGGAAAAACGTTGCCTGGTCTGATGAGTCTCGATTTCTGCTGCGACATTCGGATGGTAGGGTCAGAATTTGGCGTAAACAACATGAAAGCATGGATCCATCCTGCCTTGTATCAACGGTTCAGGCTGGTGGTGGTGGTGTCATGGTGTGGGGAATTTTTTCTGGGCACTCTTTGGGCCCCTTGGTACCAATTGAGCATCGTTGCAACGCCACAGCCTACCTGAGTATTGTTGCTGACCATGTCCATCCCTTTATGACCACAATGTACCCAACATCTGATGGCTACTTTCAGCAGGATAATGCGCCATGTCATAAAGCTCGAATCATCTCAGATTGGTTTCTTGAACATGACAATGAGTTTACTGTACTCAAATGGCCTCCTCAGTCACCAGATCTCAATCCAATAGAGCATCTTTGGGATGTGGTGGAACGGGAGATTCGCATCAGGGATGTGCAGCCGACAAATCTGTGCCAACTGTGTGATGCCATCATGTCAATATGGTCCAAAATCTCTGAGGAATGCTTCCAGCACCTTGTTGAATCTCTGCCACGAAGAATTGAGGCAGTTCTGAAGGCAAAAGGGGGTCCAACCCCTTACTAGCATGGTGTACCTAATAAAGTGGCCAGTGAGTGTAGATTCTTGTCAGGGTCTATATGAGGCGTTGTTGTTGCTGTTGTCACAGTGGCTGTGGGGCGGGGGGTGGGGTTCTTGGAGTTGACGGTGATTGGTCGGGGAAGGATTCGGAAGTAACATTCCCGACAGTTTAAAATGGTATGGGGGATCTGGCTTTTGGGTATGGGCTCTGGACGGGGTTTTACCTCGGGAGCTATGGTGGTTGGTCTCCCAGAAGGGGAGTTACGGTGCCCTCGAGCTGGGCTGGACGGCTGGGGGTAACATGGTGGAAATAAGTTTATAGCCAGATCTTTCTAGCTCCAAGAACCCTCCCCTCATAATTTTGAATCATTTAATGTTTATTGTTAATGTTTGTTAATAAAATTGGCCGCTGTGGCCAAAATTATCCAAAGAATTTAAATTGTACCTTGTCTTATTCTCAGGAGAAGGGAAAGAGGGGGATGATAGGAGGCGGCGAGGTATCGAGGAGAAGGTAAAACTGAAGTCGCCATATGCGGTCATGTTTTCTCCACCTCTCCCCAGTCTCAAGACGTTCCTGACTATTTGGCTGATTTTTCTGATGTATTTAGTGAGAGTAAGTCTGCATCTTTGCCTCCTCATCGGAGTTATGACTGCGCAATTGACTTAATGCCCGGTTGTAAATTTCCCAAGGGTCGGCTTTTCAACTTATCTGTACCTGAACATGATGCTATGCGATTTTATATCAAGGAATCATTGGAGAAGTGTTATATCAGACCATCCTCTTCGCCTTTGGGTGTTGTTTTTATCTTTGTGGCCAAAAAAGATGGCTCATTAAGGCCATGTATTAACTATCGTTCCCTTAACAAATTCACTGTTAAATATCAGTACCCGTTACCCCTGATTTCTGGTTTATTTTCCAGAGTTAAAAGTGCTTGTTGGTTTACCAAACTTGACCTCAGGGGAGCATATAATCTTATTTGCATCAAGCACGGGGATGAATGGAAGATGGCGTTTAACACTCCGGCGGGACATTTTGAGTACCTGGTGATGCCTTTTGGGCTCACTAATGCCCCTTCCGTCTTCCAATCATTTATGGGCGATATTTTCCGGGACCTTGTGGATAAGTTTTTGATCATTTATCTGGATGATATTTTGATTTTTTCCAGTGATTGAGATTCTCATGTGGAACATGTCCGGACTGTGTTCTGGATTTTGAGGGAAAATACTCTGTATGTTAATGGATCAAAATGTCTTTTTGGTGTACAGAGGATTTCGTTTTTGGGATTCATTTTGTCTCCGTCTGCTAATGAAATGGACCTGGCCAGCGTACAGGCCATTTATGATTGGGTTCAGCCCACTTCTCTAAAGGCTTTTCAGAAGTTTTTGGGTTTTGCTAATTTCTACCATAAATTTATAAGTAATTTTTCTGGTATTGTTAAACCTCTGACGGATTTGACCAAAAAGGGCGCTGATGTGATGTATTGGTCTCCAGAGGCAGTCGCGACATTTCAGGAGCTTAAGCAGAGATTCACTTCTGCTCTGGTTCTACGGCAACCTGATGTTTCACTCCCATTTCAGGTGGAGATAGATGCTTCTGAGACTGGTGCAGGGGCCGTTTTGTCTCAAAGAGATCCAGTATCCTCTAAGATGAATCGAATCCCTGTGCCTTTTCTCGAAAATTTTCCCCATCTAAACGGAAATATGACGTGGGGAATCAGGAATTATTGGCCATGAAGTGGGCATTTGAAGAGTGGAAACATTGGTTGGCGGGAGCTAGACATCAAGTTGTGGTCCTCACCAATCACAAGAATTTGATTTATCTTGAATCAGCCAAGCGCTTGAATCCTAGACAGGCTAGATGGGCCTTGTTTTTCACGCATTTTAATTTTGTGTTCTCTTTTCTTCCGGGCACTAAGAATGTTAAGGCGGACGCCCATTCTAGGAGTTTCTTTGCGGATTCTCTTGACATGACCGAGCCTACGACCATTCTAAATGAGGGTGTAGTTCTTTCCACCATCTCTCCTGATTTGAGACGTGCCCTGGAGGAATTTCAGGAGGATAAACCTGAACGATGCCCTATGGGAAAATTTTATGTCCCTGACCAGAGGAGGAAAAGAGTAATGTCTGAAGTTCATTGCTCCGTGTTGGCTGGTCATCCAGGTATCTTTGGTACCAGAGATTTGGTGAGTCTGTCTTTTTGGTGGCCTGCCTTATCTCGTGATGTCAGAAATTTTGTGCAGACCTGTTTGACTTGTTCTCGGTCTAAGCCCTGTTCTCATGCTAGTGGTTTGTTAATGCCTCTGCCGGTGCCCAGGAGGCCATGGACCCATATCTCAAAGGATTTTATCTCTGATCTCCCTGTCTCTCAAAGAATAACTGCTATTTGGGTGATCTGTGATAGATTTTCTAAGATGGTCCATCTTGTACCACTCCCAAAGTTGCCATCTTCTTCTGAGTTGGTGCCCTTGTTTTTACAACAAGTGGTTCGTTTGCACGGGATTCCTGACAACATTGTGTCGGACAGAGGGGTCCAGTTTGTTTTCAGATTTTGGAGGGCTTTTTGTTCCAAACTGGGAATTCAGCTGTCTTTCTCCTCTGCATTTCATCCTCAGACCAATGGGCAGACTGAGAGTACAAACCAGACGTTGGAGTCCTACTTGAGATGTTTCATATCTGCTGATCAAGACGATTGGGTCTCATTTTTGCCCTTGGCCGAATTCGCGCTAAACAATAGGGCTAGCTCTGCCACTTTGATGCCTCCTTTCTTTTGTAACTTTGAGTTTCATCCTCGATTTTCTTCAGGGCAGGTAGAAGCTTCTGCTTGCCCAGGTGTGCTTCCAGTTCATACCAGAGTGTTGATCTAGCGGGGGTGAGGTCGTGTGACCTCAGGTTTTTTGTATATCAGAAGTGTTGGACTTTTTTAGGGTTTTGTGTGTGATTGCAGACAGTATCTTTTCTGTCCTGTCCTGTCTAGACAGCTTGGGCCCCACCATTTGCTCAGTCTGTTCTCTGCTCGTGTTTGTGTCTCATCTTGTCTCACCGACAACATATGTTTGGGGGCTGTCTATTCCTTTGGGGATCTGCTCCAGGGCAGTTTAGATTTCACCTTTCTGTCTTTAGGCTTAGTTAGTTCTCCGGCTGTGACGAAGCATCTAGGGAATCGTAGGAACACTCCACGGCTACTGCTAGTTGTTTGGATAGGATCAGGGGTCTGCAATCCACTTAGTTACCAACCTCTCTGGTCTTCTGGTGGCTTAGCCTGTTCCTGCCATCCTCCTGGGTGACCCATTTATAACAAGAAGCAGTTTATATTTATATGTAATAGAATTCATTTTATATGTTTAAAGTGCTCACAGGGCATACACCATATACATAGCATGTACAGTGGGTACAGAAAGTATTCAGACCCCTTTAATTTTTTCTCTCTTTGTAGCAATTTGGTAAATTCAGAAAAGTTCATTTTTTCTCATTAATGTACACTCTGCACCTCATCTTGACTGAAAAAAATCGAGAAATGTAGAAATTTTTGCACATTTATTAAAAAAGAAATTGAAATATCACAAGGTCATAAATATTCAGACCCTTTGCTCAGTATTGAATAGAAGCACCCTTTTGAGCTAGTACAGCCATGAGTCTTCTTGGGAATGATGCAAAAAGTTTTTCACACCTGGATTTGGGGATCCTTTGCCATTGTTCCTTGCATATCCTCTCCAGTTTCATCAGGATGGATGGTGAACTTTGGTGAACAGCCATTTTCGGGTCTCTCCAGAGATGCTCAATTGGGTTTAGGTCAGGTCTGTGGCTGGGCCAGTCAAGAATGGTCACAGAGTTGTTCTGAAGCCACTCCTTTGTTATTTTAGCGGTGTGCTTAGGTGAACCTTCGACCAAGTCTGAAGTCCAGAGCATTCTGGAAGAGGTTTTCATCCTGGATATCTCTGTACTTGGCCACATTCATGTTTCCTTCAATTGCAACCAGTCGTTCTGTCCCTGCAGCTGAAAAGCACCCACATAGCATGATGCTACTACCACCATGTTTCACTGTTGGAATTGTATTGTGTAGGTGATGAACAGTGCCTGGTTTTCTCCACACATACAGCTTAGAATTATCACCAAAAGGTTCTATCTTTGCCTCATCAAACCAGAGAGTCTTATTTCTCATAGTCTGGGAGTCCTTCATGTGTTTTTTTTAGCAAACTCTATGTGGGCTTTCATATGTCTGGCACTGAGGAGAGGCTTCTGTCAGGCCACTCTGCCATAAAGGTGGAGGGCTGCAGTGATAGTTGACATTGTGGAACTTTCATCTCCCTACTGCATCAGTGGAGCACAGCCACAATGATCTTGGGGTTCTTCTTTACCTCTCTCACCAAGGCTCTACTCCCACGATTGCTCAGTTTTGCTGGATGGCAAGGTCTAGGAAGACTTCTGGTAGTCCCACACTTCTTCCATTTAAGGATTATAGAGGCCACTGTGCTCCTAGGAACCTTGAATACTGCAGATATTCTTTTGTAACCTTGGCCAGATCTGTGCCTTGCTATAATTCTGTGTCTGAGCTCTTTGGTCAGTTCCTTTAACTTCATGATTCTTGTTTGGTCTGACAAGCACTGTGAGCTGTGGGGTCTTAGGCTAAGTTCACACTTGTGTACTGGGGCTTTGCAGACAGCTGCATACTTCCTTCCTGAAGCTCCGCAAACTTACGCACTTCTTCCGTTTAGGTCCGCCTACTTCTGCATGCATCCTGCGTACCTATCTTTAACATTGGGTACCCAGGACATGCGGATGTATGCGGATGTGTCATTTTGACATGCTCACCCACCGCACAGGACCGCACAAAACTATGCATTCACATACATCCACATGTCCTGCGTACCCAATGTTAAAGATCACAAGGAAATGGACAGCATGTGACTTAAATATGAGTGTTTAAGCAAAGGGTCTGAATATTTATGACCATGTGATATTTCAGTTTTTCTGTTTTAATAAATTTGCAAAAATTTATACATTTCTGTTTTTTTTCGGTCAAGATGGGGTACAGAGTGTACATTAATGAGAAAAAATGAACTTTTTTGAATTCACCAAATGGCTGCAATGAATCAAAGAGCGAAAAATTTAAAGGGGTCTGAATACTTACCGTACCTACTGTACCTTATATAGGTGACGAGAAAGTTACATATGAGTCAGCTTTTCCGGCACATGAATGGTTGAAGCAGATTCCATTAGGAGATGCCCGACATATTCTTTCTTTTCAAAGCCTAAAGTGTAAAAACTACCAAACACTCAAAACACTGAAATGTAAAACATTATCATGCTTTTTTTGTGTAACCACTGTGCCATGCACCGGGGAGAGCCTGGAGGGGAGTAGCTAAGCGCCCACCTGGTACTTCACTAGAGCCTCTGATGGTGTGGTTACACTTGACTGCAGGTGGATGCCAGGTACCACACCAGTACAGACCCTGGAGCCACAGCAGCGGACCCCCAAGGGGAAAGGAAGCATGGATAGACTTGTAGAGTTTGACCGGCCAAGAACTGGTTAACAGGAGGAATGGATGCTGTACAGCTGGTTATATAGAGGAGGTTCTAAATAAGATTGTATGGCTGGTAGAGTGGATACTGGAACGGCACAGACAGAACAGGTTCAGGAACACCGGATGGACTCTGATGTAGGATCACAGGTGCTGGCTGGTTCAGACTGAACAGGAGAGGGTAGCAGTACAGGAGTGGAGTTGAGAACTAGATGGATCAGAATCACAACTATAGGTGGGGGGGTTCAGGAACAGGTTAAGCAGGACAGTCAGCATCAGGTTCAGACAGGATGGACAGGATCTGGTTCAGGGACCACGGATACAGGGATATTACAGTGACATAGCATGTGTACACAATAGTAACTGATGTTGTTCAGGTAACTCACTGTAGGGGAAGCTGCCTTAAAATCCTGTCATCTCCCAGCTGGGGCCAATTTTAGAAGGACGCACGGTGCCTTAAGCACAGTCCCAGAAAACCTTCCGTGCGCAGGTCCTGAAAGGAAGGAGACACGGCGGGGACCAGAGCAGTTCTGCTGAGAAGGGGAGCAAATCGAAGTCCCTGCCAGAAGGAGGAAGGGGGTTCTTGTAGGGACTTTGGCACTGACATTACAAACACACAGTGGTTTTACAATAGAAATAAATAGGAAAAGTATTTTGAACATTTTAAATATGCACTCTCATAAATGTTTTTCTCCTTTCAATATAATGCATCATATACAGTGCCTTGAGAAAGTATTCGGCTCCCTGGAACTTTTCAACCTTTTCCCACATATCATGCTTCAAACATAAAGATACCAAATGTAAATTTTTGGTGAAGAATCAACAAGTGGGACACAGTTGTGAACTTGAACGAAATTTATTGGTTATTTTAAATTTTTGTGGAAATTCAAAAACTGAAAAGTGGTGCGTGCAATATTATTCGACCCCTTTACTTTCAGTGCTGCAAACTCACTCCAAAAGTTCATTGTGGATCTCTGAATGATCCAATGTTGTCCTAAATGACTAATGATGATAAATATAATGCACCTGTGTGTAATTAAGTCTCCGTATAAATGCACCTGCTCTGTGATAGTTTCAGGGTTCTGTTTGAAGCACAGAGAACATCATGAAGCCCAAGGAACATAAGATCAAAAGTGACAGAAGTTTATAACACTGAGCCGTGAAAATAAAAAAAATTACATTTTCCCCACAAAAATATTATCTTAGCCCGATTTTTTTTATTTTCACAAGTGGAACAAAAGAAATTGCACCATACAATTTGTTGTGAAATTTCTCCTGAGTGTACTGAAACCCCATATGTGGGGGACTACAACTTTTGAGGCACAGTACAAAGCTCAGAAGGGAAGAGGCGCCATATTGGAGTTCAGATTTTGCTGGAATGGTTTGAGTGTGCCATGTCATATTGCCAGAGCCCCTGAGGTGCCAGAACAACAGAACCTCTACAAATGTGAACTAATTTTACAAACTACACTCCCCAATGAATTAATATTACTCTACTGGTGCAGTGATCATATTGACACCACTTGTGCCTCACAGAATTTTATACCATTGAGGGGTGTAGAAAGAATAAATTTCATTTTTACCACAAAAATGTTGTTTTAACCCCAAGTTTTTAATTTTTCTAAGGGATAATAGGACATTTTTTACAACAAACTGAGGCCCCTGAGTTGCCAGAACAGCCAAACCCCCCATAAGTGACCCTATATTACAAGCTACACCTCTCATCAAATTCATTTAGGGGTGCAGTTGTAAGAAAATGGACTGTACCGGAGGTACCTCTCTTTCGCCGATTCCAGAACTGTTGGCGCTTTCACCATTGTTGTCTGGGGGAAAGTTTGCCTACCCAGACCGACCTTTGCACTTGATACCAGGGGGTGTGACTAAGATAAAAGAGCCTGGGCGTGGGAAAGGGAAGGCAGACTTGACGGGAAGACAAAGCGCGCAGCAGGGGAATTTTGGTGCTCCGTCCTCTGAGCACCGTGAAAACACAGGCCCGCGCTATACAGTAGATTCCCTGCGGCCAGGTACAGTGACTGTGCACAGAGATCTGGCACGTGCACGTTGGCTCCTGCAATCGAAGGTGCCAAATGCTCCGAGCCAGTTTATGCCACGCGTGTGCCTAAGACAGACCGGGTGACCCATCTAGAACTGTGTCTTTCCTCAACTGCATACTACTGTCAAGCTGAGTCACGCTCTGGCAGGGTTACAGACTGCACTCCGCCTAACGAATAAAGGACCCATGACCCTGTAGAAGTCAGCAAAGGCTCATTGCCACCGCTGGGAACCGGATCCTCAACTTCTTCAGGATGACTCTGGAATCATTACGCACCAGTTGCATAGGCACCATCGTTGGAATCTAAGACTCTGCAGTCAGGAAGTCGTCGAACTGATAACTTACCCCTTCATGAACAGTTGATTTACGTATTACAATTGTTACTTCACCCCGCACCCGTACTGTGCTATTATCACTTGCCATTCCCCTGCCTCTCCTTGCCCCTCCCTGCGTGGAGAATTCCCCTGTCTAGGTAAAAACAACTTTAACCCTTGCGCTGCCCGTTGTCCGTTACTACATCCGCCAACCTGCTCACACAGTGATCATATTGACACCACAGTGGGTCACATAATTTTATACCATTGAGCAGTGAAGAAAAAATAACTATATTTTTACCACCAAAATTTTGTTTTAGCTCCAAATTTTACATTTTCACACAAGAAGTTGGTAAAAATGGCACCAAAATGTGTTCCATAATTTCAACTGAACTTGGCAATACCCCATATGTGGCTGTACATTACTGCTTAGTAGTGATGAGGGAGTATGCTCATTGCTCAGGTTTCCCCAAGCATGCTCGGTGGTATTTGGAAGTGCTCGGAGATTTAGTTTCTGTTGCCGCAGCTGCATGATGTGCACCTACGTGACAGCCTGAATACATGTGGGGATTGCCTGTTTGTTAGGAAGGGATGGAGCGCAATTTGCCTCCTAGAGCTAAGATTTTCCTAGAATAGTTTGCGGACTCTATATGCAGAGCCTTTAATTGCTAGAAGAGTAGCATCCCCCTTCAAGTGACCCCGTTTTGGAAATTGTACCCCTTTGTGAATTTATCTACAGATGTAGGCATGACTTTGACTCCATGGGTGTTTTCCATAAACAACCAGCAATGAATGCTGTCAAGTGAAAATTGCAAACTGCTGTTATAGTAACCAATATGATATCGTGACCAGTACCTTATAGTAACCAGTATGTTGTAGTTACCAGTAGAGTTGAGCGACTTTTGGTTTTTTAGGGTCGCGTTTCGTTTCGTGAAACCCGACTTTTCCAAAAGTCGGGTCGAGCAAGATCGTCCGATTATAGGGAAAAGTCGGGGTCGTCCCGAAACACGAAACCCAATGTAAGTCAATGGGGAATAAAAGTCGGCAGTGAGAGGAGGACAGGAAACACACCTACAGTGCCCATTTGAATGCCAAAAGCATCAATTCTTCTTACTTAAGCTTGTCAACCTTAATTAACTTCATAATACAAGTTACGCACTGAAAAATGGGGGTTATTTGGCTAAAGTTGTGGGGGGGAGGCCTGGCTGCAGGTTTTCATGTGCCCTGGGCGAAAGAGCGCCCCTTTAACACATACCACAACTCATCATGCTCCGATACGGCAGAGAAATAGCGGTATAGTACAATGAAAAATACCTCACTTTTTACATCTCATGACGAGGCCCATCTATTTCTCCATACAGAATCATTGGTCCCATATAATGTTTGAAACAGTATATGATGAGCTCCACATAATGCTACAGTATATGTTGGTCCCCATGGATGAAGCTCCACTGTCTTATGGGCCCAAATAATGCTCCAAACATAATGGGCCCCATTTCTAATGCTCTAGTGTATAATGGGCCCTGTAAATGCTGCTCCAGTGTCTGATGTCCACCTTTGGAATGTTCCAGTGTATGGTGGGCCCCATCTATCATTCTCCAGAGTATAGTGCTCCCCAAAAATTGCTGTCCCAACATTGAAAACAATCAAATAAGTCTCCTCGCTAGGGAATCCCTGTACTTGTCTGGATTCCTCGTCGTCCCCATCTTCCATCTCACTGCACAGTATTTCAACTTTGCAAGTGCTGTGATCCTGGGCAAGCAGGGGGGGCCCACTCGTTGGCGATGGCACTGGCACAGGGCCCCTGATAGTACGGTGGTGTGTCTGATGGCGGGTGGGCCGAACCTGCACTTTCATCTGCAGCTTCCTCTTTGTCACCGTGTAAGATGGAACTGTATATGGGAAGGGTAACCTGAGTTTCATCAGGGTCAGATTCAGGTCGTGTAGCGTGCGAGGGGAATGTAGTGGTCTGGGTCAATGTACCAGCAGATTCATCGAGCAGTGGCTGGGCATCAGTGCACTTGTGTCGCCCCCAGGAGTACGGTCGCCACAGTGGCATTACCTTCTTCCTAGGGAGTGTGATGTCATGCTTGGGAGCAACGAAGGATCTCTCTAGCAGGTTAACTGATTGGGCGGCGTTATTCCCACGAGTCATGACCCTCCAAACAGCGTTCATGAAGGCAAAGTGTTTGTTTTACGTGGGCAGTATGGTTGCAAAGCTGAACCTTAAAGGAATGTCCAGAAGGGCACCACCAGGAGTGGAGCCTACGGTTAAATTCGACTCCACCTGGGAAACCTCAACCATGCCAGCTACAGAACAGATACACACATTGCAAGCTTAATTCCGTTAACGAACGAGACTCCGTCATGCCCCGCGGTCCGAGTCCGGCTTACTAGAGGGACACGTGAGGCTCTGGCACATGAGATTGGCCAATAACTGGTGTGTCATGCCCTTACATGTCCGTGGCTGCATGTGCGCTACACTGAAAAGGCCAGCGTTTGTCGCTTACAGGTGCAGATAACCCGCTGAACAACGTTAGTGATGGGGATCACTGATTACAATTATTACCCGCGAACAATGATTTCCCAGTAAGTGCAGGTCAACCGCAGTTCCGGAATTAGGCCTAACCGTCATTCCTGAAAAAATGAAAAACTTACGTGTGCAAACCACAGGTGCTGTAGCTTGCTTAACAGCTCGCCAGCCGTTCTCACGTCCAGTATGGATTACACATGATTGCACAAAGGTGAGAAAGGGTACCGTATCCCCAGATAACATGTATGGATAGCGTACACATTCAAAATATATGTCTATACATCAGGAGGCAGGCTCAGACGGTGTTAGGCCCAGTATGGATTGCACGTGATTGCACAAAGGTTAGAAAGGGTACCGTTTCCCCGGATAACATGTATGGATAGCGTACACATTCAAAATATATGTCTCAGGAGGCAGGCTCAGACGGTGTTAGGCCCAGTATGGATTGCACGTGATTGCACAAAGGTTAGAAAGGGTACCGTATCCCCGGATAACATGTATGGATAGCGTACACATTCAAAATATATGTCTCAGGAGGCAGGCTCAGACGGTGTTAGGCCCAGTATGGATTGCACGTGATTGCACAAAGGTTAGAAAGGGTACCGTATCCCCGGATAACATGTATGGATAGCGTACACATTCAAAATATATGTCTCAGGAGGCAGGCTCAGACGGTGTTAGGCCCAGTATGGATTGCACGTGATTGCACAAAGGTTAGAAAGGGTACCGTATCCCCGGATAACATGTATGGATAGCGTACACATTCAAAATATATGTCTCAGGAGGCAGGCTCAGACGGTGTTAGGCCCAGTATGGATTGCACGTGATTGCACAAAGGTTAGAAAGGATACCGTTTCCCCGGATAACATGTATGGATAGCGTACACATTCAAAATATATGTCTCAGGAGGCAGGCTCAGACGGTGTTAGGCCCAGTATGGATTGCACGTGATTGCACAAAGGTTAGAAAGGGTACCGTATCCCCGGATAACATGTATGGATAGCGTACACATTCAAAATATATGTCTCAGGAGGCAGGCTCAGACGGTGTTAGGCCCAGTATGGATTGCACGTGATTGCACAAAGGTTAGAAAGGGTACCGTTTCCCCGGATAACATGTATGGATAGCGTACACATTCAAAATATATGTCTCAGGAGGCAGGCTCAGACGGTGTTAGGCCCAGTATGGATTGCACGTGATTGCACAAAGGTTAGAAAGGGTACCGTATCCCCGGATAACATGTATGGATAGCGTACACATTCAAAATATATGTCTCAGGAGGCAGGCTCAGACGGTGTTAGGCCCAGTATGGATTGCACGTGATTGCACAAAGGTTAGAAAGGGTACCGTTTCCCCGGATAACATGTATGGATAGCGTACACATTCAAAATATATGTCTCAGGAGGCAGGCTCAGACGGTGTTAGGCCCAGTATGGATTGCACGTGATTGCACAAAGGTTAGAAAGGGTACCGTTTCCCCGGATAACATGTATGGATAGTGTACACATTCAAAATATATGTCTATACATCAGGAGGCAGGCTCAGACGGTGTCAGGCACAGTATGGATTTGACGGCCCAGACTACACAGCGGAGGAGCAGGGAGAGGTAAAGATTGCAAATGCTGGGGCCCTGCCCAAGCAAGGGGGGCCCATTCGTGGGCGTCGGTACTGGCACTGGGCCCCTCATAGTACGGCGGTGTGTCTGACGGCGGGTGTGCACCACCACCGTCAGAGACACTTGATTGCACTATGAAGGACCCTGTACCAGTGCCCGCGCCCAAGAGTCGGCCTACCCACCTGTCCAGGGCAACGGCACTCGCACGGTGTCGTGCGCTAGGTGGTGACCCCGGCCATGGGGGGGGAGGCAGCACAGTTAGGGAGTTTTAGAAAGTGGCATATGTTGATGTTGGACATTCAGCTGATGCAAAAGGTGAAATAGGTCAAGTCCCAGGAAGAGGTGGACCAAAGCAAGCCATTTTTCTGTCACCCTATGTGTCATCAGAGGAAGGTGGGACAAAATCCTTGGAAACCCATGCGTGGTTCATTTTAATGAAGGTTAGATCATCCACATTTTGGGTTGACAAACGGGTCCTTTTTTCTGTCAGGATTGATCCAGCTGCACTGAAGACTCTTTCCGATAGCACACTTGCAGCTGGGCAAGCGAGCTCCTGTAAGGCACATTGTGCCAATTCAGGCCAGGTGTCCAGTTTAGCGGCCCAATAGTCAAAGGGGAATGACCTGTGTGGGAGAACATCGATATGGGAGGAAAAGTAGTTTGTAACCATAGTTTGACAACTGCTGTCTCCTGTCACTTTCCATCGATGCAGTATTACCAGTTGTGTGAGCGGTACTTGAAAAATTAGTCCACAACATTGTCATGAAACCCCTGTCTCCAACGCCACTTCTGCTGTGTGCACCACGAACACCTCTGCCAAGCTGCCCCCGGCCCGTACGGCTCGTGTGAGAACCATCACCGCTGCTGTGTGCTGGGAATGCCTCAAGCAACCGATTTACCAGAGTTGCTTGTTTATTAGCCAATATTAGGTCAAGGTTCTCCTGTGGCATGATGTTTTGTAATTTGCCTTTATAGCATGGATCCAGGATGCTGGCCAACCAGTAGTCGTCATCGTTCATCATTTTGGCAATGCGTGGGTCCCTTTTTAGGATCTGCAAGGCATAATCTGACATGTGGGCCAATGTTCCCGGTGTCAATGATGCACTGCGAGTGCTGGTTGGAGGAGCACTTTCTGGCAAATCCACATCCCTCCAGTCACGCACAAACCCTGTACCAGACCTTGCCACGCCAACATTTTCACTTGCCCCACGAGATGCATCCTCCTCCCCTAAGTAATCATCCCCATCCTCCTCCTCTTCTTCCTCCACCTCGTCCAGGAGAGGTCCCTGAGCAGACAATGGCTGAATGTCATCAAGGATTCCCTCCTCCTCTTCCTCCTCATCAACATTGGCTGCAGACGCCTGCTCCTTAAGGTGCGTCAAAGTTTGCATGAGCAGACGCATAAGTGGGATGCTCATGCTTAGGATGGCGTCGTCTGCGCTTACCAGCCGTGTGCATTCCTCAAAACACTGAAGGACTTTACAAAGGTCTTTGAGCTTCGACCACTGCACACCTGTCAACTCCATGTCTGCTCTCAAAGTGCCTGGCCGTGTATCCTCCCACAAATGCATTATGGCCTGCCTCTGCTCGCACAGCCGCTCCACCATGTGCAGGGTGGAGTTCCACCTTGTTGCAATGTCGATAATGAGGCGGTGGTTGGGAAGGTGGAGCAATCGCTGCAGCTTCTGCATACGAACGGAGTGTACAGGCGACCGGCGGATGTGCGCGCACAGTCTTTGCACCTTCTGGAGCAGGGCTGTTAACTCCGGATAATTTTTGAGGAAGCACTGCACCACCAGGTTCAAGGTTGAGCCAAGCAAGGTATATGGCTGAGTTTTGAAAGGGCTATGGCTGCCACAAAATTACGGCCTTTATCACTAACTACCTTGCCTGCCTCAAGATGTACACTGCTGTCGGCATCCCTCAGATACCTCTTTCATCTGAAGGACCGATGTTCTTGGGTGTAAGTCACCATATGTCTCTAATTGATTGCTCCGTCGAGAAGAATAACACAGACACAAGCTGTATAATACAACTCGGGATGCCTGCTGCGCGCCTCTCCCCCAGCCAGGCTTTTCCCTTCTTTTATAGTAAAAGAATTTAGATATCTACAGACATGCGCAATAAAGAAAAGAAAAATAGTTAAACAACTTGTCCTCCCACCACACAAATCACATAAGAAGGAAATATTCGACCTTGGTTAACAAGGGAGATGTCTGAGACATCTCCGAAAGAGAAAAGATAAAGTTCAGCATAAATGAATTTAACTCATTCAGTTCTTATCATTCCCCCCTTTGACATCTTCATTTTCCACAATCTGGAACACTGGATCCTGCAACAACAGCGGATAGTGGCTCGTTCACCAGGTACTATCCCAGGCCGACGGGTTGCCCGAGGGAGACAGGTCTTCTACCTTCTCCATCCCCCAGATACTGAAGCCACGTCCATCATTGCAAGAGTACGCTCCTTCATGCCAGAAATGAGATGTCAACCTAGGATTTAAAGGAATAATAGTTCAATTCTTGTTGTTTACAGTCAAACTTCCTTATCTATTTCTGCATCTTTTCTTGCATATAGAGATACACCAAAAAACAAGTTTCAGTAGCACATATATTACAAGGAGACAAACAGCAATACGTAATAAACTTAGTATAATCCCAGCTATCCAGCCTCCAATACCCTTAAACCAATAAGCTGGATTAAGAAAAGAGAAGGTGTCTGACCACCAACTGTCCTTAGTACGATTATTGTCTTTATCATACTGATCTCTAAGTCTTTGAACATCCTCTATTTTTGATCTTAACTTTAAACTACTGTTGGGATCTATATAATGACAGCAAGCGGGTCCGATGACTTGACACATACCTCCTTGCGCTGCAGTTAAATAATCTAGTACTATGGTATGCTGATTAGTGACTATGATAAGCTGATTTTGGACAGCAACAGTGGTGTTCAATATATCCAATATATCCCATATTTGGTCATCTAAGTAATCTGTAGCCCTGACTAATTTATCCCACATTTGAGTAATCATAGGATAAATAAAAATAGAGCTGACAATTTTATTAGCCACACTCATCTGCACTATATGTGGTCTCCCAGAGAGGCGAGGTGTATTGTCAGCAGCTCTTTTGTACAACGTGTGTTTAGGTATGCTCTGAGTATTCAACTGGTCATTCGGAATAACAAAGGTAGCTGGAGTCAAACGACCCAGAGTACAAGCACCTTTTACCCCTACTGGCAACCATTTATATGCATTGTCTCCACATACCCAGTACATATCACTAGGTAGGTCCCATAGGGCTGAATGTTGTAGTACCAGTCTATGAACTAAATCTATGAACGCAGATGCATTCTGGAGCATGCACCAAGGTGAAAATTGTCCTAAAGGACTACAATAACCTGCATCAGGGTTTCCACAAGGGGATGTTCCCTTCTTATATTCCGAGGACTTGTTACAAGGCATATTACCAGGAATATTAATACAAGTTTCGTTAGTGCCCTGGGGAAATAAATTGGAGTACTCCCATGACATATTATGTAACTTTCTTTCTAGCAACATTGGTTTGAAGGCATCAGTAGAATGAGAAGTTACATCAAAGCTAACTTGTAAACCATACGTTGGAACTTGCCCCAAGTAGGTTAACCGAGTCCTTTTCCTGGGTACCCAAGCCCCCCCTTTATATGCCAGATATTGAAGGTGTGTATTACTTCCTGAAAGGTTACCCTGCCACCAAGGGTATCCTACCCATCCCACAATAGGTATTCCAACAGTTGTGTTCCATAACTTCACATTATTTGTGGCATTATTAGCAAGTGTATCAGAACAACTGGTCCAGGCAAATAATTCCTCGGGTGGCACAGGAATAACAAGGAACGGAATACTAGTGGCTGATACTGGTGAATGTGTGCAGATCCAGCAATCTGCTGGAGACTGAGTGTCATTTGACCAATCATTCAGTAATTTTTCATGATGTTGTATAAACTTATTATTCAAGGACATTGGAGAATTTAGACTGTCCCACGCAGCTACCATTATTACAGATAATGCAACAAAACCAAACCAAAACATTATGCACTCTTATGCTTTGTTAATTCCTGTGGCTAGTTTGCAATGCGATGCGTGGATCCAGGTTGGTCGTCCTTCCAACTTAACAGAAGTAGGCGTTGTTAGGAGTACTTGGTAAGGTCCTTGATATCGGGGTTCAAGGGTCTTTCTGGAGTGTTTCTTGACATATACGTAATCACCAGGTTGTAGACAGTGAGTTCCTTCCACACTATCTGGATCTGGAATGGAAGAGAAAACTAGAGAATGCATTTGAGTTAAATGCTTTTGCAACTGGATTACATAACTTGTCAAATTATCCACATTAAGTGTTAAGACCTGTGGGTAGTACAACCCTGTGTTTGGTGGTCTTCCAAACAATATCTCGAAGGGTGACAGTTTAGTTTTCCCCGTCGGTGTGTACCTTACTGAGAATAATGCTAATGGGAGACACTCTGGCCATGGTCTATGGGTCTGCTCCATGGTTTTCTGTATTTTTAATTTTAGTGTCCCGTTCATTCTTTCTACCTTCCCTGAACTCTGTGGGTGGTAGGGTGTATGAAATGCTTGTTCTACACCTATCATTTGCATTACATTTTGCATTACCTCAGCAGTAAAGTGTGTACCTCTGTCTGATTCAATTGTTTCAGGGAAACCGAATCGTGGTACTAGTTCCATCACTAGTTTCTTTGCAGTGGCTCGAGCTGTAGCCGTTTTCACCGGGTAGGCTTCTGGCCATCCAGAGAACATGTCAACACACACCAGAACATATTCATATTGTCCACTCCTGGGGAGTTGAATGTAGTCGATCTGTAGTCTCTGGAAGGGATATAACGGCCTAGGACTGTGTTTCCGTGGAGTTTTCACTACCTGTCCGGGGTTGTGTGCTAGGCATATGGGACAGGAGGTACAGTGTAGCTGCTCCACCTTCCCAAACCCAGGAGCAATCCAAACTTTCGTGACTAGGCGCGTCATTCCATTGGCGGACATGTGAGTTGGAAGGTGAACTGCTTCTGCCATCCTTGGGTACAAAACCCTAGGCAAGCAGTACTTCTGATCTTTCTTCCATATTCCGTTCGTCTTCTCAGCTCCCATCTTTTCCCAAGTTTCCTTGTCCGTCTGAGCGGAGTCTTCTTGGAACTTTTGTAAGTCTGTAAACAATTCTGATGCATCCTTGTGCACTATGTTTACTTTTTCTGGAGTCCCCAAGGCAGCTTGCTTCGCTGCCTGGTCTGCTTTTTCGTTGCCTTTTGCTTCCATGTTGTCTTTTCTGGTGTGTGCTGGCACCCTCATAACGGCCACCCCCTGTGTCTGGGCCACATTCTCGAGGATTTCTCTGATCAGTGTGGCATGTTTTATGGGTGTTCCTGCTGCTGTCATGAAACCCCTTGTGCGCCACAAGACCCCAAAATCATGTACTATCCCAAAGGCATATCTCGAGTCAGTGTAGATATTTGCTGTTTTTCCTTTGGAAAGTTTTAATGCCTCATTCAGAGCTGTCAGCTCAGCCTCTTGTGCGGACATGTGGGGTGGAAGTGCCTTTGCTACAATAGTCTCATGTGGTGACACTACCGCATATCCTGTGTGGAATTTTCCACTTTCATCGGCATATCTGCTGCCATCCACAAAAAGTACAAAGTCTGGATTTGACAATGGTGTGTCTGTGACATTGGGCAAGCCAACAACTTCTTGCTGCATCAGTTCTATGCAATCATGTTCAACCTCGTGTGGGGACTCAAAAGAAAGCGATGTGTTCTCATCTATATCCCCCCCTTCAGAATCTGCAATTGGCAACAATGTAGCCAGATTCAGATTCTGAGTTTTGGTAAACGTAACATTAGGAGGCATAAGCAAGGCACATTGCAATCTGAGTTGTCTTGCCATAGAAATATGTTTAGAAGAAACCTGATTCAGGATACCGTATATATCATGTGTGGTACAGACAGTTAGTGGGTTATCCAGTACAATATCAGAAACTTTATCAAGTAGCAATGCGATTGCAGAGACTGCTCTAACACAGGATGGTGTTCCCTGTGCTACAGAGTCTAATTTGGCAGAATAGTATGCAAGGGGTCTATTCTTTTTGTCATGTTTCTGTGTCAAAATGCCAGTAGCATGCCCTCTAATTTCAGCGGCCATCAGTTGAAAGGGTATATCATAGTTAGGTATACCTAATGCTGGGGCTGACACTATGGCCTTCTTCAGATACTGAAATGAGTCTCGTGCAATGTCAGTCAGTTGGAAAGGTATTGTGTTGATGCAATCATACAGTGGCTGCATGTGTTCACTAGCATGTATGACCCATTGGCGGCAAGACGAAACTAAACCCAAAAATGCTCTCAACTGCTTATGGGTTGTCGGTTCCTTCATTTGTTGTACAATTGTGATTCTGTCATTGGTTAAGTGTCGGGTACCATGTGATAGACAATGTCCTAAGAATATGACTTTTGGTTGGCAAAACTGTAATTTTTCTCTGTTGACCTTACATCCATTGTCTGATAAAAACATCAGTAGTGAAAGTGTATGGATTCTACAGTTAGCCTCATCAGGTGCACAAAGCAACAGGTCATCCACATATTGTAAGAGCACAATATAAGGTGGGTGTGGCCAGCCGGCCAACACAGACTGCAATGCTTGTGTGTACAATGTGGGTGAATGCTGCATGCCCTGTGGCAGTCTGGTCCAGGCATATTGTTTGCCCTTAAATGTAAAAGCGAACAGATGCCAACAGCTTTTGTGGAGGGGCACTGAGAAAAATGCGTTTGACAAATCAATCACTGAAAAACATTTCGATTGACTAGGGATTTTTGCCAATAGCGTGTGTGGGTTAGGTACTACTGGTGTCAAAGGAACAAGGACCTTATTTATCTCTCTCAGATCATGTACCATGCGATATTTCGGGGCATCACCTGGTCCTCCTTTCTATTTGAGAGGAAACAATGGCGTATTAGCTTGTGATTTAATTGACACCAATGCTCCATTGTTTACAAGATCAGTGACTTGTGCCTCAATAGCAGCCTCTTGTTGGGCACTGATAGGGTACTGCCGCAGCTGTGGCAACCTTGTGTCTGCGGGCACCTCCACCACAACTGGGGATACGGGAAGTAAGCCAATATCCGCATTCCCTTTTGCCCAAAAGGTATCAGGTAATTTGTCTAGGGCTGGGTCCCATGGTTGTGATGTGGTGTCATCAGGATTTTGTGACTCGAGAGCTTGAATTATCATGCAAGCCTCAAGAGTATCCTCATCCTCATCTGGGATAGTAAGATGTACTGTACCATCTTCAGCAAATTTGATATCTGCCTGCAGTTTCTTTAGTACATCTACTCCCAATAGGCAAATTGGTGCTCTTTTGACAAACAAAAATTTATTCAGGAACATTTTAGGTCCTATCTTAACTGGTAAAGGTTTGCTAAAAGGAATTAGGCTAGATTGTCCAGTGAATCCTGAGACAAAAGTCGAATACTCTGAAAGGAGGTCTGGAGTTATTACTTTGTCATTGACCACCGAAGAGGTTGCTCCGGTATCTAATAGAAAGGGTACCTTTTTACCATTCACCTGAATTTTAATTACTGGCTCCCTAGAATCGAGTGTCATTCTAGTGGCATTTAGTCAGTCGGTTGTGTCCTCCTTTCTAGATTGATGTTCCCTATCTGCTTTTCTCTTTCGGCAATCTCTTTGAAAGTGACCAGGTTTCTTACAGTAATGGCAAGTAAAAGTCTTTCTCCTTGGTCTCCCTACCGGGTCTTCCAAATCTAGTGTAAGAAACACTTTCCCTTTTTCTCTTTTGTTTTCCCTTAAGTCCATCTCAATTCCCATGGCTCTCTGCTTTAGACCATGGGCATTGTCTGCTGACCTCCAATCGGGAGTACAATTTTTCAACTTCAATTTCATTTCTGGCGTTAACCCATCTATGAAGGACTTAGCAAGCAGTCTCTGTACCCCCGGGTTGGTAAGGTCTAGTCCCTCATCGCTAAATCCCATCTCTAATGTCTGGTAAAAATCAGCTACTGTTTGTCCAGGTTGTTGTGAAACAGCTGTCTGTGAACCTCGCTGTCTCTGTTTGTCTCCCATGAACGTGTCAAGGACTTCTAGGAATATTCCTGCTGATGCCTGTGTGCGAGGGTTGTCTGCTGCATCCTCCGCTGGCTTTCTAATTGTCAAAGCCTGCCAGAGCTCGTGTTGGAGTGGCAGAGGTAGTTTTAATCTGAGCATATCTTCCCCTTCATTCCAGGTACCTCTGTGTACCATCAACACCTGTCTTAAGTAAGCAGCAAATCGGGCTGGATTGATAATCGGGTCAGGGGCATTAGACAACAAAGCCATACATTCAGTTGCAGTCCAAGGCTGGTAATGATTAGTAATTATATGTCTAGTGACGTAATCCCCCTGTGCTGTAATCTCCCTGAAGGGTCTGCTTTGTGATCTGACAGGGGCTAATAGGTTGGGCGCATGGTATCGGGGTGCACCACAGGCAAGACAATTCTCCCTCCAATTGGGGTTTTGTTGACCACAATTACTGCAGACCCATCCAGGTTCATCACTGCCACTAGGTGGCTTAACAGCTATTTGCGTCTCTGGGTACAGCTTAGCCGGTGGTGGAGGTGAACTGGGAGTTGTGGCAGGAGCCATAGGTACTGGTGGTGGCACTGACAAAGGGGTTGGATAGGGTGGAGGCTCATGCATTTTCTCCACTGGGTCATCCGTCATTCTGACCTTCTTTGGACGTATCCATTTCCCTGTCTTCTCGTTATATGCCCACTTTTCCCTCTGAGCAACTTGTGAACATTTTAAACATGCTTCAACCTGTTCTCCCCATCCCGCATCTGCAATTTTTCCTGACTTCGTGTCTTTTATTTCTTTCCATTTATCCTCATTCAAAGCCTCTTTCCCTTCTACCTTGAATTTTTTTAATACCTTTTCTAGGTCTCTTGCTGCACTTTTTCCATATCTATCTTCAATTATATCACATAACCAATTTCCCTCCTCAGGTGTCTTTCCCTGACTGTTCCCCATTTCTTTATCCTGTTTCTCTTGTTCCTTCCTGTTAATCCTCCCTTCCTTAGGTGGTGTATTGGGTAAGCTCAAGACTAGGCTCTACTATACCTCGTTACCTTCTTCCTAAGGTGCTAACAGGCTAAATGGGGTGTCTGTTCCTCGTTGTACTACGTGTTTCGTGTACTTATATGCTATGTAACATCCGAACAGAAGCACTCCCACAACACACAGGATTGTAAACAAAGTATCCATCTATCGGGGTTCTTCAGTCATATCTTGTCACAGGCTCATTTCACGGTCCTGTGCTCATTCGATCACACTCTGATCTGTCACAAGGTTTATTCGTAAAGGGTGTTGATTTAAGCTTAGGCGGTGACCTCCCCGAAAGGACGCTGTCACATAACCCAGTTAGGCAATATCACCACTCTTTGAACGAATACCTACTGTGCAGCTTATTTTTCTACTTTCCACAACCTTTCAAATCAAAGTAGCCATTCAACAACCTCCCTGATTCCTAACACGGAATCTTCTATTGTGGAGAACTTGTCCGTCGGGGCTTTGCAGCATGAACTGTTCACCCAGCCTTATATTCCGTAATGTCAGACCTCTCCCATTTCGATTTGCATCAGCTCTTTTTCTAAAAATAGCTGTGCACAGACAGAACCTACAGTAACCTTTCATTCGAGCAGAAATTACATATGCGTGTCACACCCGATTTCCTCAGAGTTCTTATATGGACCTGATCTTACGGCCCCCTCCTCTACTAGATTCCCCTTTATACGGACCTTAGTTATAATGATACATTATGAAGAGCAGAGAAGAGAAAAATTGATCTCTTACCTGTACAGGTGTTTAGGTCTGCTGTTCACAATTTCATCAGTAACTGGAGTGGTCTGTAGATCGGGTAGTCTTGGAGAGGTGCCTATATCAGGTCCCTGTTTCGGGCGCCAGGAAACTGTCGGGATCCCTCAGATACCTCTTTCATCTGAAGGACCGATGTTCTTGGGTGTAAGGCACCATATGTCTCTAATTGATTGCTCCGTCGAGAAGAATAACACAGACACAAGCTGTATAATACAACTCGGGATGCCTGCTGCGCGCCTCTCCCCCAGCCAGGCTTTTCCCTTCTTTTATAGTAAAAGAATTTAGATATCTACAGATATGCGCAATAAAGAAAAGAAAAATAGTTAAACAACTTGTCCTCCCACCACACAAATCACATAAGAAGGAAATATTCGACCTTGGTTAACAAGGGAGATGTCTGACACATCTCCGAAAGAGAAAAGATAAAGTTCAGCATAAATGAATTTAACTCATTCAGTTCTTATCACTGCCCAGCCATGACTCAGTTTGTCGCTTCAAGTACTCGGCCAGCACCTTGGCGGTGTGTCTGTTGCCCAAACACATCATCTGCAACACAGCCTGCTGACGCTTTCCACTAGCTGCTCGATAGGGGGACACATCGTGTGCAACAGTGGCAGCTGCAGATGGAGTGCTCGTACGACTGCGCTCTGTGGACGAGCTTTCGCTTCTGGAGGAGGAGGAGGAGGGTCGAACGCCTACAGCCAACTGTTTCCTATACCGTGGGCTAGGCAGCACTGTCCCACCACCGCTGTCCCCTGTGGACCCTGCATCCACCACATTAACCCAGTGCGCAGTGATGGACACGTAACGGCCCTGGCCATGCCGACTGGACCATGCATCAGTTGTGAGGTGCACCTTTCCGCTCAATGACTGCTTGAGTGCATGGACAATGCGGTCTTTCACATGATGGTGGAGGGCTGGGATGGCTTTGCGAGAGAAGAAGTGGCGACTGGGTAGGTCATAGCGTGGTACTGCATAGGCCATGAGTTCGCGGAAAGCTGTGCTTTCCACCAACCGAAAGGGCATCATCTCAAACGAGATTAGTTTGGCAATGTGGGCGTTCAAACCCAGTGTACGCGGATGAGAGACTGAGTACTTTCTTGACCTACTCATAGTGTCTGGGAGGGTGAGCTGGACTTGAGAGCTGCATATGGTGGAAGTAGCGGTGGACAGGGCGGACTGAGAGAGGGTTGATGAAGGTGATGGAGTTGGTGTTCTTTCTGATGGCCTAGAATCAGTCTTTCGTTGATATAACAGTGGGATTCCCTGACTGCTGTGGCCTTGCAACGACACCTCAACATTTGCTGCTGTGCTAACCGGTGGGCTTACAGTGGGGGAAACAATGTAGCGTTGCTGACTACCTTTGTTGTGATCAGTTGCACATGTGGCACTTGAGGTTTGGTGTTGTGTCCACGCTTGCAAGTGCATGCTGGTTAAATGTCTAAGCATGCAACTGATATTCAAATTTTTCAGATTTTTCCCTCGGCTAAAGGTCTTTGCGCACTTCTTACAGATAACCTTGGCCTGATCATGAAGATTTTGTTCAAAAAAGTGACACACTGCACTCTTCCTACTTTGGCAGACATTTTGCGGCCTAGCATGCTGTGATCTTTTGACCCTCTGGACAAGCTGTCCAGCAACTCTTTTGATGTTTGGAACCTGTCTTTGGAGTGCTCTGGGCCTGCCAGATAACAGCTGTTGCGATGTCGATGTCTGCTGTGGATGCTCCTCATCTGAGCTATTGGAAGCAGCACCCTCTTCCCCCAATGGATGCCAATCTGGGTCAACAACTGGGTCATCCATCACCTCCTCTTCTATGTCATGTGCACCTTCCTCTGTGTCACCGTGTATGGTGGTATAGTGTGCGGGAAGGGGCACCTGAGTCTCATCAGGGTCAGAATCTGGCTCTGTACACTGCGAGGACAATGTAGTGCTCTGAGTGAATGTACCAGCAGAATCATCCATCAGCGGCTGTGCATCAGTGCACTCCATGTCAGATTCATCTTGGCCTGGGTAATTCACCATTTCACTTGATAATCCAGGCATGGTATGTGAAAACAGCTCCATGGAGTAATCAGTAGTATGGCCTGCGTCATCCTTCAATCTTGGTTGGGGTGAAGGACACACGGAAAGGTGTGGTTCATGAACATGAGCCTCCAATGACGACTCAGTGCTTTTACTTTTTACAACTGAAGAAGAGGAGGCGATAGAGCTGGAGGCTGTCAGCAATGTAAGACAAAACTTTTTCCTGATGCTCTGGCTTTAAAAGCGGTTTGCCAACTCCTAGAAAACTAAGCGTTCGAGGCCTTATGTAGCCAGACGATGACGCAGGCTCAACACCTCCTGCATTCGGTCCTATTTTGTTCTTGCCACTACCATCAGATCCACCACCAACACCATCATTACCAGCTGCCAACCCCCGCCTAATTCCACGGCCTCTTCCACCAGCCTTCCTCATTTTTGGTAGAAATGTAGACAAAATCCAACAAACTATATAGTAATGTAAAACAAGGTACAAGGTATCTGTTACACTTCGGGTGCCGGAAGCGAGAGTGGACCCACTGGGCCGCGACGCCGAACCCTCCCCGAGTGAGCGCACCAAGTGGACCGACCCCTATACAGGGATCGTTAGGGAACAGACTCGGGGAGTTCAAGCGCCACGGCAGCCAGGACCAGGGGTCGGCTCAAGAGGGTGAGCGATGAAGAGGAGTAGTGGGAGATCCGGGGAGGAGACGGGTACACTGGGATCCGTAGGCGGAAGGAGTGGAGGATGGAACGGCGGGACCAGCAGGAGGCAGGAAAGGGAGCAACACTAAAAGGAGAGAGGACACAGAGGGTTAAACAGCGGACAGGAGCAGGAGACACAGCGATAACACGATGGCACAGCTGGAAGCACGGAGACAGGGAGCAAAGGGACAGGGAGCCCAAAGGCAGGCAGCACAAAGGGTAAACAGGAAAGCGGCTGCTACTGCAGCAAGCACGGCCTAGACACAAGAGGAAATAACTCAATAGTCAGGCGCCTCCCCTAGGGGAGGGTGGCCTGAAATACCTAGTGGAGGACGCTGATAGGTCGGGCGGGGATCCTAGCAGGTCACGCCGACAGACTGCCATAGGCGCACGATCTACCCCTCCGGCGCGTGCGCAGAGGTACCATGCGCACGGCCGAGGGGAGTGGTGGAGGGCGTCGGGAGACCAGCTGCCGGAAAGCGCGCAGAGCGGGGGCGCGCGTCAAGGCAGAGACTGAGGAGGAAGCCGGACCAGGAGCGGGAGCGGTGAGTACAGCCGGGGAGCGGGGAGCGGTGCTAACAGTACCCCCTCTCTTACCCTCCCCTCCACTGCGTCTGGCTAAAAACCTCTTAAGAATGCGTGGAGCATTGATGTTCTCCCGTGGCTCCCAAGATCTTTCCTCGGGACCGAAACCCTTCCAATCAATTAGGAAAAGAGTTTTACCCCTGACTTTTTTCGAGGCCAAAATGTCTCTTACCTCAAAGATATCATCAGAACAGACAGGTAGAGGAGAAGGGTTGGGAGCCGGGTGGAACCGATTCAAGACAACTGGTTTAAGGAGAGAGACGTGGAAGGAGTTGTGGATCCGAAGCGAGACGGGCAACTCCAATTTGTAAGATACGTTGTTTATGCGTTTGAGAATCTTGAAAGGTCCAATGTAGCGAGGTCCCAGTTTGTAAGAAGGGAGCTTTAGCCTAATGTACTTGGCCGAAAGCCAAACTTGTTGACCCGGGAGGTAGATCGGAGAGTCCAAGCGTCTTTTGTCTGCGTGTCTTTTCATGCGCTCCCCAGACTTTTCGAGAGCCTCCTTGGTCTCAGACCAGATTTTAGAGAACTCCAGGGTCAGAGAGTCTGCTGAAGGCACACCAGAGGTAGTGGAAATAGGTAGCGGGATACCAGGATGCATCCCAAACACAACGAAGAATAGAGATTTGGCTGAAGACTCGCTGGGGTGATTATTGTAGGAGAACTCTGCCCAGGGGAGGAGATGGACCCAGTTATCCTGATGAGCGTTGGTGAACTGCCGTAAATATGTCGCTAGTACCTGATTAATGCGTTCCACTTGGCCATTGGACTGAGGATGGTACGCGGAGGAAAAGTCCAACCTTACTTCCAGAAGTTTACATAAGGCCCTCCAGAATCGCGAGGTGAATTGTACGCCTCGATCAGACACAATATGCTTCGGAAAGCCGTGGAGGCGAAAGATGTGCTGGATAAAAGTCTTCGCCAACTCTGGGGCGGAGGGCAAGGCTGGAAGAGGCGTGAAATGGGCCATCTTGGACAAGCGGTCGACAGTTACCAGGATAGTAGTATATCCGGAAGAGTCAGGTAGATCCGTAATGAAATCCAAAGCGATATGTTGCCAAGGGACTGAGGGGATCGGCAGGGGAAGCAGAAGGCCGGAGGGTGATCGCCTAGGAACCTTGACCTTGGCACAAGAGGAACAGGATGCCGTGAAGTCAGACACGTCCTGGTGGAGAGAGGGCCACCAGTAAAAACGAGCAATGAACTCCATCGTCTTTTTGACTCCGACATGTCCAGAAACTTTAGAGGAATGTCCCCAATGCAGTACCTTTCTCCTGTCTGCCTCGGGCACGTAGGTCTTGCCTGGGGGAGGAGTAATCAGTCTCACCGGGGCCACCGTGATGATCTTGGCAGGGTCAATGATGTGAGTCGGTTCCTCCACCAAATCAGAAGACTGCAGAGACCGGGACAAGGCATCCGCCTTGAAGTTCTTTGGCCCGGGGCGGAAATGCAGCTTGAAATCGAACCGAGTGAAGAATAGAGACCATCTGGCTTGTCGAGGATTAAGTCTCTGGGCCGACTGGAGATATGCCAGGTTCTTGTGGTCGGTAAAGATGGTAAACGGGTGGACCGACCCCTCAAGGAGGTAGCGCCACTCCTCCAACGCCAATTTTATGGCCAGCAGTTCACGATCCCCGATGGAGTAGTTACACTTTGCTGGAGAGAAGGCTTTTGAAAAGAACCCGCAGGTAACCAGTCGGCCAGACGGGGATCTCTGAGAAAGCACTGCCCCTGCTCCGATGGAAGAGGCATCCACCTCCAAAATGAATGGCTTGGTAGCCTCGGGTCGGTGTAAAACAGGTGCCGTTGCAAAGGCTTGTTTCAGACAGGAGAAGGCCTCTTCAGCCTCCGGAGACCAGGACGAGGGACTGACGTCTTTGCGAGTGAGACTGGAGATAGGTCTGATGACGGATGAAAAATGTGGCACAAATTGGCGATAATAATTGGCGAAGCCGAGGAACCTTTGAATCGCCTTGACTCCCACCGGCCGGGGCCACTGAAGAATTGCCGACAGCTTTCCAGGATCCATCTCCAGACCAGAATCAGAAACAATGTACCCCAAAAAGGGTAAGGAAGACTGCTCAAAGAGACACTTCTCCAGCTTCGCGTAGAGGTGATTCTCCCGTAGGCGTTGTAGAACCAGTCGGACGCTCCTCCTGTGAGAAGCCAGATCCGAGGAAAAAATAAGGATGTCGTCCAGATACACCACCACGCAGGAGTATAGTAGATCTCGGAAGATATCGTTGACGAATTCCTGGAACACCGCGGGAGCGTTGCAGAGACCGAAGGGCATGACCAGATATTCGTAATGCCCGTCCCGGGTGTTGAAGGCGGTCTTCCACTCGTCACCCGGACGGATGCGGACGAGGTTGTAGGCCCCGCGTAAATCCAACTTCGAGAAGATGCGGGCCCCACGCAGCCGATCAAAGAGTTCTGGGATGAGAGGCAAGGGATACTTGTTTTTTACAGTAATGTCGTTCAAACCCCGGAAATCGATGCAAGGACGGAGAGAACCGTCTTTCTTCTTCACAAAGAAAAACCCAGCTCCGGCAGGCGAAGAAGACTTCCGTATGAATCCTCTGGCTAAATTCTCACGAATGTACTCAGACATGGCCGCAGTCTCAGCTGGGGACAAGGGATAAATTCGCCCACGAGGCGGAATGGTCCCGGGTCGTAGCTCGATAGGGCAATCATAGGGGCGATGCGGAGGGAGGATCTCCGCCTCCTTCTTATCAAACACGTCAGAGAACGACCAGTATGCGGCTGGTAAGCCTCCAGGACCCGAGGGTACTGGAGGAGAATTGACTGGACGCACAGACCTCAGGCATCTCTCCTGGCAGGGATGTCCCCAGCGGAGGACCTCCCCGGAACGCCAATTCAGGACGGGTTCGTGTGTTCGAAGCCAGGGTAGGCCAAGTAGCAAGGCATGGCCTAAGTCGGGAAGAACGTAGAATGCGATCCGCTCCCGGTGCAAGGCCCCGATTTGCAGACATACCTCCTCCGTAACCAGGGACACGGACTCCTGTAGGGGTCTTCCATCTACGGAGGCGATAACACGCGGAGTTTTTAGGGTAATAACGGGAATCCGGTACTTCCTCACCTCCTTCAATCTCATGAAGTTCCCCGCCGCGCCCGAGTCCACATAGGCCACCTCCGAGCCACGTCTCTGACCAAAAACCAGCTGAACCGAAAGGGTAAGGGGATGAGAGGAGTGAGATACACCTAGGTCGGCCTCTCTTACCTGCCCTAGGTGGAGGAGTTTCCCGGCCTCTCAGGACAAGAACGCAGGAAGTGGGATGCGCTGCCACAATACAGGCATAAACCCTCCATCAGTCTCTCCTTACGGCGCTGTTCAGCCAACTTGACTCGATCCACCTGCATCGGCTCCGGTGCCAGACTGGAGGACGGACCAGGAGGACGGGGACTGGATGGCCTGTGAAAAGAAGCAGATGGTCTGAGCGGACGCCTCTCTCTCGCAGCCTCTCTAGCGCGTTCCTGGAACCGGAGGTCGACTCGTGTGGCCAGAGAAATAAGATCCTCCAGGGTGGTCGGGGTATCACGCCCTGCCAGTTCGTCTTTGATTTTGCCGGAGAGACCACGCCAGAAGGCCCCGACCAACGCCTCGTTATTCCACCCCAACTCAGAGGCCAAGGTACGGAACCGGATGGCATATTGTCCGACCATAAGGGTACCCTGAGTGAGGCAGAAAAGGGACTCCGTGGCGGAGGCTACCCGACCGGGCTCGTCAAAGACTCTACGGAAAGTGTCCATGAAGTTCTGGACACTAGAGACTACGGGGTCGTCCCGCTCCCACAGAGGATTCACCCAGGAGAGGGCCTCTCCCTCCAAATGGGACACAATAAAGGCCACCTTGACCCGATCTGTGGGATACTGTTGGGGCAATAGTTCGAAATGCAACCTGCATTGATTTAGGAAGCCCCTGCACAACTTTGGGTCGCCGCCATACCGAGGCGGTTTACCCAGCCTGGGTGACGGGGTAGGTACGGAATCGGAACCGTGGGACGGATTGCGTGCGGCAGCCGACTGCAGGGACAGCAACCGGTCGTCGACCGAGGCCATGTAAGAGAGGATGTGGGATTGGGTGTCTCGCTGTTGAACCAGCTCCTGCTGGAGGCTGGCCAGTTGGGAGGCGTTGCCAGGGTCAGCGGCCTGTAAGGCCGACAGGCGGGAATCCATGGTCTTCATAAAAGACATAATTCGAGTCTGGTTCTCCCTCAGGAATACCAACTCCTTTTGGGTCGCAGCCCCGGCGGGGTCCATGGCCTGACTATTCTGTTACACTTCGGGTGCCGGAAGCGAGAGTGGACCCACTGGGCCGCGACGCCGAACCCTCCCCGAGTGAGCGCACCAAGTGGACCGACCCCTATACAGGGATCGTTAGGGAACAGACTCGGGGAATTTCAAGCGCCACGGCAGCCAGGACCAGGGGTCGGCTAAGAGGGTGAGCGATGAAGAGGAGTAGTGGGAGATCCGGGGAGGAGATGGGTACACCGGGATCCGTAGGCGGAAGGAGTGGAGGATGGAACGGCGGGACCAGCAGGAGGCAGGAATGGGAGCAACACTAAAAGGAGAGAGGACACAGAGGGTTAAACAGCGGACAGGAGCAGGAGACACAGCGATAACACGATGGCACAGCTGGAAGCACGGAGACAGGGAGCAAAGGGACAGGGAGCCCAAAGGCAGGCAGCACAAAGGGTAAACAGGAAAGCGGCTGCTACTGCAGCAAGCACGGCCTAGACACAAGAGGAAATAACTCAATAGTCAGGCGCCTCCCCTAGGGGAGGGCGGCCTGAAATACCTAGTGGAGGACGCTGATAGGTCGGGCGGGGATCCTAGCAGGTCACGCCGACAGACTGCCATAGGCGCACGATCTACCCCTCCGGCGCGTGCGCAGAGGTACCATGCGCGCGGCCGAGGGGAGTGGAGGAGGACGTCGGGAGACCAGCTGCCGGAAAGCGCGCAGAGCGGGGGCGCGCGTCAAGGCAGAGACTGAGGAGGAAGCCGGACCAGGAGCGGGAGCGGTGAGTACAGCCGGGGAGCGGGGAGCGGTGCTAACAGTATCTATAGGACAGGGGAGATTTTGAATTTCTGCAGACACTTGTGGACACTGGACACTTTTGGATTGTGTGAGGCCCACTGATATCTGAGCGCTATGTGACAGGCTCGATGGCACAGCTGTGACCAATGTGACTAGAGGATAAGGGAGATTTTGAATTTCTGCAGACACTTGTGGACACTGGACACTTTTGGATTGTGTGAGGCCCAATGAATATCTGAGCGCTATGTGACAGGCTCGATGGCACAGCTGTGACCAAAGTGACTAGAGGATAAGGGAGATTTTGAATTTCTGCAGACACTTGTGGACACTGGACACTTTTGGATTGTGTGAGGCCCAATGAATGTATGAGCGCTATGTGACAGGCTCGATGGCACAGCTGTGACCAAAGTGACTAGAGGATAAGGGAGATTTTGAATCTCTGCGCACACACTTTTGGACACTGGACACTTTTGGATTGTGTGAGGCCCAATGAATATCTGAGCGCTATGTGACAGGCTCGATGGCACAGCTGTGACCACAGTGACTAGAGGATAAGGGAGATTTTGAATCTCTGCACACACTTTTGGACACTGGACACTTTTGGATTGTGTGAGGCCCAATGAATATCTGAGTGCTATGTGACAGGCTTGATGGCACAGCTGTGACAAAAGTGACTAGAGGATAAGGGAGATTTTGAATCTCTGCACACACTTTTGGACACTGGACACTTTTGGATTGTGTGAGGCCCAATGAATATCTGAGCGCTATGTGACAGGCTCGATGGCACAGCTGTGACCAAAGTGACTAGAGGATAAGGGAGATTTTGAATCTCTGCACACACTTTTGGACACTGGACACTTTTGGATTGTGTGAGGCCCAATGAATATCTGAGCGCTATGTGACAGGCTCGATGGCACAGCTGTGACCAAAGTGACTAGAGGATAAGGGAGATTTTGAATCTCTGCACACACTTTTGGACACTGGACACTTTTGGATTGTGTGAGGCCCAATGAATATCTGAGCGCTATGTGACAGGCTCGATGGCACAGCTGTGACCAAAGTGACTAGAGGATAAGGGAGATTTTGAATCTCTGCACACACTTTTGGACACTGGACACTTTTGGATTGTGTGAGGCCCAATGAATATCTGAGCGCTATGTGACAGGCTCGATGGCACAGCTGTGACCAAAGTGACTAGAGGATAAGGGAGATTTTGAATCTCTGCACACACTTTTAGACACTGGACACTTTTGGATTGTGTGAGGCCCAATGAATATCTGAGCGCTATGTGACAGGCTCGATGGCACAGCTGTGACCAAAGTGACTAGATGATAAGGGAGATTTTGAATCTCTGCACACACTTTTGGACACTGGACACTTTTGGATTGTGTGAGGCCCAATGAATATCTGAGCGCTATGTGACAGGCTCGATGGCACAGCTGTGACCAAAGTGACTAGAGGATAAGGGAGATTTTGAATCTCTGCACACACTTTTGGACACTGGACACTTTTGGATTGTGTGAGGCCCAATGAATATCTGAGCGCTATGTGACAGGCTCGATGGCACAGCTGTGACCAAAGTGACTAGAGGATAAGGGAGATTTTGAATCTCTGCACACACTTTTGGACACTGGACACTTTTGGATTGTGTGAGGCCCAATGAATATCTGAGCGCTATGTGACAGGCTCGATGGCACAGCTGTGACCAAAGTGACTAGAGGATAAGGGAGATTTTGAATCTCTGCACACACTTTTGGACACTGGACACTTTTGGATTGTGTGAGGCCCAATGAATATCTGAGCGCTATGTCACAGGCTCGATGGCACAGCTGTGACCAAAGTGACTAGAGGATAAGGGAGATTTTGAATCTCTGCACACACTTTTGGACACTGGACACTTTTGGATTGTGTGAGGCCCAATGAATATCTGAGTGCTATGTGACAGGCTCGATGGCACAGCTGTGACAAAAGTGACTAGAGGATAAGGGAGATTGGATTGCTTTTAAAAAAGCAGTTTGCAGAGCAGTGGGTAAACAGCAATGCCAGCCTGTCAGGAAGCCTTAAAAGGCAGCCCAACAACCAACACCACTGATACACCACAATATAGCCTCCCCTTGCACTGCACACACAGTGACTGGTGTGTTGTGCAGGCCAAATCGCTAGCAGCAGAAGCAGTTTTTTTTTCTTCTCAGCAGGACAAAAAAAAAAATTGGGATTGCTTTTAAAAAAGCAGTTTGCGGAGCAGTGGGTAAACAGCAATGCAGGAATGTCAGGAAGCCTCAGAATGCAGCCCAACAACCAACACCACTGATACACCACTATATAGCCTCCCCTTGCACTGCACACACAGTGACTGGTGTGTTGTGCAGGCCAAATCGCTAGCAGCAGAAGCAGTTTTTTTGTCTTCTTCCCTGCCTAACGCTCTCCCTACAGAATCAGCAGCAACCTCTCCCTATACTGAGATCGGCAGAAGTAAGATGGCGGTCGGCGTGCACGCCCTTTTATACCCCCTGTGACGCCCACCAAAGCAAGCCAATCACTTGCATGCCCTTCTGAAAGATGGTGGTGACCCCTGCCTATGTCATCACGTTGCCCACAGTGTCCGTGGATCCTGATTGGCTGAAAAAGAGCGCAAAACAAACTTTTGAAACGCGACTTTGGCGCGTAAGTCGCCGACCTCGTGGCCGACCTCATCCTAGGGTCGGGTTTCGTTTCATGAAACCCGACTTTGCCAAAAGTCGGCGACTTTTGAAATTTTTCGACCCGTTTCGCTCAATTCTAGTTACCAGTACATTATATCCAGCTCATGCTTCTGGAGACATGCGCCCGTATTGCTTCAGAAATGCTAAACAATATACAAAAAATTTTGATTTTTTTATTTATTTTTTTATTTTTATATTTTTACTATTTTTTAAAAAACTTTTTTTGACTGTCTTTAACTAATTTACTTTGTCCCACTATGCAAATTTCATTTTTTGCAGGTTGATCTCTTGTATAGCATGGGGATGCAGCTATGCAAACTGTCAGCGCTGCACAGACAAAGCTGTTGATCATGCTCTGAGCATGATCTAGCAACTCTGCTAGCTCTAGTGACTTGGATGTTGCCATGACAACATAGGGTCACCATGGCAACAATTGGGACACCGGTATGACATTGCGGGGACTCCTATCCAAGTGAATAGAGGCTGTCTTCCCTTTACCTGCTCCAGCAATGCTGTGATCGAGTTTAATTTAGGGAGTTAAAGTGCTGGGAGCGGTGCGGGACTGCTCCTGGCACTGAGTACCGGGTGTCAGCTGTCAGAATCAGCTGACATCTGGCAACAATCGCGCATGCACAGCCTCTGTGCTCGCAAAATCACTGGGTCATATCCATACATCCCAGGTCAATAAGACCCAGGTCACAGGGACGTATGGATACTTCTCAGGTGGGAAAGAGGTTAAAGCAATGTAGAAGGAAAAAAATGAAAATGTTGCTTTAGCACCAAATCTAGCATTTTAACAAGGTTAACAGGAGAAAATGGACCCCAAGTTTGTTGCGCAACTTCTCTTGAGTACGCAGATACCCTATGTATGAGAGAAAACTACTGTTGCACACAGCAGGACTCATAAGCGCAGGAACACCATTTGACTTTGGAACACAAAATTGTCTGCAATTGATGGTAGACTCCATGTTGTGTTTGCCGAGCCCCTGATGTACCTAAACAGTTAAACTCCACTAGAAATGACCCCATTTTGGCAACTATACCCATCAAGGAATTTATCTAGACGTGAGGTGAGCAACTTGAACCCCCAGTTGCTACAAAGAATTTTAGAACTTTGAGCAGTGAAAAAGTAAAATAACAATTTTCCCAGAAAAATGTTACTTTACTCCCAAAAGTAACATTGGGGGTAAAAGGAGAAAATGGACCCCAAAATGTGTTGTGCTGTTTCTCCTGAGTACGCTGATACCCCATATGTGGGAAAAACTACTGTTTGGGCACATTGCAGGGTTCGAAAGGGAAGGAGCACTATTTGACTTTTGGAATGCAAAATTGTCTGGAATAGATAGCGTACACCATTTCGTGTTTTTAGAGCCCCTGATATACCTAAACAGTGGAACCACCCATAAGTTACTCCATTTTGAAAACTACACCACTCAAAGACATTATCTATAGATGTGGTAGGGAAATTGAATCAGCAGGTGCTTCACAGAATTTTATAATGGTTAAGCAGTAAAAACAAAAGATCATATTTTTCCCAGAAAAATATTGCTTTACTCTCCAAGATTAACAGGAGAAAATGGACAAATTTAAATGTTAAATTTCTCCTGAGTAAACTGATATCCAATTTCTCCTGAGTATTCTGTGGTGGGAAACTCCTGACTGGGCACACTGCCGAGCTCCAAGTGAAAGCAGCGTCTTTTGGACCGTCGACTTTGATGGAATTGTTTGCTGGCGCCATGCTGCACTTGCAGAGCCCTTGAGTTGCCAAACCAGTTTTTTTTCAACAGGAGAAAATAGACTCCACAATTTGTTGTTTAATTTCTCCTGAGTATACCAATACCCCATATGTTTGGAAAAGTACTGTTTGGGCATATTGGGAAGGAGCAACTTTTGGAATGCAGACTTTTATGGAATTTTTGGCGGGTGCCATGTCGCATTTGCAGAATCCTTGAGGAAACCTACCACAAGTGACACCAGTTTGCAATTGATTTATGTGTGTATTTTAATAGTATGAGAATTTATAATGGTGGCATATGTAAGTTGTGAAGAATACATCAAGGTTGTATATGTAAAATGGGTAGAGTACATCAGGTTGGTATATATAAGTTGTACAAAGTACATCAATTGGTGCAGGGTAAATCAGAAATACGTTTAGTAATCCATAGATGAGTGGTAGACTTTGAAGCATTCTTTTATGCACAGGCCATATTTTTGGGGGCAGGTGTCACGTTGTGAAATGGTATCTTTTTTTCCTACCAATTATAACCCACTCTGCACCTTTTCTGTTTTTTTCTCTTCCTTGCTGTTTGGGGGAACTCACTAAGAAAATGTTGCCCTGGTACAATACTGGCACCTTCAGTTCTAGAGGTACTAGGGCCCTCGCTTTTCTGACTTTCACATATTAGGGTTACGTAAGCGTTATATAGAGCCATCTGTACAATGTGCATGGCCTGATTTTTGTACCACACTTTTGTTTTCCCCATGGCACTGTAGGGATGGAGGACTTGATCAGAGAGATCAACTTCCTCCATGTTCTTATTGGACCCCAGGACACAGTCTCGTTTGTGGACTTGTGAATTGGTACCTCGTACAATAGTGGGGGTTCTGCCATTTCCATATAAATTAAGTTAAGAACATCTCTCTTGTCCTTATACTTGACCATGAGTATGTTGTCACTACATTGGGCTCTACTTTCACCCTTTCTGAGCAGCTGCACAATTAGCGATTGTTATGCCCAATGGTGGTGCATGTGGGTTTGTGGACTTACTGTGCCACAGGACTGGGCCTGCCTAGGAAGGGGCATACCTAAGCAGCTGCAAGGTGCTCTCTGGAGAACATGATGGTGGAGATGGACTGGTAGCCACCAGGTACCACTCCTAGGCAGATTGTGGTACTGCAGCTGCTGACCCCAGGGGTCATGTATGCTGTCAATTGTTTGGGCTAGGGCAATGTTCAGACACACTGTTCTAGGTTGCTGGAACAGGGACTGGCTGTACACGAACCGGGTAACAATGTTCAGGCACTGAGTCATCTGGGACAATGGGACTTCAGGCACAGGACTGGACACACTGGGACCAGAGGACTTCAGAACAGGACTAGTCGCACCAGAACCAGGGGACTTTGTAACAGGTCTGGCTGCACTGGGACCAGGGACAGCATTCAGGCACTGGCCGCACTGGGACCAGGGGATGAAGTTTAGAGAACTGTCTGCACCCGGAACAAGGTTTCAGAGTCAGTACACTGGCAAAATCAGGACCAGGGATTTGGGTCCAGGACAGTTGCTGCTCTGGGACCAGGGGACCTCAGAACTCATTTTTAGCACACATTACTCACTAATGATTCAACTCATTGCTTGGCAATAACCTAAGGAATAGGGAGTTTTTTTTATACAAGAGGCCTCCAAGCTATTGCAGGTTAACGCATAATGCTGAATGCCTCTCAGCAACAGGCTGGGGGCATTTAGCAAAATACACACCACTTTTTTTAAGAGGAGGGGAGTGCGCCACCAAGAGAGCGCACACAACTAGGAAGCAGTAAGAACGCTGTGGACCGTGCCAAGGGTTCGGACCGGTGAGTAAGCCAGTGTCCGTGCATGGAGTGAGAAGGGCACACCATGCAGAAGCACCAGCAATAGCACTACAGTACCCCCCTTACAAACTCCTCTTCTTCAAGCCTGCAAGGACTCTCTGCAGAGAAGTTGGAGGTTGACACCTCATCATGGACTCCTACGACTTCTTTTCAGAACCATGACTTCTTTTGTCCACTAGAAGAAAAGTGAAACGTCTCACCATCTTCATGACTAGGATACTTCTCTCCATCAAGCCACCCTCAGCACAGGATGAAGCAGCCATAGTACCAGGAACTGGGCACTGGAAAGACTCTCTCCATTTGTAGAGATCAGCTACCACCCTGTAGGATTCAAGAACCAACTGGAAATCCTCTGCCTGGTTGGTGGATTGCAGAGACCTGGAAGATGCCACTGCCTTGACGTCCTCAACACCAGACCTACTAGGGACTGAAGATACCTGCTCTGTGTCGATCTTCAGACTAGTCGCTAAGACGACACGTCCAAAAGGTGGGGAGGTTCTTGGGGGTAGATCATTGGTACAATCATCTGAACTGTGTGAGGACATCACCTCTGCTTCCCTTTCTTCGGAGACACCAGCACACAGAGACTCGGTGACTAGCACACCTGGTGGTGGAGAAGATGACAATACTGCTGGCTGCTCTGTACGTATGAGGAGCAGACATCTCTGGTAACTCGGTTGTCCCCAACGAAGCACCACATGGGGGCTCCAGACTAGAATGAGCACCTGAGTTCTCAGCTCTGGAAGACTGATGGGAATGCCGCCAGACAGCACATGGAGAGTGATCTTCTCCATGTATAATGCTCCCATCTGGAGCTCAAGTTGTACTATCATGACTTGACTGTTTGTGAGTAAGGCTAATCCTTAACTAGACTGCACCCTCACTGGATTCTGGAGCTGTCGGATAGGAATCAGAAACAGACTCCTCACAGTTTGCAGCATGAACTCTCACACCAAACTGAAGCCTTCACTTACTCTTGTCAAGGACAGCCTCTCCCACTGGTCCAAGGTTTTGGAGTTTTTTTTAAGCTTCAATGGGCAAAGACCGTCAAGATGTTTTGCACAACCGCACCGATACCGCAATCCCATCTCACAAGTGAGTTCTGGCTTCTGCTCAGCCTGCCAAACACTGTTGACCTTTGCGGATTCTGCATGGGTAGCTGCCTCTACAGGCTGTGGAGCGGGAGATCTTTTAAAGGATAGGGTCAGACGTGATGGTTTCCTCACCCACAGGGCAGGCTCCACATTTTCGAGGGCGCTGGGCAAAAAAGTCTCAGTGGGCCCCTTTAACACATGTCATGTTGCACACATATGGCAGAGAAATATAATTGTAGTATAATGCCAAAGACTTTTTACATTATGTGATTTCTATTGTAAATTCTACAATAGCTCAGAAACTGGATAGTATAGTCCTCTATACAGTATTATGGGCACAACATAGTGCTCCATACAGAATAATGAGCCCCACAGAGTTGTCCATACAGTATCATAGGCACCACATAGTGCTCCATATAAAATGAACCCCATATAATGCTCCATATAGTATAGTAAGCCACATATATTTCTCCATGCAGTATTATGGGCACCATACTGTATATTGCTCCATTCAGTATAATAGACCCCATATACAGTTGTGGCCAAAAGTATTGACACCCCTGCAATTCTGTCAGATAATACTCAGTTTCTTCCTGAAAATGATTGCAAACACAAATTCTTTGGTATTATTATCTTCATTTAATTTGTCTTAAATGAAAAAACACAAAAGAGAATGAAGCAAACGCAAAACATTGATCATTTCACACAAAACTCCAAAAATGGGCCAGACAAAAGTATTGGCATCCTCAGCCTAATACTTGGTTGCACAACCTTTAGCCAAATTAATTGCGACCAACTGCTTCCGGTAACCATCAATGAGTTTCTTACAATGCTCTGCTGGAATGTTAGACCATTCTTCTTTGGCAAACTGCTCCAGGTCCCTGATATTTGAAGGGTGCCTTCTCCAAACTGCCATTTTTAGATCTCTCCACAGGTGTTCTATGGGATTCAGGTCTGGACTCATTGCTGGCCACCTTAGAAGTCTCCAGTGCATTCTCTCAAACCGTTTTCTAGTGCTTTTTGAAGTGTGTTTTGGGTCATTGTCCTGCTGGTAGACCCATGACCTCTGAGAGAGACCCAGCTTTCTCACACTGGGCCCTACATTATGCTGCAAAATTTTTTGGTAGTCTTCAGACTTCATTATGTCATGCACACGGTCAAGCAGTCCAGTGCCAGAGGCAGCAAAGCAACCCCAAAACATCAGGGAACCACTGCCATGTTTGACTGTAGGGACCGTGTTCTTTTCTTTGAATGCCTCTTTTTTTTCCTGTAAACTCTATGTTGATGCCTTTGCCCAAGAAGCTCTACTATTGTCTCATCTGACTACAGAACATTCTTCCAAAATGTTTTAGGCTTTTTCATGTAAGTTTTGGCAAACTCCAGCATGGCTTTTTTATGTCTCGGGGTAAGAAGTGGGGTCTTCCTGGGTCTCCTACCATACAGTCCCTTTTCATTCAGATGCCGATGGATAGTACGTGTTGACACTGTTGTACCCTCGGACTGCAGGGCAGCTTGAACTTGTTTGGATGTTAGTCGAGGTTCTTTATCCAACATCCGCACAATCTTGCGCTGAAATCTCTTGTCAATTTTTCTTTTCCGTCCACATCTAGGGAGGTTAGCCACAGTGCCATGGGCTTTAAACTTCTTGATGACACTGCGCACGGTAGACACAGAAACATTCAGGTCTTTGGAGATGGACTTGTAGCCTTGAGATTGCTCATGCTTCCTCACAATTTGGTTTCTCAAGTCCTCAGACAGTTCTTTGGTCTTCTTTCTTTTCTCCATGCTCAATGTGGTACACACAAGGACGCAGGACAGAGGTTGAGACAACTTTAATCCATGTCAACTGGCTGCAAGTGTGATTTAGTTATTGCCAACACCTGTTTGGTGCCACAGGTAAGTTACAGGTGCTGTTAATTACACAAATTAGAGAAGCATCACATAATTTTTCGAATAGTGCCAATACTTTTGTCCACCCTCTTTTTTATGTTTGGTGTGGAATTATATCCAATATGGCTTTAGGACAATTCTTTTTGTGTTTTTTCATTTAAGACAAATTAAATGAAGATAATAATACCAAAGAATTTGTGTTTGCAATCATTTTCAGGAAGAAACTGAGTATTATCTGACAGAATTGCAGTGGTGTCAATACTTTTGGCCACAACTGTATTGCTCCATACAGAATAATGGACCCCATATAATGCCCCACACAGTATAACAAACCCCATTTATTGCTCCATACAGAATAATGAGCTCCATATATTGCTCCTTACAGAATGAGCCCCATATTTTGCTCCATACATAATAGGCCCCATATAATGTTCCATACAGTATATTATGGGCCCAATATATTGTTTCATATATAATGGGCCCTATAAATTGCTCCATACATAATGAACCCCATATAATGCTTTATACAGTATATGAAGGGCTCCATACAGTACTGATGGGCTCTGTATATTGCTCCATATATAATAAGACCCATATAATGTTTCATACTGAATGTGCCCCATATAATGCTCCATACGCCATATAGTGTAGAATGGGCCCCATATAATGCTCCAGTATATGATGGGTCCTATATATTGTTCCATATATAATGGGCCCCATATAATGCTCCAGTAAATGCTGGGCCCCATAAAATACCCCAGTATATGCTGAGCCCCATATAATGCTCCAGTATAAGCTGGGCTCCACTATATGCTGGGCCCTGTTATGATTGAGTCACCGTAGGAGGCAAAAACAGAAATGCTAGCTAAGTCCAGAAAACCAGAGAAGTTGGCAACTATCAGATTGCAGACCCCTGAACCTATCAACACAACTAGCAGTAGCCGTGGGGGGTTCCTACGATGACCTAGACCCCTCGATCACAGCCGGAGAGATACATAGGCCTAAAGAAGGAAAGGGGAAATCTAACTGCCCCAGAGCAGACCCCAAAGCAATAGGCAGCCCCCCACATATAATGACGGTGAAGCAAGATGAAAACACTTACACAGACAGAAAGACAGGCTGAGCAAAGACGGGGCCCAAAAACTACCTAGATAGGAACGGATAGGAAGGCTGCTGTCTGCAATCTGCCAAAACCCTATCAGAGACAAACGCCAACAAGCTGATATAAAAATGGCCCTGAAGCAACTAAGCTTCAAAAACTAAATCAGCACTCAGGTACTTTCAGAAGACAGAGCTAACGGAACACTGCACACTCCAGCAGGGAGTGGCAGAATCCAAAAAGCAAGAAAAACAAAAACAAATCTTAAATGCAAAAAAGGCAAAACAGAAAACTTAGCTTTAGGAGAGCAGGAATCAGACTGGTGTCCAAGAGTCCACAGAGAAATCACCCGCAGGGCAGAAAGGGCGTAGGCTGCCTTAAATCCAGTCAGTGACTCCACTCAGCCAATCATCCTCATCAGTCCCAGGTGCCTGATAATCAGGCTCACTACCTTCCTTCACTAGAATAGGGAGTTCACCAGGCCTCAGTGACGGAGGGGAAAATGAACTCACAACAGGGCCCCATATAATGCTCCAGTATATTTTGCGCCCCATATAATGCTCCAGTATATGCTAGGCCCCATGAAATGCTCCAGTATATGTGGGACCCCATATAATTCTTCATTCAGAATGGGCCCCACATAATGCTCTAGTACATGTTGGGCCCTATATAATGTCCTAGTATATGCTGGGCCCCATATAATGTTCCAGTATATGATGGGCCCCATAAAATGCTTCAGTATATGCTGGGCCCCATATAATGTTCCAGCACATGATGGGCCCCATAAAATGCTCCAGTATATGCTGGGCCCCATGAAATGCTCCAGTATATGCTGGGCCCCATATAATGCTCCCAACATAAAAAAAAATACTTTCCTCTACTCACTGGCTGCTGCTCTGCTCCAGACTCCTTAGCGTTGCTGTGTTCCGGCTCTCTGCACTTTGGCTGTTCAGAGTAGAGGGCACACACTCATCATCGTGCCCTCTGACCTGAAACGTCACAGAGGCAGAAGATGCCATAGAGGAGCAATGGAGAGAAGTAAGTATTGCAAGTGCCAGGACCCTGAGCAAGTGGGGGGGCACACTCACAGGCACTGGCCCTGTCACCGGGCCCCCATAGCGTGCCGGTGTCCCTGACGTCGAGTGGGCCCCCCGCCTGCTCAGGGCCCTGGTACTTGCCAGGTACCGATGCTGGTCCTGCTCACACTGGTCATTCACCTGGTCTGCTTCTTGATGCTGAAAAGAGAAGTTTTTGGAGGATGCTCTGGGTTTCGCTCATTGAGGATCATATAGGACACCTTTAAGGCCTGTAGGTCCAAGGTGATTGGAGCACCTTTCTCCCATAGGGAATGAACATCTCCTGCTAGGTAGAACATCAGTAATCCCACCTTGGCTCGATCTGAAGAAAACTTGTGGCTGAAAACTTCATAGTGCTGCATGCACTGCTCCAGGAATCTGTGGCACTGCTTTGGATCTCCATAGTACTGAGCCAGATCAGACAGGACAGGTTCCATTACGGAAGCACAAGATTCAGATTGTCCAAGTGCCAGGACTTCCAATTGGGCACCTAGTGTCATCAGATGTAACAATATTGTTTTCTGGCTCTCTCTCTTGTAGCACAGATGCCGACACAGCTCCGAGCACAGAAAGGGATGGGGATTAGCTGGGCCCATGGCTAAGCAAACTATTACTGATTTGTGGACCCACTGAGCCACAAGATGTGGCCTGCATATGAAGGGGCATAGCCAAGCTGCTACCAGGTGTTCTCTGGAGAACCTTATGGTGGAAACAGACTGGGCTGCAGATAGCCACCAGGAACCACTGCTAGGCAGATCCTGGTACTGCAGCTGCTGAACCAAGGGGTCAGGTACATTGACACTGGTTCTGGCTAGGGCAATGTTCAGACACACTGGTTAAGGATGCTGGAACAGGGACTGGCCGCACGCGGACTGAGGGACAATGTTCAGGTGTTGGCTGAACTGGGACCAGGAGACTCCAGATTCAGGACTGGCCACTCCAGGACTGGGGGACAACATACAGGCACTGGCCCCTCGGGACCAGGGGACTTTGGGACAGAACTGGTCGCACCAGTATCAGGGGGCTTTGGAACAGGACTGGTTGCACCAGGACCAGGGACAACATTCAGGCACTGGCCGCATCAGTACCAGGGGACTTCAGGAAGAGGACTGGCCTCACTGGGGCCAGGGGATGAGATATAGTGCATGACCACACTGGGACCAGGGATTCACATTCAGGACATTATGGGAGCCATGTTGCACGTAAACACATTATGCTAAATGCCTCTTAGCAACAGGCTAAGGGCATTTAGCAAAATATGCAAGCTGCGCCTTTAAGGGCACACAAGCAGAAAGCATGCTCGGGACCACGCTAAGGGGCTGGGGTATTGAGTAAGCCAGCATCCCTGTATGGAAGGAGAAGGAGGCACATGCAGGGGTACCGGCAGTAGCGCTATAGCAATCTGGGAAGGCCTCTCTGTTTTTTGTGTAGAGTATTGCATTCTACATTAGATTTGGCAGAGAGGGATGCTGATGTAGAAGTTATCCACATAGAGGTGATAACCCTGATTCAGCAGTGGGTGGACCAATTTCCACAAAATTTTGTCTCTAGCTTCCAGGACAGGGAGCATTCGTGGGTTTAACTCAGCTGTCCCTCCGTTCATAAACCCTAAATCTGTGGGTGTGCCCTGAGGTGCTCTCACACAGCTATATTTTAATTCCACAGCTCGCCCTCTTACTGGGCAGATATTCCCATAATTTAAACCTCCCTTTGAAGTGTATTAGGAATTCATCTACGCAGATGTCATTTTGGGGAATATACACATCAGCAAATTTGTTGCTGAAGTGATCAATGACCAGGATAACTTTGAAAAGTGGAAAGTCAGTCAAAGTTGGGGTCATCTCTTGGTGGACACTGCATTATTGTTGTAATGCAAAAATTTGACAACGTTCTCAAAGTGTGCCTGGGACATAGCCATGCGTAAAACTGGAGCGTTATATAAAATATCAGCACTCCTATAGTGCCAAAATTCTGGCTTCTTCTATCCTCATTTGAAGCACAAGGCCACAAAACTTCATAATTTCTGCCATCTACGAGGGTGCAATTAGCAAATGATGAAGTGGGGTTTTGGGGTTAAAAAGTTTGGGGTGAAAAAATTTGTCTCATCCACCATGAGATTTACAAAATCATAGAGAAAAAGACCTCGAAAAAGTCCATTTCTGTGAGGCCACCAAAGTCAAAATGGATTCCTGATCGACCCACAAATTAGGAATTTGAGGCTTATATTCTTCAGGGGGTGAGGTCCTCAGGTGGATCACAGGTGGCTATGGCTCATTTGCAGTCCTGTAGTGCCTACGTGGGGGTTCATTCTCACTACAGGAGGTGGATGACAATGAAAAATAGAGAAAATTGACATCTTCTCCTACACTATCGGTGTCAGAGGCAAGGAAGCCGTATGCCTCCTTGACTTAATACACTCTTTGGGAACAATGGGATTTTTTATTTCTTTTATTTTTCATGAGGGCGATGAGTGTGTGTGTCTGTAGTATTTTCAGGTGTATTGTATATCAAAATTATATTCAGGTGTTTGGTATAAATTTTATTTATTGGATTAAAATGAAAGAGAAAAAGAAAAGAAAAAATGGAAGAATGAAGAGAATAAAAAAAATTAAAAAAAGAATATAAAAATGTAAAATGTAGTGGGCAAACGTCAATAAAGACTTATTCAACACCCACCTGCAAGTGAAGGAAACTGAAATTTACAAAAAACTCTAGTAAAAAATTACAGCATTATATAACCTATATAGAGTTGAGCGAAACAGGTCGGTCAGATTCAAAAATCGCCAACTTTCGCCAAAGTCGGGTTTCGCCGACCGAAACCTGAACATAGCGTGAGGTCGGCCATGCGGTCGTTGACCCGAGTGCCAAAGTCGCGTTTCCCATAATGCTTGGAGGCGCCTTTTCTCAGCCAATGAGCAAGGACGCACACTGTGGGCAACGAGATGACATGGGCAGCGGCCACCACCATCTTAGGGAAGGGCATTGCAGTGATTGGCTTGCTTTGTTTGGCGTCACAGTGGCTATAAAAGCTCTGACCACAGACCACCATTTTACTTCTGCCAATCTTAGCATAGGGAGAGGTTGCTGATGCTGTTTCTCAGTAGGGAGAGAGTTAGGCAGGAAAGAAAAGTGATTCTGTGCTTGTGCTAATAGCAATTGTGCTGACAGTTAGTGTGCAGTGACAGGGGAGGATTTTTTTGTGTGCAGCAGCGCTGGTTATTAGGCTGCCTGATAGCTGCATCGCTGTGTGTACACTGCTGTGCAGACTGCTTTTTACACAGCACTAATACCTTTATTCTTTTTTTCTGCACAGTTACCGACTGTTCATTTTTTCTCAAATCGACAGGCTCTGGTGGGCGAGTGGGAGGGAAACGGAGGCAGGACTGGGTCCGCATCACCTAAACACGCTTCTGTGTTAGGGGTTGGGGTCCTGCCGGCCAGACTTATGAGGATACAGGGTGGCAGTACACGCCATTCTCATAGTCTCTTCGTGGGAGTACAGTAGTGACCGTTCACACTGTATCCTTCCGTGAACCTGAAAAGAAACGACGCACACTGAGGTAGATATGGGTCTAATAAAAGAGCCATGTCCACCTCCTACTGACACTAAGTTAAACTGAATATCCTAGTTCCGGGCGGTGGGGTGTACACTGCGGAGGAGGAGCTAACTTTTTTCTGCATAGTGTCAGCAGCAGCATACACCCCATGGTTTCCTGTGTCCCCCAATGAAGCGATAGAGAATTCAGTTTTGTGTGAATCAGGGTTTGCCGTTTTCTTATAATCATGGCTTCGTCCATGACGGTGGGACTGTGAGTAGGGTCTTCGGCTCTGCCTCGACCCCTCCACTACTCATGTTGTCTTTATCGTCCTCCTGGTTTAAATTACGCACCGGGGTGGGCTGCACATATGCAAATTGACCTCCTGGCAGTCTTTCGGCTCGTCATTAAGCTGATATCTAAATCTGTGTCCGCTGCTAATGGGGTATTTAAGAAGACTGTGAAAAATGAGGATGAATGAACTCATGGAGATCAACATCCAACACTGCGGAGACACCATCACATGTTTCTCAACGCAGTGATTCTAGGGCAATGCCCCCACCCTGCGTTGAGAAACATGTGATGGTGTCTCCGCAGTGTTGGATGTTGATCTCCATCAACAGTCTTTTACTAGGCATTGCTCCTACTGGCCAGTTTCCTCCTCCACACTGATGAGGGGCAATACCCCGAAACAGCTGTCTGTGGATGGATACCATGTTTTGGCATAGGTGATTTCCTTTATTGGAGACTGCCCTTCCCGTGGTTGTTCCCTCCCGGGGAAAGACCTGGCTAGTCATTGCTTGCGTTGAGACACATGTGATGGTGTCTCTGCGGCTTGTGTTTTGCATATATTTACATATTTCCCATAAGAGTGGGGGCATAGCCCTAGAATCACTGCGTTGAGAAACATGTGATGGTGTCTCCGCAGTGTTGGATGTTGATCTCCATGAGTTCATTCATCCTCATTTTTCACAGTCTTCTACTGGGCATTGCTCCTACTGGCCAGTTTCCTACCCCACACTGATGAGGGGCAATACCCTGAAACAGCTGTCTATGGATGGATACCATGTTTTGGCATAGGTGGTTTCCTTCATTGGAGACTGCCCTTCCCGTGGTTGTTCCCTCCCGGGGAAAGACCTGGCTAGTCATTGCTTGCATTGAGAAACATGTGATGGTGTCTCCGCGGCTTGTGTTTTGCATATATTTACATATTTCCCATAAGGGTGGGGGCATTGCCCTAGAATCACTGCGTTGAGAAACATGTGATGGTGTTTCCGCAGTGTTGGATGCTGATCTCCATGAGTTCATTCATCCTCATTTTTCACATTAATGCAACTGTAGACATAAAATATATCAGTACTAGGTTTGATAATCCACAATGTAAAGGTTTATGAATCTTAATTATATTGCTGCTAATTAATTAATTCTACTTTCCAACTAGTCCACCAGCAATTAAAGAGATGGCCACTATCAGTATAAAATATACAGAGGCAAAACAGAATGACATTAAGAAAAATTATGTAGAATTTACACGACTTAATCATATTCTTGTACTTGAGCTCTCCAGAGCACAAGGCCAGCATTACGGGAAGGTATCATCAGAAAATGACCTAATTGTTTATATAATTTTTTTATAATTTTTTATAATATATATATATATATATATATATATATATACACTCACTGGCCACTTTATTAGGTACACCTGTCCAACTGTGTGTTAAGACTTAATTTCTAATCAGCCAATCACATGGCGGCAACTCAGTGCATTTAGGCATGTAGACATGGTCAAGACAATCTCCTGCAGTTCAAACCGAGCATCAGTATGGGGAAGAAAGGTGATTTGAGTGCCTTTGAACGTGGCATGATTGTTGGTGCCAGAAGGGCTGGTCTGAGAATTTCAGAAACTGCTGATCTACTGGGATTTTCACGCACAACCATCTCTAGGGTTTACAGAGAATGGTCCGAAAAAGAAAAAAAATCCAGTGAGCGGCAGTTCTGTGGCCGGAAATGCCATGTTGATGCCAGAGGTCAGAGGAGAATGGGCAGACTGGTTCGAGCTGATAGAAAGGCAACAGTGACTCAAATTGCCACCCGTTACAACCAAGGTAGGCAGAAGAGCATCTCTGAACGCACAGTGCGTCGAACTTTGAGGCAGATGGGCTACAGCAGCAGAAGACCACACTGGGTACCACTCCTCTCAGCTAAGAACAGGAAACTGAGGCTACAATTTGCACAAGCTCATCGAAATTGGACAGTAGAAGATTGGAAAAACGTTGCCTGGTCTGATGAGTCTCGATTTCTGCTGCGACATTCGGATGGTAGGGTCAGAATTTGGCGTAAACAACATGAAAGCATGGATCCATCCTGCCTTGTATCAACGGTTCAGGCTGGTGGTGGTGGTGTCATGGTGTGGGGAATTTTTTCTGGGCACTCTTTGGGCCCCTTGGTACCAATTGAGCATCGTTGCAACGCCACAGCCTACCTGAGTATTGTTGCTGACCATGTCCATCCCTTTATGACCACAATGTACCCAACATCTGATGGCTACTTTCAGCAGGATAATGCGCCATGTCATAAAGCTCGAATCATCTCAGATTGGTTTCTTGAACATGACAATGAGTTTACTGTACTCAAATGGCCTCCTCAGTCACCAGATCTCAATCCAATAGAGCATCTTTGGGATGTGGTGGAACGGGAGATTCGCATCAGGGATGTGCAGCCGACAAATCTGCGCCAACTGTGTGATGCCATCATGTCAATATGGTCCAAAATCTCTGAGGAATGCTTCCAGCACCTTGTTGAATCTCTGCCACGAAGAATTGAGGCAGTTCTGAAGGCAAAAGGGGGTCCAACCCCTTACTAGCATGGTGTACCTAATAAAGTGGCCAGTGAGTGTATATACATATACTGTTGGCACTACTTTTTTTTTCCCACAAATTCGTAATCTTGCAGTTTTCATATTGGTTTTTGAGCTTTTTTTTAGACCCATACTTCCGAAATGAAGAGTTTTCAGCAGGCTCTTTAATATCAGAGGCAGTATTATAATGTCCTCTACTGACATCTGATAATACAGGATCCACTATTCACAAATTACAAGGTCACACTTGATTCTGCTGCCACATCCCTTCACAATAACCTTTGTACAGGATCATTAGACACTTTAATATAAAAGATAGGGTCAAAATTCCACTCTCCTCCTAAGCATCATTACGACAATACCAAATTCATATGAAATGTTTTGCATTTTTTATTTTAGCTGTGGAAAAAAACAAGAAAGAAAAAACATGGAAATGTGTAAAAAAATGGAAAAAAAATGTATCGTACCACAATTTTCTGAGACCTCTAACGTTTTATGCTATTGACAGAAGAGAAGAGAAACAAGTGCTAAATACTGTAGTCAGTATAGGCTACACAAGGTCACCCAAAAAGTTGCCTCTATGGATCTGTCCCGAAGCATGAGTTCTGTACTTTCTGATCACAGTACACATATCCAAACCTTTCCTGCCAACACCTTCTCCACTAGCTTGGATCTTTTCTGGCTCTGTATTATCTGTCCTAATCGAATGTTTAGCACTTTCATCATTCTCATCACCAGAAAAAGAATTATCCTGAAGAAGAGAGCAGTTAACATGAACATCCAGATGAAAAATAATATAACTAAAGGAATAAGATCTCATATTTTTAATAAACTACAAACATTTTTGGAAAGGAAAGAAGAGTAGCACAAATAGCACGTGTACTAGCGAAAGATATCCTCTACAACCTACTGAAAGGAAAGCACACGCTAATTCTCTAGCAGTAACGGGCACAGAGGTGTACTCACGTGCTTTCGCAATACCCTAGTAGGTTTGCTATCGACAACTGCTGAATTGGTAGCTTTAATATTGGAATCTAAATATATAGAATTAACGTGCGCTAGTGGGTCACCCCTCACACCCAGGGCAGCGGGGTACTCGGTACTGGGCTGGTGTCAGGGGGATGTGTCACAGCAGCAGTGACCCGGTCAGTGGCCCTGGGCACCCAATATCAATGGCGGTGATGTTAATAGTGTGGTGTTTGGCAAGCAAGATGTTAAGCCAACGCTGCGTGCAGATCCACTGGGACTGATGGTGTGGTGCAGCAAAGATGGTGTAGCTCCCCACAGGTGGAGCTGGCGTCCCAGGGCAGTGTAGGTGCAATAGATGAGGAGAGGCACAGAATGGTATAGATGCTGGTACAAAGGTGTAGCGGTGCTGGAATAACTGGAGGACACCAGAGTATGCGGTTCCAAAGCTTTACTCACTGTTTGCAGTTCACACCACTGCCTGCCTCCGCACTGTGTTCTTCAGGTCAGGGCCCCAGCCAACCTCCATCCAGGATAAGATTCTCCCCTCCACACTCCACCAATATGTACCTTACTGAACGACTCCTCCAATGCGCCTTTAGGTGCGAAGCACTCCAGTACTTAGTTACCCTGGAATGCCTCGCTCTAGGTGTTCCTAGTCTCTACTTGTATGACAGACAGCTGTAGCCTGCTTCGGTGACTCCTCTCTGCGCCCCGGCTCACTATCCAAGTGCTGTGGTGTCCCAAGTCTATGATGGGAATAAGGCGTTAGTGACACACTACTCCTCCGGTGTCTGTTGCCGGACATAAAGATCCAATCAACCTCGGGGACTGGGCCCCGGCCTTTGCGCTCTGGACAGGAAGGGTTATCTCTCTTTCTCAACCTGCTTCCCACCGTCCTTCTATTCTCCTTCGTTCCGATCTGTTTTATCTCTCTTATGGAATCTGTAGTCTCCGGTCTACGTCTCTTTCTCCTTCTCTTCCTTCCCGTGCCAGTTGGCCCAGTTCACTGGGGCAGCTGCAGCACTCCTTCCTCCATCCCTTCTTCCAGGGATCCCCAGTCCTCACCGAGTGGCTGTTCTCTCCTACTCCGCCTGCCCTCTTCTGCGGACTGACCTGGAATCCTACACCTTCCCTCTCTTTTATATCTAACTCCACCCGCCTCCCCAGCACCTCTCGTGTTACGAAGCCAGGGACCACAAAAGGCCCCCCCATGACCTTTCCAGCATAAAGCATGGATGGGTCCCTGCTGAACTATCCTGTGTGTGGGGTGCAGGTGTGGGAATGTGGAAGGGAGTTCCCACCCTACCTGGATGGTGGGGAACCACACCTTAGGAGAAGGTGCGGCACCTCTGTGGTGACTGAAGCCTCAGGGGCGCCACACTAGTATAATGTACCCAGGTTGTATAGGGCCACATAGGGTATAAATATATCCAATGTAAGGGAGTAAGTTACCTTGAATGTTGTTGGATTGCTCCAATCCAACAACATTCAAGGTAACTTACTCCCTTACATTGGATATTTTTATACCCTATGTGACCCTATACAACCTGGGTACATTATACTAGCGCAAGTTAATTCTATATATTTTAATTTTACATTTTTTTGGACAATTTGAGTGGTATTTGTCTTATTACTTGCTGCTTTGTACTTTAAAGGCTTTAACGCTTAGCGCCGTTGGCTACTGATATTTCTGTTAATTTTGGAATCTAACTCTTCAGTGTCTTCACAGGGATATTGAGACACGCTATTTTGTGTGTGGCCGTCTTCCCTGTCCATCATACGGTCTGCAGCAATGCATGGCTGGGTACATTTGCTTGTTTTCTTGTTACAGTCTTCTCTCCTACTGGTAGACGTAACCTGTTTATTGGTCTGTACTTGCGATTTAAAGCTGGTCTTTAACTGGGTCACTTCACTTTCCATTGGGGAGTTCCAATTTCATCATGCTCAGGTAACCCAAATATGAGTGACACTGGAACCTCTGAACAAACGTGAGGATCATTAATATCCTTATCATCATTTTTTGGGTAGTCACTGGGAAGAGCATTTTTGGAATAGCTTTGTAGCTTATTTTCTATCATTTCTGCATGATCAGACTCAATATTATTGCTAAATCCAGATGTACCTTCCATACCTTCTGGAACATGATTGACTTTACTATCACCATCTTTTATACATATTTTACTATTTTCACCAGCACTTTTTATCATCTTCTTTTTCTAAATTATCTTCATGACTTTCAGACACGTCACCATCTTCCCCATCTTCTTGATCTTCCTCCTCCTCATCGTCGTCATCTTCACAGTCTTCTTCTGCCTCCTCACAGTCTTTAGATTCATCTTCATCATCATCTTCATCATTCCGAATCTCTTCATCCTCACACTCTTCATCCGCTTTCTGCTTCTGTTCATCTTCATTTTGGTCTCCTGCACAGTCATTACTGCCTTGGAGTTAGACTTTTTCCTGCCTTGATTCTCTAATTTGCCTTTCCCTTATAATTTTCAAAAGTCCACAAGCAGGCAAGAAGAAAAAAAAACACAAAATTAAATAAATTAATAAAAAGCAGTAGTAGTTAACCCCTTCACCACAAAGGGTGGTTTGCACGTTAACTCCCGGGCCAATTTTTACAATTCTGACCACTGTCCTTTTATGAGGCCATAACTCTGGAACGCTTCCATGGATCCCGGTGATTCTGACATTGTTTTCTCATGACATATTGTACTTCATGTTAATGTTAAAATTTCATTCATATAACTTGCGTTTATTTGTGAAAAAAATGGAAATTTGGCGAAAATTTTGAAAATTTCGCAATTTTCCAACTTTGAATTTTTATGCCCTTAAATCACAGAGATATAGCATGCAAAAAACTTAATAAGTGACATTTCCCACATGTTTACTTTACATCAGCACAATTTTGGAACAAAATTTTTTTTTTGTTAGGAAGTTATAAGGGTTAAAAGTTGACCAGCGATTTCTCATTTTTGCAACACCATTTTATTTTTACGGACCACATCACATTTGAAGTCACTTTGAAGGGTCTTTATGATAGAAAATACCCAAAAGTGACACCATTCTAAAAACTGCACCCCTTAAGGTGCTCAAAACCACATTCAAGAAGTTTATTAACCCTTCAGGTGCTTCACAGGAATTTTTTGAATATTTAAAAAAAAATGAACATTTAACGTTTTATCACAAAAAAAACCTTCAGGTTCAATTTTTTTTATTTTACCAAGGGTAACAGGAGAAATTGGACTGCAACAATTATTGTGCAATTTGTCCTGAGTACGCTGATACCCGATATGTGGGGGGGAACCACTGTTTCGGCGCATGGCAGAGCTCAGAAGGGAAGGAGCGCCGTTTGACTTTTACAATGCAAAATTGGCTGGAATTCAGATCGGACGCCATGTCACGCTTGGAGAGCCCCTGATGTACCTAAACAGTGGAAACCCCCCACAAGTGACCCAATTTTGGAAACTAGATCCCCCAAGGAACTTATCTAGATATGTGGTGAGAACTTTGAACCCACAAGGGCTTCACAGAATTTTATAACGTACAGCGGTACAATTAAAAAATCATATTTTTTCCACAAAATGATCTTTTCACCCCCAATTTTTATTTTCCCATGGGTAACAGGACCCTAAAAGTTATTGTGCAATTTGTCCTGAGTACGCTGATACCCCATGTGTGGGTGTAAACGACTATTTGGGCGCATGGCAGAGCTCGGAAGGGAAGCAGCGCCATTTGACTTTTTTGGCTGGAATTGAGATCGGACACCATATCGCGTTTGGAAAGCCCCTGATGTACCAAAACAGTGGAAACCCCCCACAAATGACACCATTTTGGAAACTAGACCCCCCCAAGGAACTTATCTAGATGTGGGGTGAGAACTTTGAACCCCCAAATGCTGCACAGAAGTTTATAACGCCCAGGCGTGCAAATAAAAAAATCATATTTTTTTTCCACAAAAATGATATTTTTGCCCCAATTTTTTATTTTCCTAAGGTAACAGGAGAAATAGGACCCCAAAAGTTGTTTTGCAAATTGTCCTGAGTAGGCTGATACCCCATATGAGGGGGTAAAACACTGTTTGGGTGCATGGCAGAGCTTGGAAAGGAAGGAGCACCATTTGACTTTTTCAACGCAGAATTGGCTGGAATTGAGATCAGATGCCATGTTGCATTTGGAGAGCACCTGATGTTCGCAAATAGTGGAAACCCCCAATTCTAACTCCAACCCTAACCCCAACACACCCCTAACCCTATCCCTAGCCCTAACCCTAGCCCTAACCCTAGCCCTAGCCCTAGCCCTAACCCTAATGGGAAAATGGAAATAAATACATTTTTTTTAATTTTATTATTTTTCCCTAACTAAGGGGGTGATAACGGGGGGTTTGAATTACTATTTATGGCGGTATTTATACTTGGCAGCTGTCACACGCTAAATGACGCTTTTTATTGTAAAAATAGTTTTTGCATCACCACATATTGAGAGCTATAATTTTTCCATATTTTGACCCACCGAGTCAAGTGAGGTCTTATTTTTTGCAGGACGAGTTGACGTTTTTATTGGTACCATGTTCGGGCATGTGACATTTTTTGATCGCTTTTTATTTCATTTTTTGGGACGCAGAATGTACAAAAACCAGCGTTTCATGAATTTCTTTTGGGTGGTGCGTTTACGCCATTCCGTGTGTGATAAAATTGATAAAGCGGTTTTCTTCTTCGGGTCAGTACGGTTACAGCGATACCTCATTTATGTCTTTTTTTATGTTTTGGCGGTTTTATACAATGAAAACAATTTTATTTAAAAAATAATTATTTTTGCATCGCTTTATTCTGCGAGCTATAACTTTTTTATTTTTTCGCTGATGATGCTGTATGATGGCTCATTTTTTGCGGGACAAGATGACATTTTCAGCGGTACCATGGATATTTATATGCGTCTTTTTTATCGCGCGTTATTGCACTTTTTGTTGGGCGGTATGATAATAAATCATTTTTTGCTTCGTTTTTTATTTTTCTTTTTTAAGGGGTTCACTTAAGAGGTTAACTAATGGGACAGTTTTATAGGGCGGGTCATTACGGACGCGGCGATCCCAAATATGTGTACTTTTATTGTTTTTTTCAAAAAATGAATTTATTGGGGAATATTTTTTTTTTTAATTTATTTAGCGATTTTTTTAAAATTATTTTTACACTTTTTTTTAAATTTTTTTTACTTTATTACAACGTCCCAGGGGGGACATAACTGTCATGTCACAGATCGCTGATCTGTCACATCACAGATCGCTGTGACAGATCAGCGATCTGTCACAGGCACTGCTGCAGGCTTCCTCATGCCTGCGCTCTGCGGGCAGTGAGGAAGCCAGCTTCCTGCAGGCCCCCGGAGGTCCCCGCCGCCATATTGGATCCGGGGACCTGCAGGAAAGGAGCCCCCCGCAGCAGCGCTGCACATTGCGCTGCCGTGGGGGGGGCTCAGGGAAGCATGGAGGGAGCCCCCTCCCTGCCGATGCTTCCCTTTAACCCCCGGTACACCACGATCGTGTTTGATCGTGGTGTACAAGGGGTTAGCGTGTCGGGGGCCGTCTGAAACATAGTGCCGGGTGTCAGCTATGATAATTAGCTGACACCCGGCCGCGATAAGTGGCGCGCCGCTTATCGCTATGACGTAATATTCCGTCCATGGTAATTAGGGCCCAGGGCACATGGACGGAATATTACGTCCAATGAAGGAAAGGGGTTAGTAAACATTTTACCTTATGTACTCCGAGGAGAGAGGCAGAAGCCAGCTGGGAAGGTTTTGCAAGAGAGCCAGGAGTAATGCATACAGGAAGGAAGCGGGTCTGGGGGAAAGGCTTAGGAGGGGACTGAACGTTTGCACCTTCATCTTCACTATTATGAACTGAGTCTTCTTCACTATCTGATTTACTCTCCAGACTAAAGCCTGTAGGCTGTACTGAAGTAAAACTACCCTTTTCAATAACTACATCAAAAGAAATAAACACAAGTAAGTTGTGAACCACACATCAGAAGTCCAATCAGTTCATAGGCCGAATGTTCTGCTATTAACTTACTGTTCTTTTTAGTATGCAGGAGTTGAGTTAAACTTGGCTTGGAAGTTTGGAAGTCTTCTGCATAAGACAATAAACCAGAGGAAGAAATGGATTAAGTATATTAAATGTGTGAAAAGATTGAGCAAGACACATCTTGAAATAAACTAGATTCTAGTCTTACCCATGCTCAATACGTCTATTTATTGCCTTTTCATACTCTTTGTCTATAGCTCACCCATCACATTAGCCACCTGCAACTCAACCTTCCCCAAATCCAGAGATCATCAATTTCTAAAATGGACTACACGTCTATTCAATAAATAGCAAAATTATTAGCACAATCTAAATAAAAACAGACTACAGGAAGCAGATAAAAAAGAAACTAGGAGCCATGACTTTGTGAGTAGTACTTGCCGTATTTTTCGGACTATCAAACGCACTTTTTCCCCCAAAAGTTAGGAGGAAAACGGGGGGGTGTCTTATAGTCTGAATGTAGCTTACCTGGCTCGCTGTGGGTGGGTGGGGGAGGCACTAAAGCATGGTCACAGGAGGCAGAAGCACGGCTCCTCCTCAGATGTTCTCAAGGAAAATGGCCCCGATGGTGGCGCATGTGCAGAAACAATGCCATTTTACTGGAGACGACCAGAGGGTGCGCCGCACCGGGCTCCATTTTGTTAGAGAACGTGGGACGTGAATGTGTGCTAGAGTGGCTTAAGTACGATAGTTAAAAAAGAAGGCTCATACAACTACGAAGGGGCCACAGCAGAGCTGAAGACACTACCCACAGTCCTTCCCCGTTGCACGAACAGGCTAATGAACCAAAGTTGCTAAAGTGAATTAAACAAGAACCAGGCTATGGATTTTTTCACCCTAGGTATCCATTAAAATCAGTATAACAGGGCCAGTGTGATTTATAACAGGTTAAAATTGGAATGACAAGTTCTCTTTAACCTCTGCAAATTCCACTGCAGGGCCACCTGTCAACATGGCCATGCAGCTGTTGTAAAACTACATCTCCCATCATGCTTTGACATGCTGAGATGATGGTAGTGGTAGCTTGTTAACACCTGAAGAGCCACACAGGTTGTGAAAAACTGCTGTCCCCATACTTAGGGTGCTGCACAATCTGTGACTCTCCAGCAGCAGATGTCTGCCATAAAAGTGTCAGCTGACCACCCCCATAGCAGTGCATCAGCAGATCTCCCTCATAACCATGTCAGCAGACATGTTCTTCAATATTTTACCAGATTTTTACCTCAAAATCATTTTCCTATTTTCCTTGTCTAAAACCTAGATGCGTCTTATAGTCTGTTGTTAAAGCTTCAATAAAGCCAGTAATACCTTTGGACTAAAATCTAAGTCATCTTCATCAGAGGACGGCCAGGAATCAGCATCTTCAGAGGCACGGCTAACAAGAAGAAAAAAAAAATCAGGCTATAAACATATGAAGGATATTTACAATGGAAATCGACAGTTCAGACATTTTTTTTTTTCTTAAAAGAATAAATTACCGGTACATCCATTATATTTTACTGCAGCATTCCCTGTACTCTGACCTTCCACTACATGTAAGACTTTGTTTTCACATAGTAGATATGCACACTTCTGTGATTACACCTGTCTATAAAACTAATAAGTTATTGTAAAGTACGGGTAGAGTTCGGCAAACTTTTGTAACTACACCTGTCTGTATAGTTGGTATGCTACTGGGGCCCGAACCACAATCACAGGTTCTGTCTTCAATCTCCTTCATTGACTACATCTAATGTTAATTTTGAACTGTTTTTTTCATACATCTCACAGTGTATTGGACACTGACAGCACAATGCTAAGCACCTTACATGCACAGCACTTTGCAGTTCAGGCCTAGGCTACTACTGCATTCTTTGTACTCTTTAAAGCTGGACTTTATACACCTCTCTGCACTATGGCTTGCACTTTCTCAATAATAATGTTCAGACACATAACTAATGGTTATTTCAATTGATAGAGAGGTACGCCTACCAACAACTTTAGATTTTTCACGCTATCTTAGGCTATGTGCACACGTAGCAGAAAATTTCTGCTTAAAAACTAGACTCCCTTCTCAGAAACCGCACTTTTTTTTCTGCGCGTTTTTTGCGCAAAAAACACACGGTTTTTATGCGTTTTTTTTCCGCGCGGTTCCTGACCCATAGAAATGGCCAGAAATGCGGAAAAATCTGCGAAATTAAGGAGCATGCTGCGCTTTTTACCGCAAAGCGTTTTTTTCACGGTAAAAAACGCATCAATATGCACGAAAAGTGCAAAATGCTTGGAAATGAATGGTAAGCTTATTTTTAGCATTTTTATAGCGGATTTATTGGCAAATCCGCTAAAAAAATGCTAAAAAAATGCTGTGTGTGCACACAGCCTTATTGGTAAAAATTCTATTTACCTTAGCAGTCAGGCATCCAAACGTTTTTTCGCTTATGGCAATTTATCCTCCACTATGTAATACAGTGTCTTTTTGATCAGGCACTTCAGCTGTTTAGAGGTGTACTGTATTTTGGGTGTGTCAGCCATGTCTTTTTGACCTCATGACTAATCAGTAATCTTCTGTAATTACACCTGTCTGTATAGTTGGTATGTTACTGTAAAGTACAGCAGAAGTCAGTAATCTTCTGTAACTACACGGGTCTATATAGTTAGTATGTTACTGTAAAGTACAGCAGAAGTCAGTAATCTAATGTAATTACACCTGTCTGTAAAGTACAGCAGAAGTCAGTAATCTAATGTAATTACACCTGTCTGTAAAGTACAGCAGAAGTCAGTAATCTTCTGTATCTACCCTGGTCCATATTGTTGGTATGTTACTGTAAAGTACAGCAGAAGTCAGTAATCTTCTGTAACTACACGGGTCTATATAGTTAGTATGTTACTGTAAAGTACAGCAGAAGTCAGTAATCTAATGTAATTACACCTGTCTGTAAAGTACAGCAGAAGTCAGTAATCTTCTGTATCTACCCTGGTCCATATAGTTGGTATGTTACTGTAAAGTACAGCAGACATCTGTAATCTTCTGTAAATACAACGGTCTGTATAGTTGGTATGTTACTGTAAAGTACAGCAGAAGTCAGTAATCTTATGTATCTACAATGGTCCGTATAGTTGGTATGCTACTCTAAAGTACAGCAGAAGTCAGTAATCTAATGTAATTACACCTGTCTGTAAAGTACAGCAGAAGTCAGTAATCTTCTGTAACTACACGGGTCTATATAGTTAGTATGTTACTGTAAAGTACAGCAGAAGTCAGTAATCTAATGTAATTACACCTGTCTGTAAAGTACAGCAGAAGTCAGTAATCTAATGTAATTACACCTGTCTGTAAAGTACAGCAGAAGTCAGTAATCTTCTGTATCTACCCTGGTTCATATAGTTGGTATGTTACTGTTAAGTACAGCAGATGTCTGTAATCTTCTGTAAATACAACGGTCTGTATAGTTGGTATGTTACTGTAAAGTACAGCAGAAGTCAGTAATCTAATGAAATTATGGGTCGCCCCATCCCAGGGCTGTGGGGTACTCGGTACCGGGTCGGTGTCAGTGGGATGTGTCACAGCAGCGGTGACCCGGTCCGTGGCCCTGGGCACCCAAATCAATGGTGGATTGTAATATAGTTTATGTGATAGTTCGTGACGCCACCTGTCGTGTTTGGCAAGCAAGATGTTAAGCCAACGCTGCGTGCAGATCCTCTGGGGCTGATGGTGTGTCGCAGCATAGATGGTGTAGCTCCCCACAGGTGAAGCTGTAACCCCAGGGCAGTGTATAGGCGCAGGCTGCGTGAGGGACGTTGGTACCCAGATGTAGCAGTGCTGACGGTGTTAGTGCACAAAGGAATGGAAGACACCAGTTCCAAAGCTTTACTCACAGTTCGTGGTACACACTGGTGCCTGCCTCCGTGCCGTGTCCTCCGGGGCAGAGACTCAATCAACCTCCCGGGCAAGTCAAGTTTCTCCTCTCCAACACTCCGCCAACATGTACCTTTCCTGAACGACTCCTCTATTGCGCCTTTAGTGTGAAGAGCTCCAGTACCGTGGTACTCTGAAGTTCCTCCTGTCAGATGTTCCTAACAACTCTACTTGTATGACAGACAGCTGTAGCCTCTATCGGGGACTCCTTTCTCCAGAGTCCTGGCTCTCTATTCAGTTGCTGTTGTGTCCCAAGTCTTGGATGGGAGTAGTGCATTTACAGCCAACTACTCGACCAGTGTCTGCTGCAGAACCATAAGTGTCCATACAACCTCGGGGACCGGGCCCCGGCCTTGCGCTGATAACCTATAGGCAGGATTCCTCTTCCAACCCACAACTCCTCTCTGTTCTCCTACTCCTTCGTTCCGCGCTGTTCCTTCTCTCTCTTATGGAAGCTTAGGTTGCAGTTCTACGTCTTTCCCCTTCTGTTCCTTTCCAGTGCCAGCTGACTCAGATCACAGAGACAGCTGCAGCACTCCTTCCTCTCTTCCTCTCCTAGGGAGTTCGTTCCACTAAGACCAGTCCTCAGCCTCTCCTGACTGACTGTCTTCCTCCGCCTTGACCTCCCGTCAGGCTGACCTCCTGTCAGCCTGCTCTCTGACTCAGACTCCCCATCTGACTGCACTCCAGACTGATCTGTAATTCTAAACCTTCCCACTCTTTTATATCTAACTCCACCCACCTCCCAGCACATCTTGTGTTACGAAGCAAGGACCCACGAAAGGTGCTCTGCTACCCTCTAAGCATGGAGCCGCAATCTGGTCCATTGCTGAACTATCCTGTGTGTGGGTGCAGGTGTTGGAGTGTGGAAAGGAGTTCCCAACTTACCTAGTTGGTGGGGCACTACACCTTAGGAGAAGGTGCAGTACCTCTGTGGCAACTGAGCCTCAGGGGCGCCACAATTACACCTGTCTGTAAAGTACAGCAGAAGTCAGTAATCTTCTGTATCTACCCTGGTCCATATAGTTGGTATGTTACTGTAAAGTACAGCAGACGTCTGTAATCTTCTGTAAATACAACGGTCTGTATAGTTGGTATGTTACTGTAAAGTACAGCAGAAGTCAGTAATCTTCTGTATCTACACCTGCCTGTATAGATATGCTACTGGAAAATACAGTAAAAGTCGCTAAACTTGTTTAACTACACCTGTCTATATTATGGTTGTTTACTGTAAAGTACAGCAGAAGCCAGTAAACCTCTGTGACTAGAGCTGTCTGTATAGCAAATACAGTACTGTAAAAGTCACCAATCTTGTGTAACTACACTTGTCTATATAATGGTTATGTTACTGTAAATTACAATAGAAATCAGTAAACTTCTATATCTACACCTGGCTATATAGCCGATATGTCACCGTATAGTGCAGTAGAAGTCAGTAATCTCCTGTAACTACACCTGTCTGTAAAGTACAAGTACAGTGGAAGTAAGTAATATCAAACTGGGAGGACAACCTTTGGAAGGAGAAGTACAACCTGGGCTTCAAATGGATACAAAGTAGTTACAATGGGCACCAGTTTATATGTAAGTAATCATTTGGGCAGCGCTGGCGTGATGAACGGTCATGGTGTCCTGACTGCATGCCTATTCCTCCTTGACTGACATCCTGAAGGGCAAGTGAATTCAGAGTTAGCTAGGCTGGTTTGCATCCAAGGACATGATCTTTTGATCTTCTGCTATAGGTGTCTGGAAGCAGCTTTACCTCCCTACTTCCATTAGAAATACATGTATCACACTGCTGCTTTGGAGGTAGATGCAAGCTCCAGTAGACGGCAATAGAGTGGAGGGAGGACTGCACACAACAAGAGCAGACCAGCAGCACAGCAGTGAGGCTATCAGCAGGTGGCAGCAGAATAGTCAAACAAGCTGGGTCGATATTAGTCTGTAGCGCAGCACCAAAGGAATAAACAAACAGTCAGAAACAAGCCAAATGGGTCAGTATCGGTCAAGAGCAGATATGCCAAAGACAGACAAAAAGCAGGTCAGGGTCCAAGCCAATTCAAATACCAGAGAGTCTAAAACATGAAAGGGGGAACACAGAGTCGGGACGGGAAGAGGGGAGCAAACAGACACGGGCAAAGTCAGAAACAGTAGAAGGACCAATCAGGGTGTACAAAGAATCAGCTACTCACTCCGTAGGCAGAAACTATAACTGGCACCACCTGCAAGATGCAGTGAAGAGAAATATCGAGCCTGGCACCAGAACAAGGCAGAGAAAAGTTAACCCTTGACATCATCAGACCGGGAAAGGGAGACAGGATACAAAGCACCGCCCCCACCTCTAATGCGTCCACCTCAACAATGAACGGTTCAGACGAATCGGGCTGGACCAAAAGAGGGGCAGACATAAAACATTCCTTTAATGAAGAAAACGCCGCCACTGCTGGAGCTGACCAGTTTTTAAGATCAGCCCCCTTACGAGTATGATCAGTGAGGGGCTTGATCACCTGCGAAAACCCCTTAATGAATTTCCTGTAATAATAGGCAAACCCCAAAAAACACTGAAGACCCTTAAGGTCTCTGGGTTGCACCCAATCCACAATGGCCCATACCTTCCAAGGGTCTATACGAAACCCCTTGGCAGACCCGATGAAACCCAGAAAGGACAGCTCTTGGATGAAAAATTAGCACTTTTCAGGCTTAGCAAAAAGACTTCTCCCGTAACCTCTGGAGAACTGCACATAGATGACCCATGTGATCTTGTTTGTCAGATGAAAATACAAGGATATCATGTAAATAAACCACCATAAAGCACCCAATGAAATCAGAAAATACATGAGTAATAAAATTCTGAAAAACTGCTGGCGCATTAGTGAGACCAAAGGGCATGACCAAATTCTCAAACAAACCCTCAGAGGTGAGAAATGTCATTTTCCAAGTCATCCCCCTCTCAAATACGGATAAGGTTATAAGCTCCCCTGAGTTCCAAATTAGAAAACCACTTGGCCCCAGATAATTGGTTGTACAGATCAGGGATGAGTGGGAGCGGATAAATATTTCACACTGTAATCTTATTTAATTCATAAAAATCGAGGCACAGGCGCAAACAACCTTTTTTTTTTTTTTTTTACAAAAAAGAATCCAGCCGGCACAGGAGAGACAAGTGTGACCTTTACGTAGGCTTTCTGAGATATACTCCTTCATCGCGGGTCGCTCCGGGCCAGAAAGGTTGTACAGACGGGCCTTAGGCAATTTAGCACCCAGAATCAGATTGGTAGTACAACCAAAAGGGCGGTGTGGTGGTAAGACCTCGGCTTCCTTTTCTGAAAAAACATCCTCAAAATCCTTCAGGTACTCCGGAATACCCTCAAGAATAAGGGATGACAAGTACAGTATCAAGACAACCCTTAGAACAATTAGGACCCCATTTAGCAATATTCCGAGATGCCCAGTCTATAACAGGATTCTGTAACTGTAACCATGGAAATACCAACACCAGTCCTGAAGGAAGATTGTTAAGAATCAAACAAGAAATACATTCCTGATGCAAGGAACCCACCTTGAGGAGAAACTCCTCTGAGACAAAATTTAATAACATTCTTAGCCAGCGTTGTTTTGTCAATGGCCACAATATGAATGGGAGTCTCAAGCCTAACTGTCCCTAACTTACACTTGGTCACCAAGTTAGAATCAATAAATTTCATGGACGACCCACAGTTCACGAAAGCTGAAGTGGGTGTATTGCAATTCCACAACAAAGTTCCACTTCCAACAATATCTTATGAAACAAGGAAAAAAGGTATCCAAGAGTCTGGGTGACCTCCTCGACAATCACCCAGACTCGGCAGCTTGTTAATCGGTAGGCAGGAGGGGCAGTCCTTTTTCCAATGTCAGTGATATCCACAGTAAAAACATAACTTTCCTTTACGTTGCAGTCTTCTCTCTTTCTCCTTGAGGTTAGTGGCCCCTCACCTCCATAGGTTCAGAATGTGGCATAACATAAGGACTAGTAGGAAGCAAAGGAACCTCTCACTGCATTACACCTCTCTTACGCAGCCTTCGATCCATGCAGATGGCCTGAGTGATAGCCTCCTCCAAGGAACTGGGTGGTGCATGGAGAGCCAGAGCGTCCTTAAGATGATCCGACAGTCCCCTCCCAAACTGACACTAAATGCAGAGTCGTTCCAGGACACCTCAATGGACCATCGTCTGATCTCGGAGCAATACCATTCGGCAGAGAGCTTACCCTCAAAGAGATCCATGATTGTGTCCTCTGCCACCCCGACCCGGTATGGTTCATCAAAAATAAGTCCTAAGGCCTCAAAGAACCTATCCACAGACACACATTCAGGGGCAGTCGCAGGTAAAGAGAAAGCTTACGTTTGAGGATCCTCCCGTAGTAAGGAAATAATTATCCCCACCCGCTGACTCTTATCTTCAGAGGATCGGGGTCTAAGAGAGAACAACAGCTTACAGACAGATTGGGAAATAGAACCCTGAAAAGATTTAACCATCTCAAAAAGTTCCCTCTACATTTGGTTGAGATGTGGCCAGAACCCTATGTTCCACAGACAAGTCCTGCATCATTTGCGTTAAACTAGACATCTGATCCGCCAAGGTAAGCAGTGGATCCATAGAAAGAGGAGCAAAGAAAAAAACAAAACAAAAAAAAAACCAACTGTCTGTGGTCAATTATAATTTCACGCTGCTGCTATGCAGGTAGATGCAAGCTCCACTAGATGGCAATGGAGTGGAGGACTGCACACAGCAAGAGCAGACCTGCAATGCAGCAGCAAAGCTACCAACAGGTGGCAGCAGAATAGTCAAACAAGCTGGGTCGATATTAGTCTGTACCGCAGTACCAAAGGAATAAACAAACAGAGTCAGAAAAAAGCCAAATTGGTAAGTACCAGTCAGGAGCAGTTATGCTAAAGTCAAGAGACAACACAGCAGGTCAGGGTACAAGCCAAGTCAAATACCAGAGAATCCAAAACATAAAAGGGGAACACAGAGTCGGGACGGGAAGAGGGGAGCAAACAGACACGGGTAAAGTCAGAAACAGCAGAAGGACAAATTAGGGTATACACAGAGTCAGCTACTCACACCGTAGGCAGAAACTATAACTGACACTGCCTGCAGGATGCAGTGAAGAGATTATAGCGAGCCTGGCGCCAGAACAAGGCAGAGAAAAGTCAACCCTTGATATGATCAGACCGAGAAAGGGAAAAAGGATACAAAACCCGGCCTGGATCATAACATGAGCGCAATCAATGCTCAGCAAAGCATTCATGTTTACAATGGCGTTTCAAGAGATAGATGACCAAACAACAGTTACAAGTGAATGCATACTTGGCTAAACATGGTGTGATGAAGGAATAAAATAAACCATAGTTGCCTCCTATATAATTGAAATCCAAAAGAAAACCTTTCAAAAATCTTCTAGAAGATGTCCCCCTATGTTGTTTCTGAAGCAAATCCGTATTCAGTTTTCAGATACTGAAGAAGCCTTTCTAAGGATGAGGGTGCAGCCTACACAGCGTGCGCGCTCCTAGATGGATCCGATGCTCTCTCTGATAATGCATCAGCAAATTACACAAACTCTGTCAGATTTTGGTTGTTGAAACACAGCTCCTCTGCCTGTCAGCTGGTTCCTGTGTGCTCAGTGATATCAGTACATTTCAGTGCTATTCTGTCAGTTTGTTCACTCCTATGTTGACTGTGAATGATGAAAATTTCAGAATATGTACCTAAGGATGATCAATAATACTGAGCACACAGGAACCAGCTAACAGGGCAGAAGGAGCAGTGTGGTCAACACTGAGGGGAAGTGCCGATGTTACTGAGCTCCTTCTGCTCTGTCAGCTGACTGCCATATGTGTCTGTGCTATAAACTGAGAAGTGCCGATGTCACTGAGCACACAGGAACCAGCTAACAGGGCAGATGGAGCAGTGTGGTAAACACTGAGAAGGGGGGAGTACTGGTGCTACTGAGCTCTTTCTGCAGTTGGGCAATTGCATATGTGTCTGTGCTATACACTGAGAAGTGCCAGTGTCACTAAGCACACAGGAACCAGCTAACAGGGCAGATGGAGTAGTGTGGTAAACACTGAGAAGGGGGGGAGTTCTGGTGCTACTGAGCTCTTTCTGCAGTTGGGCGATTGCATATGTGTCTGTGCTATACACTGAGAAGTGCCGATGTCACTGAGCACACAGGAACCAGCTAACAGGGCAGATGGAGCAGTGTGGTAAACACTGAGAAGGGGGGAGTACTGGTGCTACTGAGCTCTTTCTGCAGTTGGGCGATTGAATATGGGTTTGCGCTATACACTTGTGGGGAGGAGGACCCCCATATAGTGATTGGGCTGGAACCAAGGGGACCGCCATCAGAGTTATTGAAGGAATCACATCAGGAGGATTACAAAGGGAGACATGCGACTGAGGTTGTCAGGGCAACAGGGGGCAGGGCTAGGGTAAAAGGAGCACGGGACGCTCTGAAGTGGCAGTTGGGGAAGAGAGAGAGTGAAGGCAGGACGCAGGGTGACTTGCAGGGGCACCGAGAGGAGCCTGCGAGGAAAAAGCTGGACATTTACCGACAAGAGAGACGTGAGAGACTGTTCCCAGAGACTGCTCCCCGCTCCCGTTCTGAGAAAGCATCCCCGCTACCCCCCGCCTTGGCGAGAGAGGAACTTTACCTCAGGTTGTGGCCGTGAGTACCCGTAACCAGGCCACAGAGGCCTGGGCACTTCCCCCTAGCCTTCCCCCATCACGCCGACCCGGCCGTCACCGGCCTGAAGATACGCCACCTCGTCACAGGCGAGATAAAAGGCTCGCTACCCTGGCTTTGGGAGAGACTCCTTCATAAAGGACGGCTACAGGTCATCTGGGGAACTGCGTCATCACCGCGTGCCACCTCCATCATTTTCTTCAGGGCCTGTTGCGCCCCAACGGCATCGCTTTCTTCAGGGCCTGTTGCGCCCCAGCGGCAGCGTTTCCTTCAGGGCCTGTTGCGCCCCAGCGGCAGCGCTTTCTTCAGGGCCTGTTGCGCCCCAGCGGCAGCGTTTCCTTCAGGGCCTGTTGCGCCCCAGCGGCAGCGCTTTCTTCAGGGCCTGTTGCGCCCCAACGGCATCGCTTTCTTCAGGGCCTGTTGTGCCCCAACGGTATTGCTTTCTTCAGGGCCTGTTGCGCCCCACCTTCATCACTTTCTTCAGGGTCTGTTGAGCCCCATTCCTTCCTGGGAAGCGAGACTTCAGGACAGCTGCCTCAGCGACCTCAACGCAGCCACGCTCACGAAACCAGCAGTCCCTGGAGGGCTAAGTGGCTTTAGAATTTGAATAAGATTGTTGAGTCCCTGCGTGGACTGTTTGTTTGGTTCGCAATTGTATGTTTGTTCAAACAAGCCCAGTGACTAAAGTTAGATAAAAGTTATTTTGCAAACCATCAGTCGTCTAGTGTCTCGTCACTGCATCCTGCGAACCTGCTCAACCTCTACACTTGGCGTAGTCGGCAGGATGCAGTCTCCGAGCATAGACGGTGGTGGCGCAGGTCAGGGGGAAGCTGTAGACTCTGTAAATAATGAGGGCCCTCGTACTAGCATTTCATTGGGAGCCATGCTGAACAACCTGCCTAGATTCTCCGGCTCCAATACTATGCTATGGAGCTGGACAGAGCGAATGCGGGGGCTCTTTCGGATGCACCCAATGACCCCTGACCTGGAAGCTGAAGTGGCACTTATGGCCCTAGACGGGGAGGTGCGGAGGTCAGTGATGTTGAAACCTCCGGGGCACCGCAACACTTTTGAAAAGGTGTTGCAGATAGTGGAACAGACCCACGGGGATCCCACTAATGTGGGAGAGTTAAGGACGCGTCTGTTTAGCCGGATGCAGCCAGAGGGGGAGACGATTACTCAGTATATGAATGTACTCCAAGAATTGCATACGGCTATTGAAAGAAAAGACGGGGTAGGGGTAGGACCTGTTGACATTACCCTACGTGACCTACTGGTGACTGGACTGCGAGATCCACTGATAAAGCAGGCATTACGGGAACAGATCAGAATGAATCCCCAAATAGACTTTTCAGAAGTGGGAAGTCAGGCACGGGTTCGGGAGCAAGAGCAGGGGATGGCGGTCCCCGTGGGGAAGGTCCGAGGTGTGGAGGCCTCCTCGAACACAGTTGAGGAACCTCAGTGGGTGGAGGAGATGAAGCGAGAATTGAAAAATATTAAGAGCGAGTTGGCTGAAGTAAAGAGAAGAACCGAACCGGAGACTGGATGACCCAGTGTTAATCCCGGCCCCTGGGGGTCACATTCCCCACCGGGTGGTCAATCTATACCGGCCCGGTGTTATGAGTGTGGAGAACCAGGCCACTTTGCCCGAGAGTGTCCGCGGCGTGGGAGATACCCACCCCAGCGGCCATTAAACTAAAGGGCTCCGGGCTGGGGGGACGCCGCTCGGAGCCGAAAACCACAACTAGGGGTGGTGGAAGTCCCAAAGATTTGGTAGCAAAGTGTCCGGTAGTTTGGGCAGAAGTAGAGGGCCGGGCCGTCCGGTGTCTGGTGGACACGGGGTCACAAGTAACCACTATGCCCGCAGCGTACTTTCAACGAAACTTTCCGGAGGCAGCAAGGCCTCAGTGGGGGCCCATGATTAGACTAGTAGCCGCCAACCAACTGCCGGTCCCGGTTGCCGGGGTAGTGTGGGTGCAGGTGACGTTGTGTGGTAAACCCCTCGGCCGCAGAGGGGTGGTGCTGACTCAAGGAGAAGCTGATCAACGACACCCCGTCACCCTAGGCATGAATATTTTAAAAGAGTTTGGTAACCTGTTGCTTAATGATCCCACACAAAGGACACTGAAGCAGTGGGGTTCTCGCACAGCTCAGGGACAGGTATTCCAGCAGCTGGTGCGAGGTGCGCGGGTGCATCGGGACTGCCAGGAGGGTGAGGCTCTGGGCAAGGTCATCGCGTCAGTGGCACCCCTGCTTGTGCTGCCTCCTGGACAGACAGTGTTGGCCCTGCCAATTTGGGCCCCGATACCTTTGGAGGGCGTAGAGGTGCAGGTGGAGCCGTGTCACTCAGAGCACTTACCTCCTGGCATACTTGTGGCCCGTTCCCTCGCTACGGTGCTAAAAAGGAACCGTCCTGGTCCGCGTTAACCTTGAAGACCGAGATACCATTCTGAAAGCACGGACTGTACTGGCCAAACTAGTAAAGCCTTTAGAAGAAGTGCTGCCCGCTCCTGCGGTTCAATTACGAGTACACCCCGAGGATCCTTGGGAGGTAACAATACGAACCTTACAGGCCCACGAAGTCTCGACACAAGAGAAGGGCCAAAATATTTTGGAGCAGATGCGGGCCGAGCTTTCTGGACTAACTGCGGCCCAACTTTCACAAGTAAAAGCATTGCTGGGACAGTACCATGAAGTATTTTCTAGCCATGAGGACGACTTTGAGTGTACCACCACCATCACTCATGAGATCCCCACAGCAGGAGCGGCCCCTATCCGAGAACGATATCGACAGATCCCGCCACAACTCTATCAAGAGGTGAAAACTTTGCTGGCTCAGATGCTGCAAAAAGGGGTGATACGGGAAAGTCAAAGCCCTTGGGCGGCCCCCATCGTGTTGGTCCGGAAGAAAGATGGTACACTACGATTCTGTGTGGATTATCGTAAATTGAATGCTTGCACTATTAAAGACTCATACCCACTGCCCCGCATAGAAGAATCTCTGTCTGCATTGGGCAAAGCAACATATTTTTCGACCCTGGACTTGGCCAGTGGGTACTGGCAGGTGCCCATGTCAGAAGAGGACAGAGCTAAGACGGCGTTCATAATGCCCATGGGACTGTTTGAGTTTAATCGTATGCCATTCGGGCTGGCCAATGCCCCCGGGACCTTTCAGCGATTGATGGAGCGATGTCTAGGGGATCTCAATTTTGAGGCCACGTTGATCTACCTGGACGACATCATTGTCTATGCCGCCTCCTTCGAGGACCACCTGAAGCGGTTGGGACAGGTACTCAGCCGGCTGCAAAAGTACGGGTTGAAGGTGAAGCCTCAGAAATGCCACCTATTTTGCTCTCAGATTGAGTATCTGGGTCATGTCGTTTCGGCAGAGGGTGTGAGGCCATCCCGGGAGAAGGTTGCTGCTATCCAGGAATGGCCTACCCCCGAGACGGTGAAAGACGTGCAGGCTTTTCTGGGGTTAGCTGGATATTACCGTCGTTTCGTAAAGAATTTTGCATGTCGAGCTCGAGCCCTGCATGACCTGCTGAAGGGGGCTCCTGCTGGGGACAATGGGCGAAAAATCCAGTGGCAACACCCTCAGGAAGAGGCCTTCCGAGATCTCAAGGCTGCACTCTCGGATGCCCCAGTGTTGGCTTATGCGGATTTCTCTCAGCCGTTCATCCTGCACACTGACGGGAGTCTTCACGGGCTAGGGGCTGTGTTGTCACAGGTTCAGGATGGCCGGGAGAGGGTGATCGCATATGGAAGCCGTTCACTCCATGACTCCGAGCGTAACCCTGACAATTACAGCTCTTTTAAGCTCGAGCTCCTCGCAGTGGTGTGGGCTATGGCGGAGAGATTCACAGAGTACCTAGCGGGCTCCGAGGTGGTAGTGCGAACTGACAACAACCCACTGGCTCATTTGGAAAACGCCAAGTTGGGGGCTTTGGAGCAGCGATGGGTGGCCCGAATGGCGAAGTACAATTACAAGATTATTTACAAAAGAGGGGCCGAGAATGTTCATGCAGATGCTCTCTCCAGGATTCGACATACAACTCCCGGACAGAATAGAGAAGAAGAATTAGAAGGAGAGGAAATACCGTTCGCTCTTACCGCTGCCGTGCTCACCAATGTTGATGCAAAAGTATCTTTCCCAGAGGCCCACAGGGGCATCCTGGAACAATCTCGGGATAAGTGGATAAAACAGCAACAAGAAGATGAAGAAGTTGGACTTCTCTGGACCTGGGTCGCCGCTGGTTAATTACCCACTGATACTTAACGACAAACTTTGACCCAAGACCTGTCGCTGATGCTGCGACAATGGGAGAGACTGATTATTCGAAAGGGACTACTGTACCGTAAAATCACTTCGCAAACAACCTCAACGACTGTTTGGCAGGTGGTTACGCCCGGAGCTCAACTACACGAACTGGCTCAAGAGGCTCACGAAAAAGGGGCCCACTTTGGAGTCAAAAAGACTTTGCAATGGTTACAACAGAAAGTTTATCACCCACGCTTGTCAGCTGTTGTGGACGAAGGTTTCCGTACCTGCCGCTTATGTGAATTGGCCAAACCGCCTGCTCAGAGGGCCGCAACACAGACGCACCCTTTGAGCTCCTGACGGTGGATTATCTGCACATTGGTCCCGCATTCCAGGGATACGAACACTGCCTCGTCATGGTGGATCATTTCACCAAGTTCGCTGTGGTCACCCCTACTCGAGACCAGACCGCGGAGTCAGCCGCCTCCGCAATTTGCAGAAACTTTATACAACTGTACGGCTGTCCTCAACGTATACATTCCGACCAGGGAGCATGTTTTTTGGGAAAAGTTATGGAGGAACTACATCATCTTTATGGGATTGATAAATCCCGGACCACACCATATCAGCCGCAAGGGAATGGGGCTTGTGAGCGATTTAATCGGACATTGATTCAAATGCTATGCACTCTGGAGAGTGACAAGAAAGCTCATTGGCCTGAATATGTTTCTGAATTAGTATGGGTTTATAATAATCGGGTACATCAAGTTACGGGCTATACTCCTTATTTCCTGCTGTTCGAACGAGAGGGTAAAGGGATCACGGAAGTAGAGTTGGACCCCGAAGAGCCTCGGCCCTGGACCGGAGTGTCGTCTTGGGTCCAAAATCATCGCCACAGGCTGCAAACTCTTCACCGAATTGTACATACCAAACTTCAAGACTGGGAACACCCAGGGAAGAATACAACCTCCCCTCCCCATCTCCAAAGCGGGGACCGTGTGCTTGTACTAGATCAACGCCCCCAGAATAAACTGGAGTCACGTTGGGAAGAGAATCCTTATCGGGTACTACGCCGTATCCATCCAGAAGGACCTGTGTACGAAATACGGCCCGAGCAGGATGAAACACTGCCACCCGCATTGTGCATCGTAATATGTTACGCCCGTGTATTTCCACCGACCCGAAGCAACTGGAACCTGTCCCGAAGACATCCGAACCGGAGTCCATATGCTGGGACTCGGACGACAAGGATTTCCCTCCAGTTCCCAAAGGCCCTTCACCCAATAATGAGCCAGTTGACACAATTAACCCACCGGCATCATGCAGTCCACCGACATCCACCACCCCAGAAGATTCCACCCCAGTCGAACTTAGACGCTCCGAGCGGTCAACAGCCGGCAAACCCCCCGAACGGTATGAACAAGAACAGTTCGTATGGCAACGAATATTGACACCTTTACAGGCCAATCTCAATAGACTAACTCCCTCGCCCGAGGACTGGCGAGCTTACAGGGTGGGGGAATGTGGGGAGGAGGACCCCCATATAGTGATTGGGCTGGAACCAAGGGAACCGCCATCAGAGTTATTGAAGGAATCACATCAGGAGGATTACAAAGGGAGACATGCGACTGAGGTTGTCAGGGCAGCAGGGGGCGGGGCTAGGGTAAAAGGAGCAGGGGACGCGCTGAAGTGGCAGTTGGGGAAGAGAGAGAGTGAAGGCAGGACGCAGGGTGACTTGCAGGGGCACCGAGAGGAGCCTGCGAGGAAAAAGCTGGACATTTACTGACAAGAGAGACGTGAGAGACTGTTCCCAGAGACTGCTCCCCGCTCCCGTTCTGAGAGAAGCATCCCCGCTACCCCCCGCCTTGGCGAGAGAGGAACTTTACCTCAGGTTGTGGCTGTGAGTACCCGTAACCAGGCCACAGAGGCCTGGGCACTTCCCCCCAGCCTTCCCCCATCACGCCGACCAGGCCATCACCGGCCTGAAGATACGCCACCTCGTCACAGGCGAGATAAAAGGCTCGCTACCCTGGCTTTGGGAGAGACTCCTTCATAAAGGACGGCTACAGGTCATCTGGGGAACTGCGTCATCACCGCGCGCCACCTCCATCATTTTCTTCAGGGCCTGTTGCGCCCCAACGGCATAGCTTTCTTCAGGGCCTGTTGCGCCCCAGCGGCAGCGTTTCCTTCAGGGCCTGTTGCGCCCCAGCGGCAGCGCTTTCTTCAGGGCCTGTTGCGCTCCAGCGGCAGCGTTTCCTTCAGGGCCTGTTGCGCCCCAGCAGCAGCGCTTTCTTCAGGGCCTGTTGCGCCCCAACGACCTCGCTTTCTTCAGGGCCTGTTGCGCCCCAACGGCATCGCTTTCTTCAGGGCCTGTTGCGCCCCAACGGTATTGCTTTCTTCAGGGCCTGTTGCACCCCACCTTCATCACTTTCTTCAGGGCCTGTTGAGCCCCATTCCTTCCTGGGAAGCGAGACTTCAGGACAGCTGCCTCAGCGACCTCAACGCATCCACGCTCACGAAACCAGCAGTCCCTGGAAGGCTAAGTGGCTTTAGAATTTGAATAAGATTGTTGAGTCCCTGCGTGGACTGTTTGTTTGGTACTGTTTGTTTGGTTCGCAATTGTATGTTTGTTCAAACAAGCCCAGTGGCTAAAGTTAGATAAAAGTTATTTTGCAAACCATCAGTCGTCTAGTGTCTCGTCACTGCATCCTGCGAACCTGCTCAACCTCTACACCCTGAGAAGTGCCAGTGTCACTGAGCACACAGGTCAATCAGCTGACAGGCAGAGGAGCTGTGTGCTGACAACAACTAACAGAGCTCCTGCACTGTGCGACGGAGGTAACAGTGCATGGGATCCAGCCAGGCGTGCACTCGCTGTGCAGGCACCTCCCATACCCTTAGAAAGCCGTATTCAGCATTTGTGGAGCTGAATATGGATTTGCTTCAGAAACATCATAGGGGACATCTTCTAGAAGGTTTTTAAAAGATTTTCTTTCATATTTCATTTAGAAGGTATATTTCAATGAATACTAAAATTGCTTGTTTCTAATTATCTAATAAAAACTAAACCGACAGTTATGCTTTAATCAATAACATCCTGAACACCAGTCACCTGACCCTCCAGGTAATCAGTGGCCTCGTTGGTCAGGTCTTTGAAAATTATCGTCATGATCACCAATCTGGTGAAATTCATTGAACCAGCAAGGATGAAGCCAAGGGAAGATTAAATTGGTAAATATGTATTCTCATTTTCTTACTTCTTTTGTTAGAATGGCTTCTCAATTGTAACTTAAGAAAAAAAAAAAAAGATTCTTACCTGGATGGAGATTCAGCTTGAGAAGCATCATCAGCTCCTAATAAAAAAAGGGAACTTCAGGTAATCAAGATAAATACTGCTTTGGATAAAATAAAAAAAAGTGTTCTCAAATTACTTATGCACTTGAATAAATAAAGAAACCACTAGATTATTAATATGTTTGAACATCTTTTTCAAGTTAAAGAGAACCCATCACCAGAAAAAAAAACTTTATTAACCTGCAGATATGGGGTTAATATGCAGGTTAATAGCGTTATTAATCTGCCCGGCGCCCACACATAGCAGAGTACTGCTGGGAGAAATTGAACTTTATTCCACTCGGCAGCATTCCGGTTTAAGTCACGGGGATGGATCCAGTTTAAGTCACGGACGGATCCGGTTTAAGTCACGGGGACGGATCCGGTTCAGTCACCGCTCTGAGTATACATAGTGGCTGATGTAACCGTGTTCCTGGCCCTGACTGACAGTCAACCCCAATGCAGAGCCAGTGTCAGTCAGTGCAGGGGGCAGTTACAGCCGCCGCTCTGTGTATACAGTGATTGAACCCACGCCGGCGCCCATGACAAACGGGAACCCTGTGGATGCGAACAAAGTTAATTTCCTCCCCTAAGCGCTTCAATAAGTGCAGGTACCGGGCAGGTTAGTAACGCTATTAACCCCATACCTGCAGGTGAATAGCGTTTTTTCTGGTGACAGGTTCCTTTCAAATCCTCCTAATGGTAAGTTAGTTGACAAGACTCCTACATCTCCAACATTCAGCTATCAGCTGTTCACACTGCAGGAACATGCTTTTTTTAATGGCACTATGTGATATAATATGCACCCCCTCTACTACTTGACCACCACAGTCACTTCCGATTACTGCATTTTGTGCCAGTAATAGTTTTGGATGCAACAAGTAGTATTCGCATATTAGGAAATATTATCCTTTTTATTAGCCATTTTATTGCTAAGAAATAGATCACATTATTCCACATGAGCAAAACCTAATAAAAAGCCAAAAAGAAGAGGATTTGTATCAAACTAAGATTACAGACACATTTACTTCATTGTGTGTCCATAAGGAGCAGGCAACAGCTTACTCTCAATGAGGATCCGAGTAATAATAGCTAATGCGCTCACTATAAGCTCCTAAATCCAAATCTCATCACATTTTCAAGACAAATTCACTTTACAGACTTTTGCACAAGCAGGACGCACCTTCAGCGTCCTGCTTCCATCAATGCACACTTCAATGGCCATAATGATAGGTCTATCTTCGAAGGATTAGAATTGACTCCTAGGATGATAGGTTACATGAAAGGCTGATCTGCTCAGGATATTGGGGCATTATAAGCATGTGCTAGGATCTAGGGATTATGTGAGATGAGCAAAGGTGCAATAAATTTAGGAGTGAAGCCTAGACTAGTGATTGATTTTGAGAGCAGCATGAAATTGAATATTTAAAGACAACAGCACTCACGTCATTAACCCCTTCACCCCCAAGGGTGGTTTGCACATTCATGACCGGGCCAATTTTTACAATTCTGACCACTGTCCCTTTATGAGGTCATAACTCTGGAACGCTTCCATGGATCCCGGTGATTCTGACATTGTTTTCTCGTGACATATTGTACTTCATATTACTGGTAAAATTTCATTCAAATAACTTGCGTTTATTTGTGAAAAAAACGGAAATTTGGCAAAAATTTTGAAAATTTCGCAATTTTCCAACTTTGAATTTTTATGTCCTTAAATCACAGAGATACAGCACACAAAAAACTTGATAACTAACATTTCCCACATGTTTACTTTACATCAGCACAATTTTGGAACCAAAATTTTTTTTTGTTAGGAAGTTATAAGAGTTAAAAGTTGACCAGCGATTTCTCATTTTTACAACACCATTTTATTTTTAGGACCACATCACATTTGAAGCCACTTTGAGGGGTCTATAGGATAGAAAATACCCAAAAGTGACACCATTCTAAAAACTGCACCCCTTAAGGTGCTCAAAACCACATTCAAGAAGTTTATTAACCCTTTAGGTGCGTCACAGGAATTTTTTTGAATATTTAAAAAAAAATGAACATCTAACTTTTTTTCACAAAAAAAGTACTTCAGGTTCAATTTTTTTTATTTTACCAAGGGTAACAGGAGAAATTGGACTGCAAAAGTTATTGTGCAATTTGTCCTGAGTACGCTGATACCTGATTTGTGGGGGGGAACGACTGTTTCGGCGCATGGCAGAGCTCAGAATGGAAGGAGCGCCGTTTGACTTTTTCAATGCAAAATTGGCTGGAATTCAGATCGGATGCCATGTCACGTTTGGAGAGTCCCTAGATGTACCTGGTGAGAACTTTGAACCCACAAGGGCTTTACAGAAGTTTATAACGTACAGCGGTACAATTAAAAAATCATATTTTTTCCACAAAAATGATCTTTTCACCCCAATTTTTATTTTCCCAAGGGTACCAAGGGTAACAGGACCTAAAAGTTATTGTGCAATTTGTCCTGAGTATGCTGATACCCCACATGTGGGGGTAAACCACTATTTGGGCGCATGGCAGAGCTCGGAAGGGAAGCAGCGCCATTTGACGTTTTTGGCTGGAATTGAGATCGGACATCATGTTGCGATTGGAAAACCCCTGATGTACCAAAACAGTGGAAACCCCCCACAAATGACACCATTTTGGAAACTAGACCCCCTAAGGAACTTATCTAGATGTGTGGTGAGAACTTTGAACCCCCAAGGGCTTCACAGAAGTTTATAACATAAAGCCATACAATTAAAAAATCATATTTTTTCCACAAAAATGATCTTTTCACCCTCAATTCTTATTTTTCCAAGGGTAACAGCACCCTAAAAGTTATTGTGCAATTTGTTCTGAGTACAATGATACCCCACATGTGGGGGTAAACCACTATTTGGGCGCATGGCAGAGCTCGGAAGGGAAGCAGCGCCATTTGACGTTTTTGGCTGGAATTGAGATCGGACACCATGTCGCGATTGGAAAACCCCTGATGTACCTAAACAGTGGAAACCCCCCACAAATGACACCAATTTGGAAAGTAGACCCCCTAAGGAACTTATCTAGATGTGTGGTGAGAACTTTGAACCCCCCAGTGCTTCACAGAAGTTTATAACGCAGGGGCGTGAAAATAAAAAATTCGTATTTTTTCCACAAACATGATCTTTTAGTCACCATTTTTTTTATTTTCCCAAGGGTAACAGGAGAAATTAGACCCCAAAAGTTGTTGTCCAATTTGTCCTGAGTATGCTGATACCCCATATGTGGGAGAAAACTACTGTACGGGCACACGTCGGGGCTCGGAAGGGAAGTAGTGACATTTTGGAATGCAGACAATGATGGAATGGTCTGCGGGTGTCATGTTGCCTTTGGAGAGCCCCTAATGTACCTAAACAGTGGAAACCCCCCACAAATGACCCCATTTTGAAAAATAGACCGCCTAAGGAACTTATCTAGATGTGAGGTGAGCACTTTGAACCCCCAAGGGCTTCACAGAAGTTTATAATGCCAGGGCATGAAAATAAAAAAATCGTATTTTTTCCACAAACATGATCAATTAGTCCCCAATTTTTTTATTTTACAAAGGGTAACAGGAGAAATTGAACCCCAAAAGTTGTTGTCCAATTTGTCCTGAGTACGCTGACACCCCATATGTGGGAGAAAACTACCGTATGGACACACGTCAGGGCTCGGAAGGGAAGTAGTGACGTTTTGGAATGCAGACTTTGATGGAATGGTCTGCGGGTGTCATGTTGCCTTTGGAGAGCCCCTAATGTACCTAAACAGTGGAAACCCCCCACAAATGACCCCATTTTGAAAACTAGACCCCCTAAGGAACTTATTTAGATGTGAGGTGAGCACTTTGAACCCCCAAAGGCTTCACAGAAGTTTATAATGCCAGGGCATGAAAATAAAAAAATCGTATTTTTTCCACAAACATGATCAATTAGTCCCCAATTTTTTTATTTTCCCAAGGGTAACAGGAGAAATTGAACCCCAAAAGTTGTTGTCCAATTTGTCCTGAGTACGCTGACACCCCATATGTGGGAGAAAACTACTGTATTGACACACGTCAGGGCTCGGAAGGGAAGTAGTGACGTTTTGGAATGCAGACTTTGATGGAATGGTCTGCAGGTGTCATGTTGCCTTTGGAGAGCCCCTAATGTACCTAAACAGTGGAAACACCCACAAATGACCCCATTTTGGAAACGAGAACCCCTAAGGAACTTATCTAGATGTGTGGTGAGCACTTTGAACCCCCAAGGGCTTCACAGAAGTTTATAATGCCAGGGCATGAAAATAAAAAAATCGTATTTTTTCCACAAACATGATCAATTAGTCCCCAATTTTTTTATTTTCCCAAGGGTAACAGGAGAAATTGGACCCCAAAAGTTGTTGTCCAATTTGTCATGAGTACGCTGACACCCCATATGTGGGAGAAAACTGCAGTATGGACACACGTCGGGGCTCGGAAGTGAAGCAGTGCCATTTTGGAATGCAGACTTTGATGGAATGGTCTGCGGGTGTCATGTGTGTTTGGAGAGCCCCTGATGTACCTAAACTATTGAAACTCCCCACAAGTGACCCCATTTTGGACACTAGACCCCCCCACGGAACTTATCTAGATGTGTGGTGAGCACTTTCAACCCCCAAGTGCTTCACAGAAGTTTATAACGCTCGGACGTGAAAAAAAAAAAAATCATTTTTTTCCACAAAAATGACATTTTTGCCCCCAATTTTTTATTTTCCCAAGGGAAACAGGAGAAATTGGACCCCAAAAATTGTTTTGCAATTTGTCCTGAGTAGGCTGATACCCTACATGTGGGGGTAAAACACTGTTTGGGCGCATGGCAGAGCTTGGAAGGGAAGGAGCACCATATGACTTTTTCAACTCAGAATTGGCTGGAATTGAGATCAGACGCAATGTTGCATTTGGAGATCGCCTGATGTGCCCAAACAGTGGAAACCCCCAATTCTAACTCCAACCCGAACCCCAACACACCCCTAACCCTAATCTCAGCCCTAACCCTAGCCCTAACCCTAGCCCTAACCCTAACCCTAACCCTAGCCCTAACCCTAACCCTAGCCCTAACCCTAGCCCTAACCCTAACCCTAATGGAAAAATGGAAATAAATACATTTTTTTAATTTTATTATTTTTCCCTAACTAAGGGGGTGATAACGGGGGGTTTGATTTACTATTTATGGCGGTTTTTATGTTTGGCGGCTGTCGCACGCTGAAAGACGCTTTTTATTGTAAAAATAGTTTTTGCATCACCACATATTGAGAGCTATAATTTTTCCGTATTTTGACCCACCGAGTCATTTGAGGTCTTATTTTTTGCAGGACAAGTTGACGTTTTTTTCGGTACCATATTCGGGCACGTGACATTTTTTGATCGCTTTATATTCCGATTTTTGGGACGCAGAATGAACAAAAACCAGCGTTTCATGAATTTCTTTTGGGGGGGTGCGTTTACACCGTTCCGCGTGCGGTAAAATTGATAAAGCGGTTTTATTCTTCGGGTCAGTACGGTTACAGCGATACCTCATTTAGGTCGTTTTTTTATGTTTTGTCGGTTTTATGCAATGAAAACTATTTTATATAAAAAATAATTATTTTTGCATCGCTTTATTCTACGAGCTATAACTTTTTTATTTTTTCGCTGATGATGCTGTGTGGCGGCTCGTTTTTTGCGAACAAGATGACGTTTTCAGCGGTACCATGGATATTTATATACGTCTTTTTGATCGCGCGTTATTACACTTTTTGTTTGGCGGTATGATAATAAATCATTATTTTTGCTTCGTTTTTTATTTTTATTTTTTAAGGGGTTCGCTAAATGGGTTAACTAATGAGACAGTTTTATAGGGCGGGTCGTTACGGACACGGCGATACCTAATATGTGTACTTTTATTGTTTTGGTTTTTTTTTATTTTCAAAAAATGAATTTATTGGGGAATATTTTTTTTTTTTTACTAATTTATTTGGCGATTTTTTTTAAAATTATTTTTACACTTTTTTTTATTTTTTTTTTACTTTATTACATAGTCCCAGGTGGGACATCACTGTCCTGTGACTGATCGCTGATCTGTCACATCACAGATCACTGTGACAGATCAGCAATCTGTCACAGGCATTGAAGCAGACTTCCTCATGCCTGCGCTTTGCAGGCACTGAGGAAGCCAGCTTCCTGCAGGCCCCCGAAGGCCCCTGTCGCCATCTTGGATTCGGGGGCCTGGAGGAAAGGAGTCCCCCGCAGCAGCGCTGCACATTGCGCTGCCGTGGGGGGCTCAGGGAAGCACGGAGGGAGCCCCCTCCCTGCCGATGCTTCCCTTTAACTCCCGGTACACCGCGATCATGTTTGATCGCGGTGTGCAAGGGGTTAACGTGTCGGGGGCGGTCCGTGACCGCCCCTGACACATTGTGCCAGGTGTCAGCTGTGATAATCAGCTGACACCCGGCCGCGATCAGCGGCGCTCACCACGTGGGCTTCTGATCGCGGTAGACGTACTATCCCGTCCATGGGCATAGGGGCCCGGGTCCCATGGACGGGATAGTACGTCTCATGTCAGGAAGGGGTTAATAGAGCTCATATACCTGAACACATTGACAATTGTAATACCAGAGAGGGAATGCTCGATTCAGGCTATAAGGTCCCTTAGGGTCTGCTCCACTACCAGCTAGTTAGAGGCGATATTTAAAATTTGAAGATATCACTTTTATGTATGCACTGCAAATACCAATTAGTTACAATCTAGGCTATGGTATACCCATTTCACTAAACGGTGAATGTCCCTTACACATCTACAGGGCACATCAATAGGCTACGTATGCATGAATATTGTTTTTTTATGGGCTATAGTCTCTCTTCTAATAGAACACTGTAGTTTACAGTGTCTCCTGAGGAGTCGCTAAACAGCGCAACAAAATGCGTCGAGACAAGAAACAGTAATTATATGTGATTTTTGTGAATCACATTAGTGATATGCAGGGTTTATGTTTTTGTGTTAGTCCAGAATTTTCAGGATCTGAAAAAATGTATTAAAAGCCAAGTTCTAATGATCCCTTCTCAGTCAGAATCCTATATTGAGGGATCTCTTTATCCATTCAGTGATCTCCTTGATTCAAGTCTATTTGCAGTAACAAAACAAAGGGTTGTCAAAATCTTGAAGGCAGAGAATACGGACATAGCATTACAGGAGTATAAAGAGCTCAATAAGAAGTGTAAAAAAGAAAATCAAGCTGGCAAAGTTAGCTACTGAGGCACAAATTGTCATTCATCATCACACCCTTGATAGGCCTCCCCCGCCCCCAGCGGTCAGTATGTAGTTTTCTCCATATTCTTACCACCCATACACATTACCTCTACAGACACTTTTCTCTTTATCCACCAGTCCGACAGAGCTTCCATGTGATACGTGGACACCTCAGCTGAGTCAATGTAGAGGTAGGCTATCACAGGTCTTTTCAAGTCCTCACATGCGTCATTCACTCTCGTCCCCATCCCAGGCGACACAGAGCGTTCAGGAGGGGTCCTCAGCAAAGACACTTCACTCCGTGGGTTTATTAATCCCATCACACATTCTCCATCCAACCAGAAGGTTCACTGTTGTGACAGTTCATTGGCAGACCACTCCACCACCATGGACCTGCATAGCAAGAACTTCGCTGCTCCCAGCTGCAGTCCAATGGTGCATTCGCTGCCGCCTCTTTTTTGCCACCACTTCTATTTGGGTCACCGCCCCCTTTGGGACACCACCCCTTTTAAGGGAACACCCCGTGGACTCCCCCCGGCACTCTCAGGCCCAAGTTCGCCCAGTACACTTATAGTAGCATAGTAATTAAGGTTGAAGGAAGACTTTAAGTCCATCTAGTTCAACCCATATCCTATCCTAACTTGCCCTAACATGTTGATCCAGAGGAAGGCAAAAAAAAACCCATGTGGCAAACAGTAAGCTTCACACTGGGGAAAAAAATTCCTTCCGGACTCCACATACGGCAATCCCTGGATCAATGCAATATTAAGGAAACTAATGTATATACCCTGTAATGTACTTTTCAAGAAAGGCATCCAGTCCCTTCTTAAATTTTATTAGGGAATCACTCATTACAACATCATATGGCAGAGAGTTCCATAGTCTCACTGCTCTTACAGTAAAGAATCCGCGTCTGTGATTATGCTTAAACCTTCTTTCCTCCAGACGTAGAGGATGCCCCCTTGTCCCCGTCACAGGTCTAAGAGTAAAAAGATCATTAGAAAGGTCTTTGTACTGTCCCCGCATATATTTATACATTGTAATAAGATCACCCCTAAGCCTTCATTTTTCTAAACTAAATAACCCCAGGTGTAATAACCTGTCTTGGTATTGCCGACCCCCTAGTTCCCTAATAACCTTGGTCGCTCTTCTCTGCACCGGCTCCAGTTCAGCTATGTCTTTCTTATACACCGGAGACCAGAACTGTACACAGTATTCTAAGTGTGGTCGCTCTAGTGACTTATATAGAGGTAAAATTATGTTCTCCTCATGAGCATCTATGCCTCTTTTAATGCATCCCATTATTTTATTTGCCTTTGCAGCAGTTTCCTGACACTGGCCACTAAATGTGAGTTTGTCGTCCACCCATACACCCAGGTCTTTTTCAGTGACAGTTTTGCCCAGTGTTTTACAATTAAGCACATAATTATACATCTTGTTCGTTCTACCCAAGTGCATGACCTTACATTTATCCCCATTAAAGCTTATTTGCCATTTATCAGCCCAAGCTTCTAGTTTACATAAATCCTCCTGTAATATAAAATTGTCCTCCTCTGTATTGATTAACCTGCAGAGTTTAGTGTCATCTGCAAATATTGAAATTCTACTCTCTATGTCCCCTACAAGGTCATTAATATGTTAAAAAGAAGTGGGCCCAAAACTGACCCCTGTGGTACCCCACTGCTAACCGTGACCCAGTCTGAGTGTGCTCCATTAATAACCACCCTTTGTTTCCTATCCCTGAGCCAGCTCTTAACCCACCTACACATATTTTCCCCTATCCCCATTGTTCTCATTTTATGTATCAACCTTTTGTGTGTCATTACATGGAAAATAATGGGCACCACAAAAGATGTATATGAAACATTAAAGATAAGGGGTGCTACAACTGACTGCACAAGGGAAAATAGTCAAATAGTAAGAGAAGCAGCTACACAGAATAATGGTGCACACCCAAACATGAAGGCAATAGAAATGTCTTTATTGAAACCAAAGTGCTGAATGATTTAAAACAATTAAAAAAAAAAACAAAGACAAGGTGACAATAAGCAGGGGAAGACATAATAGTCCCAATATTTATTATTGTGTATACAGGTATATACAAATGAGATCTCAAATGAGATGCCCCGCCAATCAAGTAGATAAGTGGTGTTTAATATAGTAGTACTCCCAAGATATATCCAATATGAGTAACAATGATTCTTAATATACAGAGGGTATATCATGCAAAAAAACAAAATATCAACATGATCAAAATACCAGCAATCAAATATGAAAAAATGCGATTGTATGTACAGAAAAAAATAGTCAATAACGACAAGTATTACCGTATAGTTAAAGTGCAGAGTATCAAACAACAGAATAATAATAATATATAATAATAATAATATTATATACAGTACAGACCAAAAGTTTGGACACACCTTCTCATTCAAAGAGTTTTCTTTATTTTCATGACTATGAAAATTGTAGATTCACTCTGAAGGCATCAAAACTATGAATTAACACATGTGGAATTATATAATTAACAAAGAAGTGTGAAACAACTGAAAATATGTCTTATATTCTAGGTTCTTCAAAGTAGCCACCTTTTGCTTTGATTACTGCTTTGCACACTCTTGGCATTCTCTTGATGAGCTTCAAGAGGTAGTCACCGGAAATGGTTTTCACCTCACAGGTGTGCCCTGTCAGGTTTAATAAGTGGGATTTCTTGCCTTATAAATGGGGTTGGGACCATCAGTTGTGTTGTGCAGAAGTCTGGTGGATGCACAGCTGATAGTCCTGATTAAATATTTCTGGAATTGAAAGAAAAAAGTCATGGCGGAGACAAGAAGAATTAGAGGTTGTAGAGAGGACAAGCGAGGCTTGATACTTTGCAGTGAGTTAGGTTTCACTGACATAAACACTGATAATGCTTATAATATTTCATTCGATGTAGTGGTCTTGCAACCCAATGCTGAAATCAAAGTGTCCTATATGAAGAGATAGAATTTTTATTGATCTCCTATGTGAAGAATATATCCAATGCACAAACCTTCCAGGAATATTAGTGAAAAGCAGGCTCTTAATGAACTGAGTTTAAACAGAGAACTACAAGTTATTATTTTACTTAAAACCCATACAGGTATGTATAATCATGGGTGGGCATACCATTGGTGCTACCTACCTGTGAAGCCGCACAGGGGTCCAAGAGGTTAGGGGTCACTTTCACCTCCAGCACCTTCTGTCACAGACACATACACGGATGTATTATGATAATGTACTGGACTGCAAAGGCCCCCCATATACTATTCTCACCAGGGGTCCTCTTCTGTCTAGGTTCACCAGTGTAAAATGAAGTACTAACCATTCTGCACACAATCTAATACAGCTTCCTTTTCATTTCCATTTATTTGTATTAGCTAAGAGTTTCTGAGTTCCCAGGTTTTGTAAAAAAATACTCTAAGATAGGCACAAATAAGCATCTTTATTAACGTCTGCCTGTCATATTTGAAATGTGGAATGAGTGCAAAGTTAGAAAATTATTAGGGCTATGTTTTCACACCTTGGGAATGGCTTCCAGAAAGCTAACCAAAGCAAGTAAGGAAGTAAGTAAGGAAGTTGCATTCAGCAAGTAGGGCTGTATTAGGCCGGGACCACACATGCGAGAAACATGGCTGAGTCTCGCTTGTTAATACCCGGCACTGCCGCCGGCACTCGGATCGGAGTGTGCGGCCGCATAGCAATACATGGAGCCCCAGGCTCCGCTCCCGAGTACCGATGGCAGTGTCGGGTATTAACATGCGAGATTCAGCCGTGTTTCTCGCTTATGTGATCCTGGCCTTACTCAGATTATTTCCTAAATTTGATGGCTAGCGGGGAAAGTCTAGATGAAGAAGTCTCAAGGAAAATGGCCCTGGTATGGATATAATGTAAAGTTTATGACATATGTGTTTATGTACTTTATGCCTTCTTTTTCAATTTATTTCTATGTCAGTGGAATTTTGCATTTTTTTAAAAACTTTTGTATTGATGACCAACGGTCAGGGAAGATTATCAATATAAAATCAGCAGTGGCTGGCACCTCCTAATCTTCTCCATTCAGCTGTGAAAGTGGCTGGCTGTAAACAATTAAGAAACTGGGTCTGAGCAGAAAAAGTAAATTAATGTGCATGCAAAATGTAATTGCATATGAACACATGACCTTTACACAGAGAAAACCAAAAGCAAAACACAAAACAAATATCCTGGAATAAAAAAGTAAAAAAATATATTGCAAAAATTGCATGAAGGTAGTAATAATAGTAATAATAAGGGTATTTAGTTAACATAATTTTGATCAAAATACCTTCATGCAATTTTTGCAATATATTTTTTTACTTTTTTATTCCAGGATATTTGTTTTGTGTTTTGCTTTTGGTTTTCTCTGTGTAAAGGTCATGTGTTCATATGCAATTACGTTTTGCATGCACATTAATTTACTTTTTCTGCTCAGACCCAGTTTTTTATTTGTTTCATTGTGCATTCTGTGCATATAAGGGTGTGACCGCCCTGTTTCTGAGTTGGAAAATCCATCCTGTCTGGCCTATGCTATTACTGGTGGTTCAGTCCCTCTGTCCTTGTTCACATTTACGTCACTTGACAAGTGGAAAGGTTTTAAATACAAGAGTTAGGACTGTCCCACAAGGGTTGCCGTGACGTGGCGGGATGGCTTCTACATTATTTTGATCAAAATTATGTTAACTAAATACCCTTATTATTACTATTATTACTACCTTCATGCAATTTTTGCAATATATTTTTTTACTTTTTTATTCCAGGATATTTGTTTTGTGTTTTGCTTTTGGTTTTCTCTGGCTGTAAACAATGTATGGAGCTATACACAACTGTTTAGAATTTGCTGCCTGGCACAGAACAGCTCCTATTCTTATATAAATGACCTATCCTAAGGACAGGTCATCTATACAAATGTACTGGACAACCCCTTTAAGCGTTTTTATTTTCTATCAGAGGGAGAGGGGCTAAACTGGGATTTTTTAAAAATCTTTTTGAGCCTTTCAATTCAAACACACAATTGAAAATAAAATTGCCTCAAAAATTGCTGAGCCATTATTAGGAAACATTATGGTCCAAATTTATCAAAGCAATTCTGCCAGAATTCTGATGTAAATTGCTTTGAAATGTCGTAACATTCTGATGCAAATTCAGGTTGCTAGAAAATGATGCATCTTTTGGCATTTGCCAAATTGAGCAGGACTGGGGCATAGTTTCTCTAATTCATGATGAGCTGTAGCGTTCCCTACCCCAGATATCTTACTCTTGCTTGCGACTGGTGTAAGATTTCTGACATTGGGCACGGAGGTGCACACCATTTATCAGACGCTTCTGATTCATGAAGAGGAGTGTTCTTTTTCATGAATCAGGGACATCTGAGTTAACCATGTCTCCTCGCCGGTAAGAAAATTACCAATCTTGATAAACCAAAGCCTATGTATTTATTACTGTAGATACAGTATAGAAAGATGTGTTGTGTCTAACATACATGTTTCCTGGCTTCTCACTTGCCACTAGGGACTTCACTTGATCCCAACTTGCTATCTACTGGCTGTACTCTTGTCAAATCCATCTTGACACAGATTCGGCAAGACGTGGTCGGCATTTCAGCGTGATTCAGCCTAAAAACTTCATTTTAGGAGAAAATGATTTCTACTTTTGAAAGTCAAGTACTTATTTATTTATGTTGCACCATATAGCGCCAAGATATTCGCTTCACAGACATTGTCAACACCCACAGTCTGTTACGTAAATATTTCTTTCGAGTGTTGGAGGAAACCAAAGTACCCAGAAGTAACACATGCAAGCAAATAGAAAGCAGACAAACTCCATGAAGATTTTAGCATTTGCCGTTCATGACCATTTACCATTTGACAGTAACTATTTAACCCATTCCTAACACCCAATGTGCATGTATGACACAGCGGGCACTGCATACCCGCAAACTGCCATATTTGTGCGGTGTGATAATATTAAGCAGAACCAACTTCATCATCACCTGGCGCCAGGTGTATAATATATTTGACACCCTACTGTAGCTGCTGCAATCAGTCCTAGCACCAGTCGCGCTTGTTTAATACCTTAGATGTCGCTGTCAATACTACCTCCATCTGGTTGGTTATTTGAGGGAGGGGGCCCCTCATTGACCCCATTGGAACTCTGTGGTTGCGAAGTAATGGCCTCGGGTTAAGCAAACCAAGGTGGACTTTTATTCCTGGCATAAGCAAGCTCTATTTCGCCTCCTGTCAGTCTATATCTTACAGGTCTAGTACCCTGCAATCAATATAAAGGTATGGTCTGCCTTTGCTTTGAGCTGGGCATTATATTGATGTGGTCTCCCTTAGCTGTGTGTCCACTAGTTGGGCCCAGTCCTTCTCAGTCCTTATCCACATGCATGTCACTGGACAAACGGTAAGCTTTTTAATATTAGAGTTAGGACTGTCTCAATTACGGTCACTGTGAAGTGGTGGGATGGCTTTTGTATTTTTTTATCAAAAAACATGCTAGCTAAGTATCGTATATTATTTTCATGCACTATGCTATTTATTTATTTACTGCATGATATTCAAATATTGTTTGTGTCTTTGATTTTTCCTGAAAACAATATGTATTGCAGGATGTAAGTCACAGTACGGGACTTCAACTTTCACTTGTCTGGCCTAAGTGATAAAACTGTCACGACTGCAGCCGCAGATGCGACCCAGCAGGCGCCTCCACGCCGATGGAGATCGGCGGGCATCCCTCGGGGACGCAATATGGACCCTCTATACCACAGAGGGGGACCCGGGCCTACCCGAACTAGGGAAGGGCAGCGACGGGGATTCTGTGGCAGCTGAGCATGTGGACAAGGACACGTAGGACTTGATGACACCGCACAACTTCAGGTATAAATAAAGTAAAGTTTACTTAAAGTAAAGTCACAGTACATAGACAAAACCTGGACACACAAGGTCATCAGGACACACGAGGTCATCAGGACATCAGGACACACGAGGTCATCAGGACATCAGGACACACGAGGTCATCAGGACATCAGGACACACGAGGTCATCAGGACATCAGGGTCACCCACAGGACATCAGAGTCACCGGCAGACATTAGACGGGAGTCGTTTGGTTCCAGACATCCAACACAACCTACAGGCACCACTGCAGTCATCCGGCTCCAGGCTCCAGGCAACGGTCATCAGGTTCTAGACTGCGGTCGTCAGGCTCTGGGCATCGGACCTAGGAAGGAACTCAAGCGTGATGGTACTAACACTGCAGGATTGCTGGGCCTGCATGGAGCTAGCACTGCATGGTAGTCAGAGCACAGCATAGTAGATGCTCAGCAGGAACACCGGTTACAAGAGTCTCAGAGTCACTGGGTGCAGGGCTCCAAACACAGAGGGATTCCAGGAACACAACATAGCAGACAGTTCAGACATAGTCAGTAGTCAGGAACAGGATAGGTACAGGATCAAGGATTCAAGCCTGGATACACCGCCTCTAGGCCAGGGCGAATTTAGACAGGGTCAGGTACAGGATCAGGGATTCTGGCCCGGACATACCGCCTTCGGGGCAGGGCGAGGGAACAAGACAAAGCAGGAATCAAGGCAGGGAATTTGGTACCATAATCGAGACAGATGAGGTCCACAGACACGACACACACATAGCAAAGTCCAGTAGCTTTGTGAGTTGTGAGTGGCTCTGGCCCTGCCCATAGGGCAGAGTGAGTTTATAAAGGAGCTGCCCCTCTGCAATTGGCTCAGGACAGCATTTCAAGTACACACACTAGCCCTGATAAAAGCAGGGGAGGTGTGGCTGCGCACGCCCTAAGCACACACAGAAACCACTGCAGCACAATCAGTCCAGGAACTGCAGCTTAGAGCACCTGGCCATGGCTGCCAGCCAAGACACACGTGAAAAGTCATGCACCAGCTGCAAATGACCTCACAACCCACGGACAGCTTCCACAGCGGCGACCAGGGACCGCACATGCGAATGGTCCAGCAGCAGAGCAAAGACCTAACACCACATGTGCAGCTACGCAGCAGAGCAGGGAACTGAGCAGGCTCCATACAGGTAAAAGCCAGCAGTATCCCAGCTCAATTAGGGGGAAAGGAGTAAGGGTTAAAGCAAAAAACATGCATTGTCACGCCGACAACCAAATACAAACAGAACGGCATGACAAAAACAAAGAAAAAAAGTCCAAATAGCATTCTAAAAATATAATAAAAAATATAAAACAAAATATGGACAAACTCTGTTTTCATGTAAAACAAAAGAAAATAAAAAGGGCACATTATTGTTATTTCCGCGACTGGAACAAACTGTGCTATAAAACTATCCTATTGATAACCCAAATAACAGTAATTTTAATTTTTTATTTCATAAATTAATAGTACACATGAAAGTAAGCAACTTTGCAATATCTCTTATCTTATCTGCTTCTTTCTCCTGGACTGATCATTTATTCTCAAAATTCTCAAATCATGGGAATAAACTGTCCTCTTCCTCTCTGAAGAGACAATTTGCATACTCAATTCATAGATAAACTCTATATTTGGTGAATGCAGATGTTACATTACTGATATAGGAGATGACAGTTACTACCAATAACTATATGTTTGGGGGTAGGGGAGAGGCAGAGCTAGAGGCAGAGATTCTCCCTCCCCTATGTATATACAATTTAAGGCCTGTTTCACACTTCAGTTTTTTGAGTCAGTTAAAATCCGCCAAAAAGGCGGAAAACGGATCCGTTCCTAAATGATGTGAACGGATGCCACCGGATCCGTTTTTTTGACGGATCCGCTGAATGAAGAATTTTAAAGGAACCGCTGCCCGGGAAGGGGGGGGAGAGAGAATTTTTTTTTTCCTCTGTCCGCAAGAAATGATTTCAGGGTTAAATTTCCTCCTGACTTCATTCCTCCGGGCATGCGCTCTATAAAAATGCGGATACTGCAGTACAAAAAACGTTACATGGTCCGTCCAGGCATCTCGGCGGACCCAAAAAAATTGACGGATCCGCAAAAAAAACGGATCGAACGGATGGCCATCCGTGAAGATACGCCGGTAATGCAAGTCAATGGGGAAAAAACGGATCCGCCAAAAAAAATGGCGGATCCGTTTTTTTTTTGCAAAAACGGCGGATTTTGACTGATGGTCAAAAACGAAAGTGTGAAACAGTAGCAGCTGTCATCTTCTATCTCAGTTATGGGAAAGTTTTACCAGTGAATTCAGATTCTTGAGCAGGAATGATCAGTCCAGGAGTTGCAAGAAGCAGAACTCTCCAACAAGATATATTACAAAGTTTTTATTTTCATGTGTGCTATTGATTTACGAAAATAATTAAAACAACAGTAAGGCCGGAGTTACTCTTGCAACTGCAATGCGAGAAACTCGTGCCTCAATACCCGGCACTGCCACCGGCAAGCATGACCAGAGTGTGTGGATGTGGAGCGCCCCTCACTCACCAGGGCCATGGGGTACTCGGTACCGGGCCGGTTGATCTTCTCAACGGGGAGTCGTCACGACAACAGTGACCCGGTCCGTGGCCCTGGGGCTCCATTGCAAAGGGGGTTGTTGTTTCAGTGTGCTGATGGTGGTGAAAGTTTATAAGTGATTCGTGACGCCACCTGTGGTGTTCGGCAATAGAGATGTAAGCCGACGCTGCAGACAGATCCTCTGGGACAGATGGTGTGGTGCAGCAGTGATGTTATAGCCCTCCACAGGCAGGGCTGTAGTACCAGGGCAGTGTAGGTGAAGTAACACTTAGATGGTGTAGTGTCAGGCGCAAGGGATGTAGCAGTGCTGGGCAGGTTGGCGCCGGAATAAGCGGAGGACACCAGGGCATATAGTTCCAAAGCTTTACTCACAGTCTGTTGCAGGTACAGGTGCCCGTATCCGTGCCGTGTCCTCCGGGTCAGGAGCTCAGCCAACTTCCAGGCAAGATGAAGTACTCCTTTCCAACACTCCGCCAACATATGTGCCTTTTCTGAACGTCTCCTCTTATAGCGCCTAAGAATGAACTACTTAGACACTGTCAGATGTTCCTATGAACTCTACTTGTACGGCAGACAGCTGTAGCCTGCTTCGGGGACTCCTTGCTACTAAGTCCCGGCTCACTAATATGTTGCTGTTGTGCCCCCAAGTCTTGTGTGGGAATAAAGTGGTCATTACTTCTATTCCTCCGGTGTCTGCTGCAGGACTATTAGTATCCGTACAACCTCGGGGACCAGACTCCGGCCTTGTGCTTAGAACTTGAAAAGGGTTCTCCTCTAACCCTTGTCCTTGTTCCCTTATTCTCCTCACGTTCCGTGCTAATCCTTCTTTCCAATGGAGAATCAAGCTTCCTTTCTCTGTCTCTTTCCTGTGCCAGCAGACCCAGATCACTGTGGCCTGCTGCAGCACTTCCTCCTTCCATCCCTCTCCCGGGGATCTTCTCTTTCTCACACACCGTCCATCTACATCCTCACTCTCTGACTGAGTGCAAGGACTGACTGACTCAAACTCTTCCCGCTCTTTTAGGTGAACTAAACTCCACCCACCTCCTAGCACGTTTCGTGTTCCAAGCAGGGAGCCACCAAGGGGTGCTGTGCTATACTCCAAGCAGGGAGCCGCCGAAGGTGCTTTGCTACACTACTTTGTGGTGTGGGGTGCAGGTGTTGGAGCGTGGTCAGGAGTCCCCACCTTACCTGGATGGTGGGGTACCACGCCTCAGGAGGAGGTGCAGTACCTCTGTGGCGACTAAACCCTCAGGGTCACCACAGCTGCATATATTTCTATGCAGCTGAACGCTCCGGTCTTGAGTGTCGGCGGCAGTGTCGGGTATTGCGGGTGTTGATGCGAGAGCCAGTTTCTCGCATTGCAGTTGCAAGTATGGCCTCGTCCTTACTCTCTAAGTGTTGAATTCCCTGAGGGGTGTAGTTTCCAACAGGAAGTCATTGGGGTGGTTTTCTGCTGTTGTGATTCCTTGAGGCCTCTGCAGGTAGCACCTGCAAACTATTCTAGTCAAATTTACGCTCCAAAAACCAAACAGCTTTCCCTTCTAAGCCCTGCCACAATAGTTTTTGACCACATATGGGATATTGGCACTTTCTAAAAGAATTGCATTACAAATCATAGATTACATTTTCTTATATTATCCCTTTGAAAAAAATTGAGGCTAAACCATCAATTTCATGTAAAAAATGTAATTTTTCATGTTCACGTCCAAATGTTATAAAAAAATGTAATTTTTCATGTTCACGTCCAAATGTTATAAACATTTGTGAAACAGCTGTAAGTCCAAAAGGTTATCGCTTCTTGGGGCTCTGTAAATGGAACATGGCATGCACAATCTATTCCAGACAAATTTGTACTTCCAAAGCAAAAATAGCGCTCTTTCTCTTTCCAAACAGTAGTTTTTTTTTTTTATAACATTTGAGGTATTGGCACATATAGGAGAAAGGGTACAACAAATTATAGGGTTTATGCTCTCCTCTTACCCCTTGTGAAACTGAAATATTTGAGGTTAAGGCAGCATTTTCATGAACAAAATTTTTGGTTCTCACAGTTGAAGTGCACCTCTGATGAAAATTACAGACCAGTCCATTCTTTGTAGGTGGCAAAACTTGCAAAATTGGCAGTGTATGAAATACTTATTTTCCGCACTGTATAGCACAAGCAATTGGATGATCACATAAAAGTTCAAATCACCCCGTTTTGCCTCATTAAACTGCAACATCAAAACATCGTATCTACCCCAAAATGGTATCAGTGAAAACATAAGCTCAGTGCACAAGAAAAAAGCCCTCACTTAGAGCGGTATCCCGAAAAATGAAAACTTTATGGGTCTCAGAAAATGGAGACAGAAGCAAACACTTTTTTTTTTTTTTTACAAATTTCCTTTTTTTTTCACTACTTAAATAACAAAAAATGATGTTACCAGATCAGTTTTACCATATAACGAACATGGTAAATTTAAAAAAGCAGTAAAACAGTTGTGAAATTGCAATTTTTTTGTGGAATGGTGTCATTCAGAAGTATAACTCTTCTTGCAAAAAAATAAGCCCTCAAACAGCTATATTTATGGAAAAAAAAGTTATGACCCTTGGAAGAACAGGAGGAAAAAACAAAAATGGCAAAAAAAAACACACAAAAAAGCAGAAAATGGCCATGTCATGAAGGGGTTAAAGAATAATCGTCATTTTAATTGTTATATAATAAATCAATAATACATATGAAAATCAGTAATTTATAATATACTGTATGTAATCAGAGAAATGTGATTCTAATTCTGTTTTAATGGTTAAAATCTGTATTCAGTGAACACAGATGTTCAAATTACTCATATAGATGGTGACTGTTGGTGCTTCTAAAATTCTATGGAGATGGGAGAAGAGAGAGGAAGTCACAGACATTCTACTGCAAGTCTTTCTGGAATGACAGATCTCCATAGAAATTTCTGAATAACAACTGATGTCTCCTATCTCAGTATTGAGAAAGTCTGCATTCACTGAAGACAGATTTTAATGAGCATATTGAGAATTCTGGCAAAGAAAGATCAGTCCAAGAGGAGATAGAAGATGATTTCTTTAATAAGATATTTTCATGTGTACTATTGATTTACGAAAACAATAAAATAAAATGATGGTTTCCTTTTAATTTGATAAAGGAACAAGGAGAAAAGCAAACTGAGGAGTGGTATGGGGGATCTTAGATATAAGGATATAAATATCTAATTTGAAAAATCCTAAAATTTTCAGAAGTGTTGTCTCACCTTTGAGACGCTGGTTTTGTACAAATCCATTCACTTAAATTGCATTTTACTTTATGGAAGACTCGTGACAAATGCACTGCATGTAAAGGTTGACGTTTTTACTATAGCAGAGAGGTATTACACAGCAGTCAGCAGCCCGAGTGAGAGCCAGGTAATGCCGCCTCTTTGGTTTCTTATTTAGCTTCCACCTTGCTTGGGTGTGAGTGGGGGGAAAGGTTGGGTATTCGGCAGAAATGGTGTAGGGCAGATAATATGACCTTCTTATCTTTTGCTGGGTAGTGACTCATTTGCAGTCTGATTTATTTGTATAATATTACAGGGGATAAACCGAAAAGAATGAACTGGAGTATAAGTTGGTATGCATGCAAAATAGGAGCATGTTCACACTGGCCATAAAACAGACAAAACCTAAAGAAGAAAGAAAAGTAACATATACCCTGCTGTAAGTAAAAAAGTAAAAGCATCAATGCATATAAATAAAATGGTGTAATTAGTAACTACTGTTTTTGATTAAAAAAAGCATAACAGCCATCCCACCAGCGTTAAGGTGTACCCAAATTCGGGATAGTCCTGACCTCTAGTGCTAAAACCTTACCTTGTGTCATAGTGACGTCAGAGTGAATAAGGGATGAGCAGGATCAGGTCCCAAATATGGATACATAGCAAATGCAAAACTATGCAAACGTAATGTCCATCTCCAAGAAAGCGAGGCCACACTCTTACCTGCACTAAATGCAGAAACTTGAAACTAAATCAAAAAAATGAAGGGGTTATCCTGCTTTAGACTACAAGTCTGCAATTGTAAGCAGGTTGCGGGATGCAGTGATGCAATAACGGCAGAGCAAGGGTTAGCAATTTAATTGAACAGTAAAGATACTCCTCGCAGGGAGATGAACAGTTAAATTTCAAATGATAAGGCAATAAACAACAAGAATGTGATAACAGTTCACTCAATAAACTTATCGTGTTCGTGGTTACCTCTGCCGCAGATGATCCAATGAGAGTTGTAGTCTCAGTAGCAGCCGGTGCAATGTCCTCAGGGAAAATTCAACAGCTCACTGTATATCTTCTGGTGGCAACGGGGCAGTCTCCGATTTTACCCATTGAGTCAATTAGTCCATAAAGTTGTGCAGCCAAAGTCAAGGGAGCGACGAACAGTCTATTTGCAAGGTCTATTATTTGACAGACCCCCCAGGAAGAAGCTTAAACATGAAACGCGCGTCGAGCCTTGGGCCACACCTGCAGGTTATGAATTTACCCTTTTTTTACCTATTGACTCTGGTTTTATCTCCACAAATTTACCTGGTGTCTCCTTCTTATTAGCACTATGCACTTTGTTATTCAATAGGTACTTTAGTATGCTAGTCTTTCAGCCAGATGAAACAATGACTTCCTTGCAATGGATTATATGTATAAGAATGGGTCTGCAGTAGACTTTGGTTGATATACATTTTTTGGCATATATTTTAAGTTTTAACCTACTGGTTTTTGAAAAATATATTTATTTACTTACTCAGTAATCAGTATATTTAAGAGTGGTAACATGCCTGTGTGTGTTGTCTCTGCATTCTTTTCCCCATGTGTATTCTGATTGTACTCCAATTGTTTTTCAAAAGAAAGTTTTCTTAAAGAATTTGTTCTCAATAAAATTGATTCTTTAGTATATGTGGCAAAGTCTTCTGTTTATATGTAGGATAAGTATTTGCAAGGGATGTCTGTGATGTGCTGTCCGGCAAAGAGGGCCACCATGAACAGTTCTGAACATGGACCCCGTTCCTATGCTCGTGCACGGCACTGGACTTAATGGAGCCCACGGCTCTTCCTCTGCTGCTGGGCTCAGAGGCATGCTCGAGTACAGCCTACCGCAGCAAGTTGTGGGACTGCTGCACAACCAACAGAGCACTCGGCGCACACTTCTGCTCAGTCACCGCCAGCGGGAAACTGCCTGTTGCTGCATGCACTTTTTCCATGTGCCATGCCCCCTGCTTCCGGGTGACAAGTTCTGTCCGCTGTCCTAACTTTCCCCTGGACAACCTGGGACGCAGCCTCGACAGTTCTGGACCTGGCGCAGTACAGCTGTCAGCAGCCCGGTCTTCCTTCTTACACAATCACTCAGTCACACCGGCATCTCACACGCCTTCTCAGTGGCACCCTACTGACTGCATTCACCCCACTGTTTCCCCATTGTCAGACCATCTCTCTGAGCTCTATTGTGCTCACTGCCAGCTCTGCTCCCAGAGAGGCTTCACCTGTCTATAGGGATGCGCTGCCAGATCCTGCAAGAATTTAACTCTGCTGTGTCCTACAGTGTTTGCCTTCCCCATTCTATCCCTAGGCAGCAGTGGGTTTATTAGGCAGCTTTTCTCACCTCTCCTTTCCCAATTGTTGTTTCCCAGTTGCTTGTCTTTGGATCCTATGGGTGCACGTTTGTTCTGTCTCTTCTTTTATCGACCCGGCTTGTATACCCGTCCTGTCTGACCTCTTTGCTCCCGACCTCAGCTTTATACTCTTATCATGTGTTGCGTGCCCTGACCCCAGATTGTCTGACTACATCTTCATCCTGCTGTACATCGTGCCGGTATATCTGACCTTCTAGTCAGCTGCTGCAGACCCAGGAACTGCACTGGAGTGGTACCTAGTGACAACCTGCGGCCAAGCCCATATTCACTATCAGAGGCTCTAATGAATACCAGGTAGTCTCTTAGTTATGCTTGGCCTGTGGTGCAGTGGGTCCACATCCACCAGCCTTACACACTCTATTTGACTTCAGACTTTTGAAACCTCACAGAGTACATATTCAATGCTGTGATGATTCTCTGGAAGTGGACCGATATATGACCACAGGTATGCGATTTGCATACTTCCTGCAACATTCCAACTAGACATGTCCGACTTCGCTCAATGCAATTGCTCAATGCACTCGCATTGAGCGCGGCTGCGAATGCGTAGTTGGCACATAACCACATGCCTGCAAATTGCATACTTGCTGTCACACGCCTGATGCTCCCGGCAGCGGAAAATCCTCACAGCGCCCAACGTGCACAATATGAGGATTCACAAGTCTTCAGTGACATAGAGTGATTGCAGACTTGCAGCCTAAGGCCGGACAAGCTCTTTAATCAATTAAAGTAGGAATGACCTGCTAGAGAAACCAGTAATAAAAAAAAATCCATTTGCACTCAGAAATAGAATGCTTCATAATTTAGAAAGTGAATCTGGTGTAATTTTGTACCTGTTTGGGAGAATATTTGCATCATTTATGTTTTTCACACAATATACTGAATGTTTTAAGAATTAGTGCTATAATAAAATCATAGAATAAAACATATTTATAGGGCTTAGGCCTGTTTCACACTTCAGTTTTTTCTGTCAGTCTAAATCCGCCAAAATAGCGGAAAACGGATCCGCAGGCGGACTGACAGAAACGAGGGACAGCGGATCGGCGGATGTACGGATCTGCCGATGGTAAAAATTTAAAGGAACCGCGGCAGGAAAATATTAAAAAAAATAAAAAAATTAATACTGGTCATCTCGCGGGATGGGGCTGGAGATCGCACGATGAGAGATGTGGAAGATCGCGCGATGAGAGATGTGGGGCTGGAGATCGCGCGCGAGGAATGGAGGATGCGGGTAAGGAGAGAGAGAGAGAGAATTTTCAACCAGCAGCGACACTTGATTCATGGTTAAAAGGCAAAAATGCGGATCCGGACTGCAAAAAAAGTTGCATGGTCCGTTCGGTGATCTCTGCGGACGCCAAAATTTTGGCAGATCCGCAGAAATACGGATGCAACCGACAGTCATCAGTCAATATCTGCCAATAATGAAAGTCAATGGGGAAAAAAACAAATCCGCAAGGAAAATTGGCTGATCCGTTTTTTTTCACAAAACGGCGGATCTTGACTGATTGTGAAAAACTGATGTGTGAAACAGGCCTTAGGGTTGGAAGGTTTCGTAATTTTGTTTGTATTTTTTGGAATTGAGCCTTTCTTGAATTAATGATGAGTAAAAGGACCATGAACTTTCCATTTCCCAAATGTCTGCCAAGATCTCATGCACAGTTTTAATAAGTTCCTGTAATTCATACAAACATTATGTATTCGGGAAATACTGTGTGTTGTAATTCTCTTGTTTTGTCACAATAGAACAGAGAACCAAGCATATCAGCACTCGAACGTAACCTGGAAAATAACATATTTTACGTATATTAATATCATATCTCTGTGTAGTACGAAGGTCAAGTGAGAATCTACAGAAAGATCTCAACTCTGTAGGGAAGAAATCTGCTGTGTGTGATGAGCTTTAGATAACTCCAGTTATTATTTATTCATTTGACTCTCTGATATCGTATGATAAAGCAAGTGGTGGGGTGCTTAATTTATAACTTTAAATAGACCAAAGATAAAAGATCAAATGTATAACACAAAAGAGACTAACAGCATATAAAAAATACAAGGTGTACCTGAATCGATTAGTCAAATCCAAGTGACAAAACAATTAAGAACTCTAGTCCCACCTATCTAATTAGCCCAATCTAATACTTCTGAATCCTCACTGATCTCGCTCGCTGTGATTCTACAGTGCTGGCGCTGGTAGTTGCCGATGATATGCAGTGGTGTAACTTGAACAGCATGGACCCCAATTATTGCAAGTCTTTAATAGCATTGGTATTTTCATAAAGGCCAAAGGGACTTTGGGGGGCCCCCTAGGCTCCAGACCCCTGATGCGACTGCAACCCTTGCACCTACAGAAGTTATGCCCCTGATCATGTGAGTGCAAGTATATGATTTGCATAAATGTGATCACCTGCTAACGTGACTTGCACGTCTCAATACAAGTGAAACTAGTCAAGCCCAGTACAATTAGTCGGAATGTAATGGGAGGTGTGTAAATTGTGTACTTGTGCTCACGTGATGATCGCTCCCAATGCTGAGGCACTGGAGAATCCTCACAATGTGCGCTATGAGGATTCAGAAGTCTGAAGTTACATGCACTTTAACCTCAACCCTGTTAACGATCAGCATGGTGGTATTATTATAGCTGTGTATGCTGGTAATATTTGGCTATGGTTTGCTGGTATTTCTCTGTCATATTGCAATGTTATCATGTTGATCTTATAATTATTTCATCTTATATAGCGGTATTATTGGTATTATTACAAATATTGGTCTTGTAATAAATCTTGGTTTCCTCCAGGCAGGGTAAAATTAGTAATATATCTCCATTTCGTGCTCGGGAACGAGGACAGCATGAGCCTGTGCGATTAAAAATACCAGGGCTGAATTTCAGTCCCAGTCCGTCCCTGGTGACTATGGAATATGATGTCCACTACATGATTTGTGATGTGCAAAGAATTTAGTGGAGGAGACTACACTTGGGGTACAGAGCAGTCGCTGATGGTGTCGGTCCTATCCCATGTACTACATGTGAGTGATGATGTGGTGAATATTGGGGCAGTGACGTTAGTCTGGGAAAGCCATATGACAAATGGCCATAACATCACTGTCACGATGAGAAAGAATTGGCATCAGGACCATTTGACCCAACTCCTGGCAAAAGAAAAAATAGGATTAACTCTTAGAGAATCTGTCACCCTTTTGAGCTTTTTGAGTTATGAATATGGGCATACAGGTTGTATACAGGTGAAATAAGTCATACCTGTATGCCTCCTTGATGTGGATAATCATCTTTTATACATTCAATCTTCCAAGCTATGGGGTGTAGGCTGCCTGGAAGATAAGACTGCCATCAGTCTTCATTACACATTACATTACAGTCTTCATTTTCCTCCCCTTCTCATCATACGTCCCTTTCATGTCATGTGCGCGGCCGAAGATCATGCGCATTCTCCCTTCTATGGGCATTGTCTTAAATTTTGATATACGCAGGTGCCAGAGAGTCACTGTAAATTCCAGTCCCAGTGATCTCCAGCAAAAAGTGAAGGTGAATTCCCATTGCAGAGGAGAGATGGCAGGCAGAATGCGCATGCCCAAATTTCCAGCCACACACATTACGTGAAAGGGACGTCTGAAGAGATGGGGAGGAGAAAACTTGTATAATGAAGTCCAGAGGCAATATTATCTTCCAGGCAGCCCAGGCCCCATAGGCTGGAAGATCGAAGGTATAAAAGATGATTTTTATTTACCGTAAAAAGGCCATATCCAGGGTTCATACAGGTACGACTAATTTCACAACCTGTATGCCCATATTCATAACTCAAAAAGCTCAAAAGGGTGACAGGTTCCCTTTAATTCCTTGCCATTTGTAACATTCACTACTGCAGACCAATATTAAAATAATAGTCCCAGCAGCATGAACAGAATATAAAGAAGATACAGACACAATGAATAGGGTTTATTCATTTTAATTCTTATCTCCTAGCAAATTTAGTATAATTTAATCATCCAGTGCAATTTATAGGATTTACTGCATAAAAAGGATGTGACCTAGAGGAAGGCGAAACAACCCCATGTGTGGGGAAAAATTCCTTCCTGACCCCAAGTGCTGGCGATCGGCTAATCCCTGGGTCACTGCAGTGTCGGCTCTGGATTGGCCCTGTCACACCTTTACATGAGATATTTTATACATTTATACATATATTTCTATCTTTATATCTAGACTATTAAGGATTTTTAATGTATTTTAAATATATATATCCTTTCTTACCTATACTTATCCTTTTGTTAGCTATATTTACCTACATTTATTCTTTCCTACCTATACTTATCTTTTTTTCTTATTTTTATTGAGTTTGAAATAGAATTGTCCAATCTTAACTATATTTACATATACTTATCCTTTTTACCTAGACTTATCTTTATTTATCTATACTTTTACTTTCTTACCTATGCATATGATTTTTTACCTATACCAATCCTTTTTTCCTATACTTATCCACTTACCTACTCTTATCCTTACTTACCTATACTTATCCTCTCTTACCTACACATCGTTACTTTAATAACAGTGAGAACATACATAGTTAATGCTTAATTTGAAAACTGAACCTCACAAGAAATGCCCACTTAGTATTAATCCCCCTCAGGAGGATGATGCACCATAGATCAATAATAATTTCACTTTGATGGTAACCCAGGATTCTAACAGAGACCTGGTGCCACACAATGGTACATATAAATTACAAAAATACACACAATGACACATGATTAAAAAGAAGGTACCAGACCAATTAAAGGGACCCAAAATTATGGAAACACAACACTGAGGGTATCTTGCAAAAAGCATTTCAATATGATACATACATGAGAAGTAACCGATGTAAAAATAGGGAAACATTGCCTGCTCTTAAATAATAGATCGCCACAAAGCATATACAATGGAAGGGCTATCTAGCCCATTGTCCTAGTGGCATTCCCTCCCCTATGATGTCAATATTCCCATGAAAAAAAGAACAAAAATAAACCAAAATGGTTAAATTGGGTGAGAAAGTGGGGGGGGCAATCACCAGTAAATAAAACTGTCCTCAGACAAACTAATAAGCACAGTGACCCCACTACCCAATAAATATTCCCTACCAATGTCCTTAGTTACATATGAAAAATGCTGGCAAGAACATAATTGTTGCTAAAATGACATACCGCAAAGTCAGTGGTGCTTCCCTGGCATCTCCTATCCCCCGACGCGCGTTTCGCACTGCTTGATCATGGAGGCTTGTCAGAGAAGGGGGCTGGGCCCTTTTTGTATAAGAAGCCCGCATACATGATTAGCCGATAATGCGATGTAACACCTAATTAAAATAACATCCACCCTGTGTCTGATTGTTGCTCTTGCGTATAATATGTCGCTCACATGAAAATATCCCACGGCGCTTGTCAAGAGTCAACCCCATCTTCCTCCTGCGCCTGCGTTGTAAAGGTCCTGTGCCATAAGAACAAAACTTACATCGGCGCATGCCAGAGTCACATGATCTCAGCCAGCCAATGGGAGGATTAAACCGCGGTCACGTGGTCCCGGTAATGCCAGGTCCTACAGGACAGCGGGATAACGTGGAAACACTACAGACCGCTAAATACTCCTCAAGGCGATTCAAAATCCTGGCATGCGCACTGTTTCTAAATGGCATCTGAGTAAAATTCAGAAAATGGAGGGGATATTTGGGAATCCAATCTGAGAATTATATAACAATATAGCTGCTGGAGCAACCACTGACATGTTACATCATAAATATATTAAACATTTTACTTGGACAAATAGCCCTATATAGTTCCCATAAATATGAATAAATAAATAAATAACATATTTAAACAGTTATACAATCCCCAATTTTAAATACATAGTGGATTGTCCCCTATATAGTCCATTTAAATAGAGGCATCATATAGAATGACTCATCCGTGGGAGAAGAACCACCCCTATTGAGAACATTATATAATAGAAACTCCCCACATGTAGAATAAACATGAAACAATGCTTATCAAAAAAACATATTCAATGACATCACACCAAAAACAGAATTAACAAACAATGTGAAAAAAGGGAGAAAAAATTCCAAAGTTAGAATTCTTGCCCTCCTATCAACCATCTTCACACCACCACCAAAAAGGGGGGGAGAGGAGGAGGAGGGAGAAAAAATGACACGTGTTGGAATGGTTCTAGGCGGGAGCAGATCTTCATCCAAAACGATCCAACCAGATCAGAATGAGTCCTTCAGTAGAGGTAGACAAATAGATCCAAAACAACCAGTCACAGGGTGATAATGAACTGAAATTAAAAAAAAAAACAATTAAAACCAAAATACCAAAAAACTGTAACTAAAACAAAAATAACATAAAAATAACATAAATACCCCCAAATTTGAATTGCCTGGATAATTAAAGATATGCGCTAAATCCGAAACTCTCATTTAGACCTTGTGGTGCCAATGTCCCCAATCGAAAAATCCATTGACATTCCTTTTTGGAAAGTCTAGTAAACAGATCCCCCCCTCTAGGCCCCAATTCCACTAAATCAATTCCTTTCACAATTAACTGGCTAGAGTTACAATTGTGGTATTTCTTGAAGTGCCTCAGAAGTGTTTTCAAAGAGGTTTCATCTGTTGTGGTCTTTGCTTTGTCAATGTCCAAACAGTGTTCCCGCACCCTTACCTTGAGTTCTCGGGTTGTCATACCTATGTAGATCTTACCACAGGAACATTCTGCATGGTATATGACTCCCCTGGATGCACAGGTAATATGTGCCCTTATATCAAATTTCCTTGAATGATCAAATTTAAAAAAGGAAAATCCTTTTTGCATGTTGGCACAACCTTTGCAAAGACCACATGGAAAGAATCCTTCACGTTTGAAATTCCTTTTTGATCTCTCCCTCCCCTTTGGATCATACGCACTATGGACCAAAATATCTCTCAAATTTGGAGCCCTCTTGGCCACTAGAGATGGAGATACTGGCAAACATTTTCTAAGGACCAGAACATTAAATTGACCGATAATTTTGGGCGCAAAATCAATTTTCTTGATTTGTCAATTTCAGTACTCCCAAGTGGCCACATATCCACTACCATTTATCAGAAGCCCACATCAACGAATTCCTTTCTGCACACCTCATCGGCCCATCCCAAATCGACAATATCCGGAATACCTATTGGCCAGTTTTTGCGTGCCAAACGGATTTGTTCGGAAGAATTTCAGTTTGAGGAACAATCGAACAGTTTAAAAGAGCGATTTCTAGACCGTGGTTATGGCCATCGAGCCATACAGAGAGGGTATAGGAGAGCCAAAAATACGACAAGAGACCAACTGCTACATAAAAATTTGCCCATTGAAATTCAGAATGGGATGGATAATCAGGTAAGATTTATCACGAATTATAATAATAGATGGGCTGATCTCAGGAAAATCATTGAGAGGCATTGGGAAATTCTCTTCACGGACCCTGTCCTTAGAAAATGTTTGCCAGTATCTCCATCTCTAGTGCCAAGATGGCTCCAAATTTGAGAGATATTTTGGTCCATAGTGCGTATGATCCAAAGGGGAGGGAGAGATCAAAAAGGAATTTCAAACGTGAAGGATTCTTTCCATGTGGTCTTTGCAAAGGTTGTGCCAACATGAAAAAAGGATTTTCCTTTTTTAATTTTGATCATTCAAGGAAATTTGATATAAGGGCACATATTACCTGTGCATCCAGGGGAGTCATATACCATGCAGAATGTTCCTGTGGTAAGATCTACATAGGTATGACAACCCGCAAACTCAAGGTAAGGGTGCGGGAACACTGTTTGAACATTGACAAAGCAAAGACCACAACAGATTAAACCTCTTTGTAAACACTTCCGAGGTACTTCAAGAAATACCACAATTGTAACTCTAGCCAGTTAATTGTGAAAGGAATTGATTTAGTGGATTTGGGGCCTAGAGGGGGGATCTGTTTAATAGACTTTCCAAAAACAAATGTCAATGGATTTTTCGATTGGGGACATTGGCACCACAGGGTCTAAATGAGAGATTCGGATTTAGCGCATATCTTTAATTAGCTAGGAAATTCAAATTTGAGTGCATTTATGTTATTTTTATGTTATTTTTGTTTTAGTTCCTGTTTTTTGGTATTTTGGTTTTAATTGGTTTTTTTATTTCAGTTCATTATCACCCTGTGACTGGTTGTTTTGGATCTATTTGTCTACCTCTACTGAAGGACTCATTCTGATCTGGTTGGATCGTTTTGGATGAAGATCTGCTCCCGTCTAGAACCATTCCAACATGTGTCATTTTTTCTCCCTCCTCCTCCTCTCCCCCCCTTTTTGGTGGTGGTGTGAAGATGGTTGATAGGAGGGCAAGAATTCTAACTTTGGAATTTTTTCTCCCTTTTTTCACATTTTTTGTTAATTCTGTTTTTGGTGTGATGTCATTGAATATGTTATTTTGATAAGCATTGTTTCATGTTTATTCTACATGTGGGGAGTTTCTATTATATAATGTTCTCAATAGGGGTGGTTCTTCTCCCACGGATGAGTCATTCTATATGATGCCTCTATTTAAATGGACTATATAGGGGACAATCCACTATGTATTTAAAATTGGGGATTGTATAACTGTTTAAATATGTTATTTATTTATTTATATTTATTGGAACTATATAGGGCTATTTGTCCAAGTAAAATGTTTAATATATTTATGATGTAACATGTCAGTGGTTGCTCCAGCAGCTATATTGTTATATAATTCTCAGATTGGATTCCCAAATATCCCCTCCATTTTCTGAATTTTACTCAGATGCCATTTAGAAACAGTGCGCATGCCAGGATTTTGAATCGCCTTGAGGAGTATTTAGCGGTCTGTAGTGTTTCCATGTTATCCCGCTGTCCTGTAGGACCTGGCATTACCAGGACCACGTGACCGCAGTTTACTCCTCCCATTGGCTGGCTGAGATCAAGTGACTCTGGCATGCACCAATGTAAGTTTTGTTCTTATGGCACAGGACCTTTACAATGCAGGCGCAGGAGGAAGATGGGGTTGACTCTTGACATGCACCGTGGGATATTTTCATGTGAGCGACATATTATACGCAAGCGCAACAATCAGACACAGGGTGGATGTTATTTTAATCAGGTGTTACATCGCATTATCGGCCAATCATGTATGCGGGCTTCTTATACAAAAAGGGCCCAGCCCCCATCTCTGACAAGCCTCCATGATGAAGCAGTGCGAAACGCGCGTCGGGGGATAGGAGATGCCAGGGAAGTACCACTGACTTTGCGGTATGTCATTTTAGCAACAATTATGTTCTTGCCAGCATTTTTTATATGTGACTAAGGACATTGATAGGGAATATTTATTGGGTAGTGGGGTCTCCGTGCTTATTAGTATGTCTGAGAACAGTTTTATTTACTGGTGATTGCCCCCCCTCACTTTCTCACCCAATTTAACCATTTTGGCTAATTTTTGTTCTTTTTTTCATGGGAATATTGACATCATAGGGGAGGGAATGCCACTAGGACTATGGGTTAGATAGCCCTTCCATTCTATATGCTTTGTGACGATCTATTATTTAACAGCAGGCAATTTTTCCCTATTTTTACATCGGTTACTTCTCATGTAAGTACCATATTGAAATGCTTTTTGCAAGATACCCTCAGTGTTGTGTTTCAATAATTTTGGGACCCTTTAATTGGTCTGGTACCTTCTTTTTAATCATGTGTCATTGTGTGTATTTAATAAAATTGTAATTTAGATGTACCATTGTGTTGGCACCTGGTCTCTGTTAGAATCCTGGGTTACCATCAAAGTGAAATTATTAATTTGAAAACTCTATTCAGTATTATAGATTAACCAAGTGAAAAATTAAAAAAAAAACAATTTTAAAACAGCAGAAAGGTCGTATAGAGAGTTAGATCATCTCCACTGGCAAATGAACAATCATGTGCATGTATAAAGCTACAAAGGTCAATCCAACAATATATATATCACAATCTCAGTACTGCAATAGGCAAGCACCCAAATGGTGTGGTCTTTTATTCTAAACAACATACATAACTTCTATAGAAAGTGTTATTTAAATTGCCATTAGTGCTTCATCATAGGTTCATACCCATAGTGCTAGCTCATATAAATTCCAGTGGCACCACAAAGACATCCCCAACACACGTTTTGCAATCTTTCAGGTATGATTCTTCATCAGAGGGAGGTGCAGTGTCCCTCAACTCAAACTATCCATTTATATACCTTCAGCATTACTCACATAATTCGCGTTCAGCCAATGGAGCTGAGCGGAGTGGCACATGCGCACTCGAACCAATCCGCTCCTCTCAGCGTCATATATAGTTTCAGGGTAACACCACGTGGGAGCGGGGACGCATCATCAAGGCTGCCGCGCAGGCGTAGATACCTCAGATGATGCCTGACGACATCATGATACGAAGAGTAGAGCACACACGTGCACCTCGGCTATTACAATTATATGAATGAGACATAAGTTGTGCAACAGTTACAATGACAGTCACTTACAGCATGAAAATACAAAAAGACAAAAAACACACCGGCGCTGCAAATACACAGTCAATGGATAAGCTGCTGGCACACCTGGCAAATTGAGTGTGCTATCTGCCACTGGAAAAAAACTACAACAAAACTGAAGGTGGCTGCGCTTATAGCGCTGTGTAATGAATGTATCACCCAAACTGAAAATAGCAGTCAAACTTTAAAAACAGGCATTACTCACTGTTGCGAAGGCTAATCATGGCTGATCATATCGCTCTTGTATTCACAATTGTTGAAAAGAAAAAATCTCTAAACTAAAGCAAAAGCAGGGAGCGTCCTCCCGTTTGCAAAAAAGACACAGCTCCCCGCAGGAGAGCGCGTCCCCCTGGGCGGCAGACAGCCACGGCCGATGGCGCCGCCGAACAGTAGCGTGGTGAGCAGGGGGCGTGACTGGCGGGGGGCGTGAATTGTGGGTGGTGACGTCACCGTGCAAGAACCAATCCTGACGCGTTTCGGGGAAGCCGTCCCCCTTCCTCAAAGGTATGGATCATACACCGCCACCCACACTCTATATACCCTCGCCTCCACAAGGAAATACCGCACACTTAACCCATTATGTGGCGCAACCTCCTTAAACTAAATACTGCACAAATAAAACACTAAACTTTATTCAAACAAAAAACTGATGAATGGGACAATTAAATACAAAATGCTAAAATCAATTATAAAAAGAAGGAATAAAAATGTAAATGGATATAGAACAAACTCCACCCCTCAAAATATTTCAAATGGTGGTTATAATTCCAACAAAAATGAATGATATCCAAAGGGACAGTCCTTATCTACAAAGGTACCAAAAAGGATCTTTTTATTTCAAGAAAAAAGAATCCTACATACAAGAAGAGAAAAGGAGGTAATATATATGGGTCACAAAGCATAAAGTTCAATTTCATGATTAAGCCCATTTGGCACCAAACTATCCAATGTGAAAATCCACCTGGATTCGACCCTCGACATACTCTTAATATAGTCACCACCCCTCGGATTTTTTTGGACTTTTTGAATGCCAAAAAAAGTGGACCCCATACATGTCTTGCCATGTTTCTCCACGAAATGGCCGGACAGTGGATGTCCTAAAAATCCCTTAAAGATATTGTTCAAATGTTCTTTTATTCTCTCTTTAAGTTTTCTTTTTGTGCGACCAACATAGAACTTATTGCAGGGGCATTTTACTATATAAATAACCCCCGTAGAGTGGCATGTTAGATTGTCCTTAATATGGAACATCTCAGTTTTATCCATATTCCAAAAAGTGGTCTGCGTGATTCTCTTGTTTCTCACCTGCACACAACATGAACAATTACCACACGGGGTAAAGCCCCCAGTGAAGTTGGAATGTTTCCCATTTAATGTATTGCTACCATTTAATAAACCCTTCTTCTGGGTGGGTGCTAGCAAATTGCCAATATTTTGAGCCCTTCTATAAACAAACCTGGGTTTCTCAGGTAAAAGCTCACCCACCAATTTATCTCTCTTTAAAATAGGCCAATATTTCTGGATGATTTTAGTAAAAGCTCTAGGATTATTATGAAATTGAGTGATAAAGGGTAATTTACCAATCTCTTGTTTAATATTCGGAATATCCAAGGCCTGTTTCTCCCCATTGATCAACCTGCTCCTAGAAGCCGATTTTGCTACATGTCTAGCTCGATCTACAATGGATACATCATACCCTTTCTCCACAAATTGAGCTTGTAAAAAACTGGCTTCAATATCAAAATCACTATCTTTAGTACAATTGCGTCTAATGCGCATGAATTGGCTCTTTGGGATATTTGAAAGCCACAAAGGGAGATGACAACTGTTCATGTGAATATAACTATTACAGTCCACATCCTTGTGATAACATTTAGTGTAAATGGAGTTATTTTCCACAAAAATATTGAGATCCAAAAAATTGATGTTAGTGGGACTGATACTTGAAGTGAATTCTAAACCAAATGAATTGTCATTAATCTCTTTCAAAAAGGAGTCTAAACTGGTCTGGGACCCCTGCCAAATGAAGAGCACATCATCAATGAAGCGCCGCCAATAAATTAACCCCTCTCTCAAATAGTCATTGTGAAAAATATTGGATTCCTCCCACCTTCCAACAAATAAATTTGCATAACTCGGGGCAAATTTTGTACCCATAGCCGTGCCCCAAGTCTGCAGATAGAACTGATTACAATAAATAAAATAATTATGTTTTAAAATGAATCTCATACTATCTACTATAAATGATATTTGAAGGGGATTAAAAATTTTGGATTTGTGAAGAAAATATTCAGCAGCATCACACCCTTTTTCTTGATTAATGACAGTGTACAAGGACTTGATATCCAGAGTACCCAAAAAACAATTAGGAGCCCACTTCACCAATTCCAAGCTTTTAATAGTATCTCTGGTGTCCTTTAAATAAGCCGGAAGCCCAGACACACAAAGTTGTAGATGCGTGTCTACATATTCCGACAGATTTGCAGTAAGACAATTAATCCCAGAGACTATCGGTCTTCCTGGTGGGTGGCTAGGATTTTTATGGATCTTAGGGATATGATAAAATACCGCTAAACTCGGTGACCTATTGTTAATAAAACAAAATTCTTTTTTATTTAAAATACCCAAAGTTTTGCCTCTTTGGGCTAAAACATCCAGTTTTTTGACAAACTGAGAAGTAGGGTCACCAAATAATTTTTTGTACGTGATATTATCACTGAGAAGTCTTAATGATTCCTCATGATACTCTTTGCGATCCAAAACCACAATACCTCCCCCTTTATCCGCCCCTTGAATGACAATATCATTATTATCTTGAAGGCTAATTAAGGCCCTCTTTTCCTCTCCAGAAAGATTCTGAGGAGCAAATCTACGGTTCCTGTTCTTTATTTTTCTAATATCCATAGAAACCAGTGTCTCAAATGTATAAAAAGCATTAGAATATTCACTGATAGGGTTGAACACTGAAGGATTTGCCAATGATGTATGGATAAACTTACTAGGGGCCGAGCCAGATGACTGGAAACCGGCCATTTGTTTTTTTAAAAAATATTTTTTAAAAGCCAAATTCCGAAGAAATTTTTTCATGCTCACATATAAGTTAAACGGGACAGGCTCAGTGGTTGGAGCAAATTTTAAACCTTTTTGGAGGAGGGCTTCTTCTTTGGAAGACAAAATATGTGAACTGAGATTAAAAATTTTTTGACTATGACTACTTATGTTCGTTTTCTTTTTGGTGAGTTTCCTCCCTCCTCTCTTACCACGCTTGACTTTGTATTTCGGACCTCCAAAGTTAATTCAAATTTTTTTCAGGTCCGAAATACAAAGTCAAGCGTGGTAAGAGAGGAGGGAGGAAACTCACCAAAAAGAAAACGAACATAAGTAGTCATAGTCAAAAAATTTTTAATCTCAGTTCACATATTTTGTCTTCCAAAGAAGAAGCCCTCCTCCAAAAAGGTTTAAAATTTGCTCCAACCACTGAGCCTGTCCCGTTTAACTTATATGTGAGCATGAAAAAATTTCTTCGGAATTTGGCTTTTAAAAAATATTTTTTAAAAAAACAAATGGCCGGTTTCCAGTCATCTGGCTCGGCCCCTAGTAAGTTTATCCATACATCATTGGCAAATCCTTCAGTGTTCAACCCTATCAGTGAATATTCTAATGCTTTTTATACATTTGAGACACTGGTTTCTATGGATATTAGAAAAATAAAGAACAGGAACCGTAGATTTGCTCCTCAGAATCTTTCTGGAGAGGAAAAGAGGGCCTTAATTAGCCTTCAAGATAATAATGATATTGTCATTCAAGGGGCGGATAAAGGGGGAGGTATTGTGGTTTTGGATCGCAAAGAGTATCATGAGGAATCATTAAGACTTCTCAGTGATAATATCACGTACAAAAAATTATTTGGTGACCCTACTTCTCAGTTTGTCAAAAAACTGGATGTTTTAGCCCAAAGAGGCAAAACTTTGGGTATTTTAAATAAAAAAGAATTTTGTTTTATTAACAATAGGTCACCGAGTTTAGCGGTATTTTATCATATCCCTAAGATCCATAAAAATCCTAGCCACCCACCAGGAAGACCGATAGTCTCTGGGATTAATTGTCTTACTGCAAATCTGTCGGAATATGTAGACACGCATCTACAACTTTGTGTGTCTGGGCTTCCGGCTTATTTAAAGGACACCAGAGATACTATTAAAAGCTTGGAATTGGTGAAGTGGGCTCCTAATTGTTTTTTGGGTACTCTGGATATCAAGTCCTTGTACACTGTCATTAATCAAGAAAAAGGGTGTGATGCTGCTGAATATTTTCTTCACAAATCCAAAATTTTTAATCCCCTTCAAATATCATTTATAGTAGATAGTATGAGATTCATTTTAAAACATAATTATTTTATTTATTGTAATCAGTTCTATCTGCAGACTTGGGGCACGGCTATGGGTACAAAATTTGCCCCGAGTTATGCAAATTTATTTGTTGGAAGGTGGGAGGAATCCAATATTTTTCACAATGACTATTTGAGAGAGGGGTTAATTTATTGGCGGCGCTTCATTGATGATGTGCTCTTCATTTGGCAGGGGTCCCAGACCAGTTTAGACTCCTTTTTGAAAGAGATTAATGACAATTCATTTGGTTTAGAATTCACTTCAAGTATCAGTCCCACTAACATCAATTTTTTGGATCTCAATATTTTTGTGGAAAATAACTCCATTTACACTAAATGTTATCACAAGGATGTGGACTGTAATAGTTATATTCACATGAACAGTTGTCATCTCCCTTTGTGGCTTTCAAATATCCCAAAGAGCCAATTCATGCGCATTAGACGCAATTGTACTAAAGATAGTGATTTTGATATTGAAGCCAGTTTTTTACAAGCTCAATTTGTGGAGAAAGGGTATGATGTATCCATTGTAGATCGAGCTAGACATGTAGCAAAATCGGCTTCTAGGAGCAGGTTGATCAATGGGGAGAAACAGGCCTTGGATATTCCGAATATTAAACAAGAGATTGGTAAATTACCCTTTATCACTCAATTTCATAATAATTCTAGAGCTTTTACTAAAATCATCCAGAAATATTGGCCTATTTTAAAGAGAGATAAATTGGTGGGTGAGCTTTTACCTGAGAAACCCAGGTTTGTTTATAGAAGGGCTCAAAATATTGGCAATTTGCTAGCACCCACCCAGAAGAAGGGTTTATTAAATGGTAGCAATACATTAAATGGGAAACATTCCAACTTCACTGGGGGCTTTACCCCGTGTGGTAATTGTTCATGTTGTGTGCAGGTGAGAAACAAGAGAATCACACAGACCACTTTTTGGAATATGGATAAAACTGAGATGTTCCATATTAAGGACAATCTAACATGCCACTCTACGGGGGTTATTTAGATAGTAAAATGCCCCTGCAATAAGTTCTATGTTGGTCGCACAAAAAGAAAACTTAAAGAGAGAATAAAAGAACATTTGAACAATATCTTTAAGGGATTTTTAGGACATCCACTGTCCCGCCATTTCGTGGAGAAACATGGCAAGACATGTATGGGGTCCACTTTTTTTGGCATTCAAAAAGTCCAAAAAAATCCGAGGGGTGGTGACTATATTAAGAGTATGTCGAGGGTCGAATCCAGGTGGATTTTCACATTGGATAGTTTGGTGCCAAATGGGCTTAATCATGAAATTGAACTTTATGCTTTGTGACCCATATATATTACCTCCTTTTCTCTTCTTGTATGTAGGATTCTTTTTTCTTGAAATAAAAAGATCCTTTTTGGTACCTTTGTAGATAAGGACTGTCCCTTTGGATATCATTCATTTTTGTTGGAATTATAACCACCATTTGAAATATTTTGAGGGGTGGAGTTTGTTCTATATCCATTTACATTTTTATTCCTTCTTTTTATAATTGATTTTAGCATTTTGTATTTAATTGTCCCATTCATCAGTTTTTTGTTTGAATAAAGTTTAGTGTTTTATTTGTGCAGTATTTAGTTTAAGGAGGTTGCGCCACATAATGGGTTAAGTGTGCGGTATTTCCTTGTGGAGGCAAGGGTATATAGAGTGTGGGTGGCGGTGTATGATCCATACCTTTGAGGAAGGGGGACGGCTTCCCCGAAACGCGTCAGGATTGGTTCTTGCACGGTGACGTCACCACCCACAATTCACGCCCCCCGCCAGTCACGCCCCCTGCTCACCACGCTACTGTTCGGCGGCGCCATCGGCCGTGGCTGTCTGCCGCCCAGGGGGACGCGCTCTCCTGCGGGGAGCTGTGTCTTTTTTGCAAACGGGAGGACGCTCCCTGCTTTTGCTTTAGTTTAGAGATTTTTTCTTTTCAACAATTGTGAATACAAGAGCGATATGATCAGCCATAATTAGCCTTTGCAACAGTGAGTAATGCCTGTTTTTAAAGTTTGACTGCTATTTTCAGTTTGGGTGATACATTCATTACACAGCGCTATAAGCGCGGCCACCTTCAGTTTTGTTGTAGTTTTTTTCCAGTGGCAGATAGCACACTTACAGCATGCCACAACAGGAAGCCAGAATGTAATATTGTAGATTATTTAAAGAACATTAATTATAATAGTAATCTCTATCCAATATAATATAATCCAAATATACATATTGTGATCTGATATAATATAAATGTCTGTTCCAAATTCATTCATTGCATGTTGTTTGAAGAATATCCCATATGAAGGGGAAATGTAATCACTGCTGAATTAACACTGTGCAAATATGAAAAATAGAGATATTTACGCGGAGGCCATGTTAAAAAATATTCAGCAATGAGGGCAGACTGGTTAAAGATTCAAAACCATATAAAGAAAAACAGAAAAACAATTAAAAAATAATTGTAAATCTACAAAGGAAAACAACAGAGAATTCTGAGTGGACTGCCTACAGAAGGAAGAGAAGCTGAGTGTCTCGTTTACCCCATTGGGGCCATAGTGCCTAGGGTAACGATCCACCTAGCCTCACATTGAGGTGTTCATTAAAGCGATGTGGCAAACTTTTCAAAAGTGAATTAACTTTTGAAAATGTTGCCACGTCACTTTAAATAACATCACGGATGTGACCCCAGGTCATTAAAAATGAGGGGAATTGATGTCATCCAGGGGGAATTAGAGGTAGCAACATTAAAAAATTATTGGCTCAGTCTGAGGCTGGGATCATTACCCTAGGCACTATGGCCCCATTGGGGTAAGCAAGACACTCAGCTTCTCATCCTTTCTGTGGGTAGTCCACTACCAATTCTCTGTTCTTTTTCTTTGTATATTTACAATTATATTTTAATTGTTTTTAGATTTTTCTTCATATAGTTTTATATCTTTAACCAGTCTCTCCCCTCATTGCTGAATATTTTCTAGCATGGCCTCAGGGTAAATGTCTCTATTTTTTTTATATTTGCACTGTGTTAATAAACCAGTGATTACAGCCTTTCCCCTTTGTCTGGGATATTCTTCAAACAAAATGCAATGAATGATTTGGGAACAGACATCTATATTATATGAGAACATTATATGTATATTTGGATTATATCATATTGGATAAATTTATTATTAATGTTCTGTGCCTCTAAATGATCTGCAATATTCCATTCTGGATTCCTGTTGTGGTATGCTATAAGTGACGGCCATTGTACCTGATGCACACGCGTGTGCGCTCTGCTCTCTGCCCCCTGGTGTCGTCAAGAGTCATCTGTAGTGTCTTTATATGCATGGGAGCCATGGTGACGTGTCCTCATACCCGCGTGGTGTTTCTATGACTCCATGCATGGTGCTGAGAGGGGCAGGTGGGTTTGAGTGTACACGCGCCGTTCGGCTCCATTGGCTGAACGCCAATTATGTGAGGAATGCTGAAGGTATATAAATGGGAACACCGGAGAAGAAAGGGAGCAAAACGATGATTGCAAAAATATCAATAATTTTTATTAAATATTATTCAAAAAGTGCACAAAGTCATGATGAAGTGCCAGTATAAAGCAGATGAACACACACCCGACCAGCCCCTCGTCCATCCAAGATGGAAATAGTATCCTCATATATATACTCTAAGCATCATGCCTGTGAAGTGGAAGCCCAAAATATAATGCTACCCTACCAAAAATCAATGGCCATATGGCCCAAATTGCTCCAGGAAAACTCCCCGAGCTTAGCTCAAAGTAAGGGAGAAAGACATATAGTGTCCTTAGGGTGCAATAGATCTAAGCGCAAACAAGGGCTTCCACCAATAAAAAGCAAAATTCAATATCAGTTCAAAATCTTACCAGAGGGTACAGGAGGAGGAGGGGGAGCGTCTGGCAGTGACCCCCGACGTGCGTTTCACGGAGCAGAAAGGCCGCTTTATCTCCTTGACACTATATGTCTCTCTCCCTTACTTTGAGCTAAGCTCGGGGAGTTTACCTGGAGCAATTTGGGCCATATGGCCATTGATCTTTGGTAGGGTAGCATTATATTTTGGGCTTCCACTTCACAGGCATGATGCTTAGAGTATGTATATGAGGATACTATTTCCATCTTGGATGGACGAGGGGCTGGTCGGGTGTGTATTCATCTGCTTTATATTGGCACTTCATCATGACTTTGTGCACTTTTTGTATAATATTTAATAAAAATTATTGATATTTTTGCAATCATCGTTTTGCTCCCTTTCTTCTCCGGTGTTCCAATTGATTACAGGAGCAGATGTGGCTTGTGCCTAGGGTGAACAAATTGTTTTGGTATCATCCATAGGCACTTCAGCATTCTACATGGGATTTTTGTTAATATTAGGTATATAAATGGATAGTTTGGGTTGAGAGGCACTGGACCTCCCTCTGATGAAGCATCATACCTGAAAGATTGTGAAACGCGTGTTGGGGATGTCTTTGTGGTGGATCTGGCCAGTGGCATTCATATGAGCTAATACTATGGGTATGAACCTATGGTATATATGCTGGTCTTTCCTTAGTAGCTGAAGCACTAATGGCAATTTAAATAGCATTTCTATAGAAGTTATGTATGTTGTTTAGAAGAGAACACACCATATTGGTGCTTGCCTATTGCAGTATTGAGATTGTGATATATTGTTGGATTGACCTTTGTAACCATATACATGTATATGATTGCTCATTTGCCAGTGGACATGATCTACCTCTCTATACTACCTTTACGCTGTTTTTAAATAGTTTTTTACACTTCTCACTTGTTTGATCTATAGTACTGAATAAAGTTTTCAAATTAAGCATTAACACCGTGTGTTCTCTCTGTTCCTGATATGTCTTTGAAGTTGCTTTGAGCAGTTTATCTGCAGTTGCTTGATGGCTATTTTCTGAATAATGTATTTTTTGGATGATATATATCTACTTATCGTTACTTACCTAGCCTTATCCTTTCTTACCTACATTTACCTATACTTTTTTTCTCACTTATATTAACCTATATCTATCCTTTCTGACCTATACTTTTGCTTACACTTTCCTTACTGACCTATACTTATTTTTTTATTGAATTTTAAATATACTTTTCCTTTCTTACCTATACTTACCTATACTTATCTATTCCTACCTATGCTTATCCTTATTAACTATAGTTATCCTTACTTGCCTATGCTTAGCCTTTTTTTTAAATTATATTTCAAATATATTTATCATTTTTACCACTACTTACACTCCTCTACCTATATTCATAAATACTCATAATTTCCTATCTATATTTATTCTTTTGTTACCTATTCTTATCCTTTTTACCTATACTTATCCTTTCCTACCTATACTTTTCCTTTATTACCTATACTTATCTGAACAGAGTATGTATGAAGGAGGCAATCCTGGCTCTCGCTCTTCTCATCATCCATCTTGCGGGAATGCAGGTCCAGGCGCAGCAGGTGGTTTCCTCCTCCTCCTCTGTGCTTGCGCTGCCTTCTTCCGAGACAGCTTCTTCCTCCACTATAGTAATGATGTCTTCTTCTGGACTATTCTCTGTCTCTGGTTCCTATAGATGCAATGAAGTAAAATTAAATATTGTGACTCGGATTCATCATATGGATTTTTGTCTATGTCACTTTCATGTTTTGTCTTGTGGTATTATTTGCTTTTTTTGGTGCCACATGCATCAAAATGGCGCAGGAGATTCACAAATTTGGCATTAAGTTAAAAAAAAATGGGCATTCCCTCTGCCTTGAACTGTTTTTTGTGACTTTTGGCACACATTAAATAATGAATTAAGTGCAAACAGAAAAGGCGCTAAACACACAAAACTAGACAAAAAAGTTGCAAAAGCAGTGATGAATCAGGCCCAGTGACCTGGAGCCAATCCCTTTGTGTAATAATCTGAGAGGCTCAGAAGCATCAGCTGAGAGATGGGGTGATACTGACACATAACTGTGTGTAGGTAGAAATGCTGCGTAGTGATGGGGATCTGTATAGAACTACTAGAACCAATCAGAAAGACATTTCCAGTTTTTTCTCTGCATGATGCTAATGTAAATCATGTCCTGTCAGTTCAGTATGAAGATACACGATGGATAATCACTTACGTCCTCCTCTGGGATCCTAACGCCATCATCCAACTTCATGTAGATGGGCTGCAATACAACAGGTAAGAGTTAGTTTGTATCTGTTTTTTTAATTCTATAAAGTGGCTGTGTCGCCTCGGCGGGATTTTGATAAGTCACTGTATCCTAACACACTGTCAGGATTCAGCTGCATGTTCTGGGTCCAGCAGTTGTCATGTGACCAAAAGTCAGTGATTTGCATACAAGTGATCAGTTCAGTAGAGCGTTGGATACTGTTCACATTCTACATTCTGCCGAAAATTACACCAGGGCTGAACAACCCCTTTAATTTCAGTTATTTTATTAATGACTTATATTATTGCATACTAGGAGTTGTAATTTAGAGATGCCGGCAGGGCCGTAGGTAAGGGAGCACTTATAGAGACTATGGTGCCAATGAAGCTCTTACCCCGTCATCTTCATCACAGCCGTCCGCATCCTGATCCTTATAGAAGAAAAGAGGAAAAATAGAAATTGTATTGGGGAAATGTTTGGGCGCTCTCAGATCTGCACCATGATATTATTGGTGTATTTCTCTGTGTATTCATGTTTTGATGCAGTTGTTTTATGCTTCATGTACCAAAACTTCTGTGGTGACAGCTTATCTCCCAAACAATAGAAGGATTGGTGGTTGGAAATCCAACAGGCCAGATTCTTCTCTCCTCCAACCTCATCTATCAGGAGAGAGTTGGACGCCCCATATACACAGGAACAATATTGGCAGATTTGTCTGATTTTAGTCATATGTATACAGGGGCTTTTAAAGGTTTGAGGTTTGAGCGTAAATATCTGCAAAATATAAAGTGATTGTGGTAATTTATTCTTTTTCTTGGTCGTACATAGAACAGATGTAAAGTCTCTCATTCCTGTTCATCAGATAAACATCTGTCTGTGTAAGGATGTTATCCGCATTGCCCTTGCGGCACATGAGCCAGGAAAGCCTGCAGCGCTTCTGTCCATGCGGCACATTTTTGGGAAGTAGCTCTTTCATACCTTTTTTATTATACACAGGAGCTTATCCTATTACATTGTATACAAAGACATCCTGCAATAAATGTATACAACATGATGTACTGTTTTTACAATGGATCCTTATAAGTGACAGATGATATTATGGGGCCAATTCACTAAGCACTTTTTATCAAAAAACTGGGGTAGAAAAGTCACAATTTTGCACAATGCATAGCTGTACCGAAATGTTCCAACTTCACCGCAGTATATTTCTTACTCTAACACATAGGCAGCTGAAAGATGAATTTGGTACATCTTACTCCAGCATTGGGTCACGACCGGTGTATAAACCACTAATTTTGATACATTTTCCCCATGCACTTATATCTCTGCCGTACAGTTGGAATATACTTCAATGATATAATCTGCTCATATCGCTTACGTAGTATTCGGTGATCCACAATCCATAGTATCTCAACTGTTCCAATGAGAAAAAAAACATTATTAGTAATTTATCTGTTTTCTCATAACAGGTCTAATAGAACTCAACTCGTGTGGTTTCTGTTACAAACATTTTTATTAATAGCAAAATCGGAAAATCCTCTCTTTGTATTTGCCCCCACTGCACTTTATGTGTTATTACATATCTGGGCCAAATTCCTCATCAATCGTGGTGGGATTTGGAAAAATTCCACTTTTCTTACTGATATTAAGGATTTGTTCAGATCTGCATAGTTTCTACCATTTTCACAGCAAAATAGCAGAACACTGTGACAACACAGGCACCGCCTCTGAGCATTAGCCCAAGTTCATACAATTTTATTTTCCATCTGAGTGGTGTCCATGAAAAAACTGACATCGCACAAACAGCACGAGGACCAATGTGATTCATTTTGTTGATTTTTTTGTTTCTTTGGTTGAAAAACATCTCAGCATGCATTAGTTTCTACCATAGGTCGAATGAGATGCACCTATTCAAGTCTATGGCGGTGCAAAAACATTGGATCCCAGAGGGATCATGCGGATCATCCATATAGCGTAAGACTTTTATGGATATGAATAATTCTTTAACATAGGAAACTGTATTTGGTCTTGAAAATTTTCATAACTGCTGAAGTATAAAAATAGATGCCATACGGATGAAAATTGAGATAAAAAGCATCTGTTTTTCTGGAAGAAAATCGGATTATATTTTTTGTATTCTCTTGTGTGAACTTAGCCTTGGGGCTCATTCAGAAAAACACATTTAATGCCCGTGTGCAAAATCAATAGCATACAGACAGCACAAGGAACAATTCAAGTCTATGAGGTTGTTAACGTGAACATTTTTACACATGAACTGATGGTCTATGTGTAATAATATCGCAGTATGCAATGTGGTGTATTTAATTCTGTGCACTATAGGTCCTATTGGTGGTCTCTATGTTGGAGAAACAAGACAGAAACCGAGAGCAAGGATGATGTCTCATGATTAGAGACAAAAAAACATTTACCGGTGGCCAAACATTTCTGTGGTCCAGGAAACAACATAATCAATAAGAAAGTTGTCATATTAACCACTTAATGACCGCTGATACGTCTTATAACGGCGGCAGTTAAGGGTACTTATACCTCAGCGCTGCTTTTTAAAGGCGCTGAGAAATAAGGTTATAACGCCCCCCAGCCTCGGAAAATCTCCATGGTCTCAACTACCCCTCAAAGTCACTTCAAATGTGATGCGGTCCCTAAAAATATGGTTTTGTAAATTTTGGTGGAAAAATGAGAAATTACTGGTGAAATTTACCCTTATAACTTCCTAATAAAAATGTATGTTTCCAAAATTGTGGTGATGTAAAGTAGAAATGTGGGAAATGTTATTTATTAACTATTTTGTGTGACATAACTCTCTGATTTAAGAGCACAAAAATTCAAAGTTTGAAAATTGCAAAGTTTTCTACATTTTTGCTAAATTTCTGTTTTTTTTCATAAATAAATGCAAGTCATATTGAAGAAATTTTACCACTAACATGAAATATGATATATCACAATAAAAATTCTCAGAATCAGAGTCAAGTATGACCCCAAGACAGCGGGCATGTTGCTGGGGCGTAATAGTAGAACCACACAGGGAAATGGCAATGTTGGGTATAGGTACATTAGTAGCGTGAGGAAACACAAGGAGTTCAGTCTTTGACAGGTTCAGTTTCAGATATAGTGAGGACATGATGTTACACTATATTACACTAATAAAGATAGGAAACTGTATTTCATCTTTATTATGTATTAAATTGAGTAATATGGTATGTGTGAATGTGAGAATGTGGATTGCATGTGAACGATAAAAAATGGACATACAGATGACAATACAGATGAAAAATCATAATTTTCTCCTGGATTTAGACCAGACCATTTTGAATACACTTTTGTGGAGCCAGCCTCAGTGTGAGCTGATGTTTTCCGGCTCCTGTGAGGAATGCCTTATAATGGGGTAGATGTCAGGCTCTTACCTCCTCAAGGGTCATCTCCGTCCTGTGCAGGTTCCTGAAGAGCTAGAAAGAACAGACATCACTTAGATGACATGAACAATATATGCTGAGGTAGGTGAGGGTGTCCTTCCATGTATTCTGGGGGTAGGCTTGAATTATGTTTCTATATATGTTTAGTATTGGGTCTGTGTAGATTAGTGATAATACCAACTAAACTGATGCATGTTTTGTGTCTGATAAATATGAGCATCTGGATTCATAGATACATCACAGTGCGGTATCTGTTACTGTCACTTACACGGTCCTCAGCGGTCCTCAGGATACGCTCCATAATGTGGAGTGGTGGAGGCTATGACACAGCAGGAGATAGTCATATTTTAGGACTTTTCATAAAGGAATCAAGTTTATACAATACATGGATGAAAGAGCCTGGAACTGACAGTATTCCTATAGCAGTCCAGCACTGCAGATGCCATCATGGTGGTCACGTCACAGCATCCGTCGTCCTGTGGCTGGCGGTCCATCTTTATATGGGAGTTGGAAGATCCCTGGTTTTTGGGCAGATATTAAAAATATGTTTAAACATGTGAAATATGTCAAATTCCAGAGTCACCAGCATAAAGTGAAAATGTGAGACCATAACATAAGACTAGAAATGTGCTGAGTAAATATGGCACTTGGATTGTCTGATTGCCTATAGTAAATACTGTAATACAACTGTAAAATCAAAAGTTTTCACAAGCCTACTTGATGAGGAAATGGTTAGAAAAATTGTGGCCCATCCTCTTGGTGGATTCTACTCTATCCAAATATTTATCTAATAAATCTAGCGTCACCTCTCAGAGGAGTAAAAACCTCCGTGATCATGTGGTGAAATGTCACTACCGTAACGATCCAATCTTCTTTTTGGATAATGTCCGCCCTCGTCGGGGATGTTCAACTTGTGGCAGATGCATTTCCTGCCCTAAGATTGAACGCACTGACTCCTTTTGTGATTCCACAGGACTGAAACATTTTAGCTTCATTCATCAAATGTCTTGGACCACGAAAGCAGTTGTATAGTATGCCACATGCCGCTGTTCAAAAATATACATGGGTCTCACTACTTATTAGGCTAAAAGTGGTTCTCCACTATTAGGACAATCCCTTCTCTTAAATGTTTGCCCCTCATGAAAATAAAAACACTTATACTCACCTCCCATATCGGTACCATTCCAGCGGTGTCGGCACTCGCGTTTATGGGGCTCATGTGCAGTTGTTATAACACATGAGCTCTGTGCCCAATCAGCGCTGACGTCAATGTTCCCGCATTTGGATGTATATGATATGTAATCATCCGCCTTGGAGTCAATGAAAACATTAATTTCGCTCCTTCCTCTGACCACCTGTCATGTCGGACGCTGTTCACACCACAGCGTCCGGCAGGCAGAGGTAGTTCCACCTCCAGCCACTATAGCCTCAGTGGCGCCGGCTTGATCTTCAGGCTCTCGGGGGTTAATCCTGCTGGAGACCAGGTTGGAAGGTTAGTCACGCCCACGGTCTTTAAATAGTCATACTGGCATATGGGCGTCGCCGATTATAGCTTGTGTTTTCATACCAAGTGGTTCCGGTCTGGAGTGGAGGTGTTGCAGAGAGAGAGATTCGTATCTGGTGTCGTATGATCCGTCGTTATCCTTTCTCCTTCCCATATTTGTGTTTAGTTGTGCCCTGTTCACATTACTGTATATTCCTGTGTGTGTGCGGCGCAGTGCAGTTTAAGTTCTCCCTGTCTGTCTTATTTGTGTGGGAGCTTTGGTGGTGTGTCTCCTCACTGGGTGGAGGGTGGAGGGTTAAGTGCAGGGCTGAGCAGGAGATAAGGAAAGGGTGGAGGCTCAGGCATTTGCACCTTCAGCAAAAACCCTGGGTTGAGGGTCAGACAGGGTTTCCCCTAGTGAAAGGGACACCACAGGGGCCCCGGGTATTTCTGCCTTAGTTGTCCTAAGCCCCGCGTGACATTATAATCGGCCCACATTTTTTCAGGAGTCCATGGATCCCATGGATTCCATAACCCGCCAGTTGGCGGCGCTGTCCTTACAGGTCTCCGAGTTGAAAGGGGCAGTTCAGCAGCAGGGCCTGGTAGTAGCAAAGGTGCAAACGGCATCTGCAGGTATCGGTGCAGAGCCGAAGTTTCCGCTGCCAGAACGATTTTCAGGCGATCGCAGCAAATTTGTCGTATTTCGGGAGGCCTGCAAATTATACTTCCGCATGCGGCCAATCTCCTCAGGTAATGAGGCCCAGCGAGTAGGGCTGGTGTTGTCATTACTGAGTGGTGACCCCCAAGCATGGGCATTTTCCTTACCAGCTGACTCTGCTACATTTTATTCGGTCGATAATGTTTTTTCTGCCCTCGGGCTCATTTACGATGACCCTGACCGACTGGCTCTAGCGGAATCTAAAATCCGCGCCCTCCGCCAGGGGGAGCGCTTGGCAGAGGACTATTGTTCGGAATTTCGCCGCTGGGCTGTAGACACACAGTGGAATGACCCAGCACTGCGGAGCCAGTTTATTCATGGGGTATCAGGGAGGGTGAAACAAGCCCTCCTGATGTATGAGACTCCGGCATCATTGGAGTCTGCCATGAGTTTGGTGATACGTATTGATCGCCGTTTTCGCCAGGGGGCACAGGAGACACTACCTCTGGGGGAAAGCAGAGGTGCAGGTGTGGTTGAAGTAGATGAGTCCCCTGAACCTATGCAGATTGCTGGCGTGGCACAGGTTCAGCCTCGCGCTCAGGGATTCCGGAAGCCCGGAGCATGTTTCTACTGTGGTAAAAGAGGTCATTATGTTAACGTTTGCCCGGTACTACCTAAGAGGGTCACATCGGCGGAAAACTGTTAAGCTCAGAGGGTATGGAGGAGACCCAACTGAGCGTATGCATATCCTCCATGATGGTATCTCAATGTATGCTCCCTGCCAAGGTTATTATCGCCGGCAGAGAGCTACCTATATCAGTGTTTGTGGATAGCGGTTCCGCTACCAATCTCATAGATGAGGAGTTTGCACACACCGCCGGGTTTAAGATCGAAAAACTTCCTCACCCCATACAGGTGGTGACCATTAATGCTGTTCCCCTCCCTCAAGGGGAGATTACTGATTTTGTGGCAGAGGTGAAACTCCACATTGGGGTCCTACATTCTGAGTCGGTTACATGTAGGGTCCTCCGTAATCTCCCAGCTCAAATGGTCCTGGGTTTTCCATGGCTGTCCAGGCACAACCCGGTAATTGATTGGAAAACTCAGGACATAGTGCAATGGAGTGGTTTCTGCCAAGACAATTGCTTGGCCACATGTGTGTCCGCCGTGATGCCCAGCCTGCCGGAGGCTTTGCAGGATTTCGCGGATGTTTTCTCTGAGAAGGGTTGCTCAGAACTGCCTCCACATAGAGCCTATGACTGTGCGATTAGGTTAAAACCCGGGGCCAAATTACCTAAGGCCAGGATGTTTAATATTTCTGGTCCTGAGAGGCAAGCTCTGAAAGACTACATCGCGGAGAGTCTGAGCAAAGGACACATCCGGCCTTCGTCCTCGCCTGTAGCCGCAGGGTTTTTCTTCATTAAGAAGAAAGATGGGGGGTTACGCCCGTGTCTGGATTTCCGAGAGTTAAACCAGATTACTATCCGTGATCCCTACCCAATGCCGTTGATCCCGGATTTGTTCAACCAGGTAGCGGGGGCGAAATGGTTTTCCAAGCTGGACCTCAGGGGGGAGTATAACCTCATAAGGGTCCATCAGGGGGATGAGTGGAAGACGGCGTTTAACACTCCTGAGGGTCATTTTGAGAGTCTGGTTATGCCGTTTGGGTTGACCACCGCGCCTGCCGTTTTCCAACATTTTATTAATGATGTACTTGCTCATGTCCTGGGGAGATTTGTGATTGTATACCTGGATGATATCCTCATTTATTCTAGCAATCGGGACACTCATTTGGAGCATGTTAGGCAGGTGTTACAGTTGCTCCGGGAGAACCAGCTCTATGCTAAGCTGGAAAAATGTTTATTTTTTGTCCAGGAGTTGCCCTTTTTGGGATATATTGTGTCCGCAGCCGGTTTTAAAATGGACACCGCTAAGGTGCAAGCGGTGCTGCAATGGGAGAGGCCGGAGAGTCTGAAAGCACTCCAGCGGTTCCTTGGGTTTGCGAATTATTATAGGAAATTTATAAAACACTTTTCGACTGTCACCAAACCGCTCACGGACATGACAAAAAAGGGTGCCGATCTGGCGAACTGGCCTGAGGTGGCTATACGTGCATTTGAGCGTCTGAAGAATAGTTTTGCTTCAGCCCCCATTCTGGTGCAACCAGACGTGTCTAAACCTTTTGTGGTAGAGGTTGATGCGTTGGAGGTGGGAGTGGGGGCAGTACTGTCTCAAGGCTCGTCCTTGAGCGAGATGCATCCATGCGCCTACTTCTCCAAGAAGCTGTCGCCAGCCGAACGGAATTATGATATCGGCAACAGGGAGTTGTTGGCCATCAAACTGGCTTTTGAGGAATGGCGACACTTCTTGGAGGGGGCGGCTCACCAGGTCACAGTTATCACCGACCATAAGAATCTGCTCTATCTGGAGTCGGCCAAGCGTCTGTCTCCTAGGCAGGCTCGCTGGGCATTGTTTTTTACTCGTTTCAATTTTCTTGTGACGTACCGTCCCGGGGCTAAAAACACCAAGGCGGATGCTTTGTCTAGGTGTTTTCCGGGGGGAGAACCTCGGGAAGAGCCGGTACCCATCCTCCAGAAAGGGGTAGTGGTCTCGGCTCTCACGACGGAGGTAGAGGCGGAGATTGCCGAGGCCCAAGAGGAGGTACCACCAGGACTTCCCGCCAACAAATCATTTGTACCCCTGCATCTTCGGCTTAAGGTGTTGAAGGAACACCACGATTCGGTACTGGCTGGTCATCCAGGGGTGAAGGGCACCTTAGAGCTGGTATCACGTTGTTTCTGGTGGCCCAAAATCCGGCAGGACGTGGTCTCGTACGTGGCAGCTTGCATCACGTGCGCTAGGGCTAAGTCACCCCGAACCCGTCCTGCTGGCACGCTACAGCCTCTGGGGGTACCCAATAGGCCATGGACAGAAATCGCCATGGATTTTATCACTGACTTGCCAGCCTCGGCAGGGAACACGGTCATCCTGGTGGTGGTTGACCGTTTTTCAAAGATGGCGCATTTTGTGGCGTTGTCTTCTTTGCCCAGTGCTAAGACGTTGGCTCAGGTATTTGTGAAGGAGGTGGTCAGACTCCACGGAGTACCATCTGACATAGTATCTGATAGGGGTACGCAATTTGTGGCGAGGTTTTGGAAAGCTTTTTGCTCAAGGTTGGGGATCAAGTTGTCACATTCATCGGCGTTTCATCCACAGTCTAATGGACAAACTGAGCGCATGAACCAAAATCTAGAACAGTATTTACGATGTTTTGTGTCCGACAACCAGGAGGAGTGGTCTACTTTCCTTCCTCTGGCCGAATTCGCGTTAAATAATCACCGCCAAGAGTCATCAGGAGAGTCTCCATTCTTTTGTGTGTACGGTCAACATCCTCAGTTTTGTACCTTACGTCAGGGTGACTCCGGGGGTGTCCCGGAGGAGGATCAGCTAGGAGCCCAATTGTCATCAGTCTGGAGGCGGGTGAAACAGCGTTTGTTGAGCATGAGTGCCAGGTACAAACGGGTGGCTGACAGTAGACGCGTGCCAGGTCCGGACCTGTGTGTGGGTGAATGGGTGTGGTTAGCTACGAAGAACATAAAACTCAAAATTCCATCTTTAAAACTGGGTCCAAGGTTTATTGGGCCTTTTAGGATTTCTGCCATCATTAACCCAGTGGCTTATCGGTTGGAACTTCCTGCGGTGTACAAAATACATAACGTTTTTCACAGGGCTTTATTGAAAAAGGTGGTAGGCTTGGTGGACACGACGCCGATGCCACCTCCAGTCATGGTGGATGGCGATTTAGAGTTCGAGGTCGGCAAGGTAGTGGACTCTCGAGTAGTACGCCGTACTCTTCAGTATTTGGTGCACTGGCGGGGGTATGGTCCGGAGGAGAGGTCTTGGGTTCCAGCCTCAGACATACATGCGGATCGGCTGGTCAGTTCTTTTCACCGTCGTCATCCGGACAAGCCGGGTCCTATGAGTCTTGAGGGCCCTGGGGTCCCTCGTAGAAGACGGGGTACTGTCATGTCGGACGCTGTTCACACCACAGCGTCCGGCAGGCAGAGGTAGTTCCACCTCCAGCCACTATAGCCTCAGTGGTGCCGGCTTGATCTTCAGGCTCTCGGGGGTTAATCCTGCTGGAGACCAGGTTGGAAGGTTAGTCACGCCCACGGTCTTTAAATAGTCATACTGGCATATGGGCGTCGCCGATTATAGCTTGTGTTTTCATACCAAGTGGTTCCGGTCTGGAGTGGAGGTGTTGCAGAGAGAGAGATTCGTATCTGGTGTCGTATGATCCGTCGTTATCCTTTCTCCTTCCCATATTTGTGTTTAGTTGTGCCCTGTTCACATTACTGTATATTCCTGTGTGTGTGCGGCGCAGTGCAGTTTAAGTTCTCCCTGTCTGTCTTATTTGTGTGGGAGCTTTGGTGGTGTGTCTCCTCACTGGGTGGAGGGTGGAGGGTTAAGTGCAGGGCTGAGCAGGAGATAAGGAAAGGGTGGAGGCTCAGGCATTTGCACCTTCAGCAAAAACCCTGGGTTGAGGGTCAGACAGGGTTTCCCCTAGTGAAAGGGACACCACAGGGGCCCCGGGTATTTCAGCCTTAGTTGTCCTAAGCCCCGCGTGACACCACCTTCATCATCTAGCTATGTATTTTTAAGGTCTTTCCTCCTTCATATCCTCTCTTCATGCAGCCTAGTATAATATATTTCTTTCAGTTTTTATGTTTTTTATCTGTTTTTATGCAATTCATTCATCATTTTCTTTATTTTAATGTCTCCACTTGTTTATGCAGTTTGGCAGCCTGTAACTTCGTGTCCTTAGGTTCTGGCAGTGACTACGATGTATAGTAACATCATTCTCATCGTAATTTATTGTTCCTCTGAACCATCTGATATTTGCATTTTTACAACTTATATAGATAGACAATTTTATAACATCTTTAGTATTTTTATTTATATATTACAATGTTGCTTTACTGTGTCCTGTTTGTTTTTTACACCAGCACCATTTATTCTGGTTTCAATTTATGTGAGACTCCTATACTCACTTATACTCACTTAGGGCTCATACTCACTTGCGAGAGATTCGCACAATTCTCGTGCGAGTCTCTCGCATAAAAACCTGGCACTGCCACCAGCACTCGGACATGTATTTCTATGCAGCCGCACGCTCCGATCCCAGCGCCGGCAGCAGGGCCAGATTTTCATGAGATAGACTCACATGAGAATCGTACGAGTCTCTCGCAAGTGAGTATGAGCCCTTATACTTATACTCACTTATTTTCATACATGTGATACTTAGTCCTTCCTTCCCCCTCTTCTCTTTAACCCCTTCCCACTCTTTTCCATCCTCCTTACTCCCCACTTATTTCCATACACATTTTACACTGTGGACTCACTTATATACATATATTTTCTCTTATCTAATGTCATGAATTCATGCCACTTTCAGGGGTTTAAACATTGATCGGTGGTCACTTATTCACACATTCACTCATCATTGCTTGTTTGTGTGTATAAAAATCATATACAGTTGTGGCCAAAAGTATTGACACCCCTGCAATTTTGTCAGATAATACTCAGTTTCTTCCTGAAAATGATTGCAAACACAAATTCTTTGGTATTATTATCTTCATTTAATTTGTCTTAAATGCAAAAACACAAAAAGAATTGTCCTAATGCCAAATTGGATATAATTCCACACCAAACATAAAAAGAGGGTGGACAAAAGTATTGGCACTGTTCGAAAAATCATGTGATGCTTCTCTAATTTGTGTAATTAACAGCACCTGTAACTTACCTGTGGCACCAAACAGGTGTTGGCAATAACTAAATCACACATGCAGCCAGTTGACATGGATTAAAGTTGACTCAACCTCTGTCCTGTGTCCTTGTGTGTACCACATTGAGCATGGAGAAAAGAAAGAAGACCAAAGAACTGTCTGAGGACTTGAGAAACCAAATTGTGAGGAAGCATGAGCAATCTCAAGGCTACAAGTCCATCTCCAAAGACCTGAATGTTCCTGTGTCTACCGTGCGCAGTGTTATCAAGAAGTTTAAAGCCTATGGCACTGTGGCTAACCTCCCTAGATGTGGACGGAAAAGAAAAATTGACAAGAGATTTCAATGCAAGATTGTGCGGATGTTGGATAAAGAACCTCGACTAACATCCAAACAAGTTCAAGCTGCCCTGCAGTCTGAGGGTACAACAGTGTCAATCCGTACTATTCGTCGGTGTCTGAATGAAAAGGGACTGTATGGTAGGAGACCCAGGAAGACCCCACTTCTTACCCCGAGACATAAAAAAAGCCAGGCTGGAGTCTGCCAAAACTTACCTGAAAAAGCCTAAAACGTTTTGGAAGAATGTTCTCTGGTCAGATGAGACAAAAGTAGAGCTTTTTGGGCAAAGGCATCAACATAGAGTTTACAGGAGAAAAAAAGAGACATTCAAAGAAAAAAACACGGTCCCTACAGTCAAACATGGTGGAGGTTCCCTGATGTTTTGGGGTTGCGTTGCTGCCTCTGGCACTGGACTGCTTGACCGTGTGCATGGCATTATGAAGTCTGAAGACTACCAACAAATTTTGCAGCATAATGTAGGGCCCAGTGTGAGAAAGCTGGGTCTCCCTCAGAGGTCATGGGTCTTCCAGCAGGACAATGACCCAAAACACACGTCAAAAAGCACTAGAAAATGGTATGAGAGAAAGCACTGGAGACTTCTAAGGTGGCCAGCAATGAGTCCAGACCTGAATCCCATAGAACACCTGTGGAGAGAACTAAAAATGGCAGTTTGGAGAAGGCACCCTTCTAATATCAGGGACCTGGAGCAGTTTGCCAAAGAAGAATGGTCTAAAATTCCAGCAGATCATTGTAAGAAACTCATTGATGGTTACCGGAAGCGGTTGGTCGCAGTTATTTTGGCCAAAGGTTGTGCAACCAAGTATTAGGCTGAGGGTGCCAATACTTTTGTCTGGCCCATTTTTGGAGTTTTGTGTGAAATGATCAATGTTTTGCTTTTTGCTTCATTCTCTTTTGTGTTTTTTCATTTAAGGCAAATTAAATGAAGATAATAATACCAAAGAATTTGTGTTTGCAATCATTTTCAGCAAGAAACTGAGTATTATCTGACAAAATTGCAGGGGTGTCAATAATTTTGGCCACAACTGTATAGTATTTTTCGCTCTTCACCTTTCATCACACACATTTATAAAATACACATTTTTTATTATATTCAATGCATTATTTATATTTTATTTTATGTTGTTTTTCCACATTTATTAGATATTATTATTAATATGTATATTATCTATGGCAATATTAATATCCTTATGTCATAATATCACATAACATGGTCTCTCCACTGTGCTGTATAGTTAATATGATGCTCCTTTGCACAATCTTGTAGCCTTTTTTTAGTATTACGCTCCCACTATGCAGAATGTTGATTTCTCTCAACGATGAATACTAGGCTACTTTTGCACATCCGCCCGGCAGCACAAATGCGCATCTGGTGCTCGGCCGCCTCTCCTCATCCTTTATCTTGTGTGCCCTTTGCCGTCGCAACCCAGTTTGTGACATTGTCGGACACGTGGTGCGGGTCACGTCAAGCTCTCAGATTTCCCCAGTTCACACATGAGTCACTACACACCATGTCCCTCTCCTATTGGCTAATGCTGCATTTTATACTCCTTCTTACTGTGATGGCGCCAATCCCCTGTTGAAGACATTGCCGAAACATGTGTCGGGGTGGGTGCAGCACAAGGAAGCTCCTGCTGTGAACCAAGTATGTACTAAACTCATTTTTTTACCCATCCATCCTAAGTTTACGCTGAATATTTCACTGTGCTATATATGGGAAAATATTTACCTTTTACCCCCAACCTTGTATACTAGACCATTATCTAGTCACCAGCGTCGGACTGGAACACCTTGGGCCCACCAGAGAAAATCATTCTTGGGGCCCACTACGTAGCTGCATAGAGTTAAATACCAGACCACCAATTATGCGGTAAAACACGCTAATATCCGGGTATAATATAAGGTTGTACATGTCTTAATTATGTAGCAGGAGTTGGGGTAGCCCCCTCATATAATATAAAGCAGCCCCCTCACATAGTATAATGAAGCTATCTAATAGAATATAATGCAGCCATCTCATAGAATATAATACTGCCCCCCTCATAGGGTATAATACTGCCCCCCTCATAGGGTATAATGCACCCCCCTCATAGGGTATAATACTGCCCCCCTCATAGGGTATAATACTGCCCCCCTCATAGGGTATAATGCACCCCCTCATAGGGTATAATACTGCCCCCCTCATAGGGTATAATACTGCCCCCCTCATAGGGTATAATACTGCCCCCCTCATAGGGAATAATGCACCCCCTCATAGGGTATAATGCTGCCCCCTCATAGGGTATAATACTGCCCCCTCATAGGGTATAATACTGCCCCCTCATAGGGTATAATACTGCCCCCCTCATAGGGTATAA